>NC_030812.1:57311592-57936592 GCF_001704415.2 Capra hircus
CTGAACTAAGGAAAGAAGAGGATCAAAATGCAAGGGAGAAAGGGAAAGATATACTCAATGAATGCAGAGGTCCAAAAAGCTGTAGTCCATGGGGTCACAGAGTCGGACACAACTGAATGACTGAACAACACAATGGCGTGAAAGATCTTGGTTCCCTGACCAAGAATGGACATGTGCTTCCTACAAAGGAGTGTGCAGTCTTAACCACTGGACAAGCAGGAAAATCACAAGATATTTCTTTTCTTTTTTTTTTTAATTGTTATTTTTACTTTATTTTACTTTACAATACTGTATTGGTTTTGCCATACATTGACATGAATCCACCACGGGTGTATATGCGTTCCCAAACATGAAACCCCCTCCCACCTCCCTCCTCAAGTGAAGTACCTGCTGAAGATATTTCTTTACTTTTAAAATCGATGTTATTAGAGTACAATGTATACACAATGAATTGCAACCATTCTAAGTATAAAGTTTGAGAAATTTTGAAAAATACATCTATTTTATTTTATTTTATTTATTTTTTTTTTGAAAAACATCTTTTTTTTAAAAAATTTTAAAATCTTTAATTCTTACATGCGTTCCCAAACATGAACCCCCCTCCCACCTCCCCTCCCCACAACATCTCTCTGGGTCAACCCCATGCACCAGCCCCAAGCATGCTGCACCCTACGTCAGACATGGACTGGCGATTCAATTCTTACATGACAGTATACATGTTAGAATTCCCATTCTCCCATATCATCCCACCCTCTCCCTCTCCCTCTGAGTCCAAAAGTCCGTTATACACATCTGTGTCTTTTTTCCTGTCTTGCATACAGGGTCGTCATTGCCATCTTCCTAAATTCCATATATATATGTTAGTATACTGTATTGGTGTTTTTCTTTCTGGCTTACAAATAATCACCACACCACAAGTTGCTAAGACCTATGATGACTGTGTTTAACTTTATGTGAAGCTGTACCATTTCGTGTATGCCCAGCAGCACTGCATGATAGTTCCAGTTGCTCTCTGTCCTCGTTACGACTTATATTGTCAGCCTACATTCTAATTGTGACCATCCTAGTGAGTATTAGACTTGTTTCAATATGAGTATTCTAATGTTAATAATATTGAGCTTCTTTCCATGTGCTAACTTGCTATTCATGCAATTCCTTTGAAAGTGTCTGCTAAATTTTCCTGATAATTTTTATTTCTTTGAGCTTTGGTAATAAATTGTTAAGGATGTTTGCATGTGTGATCATGAAGGGTGTTGGCCTACAATTTTATTCTTATAATTTCTTTGCCTAGTATTTGTATCAGGTTTATATCAACTTCACAAAAGACTAAAAATGTATAATTTCTTCATGTGTTCTGAAACAATATTCATAGAATGCATTATTTATCCTTTTGATGGATTTCATCAACATCATTTTGAGGCAATATGGTTTTGATGTTTTCTTTGGGAAAAGATTTTTAGATATTAATTCAATTTCTAAAACTGAAAAGTACCCATATTTTCTGTTTCCTTTTGGGTCACTTCTCAAATTTTATCTTTTAACTAACTATTCTATTTCATCTAAGTTTTTGACTATATTGGTTTAACATTCCTTATAATCTTCCCTTATTAATATGTTGATATCTGGAGAATCAACAGATGGATTGTAGCTAGACATAATGTGGTGATCATTTTAGCGTGTATAAAAATATCAAATCATTCTGTTGTACACTTAAAAGTAATAAATACTGTACATCAATTATAATTCAATAAAAATGGCTTCCCTATACCAATATTATGAAATATCTGGGAAAATCACTTAAAGAAGTAAAAGGAATGACTTGATGATGGTAGGTTCTCATTAAAGAATTATGAGTGATGTATTTTGTTCCTCATAAAGCAATATTCAATAGTTAGTTGTTTAGTATATGAATGGAAGGGAAAATTAAAGATTAAATGGTTCTGAAGTCAATCTGCTTGGTTACAAGCTAAGAAGTTACAATATAGTTTCTTGGCTTTATGTAAATGATTAGATAGATGTGTATCCTTTCAGTTGATTTATCAACATGTTTATTTTACTTTCTTAAGAGAAATGCAGTTTTTTTCAGTGAGTCTTTAAAGGCTTGTTTAACTTGCTTATTCCTCAAAGTATATATAAAAGGATTCAGCATTGGTGATATGGAAGAAATGAGCAGTGACACCCCTTTGTTAACATTTCCCTCTTTTGCAGATGGTTTGACATAGATGAAGATGCAACTGCCATAAGAGATGGAAAGTACAATCATGTGGGAAGAACAGGTAGAAAAGGCTTTTTTTCTTTGCTGAAGAGAAGGGAATTTTAAAATTGTCCTTATGATGTATATATAGGAGAAAACTACACATATGAGAGTGATGATGAAGATCAGTACAGAACAGGCTATTACCATCTGCTCAATTAACCATGTGTCTGAGCATGAGATCTTCAGGAGAGGTGATGCATCACAGCCAAAATGATCAATGACGTTAGAGTCACAGAATTCCAGATGAAAACCTAAGCTGAGTGGTGGGAGGATAGTCATAAGTGCCGCCATCCAGCAGCAGATGATCATTGTTTTGCACAGTTTGTTGCTCATGATCGTCATATAATGCAAGGGTTTGCAGATGGCCACGTAGCGATCATATGACATGGTTGCCAAGAGAAAAAATTCAGTTACCCCAAAAAGATATGTAAAAAATAATTGAATCCCGCATGCATTATAAGTAATGGTTCTGTCCCCAGTTGATATACTGTATAGGAATCTTGGAATACAGGAGGTTGTAAATGAGATTTCTAAGAAAGAGAAATTTTGGAGGAAAAAATACATGGGTGTTTTAAGGTGAGGATCTACCAATGTTAGGGTAATGATGGTCAGATTTCCCATTATACTCAAAATGTAGGTGAGAAATAGAAAAATAAAAAGCAAAACTTGCAACTGAGGATCTTCTGTTAGTCCTAGAAGAATGAATACTGTTACAGTGGTGTGATTTCTCATTATTGACTCCTGGATTTTGCCAAACCTACCTGTAAATGTCAGAGAGATTTGAATTGCAGAATTCAATGACATCAGCCAATAATGAACACTCTCTTGCTTATTTGGCTCATCCAGCATCCATGGTTTTTACTTACTGAGTGAGCTGAGCCACCCAGTCTATTTATACATAATGACCAAAGGAAATTATTTTATAAATGTTAATTTGGAGATCCAACCAGTCCATCCTAAAGGAGATCAGTCCTGGGTATTCATTGCAAAGGCTGATGTTGAAGCTGAAACTCCAATACTTAGGTCACCTGATGCGAAGAGCTGACTCATTGGAAAAGACCCTGATGCTGGGAAAGATTGAGGGCAGGAGGAGAACTGGATGACAGAGGATGAAATGGTTGGATGGCATCACAGACTCAATGGACATGAGGGTGGGTAAACTCTGGGAGTTGGTGATGGACAGGGAGGCCTGGAGTGCTGTGGTTCATGGGGTCACAAAGAGTTGGACACGACTGAACTACTGAACTGAACTGAATTTTTGAATTACAGTCCAATTTTATATTTTTAGAAGTTTTTTTTATTTTAGATTCCACATATAGTTGATACCATAGGGTGTTTTTCTTTCTCTGTTTAACTTATTTTACAAAGCTTTGAACAATGTCTTTCCCTCTTTTCTCTAAGCAAGTAAATCCTGTCTTTTTCTACTATTGGTCTAGTCGACTGGGTGAAATGTCCACAGCTGACAGACCCCCATCACAGACAAGAATATTAATTGAGGCTCAGGGTAGATAAAATTTGATGGAAGACTGATACCCTCTTGGACAGTGCATTGTCATCTGTTGGTGACCATAACTCACAATGAGAATCTCTGCCTTTTTAAAGTCCTTTTTCACCACCAGTAGTTCCCTTCATATTTGATTCAGTTTTGCTTGGGTCTTAAAACAATTTCATCTTTAAAAATCAATCTTTTGCTTTTATCTGCATTCAGTCTAACATAAGTATTAAATGTTTATTAATGATCATGTATTCAAATTAACTAAAATCTGCTTTAAGAATTTAACTTTCACAAAATATTTTAATTTTGCAAAAGATCAAAAATGTATAAAATCTCTGCTGTTGATCTGCACAGGTGTGCAATGGATTTTATTTTTTGTGTGTCTGTGTTTTTTTTTTGGGGATTTTATTTCTGAATATTCAACAAAACTCCTATTAATGGTTTCTAAGAGCCATCATTCTAGCAAAATGACTGGGTTATTCCTGTCAAATGCTAATATTAGTGTTCATTGCAGTGTTTGGCTATTTGAGTATTACATGGAAGAGAGGGGTAAATTGGAAGATTGGGACTGACATAAATATACCACTATATATAAAATAGATGATGAGCTTGTGCTTGGTTGTGTCCAACTCTTTGCAACCCCATGGACTGTAGCCTGCCAGGGTCCTCTGTCTATGGGGATTATCCAGGCAAGAATACTGGAGTGGGTTGCCATGCCTTCCTCCAGGGGATCTGCCCAACCCAGGGATCAAAGTCAGATTTCCCGCACTGCAGGCAGATTCTTTACCAACTGAGCCACTAGGGAAGCCCAAGAATACTGGAGTTATACTGGAGTTGGTAGACTATCTCTTCTCCAGGTGATCTTCCTGACCCAGGAACTGACCTGGGGTCTTTTTCATTGCAGGTGGATTCTTTACCAGCTGAGCTACCAGGGAAGCCCAGATAAGTAGTCAGGATTTATTGTATAGCACAGGACTCTACTAAATACTCTGCAATGGCCTATAAAGAGAAAATAATCTTAAAAAGTGTGGATATATGTATATGTATAACTGATTCACCTTGCTGTACAGCAGGAACTAACACAACAATGTAAATCAACTATACTCTAATAAAAGTTTTTAAAAAATGAATTAAAAATTCTAACACTTTGCTTAGAGAAATCTATCATAACATTCCTCATCCACCTTCCACTTTCTGCCAGAGTATACATGTACATACTGTGTATATAAAGGAAGCAGCAAACAATTTCATACTTACCCTTTAAGCAATAAATTATTTCATGGCACCTGTTGGTAGTTTATTTGAAGATACACACGCTGAACAGGAATATGCTAGAGGAGATGTGTGACTGCTAAGTTTTCTCAGGGAACCACATTCAGCTAGAAAATCTCTGAAAATACTCAGAGCCCTCCTATACCACACAGAGCATCCTCTGTGAGAGGCCCTATGCCATTTTACTCCAAGAATATACGTTCTTCTCTTGCTAGCTAAAAGGAAAGAATGTCTTGTTTACAGGGCTACGTGTACCATAGGTGACTAAATAATTAGGGGTAATTGATCTGCTGAACTTATTAATCAGGAAAATGTATTTGGCACCAAATATTATGGCTAGTTAATTTATGTATCCCACTTATAGCAATAGTCAATAGAATCAACAAACAAAAGAGTCCTTAGAGACCCAGGTTTAAAAGTCACTAAGGGATAAAAATTTTGGCATCCAACCTCACACAGGCAGCAGTGAGGGCAGTGTCTTTGAGAACAAAAAAATGCAACAATTGCATTAGACACACCAAGATGGTGCAGGATAATAGAAGTCAAGTGATATAATATTTGATGTTTTCCTTGCAGTAGTAAGGCAATGCAATTAGCATAAGAAGCCTTTTGCCACTTTCTTAAGTATCTCATGGATATTATGAAAAATATGAAGGTAGAAAGGAAAAAAGAGTGACATAGAGATTACCATCACAGATAATTTTATAAAAGTAATGTCAGAGATATTCCAACTCAAGCAAAAGTACATAAGTAAATTTGTGAAAATTATTGTGATTTACCATTTACATGCAATCTATCTTTAATTATCCTCATATAGATATTTTATAGTAATTTTTCATGACAGAATTTATGTAATTTTAATGTTTTTGATAATAAGTACCATGAGTTTGGAAACTTCTATTGTTTCTATTTCTTCTTTTTATAATAAAAATGTTGCTCTAAGTTTTTATATATCTTTATACATGTGATTGCTTATGTATCCAAGACCAAAGGAAGCATTCTTAGTTTTAGGTAGAAAAGCTTTTATATTTGCATAGTTTTTGATGTATATTTCACACTAGATGTATTAAAAATATACTTGATCTCAACCTAGGAGAAGAAATCATTAGAATTAATGTGATTGGATAGATGATCTTCATAGTCTTTTTTTTTTTTTAAGTCTTAGCATCTTTGTACTAGAAAGAGTTCTCTGCAACTACACAAAAATAGATGACTGATAGAGAGTTCAGTTCATAATTTTGTTTTCCTTAGTCTAATTAGACTTCCTTAGTCTAATATCTATAGAGGACCGTGGGAAGAATTGCTTCCAACAATGATTATAGGAATCAGAGAATCAAAAACCAATACTGCTATAGCAATAGACTATTGAGAGGGTGTGTGACTTTAAGAAAAAAGCTAGCAATGTGCACTTATCTCATTGAATGCTTTCTTATTTGTATACTCCAGCTACTATCACTTCTTCTTCCTTTTCTTTTTTTTACATTTTGTAAAACACACTGTTAATTTATTATCAATATTTATTGAGAAGCTACTCTATATTCTCGGAGAAGGCAATGGCACCCCACTTCAGTACTCTTGCCTGGAAAATCCACGGATGGAGGAGCCTGGTAGGCTGCAGTCCATGGGGTAGCTAAGAGTTGGACACGACTGAGAGACTTCACTTTCACTTTTTACTTTCATGCATTGGAAAAGGAAATGGCAACCCACTCTAGTGTTCTTGCCTGGAGAATCCCAGGGACGGGGAAGCCTAGTGGGCTGCCATCTATGGGGTCGCACAGAGTCGGACACGACTGAAGCGACTTAGCAGCAGCAGCAGCACGCTATATTCTGTGCCCTGTGTCTCTTCAGTTTGAGGTGACTTTGGCTGAAAATGAAAGGCTACTTTTATGCAAATGCAGGGCATACTGCATTGTGATGACTCAGCTAAATGGCACCGGCGAGACATTGTCCAGCTGTGGGGACAACAGCTTACATTTATGGCACATGAAAGAATTTAGTCAAATGATGGGCAGATGATGCAGGTGCCTTAACTAGGAATAGTGGACATAGGGTGTATACTCCTGTGACTTGACTCTGAATTACACATATATAACCATGAGAGTTGTAAATAAATCCATTTTTCTCAGGAAAGGTTGAAGTGAAATTCAATATTTATAGGAATTTATGTGCTAAACAAAATTTTCTATTAAGTGGCAAAGCAATTTAGTTCTCCATATGTGATAAAACATGGAAGTGGTTCTAACTTTAGATGCCAGGGGGAGTGTGTAATTTCCTCAGTTCTGTCTCATCACAACAAAAATTTGAAGCGATGGACCAGCCTTACAGCCCTTGGACAGACTGTCACAACTCTCAGACAGATCAGTGTTACAGCTCCGTGTTACAGCTCAGTTTAATTTAGAAAATGAAGGAAAATACATCCTCAAGGCATTAGGGCATGCCGACCCAAAAGATGTGAAGAAGAGAGGGAGAGCACTCCCCTGTAATAGAGTGTGTGAGAGAGAGAGAGCGCCCACGTGGGAAAGAGCAGAAGAGAGCGGGAGAGAGACCCCTGGCCCTTTGGCTCCTCTTTTTATATGTTTTTTCCTCCTCCCCTGGGCCTGCCCTATGTAAATTGTGCTAGCCAGGAGTGCTGTTTGTTCTACCTGAGGTCCTCACTCCAGTCCTCAGATCTTCTTTTTTTCTATTTTGGTGGTCTTTTCCCTTCCTTGTCTTTTAGCCACTGCCATTCTGGACTGTTTTTTTCCTATTCTCACTAGCTAACATTCCCCCCTCAAGAGATGAGAGGCCCAATTCTTTGGGATTAGGGGTGTCGAGGTCTTTCTGGCTACTTCCTGCTGAACTGGTATGGTGAGGGGCATTGGGCCTCCCCCTCTTGCTAGTCTCAGGCCTCAGAGTCCTTGTAGCAGTGTCTTTCTAAGGGTGAGTGATATTTTATGTGGTCAGCTGTAGTTTTATATTTCCTTGTTAAGTGACACTGCATGTTGTAGCCTGTTGACCTGGGCAGAAACAAAACAGGTTAGACAATTGATAGTACATGGAGCAATCATTAGCAGCATCAATATGATGGTAACAAGGACTAGTAGGGGAATTGGCCAACTCCAAATTTCCATCACCAGGAGGATCCCCCAAAGAGAGCTTGTAGCCACCCTGAGAACTCTCCAGCTCATTCTTTGAGGTCCTGAGGGTCTGAATGTTTTTCTTGAGGACTGTGAGACTTTCTTTAACTTAGCTGGAGGTATTTACCCAGAAACAACATGTCTCATTCAAGATGGCTTAAGTTCCTCCTAGTTCAGGGATCAGAAGATTTATCTCCTGTCTGTTTCAGAGTGCAACCCCTGCCAAGCTGCGTTGGCTCTTTAGAGCTGCCCTGAGAAATCTTATCGCCAGAAACTTGATTTTGGGTGTGTTCATTAAAATGGCACTCATCTGTAGTTCTGAATAGGTATCTGAGATCTCCCAGGGGCTCACAGGTGTATTGAGTGTCCTCTTCTGTTTTCTTCCACAGCTTGACTTGTGAGTACTGAATCCAGGAGTCATGTCCTGGTACATTGACTCCTGTGGGGGTAGAAAGTATTACAGAGTAGGGGCCCTTCCATGTGGGCTGGAGTTGAGCCTTTGGGGACCCATCTTTCCAGACTTTAATTCGGACTTGGGTCCCTGGAGCATATAGTGGTGACTCTTTAGAATCTTTTGGGTCCTGGTTGACACTCCACAAGCGTATATCCTGTTGGAATTGCCCAATGGCCATGGTATAAGACTAGAAGGTCTGAGCCTCTGTATCTAGGAAGAGGTCATTGACATAAACAAAAGGTCTCCCATATAGCATCTATAAGGACTAAGACCAACCTGTTCCTTAGGGGCTATATGGGTGTGGAGGACAGCTATTGGTAAAGCCTCCTTCCATCCCAGGGAGGTCTCCTGAGTTATCTTTTTTATTTACTGATTTCAAAGAATTGGTTGTCTCTTTCTACTTTTCCTGAATACTGAGGCCTCTGGCACAATGGAGATAATAAGTAATGCCTAATGCTTTAGAAATAAAGCAGAAATAGATGTTTTTCTGGAACTGTCTTGCTTTTTCCATGATCAGTGGATGTTGGCAATTTGATCTCTGGTTCCTCTGCTTTTTCTAAATCCAACTTGAACATCTGGAAGTTCATGGTTCACATATTGCTGAAGCCTGGCTTGGAGAGTTTTGAGCATTACTTTACTAGCATGTGAGATGAGTGCAATTGTGCAGTAGTTTGAGAATTCTTTGGCATTGCCTTTCTTTGGGATTGGAATGAAAACTAACCTTTTCCAGTCCTGTGGCCACTGCTGAGTTTTCCAAATTTGCTGGCATATTGAGTGCACCACTTTCACAGCATCATCTTTCAGGGTTTGAAATAGCTCAACTGGAATGCCATCACCTCCACTAGCTTTGTTCATAGTGATGCTTTCTATGGTGCACTTGACTTCACATTCCAGGATGTCTGGCCCTAGGTGAGTGATCACCCTGTCGTAATTATCTGGGTCATGAAGATCTTTTTTGTACAATTCTTCCGTGTATTCTTGCTACCTGTTCTTAATATCTTCTGCTTCTGTAAGGTCCATACCATTTCTGTCCTTTATCAAGCCCATCTTGCCATGAAATGTTCCCTTGGTATCTCTAATTTTCTTGAAGAGATCTCTAGTCTTTCCCATTCTGTTGTTTTCCTCTATTTCTTTGCATTGATCACTGAAGAAGGCTTTCTTATCTCTTCTTGCTATTTTTTGGAACTCTGCATTCAGATGCTTATATCTTTCCTTTTCTCCTTTGCTTTTCACTTCTCTTCTTTTCACAGCTATTTGTAAGACCTCCCCAGACAGCCATTTTGCTTTCTTGCATTTCTTTTCCATGCTTTATTGACTATGCCAAAGACTTTGACTGTGTGGATCACAGTAAACTGTGGAAGATTCTGAGAGAGATGGGAATACCACACCACTTCACCTGCCTCTTGAGAAATCTGTATGCAGGTCAGGAAGCAACAGTTAGAACCGAACATGGAACAACAGACTGGTTCCAAATAGGAAAAGGAGTACATCAAGGCTGTATATTGTCACCCTGCTCATTTAACTTCTATGCAGAGTACATCATGAGAAACGCTGGAATGGAAGAAACACAAGCTGGAATCAAGATTGCCGGGAGAAATATCAATAACCTCAGATATGCAGATGACACCACCCTTCTGGCAGAAAGTGAAGAGGAACTAAAAAGCCTCTTGATGAAAGTGAAAGAGGAGAGTGAAAAAGTTGGCTTAAAGCTGAACATTCAGAAAATGAAGATCATGGCATCCAGTCTCATCACTTCATGGGAAATAGATGTGGAAACAGTGGAAACAGTGTCAGACTTTATTTTTTTGGGCTCCAAAATCATTGCATATGGTGACTACAGCCAAGAAATTAAAAGACACTTACTCCTTGGAAGAAAAGTTATGACTAACCTAGATAACATATTCAAAAGCAGAGACATTACTTTGCCGACTAAGGTCCGTCTAGTCAAGGTTATGGTTTTTCCGGTAGTCATGTATGGATGTGAGAGTTGGACTGTGAAGAAGGCTGAGTGCCGAAGAATTGATGCTTTTGAAGTGTGGTGTTGGAGAAGACTCTTGAGAGTCCCTTGGACTGCAAGGAGATCCAACCAATCCATTCTGAAGGAGATCAGCCCTGGGATTTCTTTGGAAGGAATGATGCTAAAGATTTGATCCAGTACTTTGACCACCTCATGTGAAAAGTTGACTCATTGGAAAAGAGTCTGATGCTGGGAGGGACTGGGGGCAGGAGGAGAAGGGGATGACAGGAGATGAGATGGCTGGATGGCATCACTGACTCAATGGACGCGAGTCTGAGAGAACTCCGGGATTTGGTGATGGACAGGGAGACCTGGTGTGCTGCGATTCATGGGGTCACAGAGTCGAACACAACTGAGTGACTGAACTGAACTGAACTGAATGCTTTAGAGACCCCTTGGGTGAACTTAGAAGTAAATGATGTCCCATTATCACTAGGTAATGACCTGGGCAGGCCAAATATCAGAATGATTTCTTGGATCACCTTTTTTTTTTTTTTTTTTTTACCATCTCCTCAGCTTTCTCAGTCTGGGTGGGAAAGTCTTCAATCCATCCTGTGAAAGTATTTATCATGACTAACAGGTATTTATACACTTGAGAAACTGGCATCTGGGTGAAGTCCATCTGCCAGTCCTCTCCTGTGTAGGTCCCACGTTGTTGGATAGGCTGGGTTAGATGGGGTCTTCGAGCTCCTTGGGGGTTGTTGAACTGGCAAGTGGGACAAGAGGAGACCATTTGCCTTATAGTCATTTGGAGGCCTGTTCCTTTGAAGGATCTTTCTAGTAATCTTTGGAGGGCTTTTTCCCCTAAATGAGTGATGACATGTAAGGAGTTAACCAACTTCCATTGGATGTTCTCAGGTAGAAAAGGAGTCCCTCCTTTTGGAACCACCCCGTATGATCTTGAAAGCCTTCACTCTTAGTTTGAGGCTCACCTTCAATATATGAAGGAGTTTCTGGCAAATTAGTCTGTGGAACTAAGTTGTCAACGCCTATTAGGTCATTGTTCTGTAATGCAGCTCTCTTAGCTGCCTAATTGGCTGCCTGGTTCCCTTGTGCCACTTCCATGATCCCTTTTTGTTGTCCTTTACAGTGGGAGACTGAAACCTCAGTGGGTAGATGAACTGCCTCCAAGAGTCTAAGGATCTGATCATATTTGATTGGGGAACCTCAGGTTGTCAAGTGGCCTCTTTATTTCCAAATAGCAGCATATGCATGTAGCACCAGAAGGGCATACTTGAAGTCAGTGTAAATGGCTACTCTTTTTTCTCTTCCCAGCTCTAAAGCTCAAGTCAGGGATAAGAGCTCAGCTAACTGGGCTGAAGTACCTGGTGGCAAAGGTTTAGCCTCTGAGGTCTCAAAATTGGAGACTACTGTATATTTGTCTTTTCTTTTTCCATCCAAGACAAAGCTTCTTTCATCAGTGTACCATATTTCCTCAGAATTGGTCAGAGGATCTTCTGACAATCCCTCTCAGGGTTTTGTTCAGTGGCCTAAGGTTTTTAGGCAAGAGTGAAAGGGGAGCAGAGACATTACTTAGCCGACTAAGGTCCATCTAGTCAAGGCTATGGTTTTTCCTGTGGTCATGTATGGATGTGAAAGTTGGACTGTGAAGAAGGCTGAGCGCTGAAGAATTGGTGCTTTTGAACTGTGGTGTTGGAGAAGACTCTTGAGAGTCCCTTCGACTGCAAGGAGATCCAACCAGTCCATTCTGAAGGAGATTAACCCTGGGATTTCTTTGGAAGGAGTGATGCTAAAGCTGAAACTCCAGTACTTTGGCCACCTCATGCGAAGAGTTGACTCATTGGAAAAGACTTTGATGCTGGGAGGGATTGGGGGCAGGAGAAGAAGGGGATGACCGAGAATGAGATGGCTGGATGGCATCACTGACTCGATGGACGCGAGTCTGAGTGAACTCCGGGAGTTGGTGATGGACAGGGAGGCCTGGCGTGCTGCCGTTCATGGGGTTGCAAAGAGTCAGACACGACTGAGAGACTGAACTGAACTGAACTGAAAGGGGAGAGAGCCCTCGGGTGCATGCAGGAGGGTGGTTGGGTTAAGTATCTCACAACGGGATATACTGAGGCCTGGATATTCCATCAGCACTACTTAATATCTGAGGATTCTTTGATCAGACATCCATAAATGGCTTCTCCCATTTAGGAGTGGTTTCACTTGGTGACTAGTAAAAGTAGTTTGCCCTAAAAGAGAGTTTTAAAGCATCTTCCATCAGGACTGCAATAGCTGCAACATTTCAAAGGCAGGGAGAGATTTCTTCCCAATAAGGGAGGACAGTCAGGGACCGCTAGAAACTGGTGGGAAAATATTTGTCCATCCCAGCAACAAGTGCTCAGGTGGATCTTTCTTTTTTTTTTTTATCAAAAATATTTTATTTTATTTTATTTTTAAATTTTTTTAATTTTAAAATCTTTAATTCTTACATGCGTTCCCAAACATGAACCCCTCTCCCACCTCCCTCCCCATAACATTTCTCTGGGTCATCCCCATGCACCAGCCCCAAGCATGCTGTATCCTGCGTCAGACAGAGACTGGCGATTCAATTCTTACATGATAGTATACATGTTAGAATGCCATTCTCCCAAATCATCCCACCCTCTCCCTCTCCCTCTGAGTCCAAAAGTCCGTTATACACATCTGTGTCTTTTTTCCTGTCTTGCATACAGGGTCGTCATTGCCATCTTTCTAAATTCCCTATATATGTGTTAGTATACTGTATTGGTGTTTTTCTTTCTGGCTTACTTCACTCTGTATAATCGGCTCCAGTTTCATCCATCTCATCAGAACTGATTCAAATGAATTCTTTTTAACGGCTGAGTAATACTCCATTGTGTATATGTACCACAGCTTTCTTATCCATTCATCTGCTGATGGACATCTAGGTTGTTTCCATGTCCTAGCTATTATAAACAGTGCTGCGATGAACATTGGGGTATATGTGTCTCTTTCAATTCTGGTTTCCTCGGTGTGTATGTGCACCATTGGGATTGCTGGGTCATAAGGTAGTTCTATTTGCAATTTTTTAAGGAATCTCCACACTGTTCTCCATAGTGGCTGTACTAGTATGCATTCCCACCAACAGTGTAGGAGGGTTCCCTTTTCTCCACACCCTCTCCAGCATTTACTGCTTGCAGATTTTTGGATCGCAGCCATTCTGACTGGTGTGAAGTGGTACCTCACTGTGGTTTTGATTTGCATTTCTGTAATAATGAGTGATGTTGAGCATCTTTTCATGTGTTTGTTAGCCATCTGTATGTCTTCTTTGGAGAAATGTCTATTTAGTTCTTTGGCCCATTTTTTGATTGGGTCGTTTATTTTTCTGGAATTGAGCTGCAGAAGTTGCTTGTATATTTTTGAGATTAGTTGTTTGTCAGTTGGTTGATTTGCTATTATTTTCTCCCATTCAGAAGGCTGTCTTTTCACCTTGCTTATATTTTCCTTTGTTGTGCAGAAGCTTTTAATTTTAATTAGATCCCATTTGTTTATTTTTGCTTTTATTTCCAGAATTCTGGGAGGTGGATCATAGAGGATCCTGCTGTGATTTATGTCTGAGAGTGTTTTGCCTATGTTCTCCTCTAGGAGTTTTATAGTTTCTGGTCTTACAGTTAGATCTTTAATCCATTTTGAGTTTATTTTTGTGTGCCATGTTAGAAAGTGATCTAGTTTCATTCTTTTACAAGTGGTTGACCAGTTTTCCCAGCACCACTTGTTAAAGAGATTGTCTTTACTCCATTGTATATTCTTGCCTCCTTTGTCAAAGATTAGGTGTCCATAGGTGTGTGGATTTATCTCTGGGCTTTCTATTTTGTTCCATTGATCTATATGTCTGTCTTTGTGCCAGTACCATACTGTCTTGATGACTGTGGCTTTGTAGTAGAGCCTGAAGTCAGGCAAGTTGATTCCTCCTAACTGGAGGTCTTCTAGACTGAGCTGTGTGAGCTTTCTGCTGAGTTCGTTTTTCCCTGTCCTGTTTTTCAGCATGCTGGGCCTCTTGTCACTTCCCCTGCACTGGGTTTTCTTCACGTTCAGCTTCCACTGTGGGAGATTTCATCAAGTTGGTCTCCTGCTGTGCTTGGCCTCCTCCTTGTGGGGCCCATGCCAAGGCTGTTTCAGCCAGGATAAATCAGAGTCAGGACACCATAGATGTCGGGGGAGTGTGTAATTTCCTTGTTTCTGTCTCATCACAACAAAAATTTGAGGCGACACGCCAGCATTACAGCCCCCAGACAGACCGTGTCACAGCTCTCGGACAGATCAGTGTTACAGCTCCGTGTTATAGCTGAGTTTAATTTAGAAAATAAAGGAAAATACATTCTCAAGGTGTGAGAGCATGCTGACCCAAAAGACATGAACAGAAGAAAGAGTGAGAGAGCGAGGGAGAGAGCAGGAAGAGTGGGACAGAGCAGGAGAGAGCAGGAGAGAGACCCCTGTCCCTTTGGCTCCTTTTCAACATGTTTTTCTCCTCCCCGTGGGCCTGCCCTATGTAAACTGGGCTAGCCAGGAGTGCTGATGGTTCTACTGAGGTCCTCACTCCAGTCCTCGGATCTTCCTTTGTTCTATTTTTATAGGCTTTTCCCTTCCTTGTCTTTTAGCCACCGCCATTCTGGACTCCTTTTTCCTATTCTAACTACCTAACATAGTTGTTCAGAGAAAGCAATGGCACCCCACTCCAGTACTCTTGCCTGGAAAATCCATGGACGGAGGAGCCTGGTACGCGGCAGTCTATGGGGTCGCTAAGAGTCGGACACAACGGAGTAACTTCACTTTCACTTTTCACTTTCATGCACTGGAGAAGGAAATGGCAACACACTCCTGTTCTTGCTTGGAAAATCCCAGGGATGGTGGATCCTGGTGGGCTGCCATCTATGGGGTCACACAGAGTCGGACACGACTGAAGTGACTTGGTAGCAGTAGCAGCAGCAGCAGCAGCATAGTTGTTAGTGTGAGCTCTAGGTGGACAGAATAAACAGTCTTCCCCAAATTCTCATCCTTCAAAGTGTTGAGGAGCAAAGGGGAAGTTTATAGAGGGATGGGATAATTGGATTCTTCTAGCTGGTCCATGAGTTTGGTTGGTAAAAAATCCACCTGCAAGTCAGGAGAGACAGGAGATACCAGGAGTTTGATTCCTGGGTCAGGAAGATCCTCTAAAGGAGGGTATGGCAACAGCTGAGCAAAGCAATGAAAAAAAAAGTGTAAGAATTAGCCCCCAGAAAAAATCTGGGGAGATGAAAGAACATTAGCTGCTTAGAAACCTACCTCTCATTATTGCTTCCCAAATAATGCCAAATGCAAAAGTAAATTCTATACTGTGTGCGTGATAAGTCACTTCAGTCATGTTTGACTTTGTGTGGCCCTATGGACTGTAGCCCACCAGACTCCTCTGTCCATGGTATTCTCCAGGTAAGAACACTTGAGTGGGCTGCCATGACCTCCTCCAGTAGATCTTCTCCACCCAGGAATCAAACCACTCTCCTGAACTGCAGGTGGAATCTTAACTGATGAGCTGCTAGGGAAGCCCCTATGACCACACCAGAGGTGGGCAAACATTTTCTGTAAAAAGCCAGAAAGTAAACAGTTTTGGCTTTTGGGGCCATGAGGTCTCTGTCAAAATTGCTCAACTTTATTGTTAAAAGGAGTCTTAGATATTAAGCAAATGAGCTGGAGTGGACATGATCCAAAAAATCTTTTCTTATGAGAAGAAGTGTGGATTGATTCTACCCTTAGGCTTTAATATTTTTGACACTTGCCCCAGAATGTAGTCCTGACTCTTAAGTGGCTCTCCCAGTGTTCAGCTGGAAGCCTGTGGTTGAGAAGATATTCATAAGTTGTCTTTACTTTGGCTGGGCCAAAACACCAAGCCCACTGAATATTCAGCCCCTACTATCTCTGTCAAACTTTCAGCCTAACACTGGCGAACACAGACTACAATTGCTCTGCATGTGTTCAGTCAGTCAGTTAGCCAAAGATACATGGGGAACTTTTGTTCAGATTCCAGCTGTCCTGATTTAGATTCTAGCAGCCCTTACTGGAGGATACTAACCACTTCAGCAGACCTGATCTTTTTTTTTTTAATTTATTTTTTATATCAAGTATAATTGCTTTAAAATGTTGTGTTAGTTTCTACTGTACAACAGCTTGCATAGATATCTCCTCCCTCCTAAGCCTCTTTCCACACCCCCATCCTCACCTACTGTCCAACAGAGCACTGAGGTGAGCTCCTTGTGCTGTATGGCAGCTTCCCACTAGTTACCTGTTTTATACATAGTAGGGGATACATGTTAATGCTACTGTCTCACCCTCTCTTTCCTTCATTGTGTCCACATGTTCATTCTTCATATCTGTGTCTCTAGTTCTCTCCTACAAATAGATTCATCAGTACCATTTTTTCTAGATTCCACATATATGCATTAATATTAGTTTTTCTCTTCCTGACTTGTTTCACTTTGACAGAGTCTAGGTTCTTCCACATCACTAAATGACCCAAGTTCATTCTTTTCCATGGTTGAGTATTATTTCATTGTATATATGTACACAACTTCTTTATTCATTCATCTTTCAATGGACATATAGGTTGCCTCCATGTCCTGGCTATTGTAAATAGTATGGCAATGAACAGTCGTGTACAAGTGTCTTTTTGAATTTCGGTTTTCTTAGGGTATAAGCCTAGTAGTGGAATTTGTTGGTAATATGGCAGTTTTGTTCATAGTTTCTTAAGAAGCATCCATACTATTCTCCATAATGGTTGTATCAACTTATATTCCCACCAACAGAGCAAAGTTTTCCCTTTTCCCTACATTCTCTCCAGCATTTATTGTCTGTAGATTTTTTTGATGATGGCCATTTGACTGGTGTGATGTGACACCTCACTGTGGTTTTGATTTGCATTTCTCTCATAATGAGTGATGTCAAGCATCTTTTCATGTGTTTGTTTGCCATCTGTGTGTTGTCTTTGAAGAAATGTCTGTCTAGGTCTTCTGCTCTTTTTGTGTGTGTGTGTGTGTGTGTGTGTGTGTGTGTGTTTTGATATTGAGCTGCATAAACTGCTTGAGTGTTTTGGAGGTCAGTCCTTTGTGATGGTTCATTTGCAAATATTTTCTCCCATTCTAAGGGTTGTCTTTTCTTCTTACTTGTGGTTTTCTTTTCTGGGCAAAAGCTCTAAGTTTAATTAGGTCCCATTTGTTTATATTTGTTTTTGTTTTAATTACCCCAGGAGACAGGTCTAAAAGATCTTGTTGTGATTTATGTCAGAGTATTCTGCCTATGTTTTCCTCTAGGAGTTTCATAGTATCCAGTTTTACACTTAGGTGTTTAATCCATTGCAATACAACTTTGTGTGTGGTATTAGAGAATGTTATAATTTCATTCTTTACATGCAGTTGTTTCTCTGTTATATATTTTGCCTCTTTTGTCCTAGATTAATGTCAATAGGTACATGGGCTAATGTGACACTTTCTTACTTGAATTCTTTAAATATTTTCGCAAATGCAGTATCAGTTTGGTTTACTCCCACACCAAATTTATCTTTCTTCTTGCAGTTGGACTCTGGATCGATACATTGGATTGAAGTGGATGTGGAAACAATATCTAGAATTCAGCACAGGATATAGTTTCAAACTTCTTGAGCTTATTAAATTATTTTTTAAATGATGGAAGCTTATCAAAAAGACAGAGCACAGGCTTAAAGGGTTTCTTGTTGAACACATCTAGAACAAAATGAGAATCATATGAGAAACAAAGCTTTATATCTCATAGAATAAGATAAAAATATGATGTGAAATGAAGAAATATATAAAAACTACAAAAACTTTTCTTATAGTCACATGTGAACCAACAAGCATAGATGTAATGATGGAATTAGAAAGTCTCTATAGGTGAAAACCAATATAAAAAATAATTTAATGAGGAACAACTTATTCTTCATTCTCAAATTATTGCTTACATTTAAAATAAGGAGAATCCATAGCAATACCTGGAAGACCTCCTAGGTTTCAGGATGACTAATCTTCAAAAAAATCCAAAAATGATGAGTATTGGCAAGGATGTATAGAAATACAAACTTAAAAATGTTTAAAGCTTGTGTTTCAAGATGGCAAAGTAGGAAGCCATGGAACTCACCTTCCCAACTAGGATCACATTGAAAACACAACATATAGAATGATTCTCATTCTGAAGGTTAACTGGAGACTGGCAGGAGTCATGTACAACCAAGGTTGCAAGACAGATCCATGCAGAACAGGGTAGGAATGGAAGATAAACCAGACCAAACTTATAGCGAATGAACCAGCTAAGACCCAATCCTTGGGCCTTCTGCGTTAGGAACCTGGGACCTGACCCAACTCCCAATAAGCAATGATGGCCTCTGAGCAGAAGAGAAACCCTATCTCATACCTGGCTCTGGCCCTAGCTCCTTTTCTCCAGCCCTACCTTCTACCAAGTTAAGATGAGGTCATTAGCCTGGGCTCTGTTCCAGTATCACAAGTGGTCTTATTAAAAGGGTAAATTTGGATGCAAGACAGACACAAATAATGAGAAGATATAAGTCAGAGACATGGAGGAAGAAGATGGCCAGGTGATAATGGAGGCAGAAACTAGAGATATGCAGTGAGGGAACACCAAGGATACTGACCGCACCAGTAGCTCAGAGAGAGGCATGGAAGAGCTACTTGCTCAGCTTCCTCTTCTTCAGAAGAAACTGATAACTTGATTTGCAAATTCTAGCATCCAGAACTGTTAGACAATGTATTTCTGTTGTCTTATTCTACCAATATGTTATGTTGCTATGAAAGCAAACTAATGAGTGTGAAGTGTGCCAAGTCTCTCCAATTGTATCCAACTCCGTGTGACCCCATGGACTGTAGTCCTTTAGGGTTCTTTGTCCATGGGATTCTCCAGGCAAGAATACTGGAGTGGGTTGCCACGCCTTCCTCCAGGGAGCAAACTAATAAAGCATCTAAAAACAGAACTTCAAAGGACATGTAGCAAAAAAATAACATAATAAATGAAAAATTAAAAAATCTACATTTACAGTTGGAAAATTAAGTACTGCTACTGGTAAATCATTTCAGTCGTGTCCGACTCTGTGTGACCCCATAGACGGCAGCCCACCAGACTCCCCCGTTCCTGGGATTCTCCAGGCAAGAACACTGGAGTGGGTTGCATTTTCTTCTCCCATGCATGAAAGTGAAAAGTGAAGTCGCTCAGCCGTGTCCGACTCTTCACGACCCCATGGACTGCAGCCTACCAGGCTCCTCCACCCATGGGATTTTCCAGGCAAGAGTACTGGAGTGGGGTGCCATTGTCTTCTCTGAAGTTACTACTCAGTAGCAGATAGAAATACTAGACAGATAGTCAACAAGGATATAAAATGTCCCAATAACCCATCAACCAACTGAAACTAAATGTCATTAGCAGAATATGCTCTACAATAACAGGATACGTGGAAAGGTCTCTGGGCAGGTCTGACACTAATGCAGGAATTCATGAGAGAGTTAGAGAAGAGCAGACCTTAATAACATATATAAGCATACTCATTTCAAGATGAACCCTGAACCAGAGGCCCATGGCTCAAACAACAACAACAACAAAGAAAAACAGTTTTAGCAAAGGGTTAAATTACTAAACTGAGTGTTCAGCCATATAACATAAGACAAGACTAAGCTTGTAGTTTGAGTCTCAAAGAGTTTATTGCTAGCTTAAAAAAAATTATTCACATTTTCCAGGTGAATAAAATAGAATTCAGAGTTTATGTGGTATAACATTCAAAATGTGAGGATAGAATCCAAAATCATGGACTATATAAAGAATGGGTAAAATGTGACCCATTCAAAAAAAAAAATGATTTACTGAAGTACATCTTGCAGGTTCCAAGTCCTGAGGACTCAGATATTGATAGAATTACACAGATTTTAAATCAATCTATACAACTGTGCTATGAGATAAAGGAAGATAACAAAAAGCAAAGATTTCTCAGAAGAGAAAGAGAAAACATGTAGTTTTAAAAGGAAAATGTTAGAAATGAAAAATGCAGTATGTTTCTGAAAAAAGTCACACTTTGAGCTTAATTATTGGATAAAGATTTCAGAAGAAAAAAGCGATGAATTGAAAATTACAACAATAGAAACTGTAATCCTTATAAAAGGGAGAAGTGAACTTTTTAATTTACAAAGATACTGGGGCCAATGGTCAATGTTGAAGTCTATCAGATGTGTAACTTGGATCCAAGAGGGAGAGAAAGAGAGACTGGGACAGAAAAAAATGTAAAAATAATTTATGGCTGGAAACTTTCCAAAATGTTAGGAAAGAAGTAAATGTATACACTTAAGAAGTTTAATCAACTCATAAAAGTGATGTTCAAAGAAAATTACACACAGACATATTAAAATCAAAGCACTAGGGACTTCTCTGGTGGATTGATGGTTAAGACTCTGAGCTGCCAATGCAGGGGCCACGGGCTTGATCCCTGGTCAGGGAACTAAGATCCCACATGCCTTGCAGTGTGACCAAATGATTAAAATTTAGCTCTTCCTAGGTGGCGCTAGTGGTAAAGGACCCGCCTGCCTATGCAGGAGACATAAGAGATGTGGGTTCTGTCCTTGGGTCAGGAAGATCCCCTGGAGAAGAAAATGGAAATCCACTCCAATATTCTTGCCTGGAGAGTCCCCATGGACAGTGGAGCCTGGTGGGCTACAGTCTAAATAGAGTTGGAAAGAGTCAGACACAACTGAAGCGACTTAGCATGCACATACAGACGGTATTGACCAGATTTAGAACACTGGGCTTCCCTGGTGGCTCAGATGGTAAAGAATCTGCCCACAACGCGGGAGACCTGGGTTTGATCCCTGGGTTGGGAAGAGCCCCTGGAGAAGGGAACAGCTACCCACTCCAATATTCTTGCCTGGAGAATTTCATGGACGGAGGAGCTTGGCAATCCATGGGGTCACAAAGAGTCGGATACGACTGAGTGACTCACTTTTCATAGGGAAAGAAACATTTTTAAATGTTTCTATAAAACAAATAAAAATATATGAACATGAATAAATACAAAAAAATATATAAATGTAAATGTAAAAATATGTATTAAAATGTTAATGAAATAGAATAAGATCATAAATAAATATAGAAGTAAAAAGGCCCATGAGAAACAACCTAAATGTTCACTGACAGATGAATGGATAAATAAGCTGCAGCATATATACACAATTAAATTTTAGTCATAAAAAATGAAATAATGCCAGCTGCAGCAACATGGATGTAGATGGAGATTATCATACTAAGTAAGTTAGAAAGAGAAAGACAAATACCATATGATAGCACTTATATGTGGAATTAAAAATATAACATCTATCAACTAATCTACCGTATAAAAACAGACATACACAGAGAACAGACTTATGGTTTTCAAGTGGGGAGAAGAGTGGGAGAGGAATAGTACAAGAGTCTGGGATTAGCAGACACAAGCTAGTACATACACAGAATGGATAAACAACAAGGTCCTACTTATAGCACAGGGAACTATATCCTATGATAAACCATAATGGAAAAAATATGAAAAAGATTGCATATGTGTGTATAATTTAACCACTTTATAGCAGAAATTAATACAACAGTAAATCACCTATACTTCAGTTTTTTAAAAAGGCCCATGAAATGTATAAACAGAAGAATTATAAAGATCTGGAAGGTATATCTGAAAACTATCAACAGTACATTTTCACTTTGCCTTTTCTTTTGATAAAATATTTTTTCTCTATTATTATGTGAATTGTTACACTGACACTTAATTGAGCTTCCCTGATAGTTAAGTCGGTAAAGAATTCGCCTGCAATTCAGGAGACCTCGGTTCGATTCCTGGGTAGGGAAGATTCGCTGGCGAAGGGATAGGCTACCCACTCCAGTATTCTTGGGCTTCCCCTGAGGCTCAGTTGGCTCAGCTGGTAAAGAATCCGCCTGCAATGCAGGACACCTGGGTTTGATCCCTGGGTTGGGAAGATCCCCTGGAGAAGGGAAAGGCTACTTGCTCCAGCATTGCGGCCTGGAGAATTCCTTGGACTGTATAGTCCATGGGGAGCAAAGAGTCTGATACAACTGAGTGACTTTCACTTTCACTTTCAACCATTGGTTGTGGTTTAGTTGTTAAGTCGTGTCTGACTCTTGCAACCCTATGGACAGAGGAGCCTGGCAGCCTATGTCCATGGGATTCTCTAGGCAAGAATACTGGTGTGGGTTGCCATTTCCTTCTTCAGGGGATTCACCCAACCGAGGAATCGAACCTGGGTCTCCTGCATTGTAGGCGGATTCTTTACCAACTGAGCTGTAAGGGAAGCCCACATTCAACCATTAATTACAAATATTGCAAGTTTAGTAAATTGGAAACATTGTCTTTATCATAAATGCCTCACAAATTTTAAAATAAAATAACAGATGGTTACCTTTTGTCTTGTAATCTGATACTAATTATTGCATACCTGGCTTCTTCTGATGCTAATGTTGTTTACAGGCACGTCTCTGAGGACATTTTCCCTAGGTCTGTGTTCCCTTATCTGTCCCCAAAGTCTATTACACAAGAGACTCATTAGTAACATTTAAGACATGTTTGCTTGTTTCACTTAATTGAAAACTGGGTCAATTTTAAAAAATATAAATTTATTTATTTTAATTGGAGGCTAATTACTTTACAATGTTATATTGGTTTTAATTCTGTCAGTTTAGAAATATGTTCCTCTGCCAGAAATATCAGAATATCAACTTTCCTAAGAACAGAGAGAGATCCCTACCTAGCCATTTAAGTTACTGTTAGCTCTTCAGTTCCAGAGTAAAGACTTCCTGGACTCAGTGGGAGGCAGGCTTTCTGTTGAGAAAAATCTTCATCTCCTGTGGGTAGAGGACGCCTTACTGAAAACTATCAACTGCAGAGCCTTCTGTGAGTAGGAGTCTGTGCTCCTAAGAATGGGCAGAGACCACCCTCCTCTCTCTCCACCATAAGACCTTCCTGGGTGACTTCTTTTTTCACCCTTTGCAACTTTGGGGTTCAGGGAACATCAGAGGTTATGACTATCAAATAAATATTTAAAAAATCATTTCCTGTCCCTTTTCTGAACTCTAGAATGATGCTTTCCTCTGAGGAAAGTATCTGTTCCAAAATAACTCATATGACTTGTCATTTTAATATTTTATGAAAGGTTTCAGCAACTACTTATAAAGTGTAGCCTCTTAATATGTTTGGCAAATATAGGGCAATCATTGATAAGCTGTTTTCATGTATCAATATGGTGAAGTTAGTCTAAATACAATGGAAGTTTAGAGAAATGCACCTACATGTTCTCTGCCATAAGCTTTCCCTCATTTTAAACAAAAACTGTGTGTAATATATGCGAATTGAGTGACTTATTTGCTTTCAAGTCAGTGACTCCATCCCCTAATAGTCTTTCATATTGTAAAAAATTCAGTATTTTAACATCTATATCAGTATCAGTGTCAATTAGTTTCATTGAAGTGTTAAGAAGGTGGAATATGAAGGACTGAAAAAAATAGTGATAAATTTGGAATAAAAGATTAGTCTCTTTCCTCAGGACACACAGGTTAGATCCTTGAGAGAGTCAGCTATCTGGAGTTGGGATGACAGCACTGAGGGGAGGCATCTAGGCTGCAGAGAGAATTCATTCTTGTTCTACCACTGGAAATGCTGTGGTGTCTCTGTATGACCTTTAAACTCCTGTTGAGGTAGGGAGGCTAACTTTTAGCAAAACTTTTTCTTTTTTTCTATAAACACTTTAGGCTAAATGGGAGTAGGTAGCAAGCAAGAGCTTAAATTTACCTTTCTTAATGATAAGAAAGGGAATTCTGTAAGGCAACCAAGTAAAACTCCAGGTAATCATTTAAGTGAAGCCTCTGTGTCAAATGCCTTTTGATTCAGTAATATAGGAAAGTGATGAGGTATCTAGATAATAACTGAAGGATAGGAAACATTTCATTTAGCTGTTATGTAAGTAATCAGTGTGTGTGTGTGTGTGTGTGTGTGTGTGTGTGTGTGTGTGTGTGTATGTGTTATGTGCTCAGTTTTGTTGGACTCTTTGTTACCCCATAGAATGTAGCTGCCAGATTCTTCTGTCAATGGAATTTTCCAGGCAAGAATACTGGAGTGGTTGCCATTTCCTACCTCAGGAAATCTTCCTGACCCAAGGATCAAACCTGATTCTCTTGAGTTTCTTTCATTGGAGGCAGATTCTTTACCAATGAGCCACCTGCGAAGCCCTAAGTAATCAGAGAATGCAACATATATTTTTTGATCAAAAATTTTTTTAAATAACTTTTTTTTAGTCTAGGACTAAATATGACAGGTAGCATTTTGTGTACTAATATCTTAAAGATCTCATTTTTAAAATGAAGTGGAATTGACAACAGAGATTATATATGGCATATAAAATGAATGTACATTTTTATATCATTTATAAATGAAGCTAAAACAGAAGAATTCAATTGGTTGTTTTTAGGAAAAAATTGGGGAACCCTCTTGGGATTACATACTTCTATTAAAAAATGGGTCAAAAAGAGAATGGAAATTTCTCTAACTAAGCAAACTGCTTGTTCTGAGTCAGAAGTGTACATATAAAATTTATTAATTTTACAATAAATATATTTATTGAGCTCTTGACAAACTTTAAATAGGGCTGCTGCTGCTGCTGCTGCTGCTGCTGCTGCTGTCACTTCAGTCATGTCCAACTTTGTGTGACCCCACAGACAGCAGCCCACCAGGCTCCTCTGTCCCTGGGATTTTGCAGGCAAGAACACTGGAGTGGGTTGCCATTTCCTTCTCCTAAATAGGGCTAGCTGCTGTGGATTGTCAATGAACAAGACATAGCCCAATCTCAATAAAATTACATTCACATATTTAGTGGTAACAAAGAGTTAAGCATAGTGATCTAGAGGGGCAAAAAAAGAGAGTCAAATAACTTACACAATGAATTTTCAAGAATTTTTTTTGCAGGAAGTGATTCTAAGCCAAAAGCTGTAAAACCTGTAAGTTCCATATCAGTCTAGTGAAGGAAAGACTAAGGGTGGGAAGCTGGTAATGAACAGAGTCGTATCATGACACAGACTCCACTCAAACTTGTAGATGTTTTTTTGGTGTGTAATGTCCCCCTATGGTGAAAGCACTTTGAAGAGCTGTTTCATAGGTAACATTTCTTTCTAAAGGAGGACTTCCTCATCACGAGAGTGTACTATTAGGGGGGTCAAAATCTCCAAGTTTTGGGTCTTATTAGTTGACGTTATAAGTTTGGCTTTTAGGTATAGACAGAATCCATGCAATTCAGATATTGCTGATTAATATTAATCCATAATTTTAACTGTCAAAATTCATTTCAAATGATATCCTATATATTTATAGATAAAATAAAATGGACATCAGCCAGAATATGGCTAAAGAAGAACAAAGGATTGGAAGAGAGGATGTATTATTCCAGACAAACAATCCATGGAAAGACTTTCCTCAGCCTACTGTCTGGCAAATGGAAAGTGCTCAATAATTGCTGGTGCTTTTCCCATTTTCTTTCTTTTTTATTTCCGTTTGGTCAATTTTTCATTATGAAATAATTTTGTACTTACAGAAGAACTGAAGATAGAGCACAGACAGTTCCCAGATATCCTTCACCCATCTCTCCCTAATAGGAGCAACTTGCATAATCTTAGTGGAATTATTAATACTGAGGAATTAACACTGTATACAAATACTAATAACTAATAAAATACAGATGTAAGGACAGGTCCAGGTCATGAGCAGAGAGCAAAGATTCCACCACCTCCACAGCAAGTCTCTCGTTCTCTAGGTGCCCGGACCAGGGCTGTAGCAACAGAGCCACACTCTAGATCCCTACCAGAGAAACTGACGCCTGTGGACTGAGCATGTGCAACCTGCTGGCCAACCTCATTGCTCACTGAGAGTCCCTAAGGCACTGGAAAGAGAAGCTTTGTGGCTCTGGCTTGAAGGGTCTGAGTGGAGAGGAGGGTAAATTGAAAAAATAAAATAATAATATTAAAATAATTAAATACAAATTTGATTCAGATTTTCCCACTTTATCCAC
The DNA here is from genome assembly GCF_001704415.2 of Capra hircus. NCBI lineage: Eukaryota > Metazoa > Chordata > Mammalia > Artiodactyla > Bovidae > Capra > Capra hircus. The sequence continues at coordinate 57,338,298 of NC_030812.1, forward strand.
TAATGTCAATTTTCTGTTGCAGGATTCAAGATACTACTTGAAACAGAGTTGTCATGTGTCCTTGGTCTCCTCCAACCTGTGTTTCATCCTGTCTCCCATGTCCTTCGTGACTTTGGAAGTACAATCAATTGAGGTTAAATTCTTCAGGGTTTTTTCACTGATACTAATTTACTCAATATTGAGGCAGGTAACTTGTTTAGGTAGTACTTATCAAACATTGTGTTCTATTACAGTGAAATGCAGGGAAAGTCTGATATTGATGTAGAAGCTTCAAGATAAATAGCAAAACTGGAAAGGAATGTAGGTTATTTGCATGATAATCCTGATATCAAAAGTAAAATGAAATAACTTTTATCATTGGAGTAATCGCAAACGTACAAATACTGCATACATGGCCTCCAGGCTCTGTATAAAATATCAGTCTCGGCCATTGATATGCATTTAACAGGGACCCACACTTTAAGCAGCTTGCAAGCTCATTTGAACCTGTGAGTAGTGAAGAATTATTTGGAGGAAAAGATCATTAGAAAACCCACAAAATCATATCATATGGATGATCTTTTCTAATTATATAGCTAAATACATTTCAGATAATAGAGCACAGTGTTTAGATTAATTGAAAAATACAGATTAGAGAGCATATGGGGGGTATGAAAATATGGACTCTAGTGCAAACTTATTCCAGAAAAACATAACCTGGAGGATTTCTTTAATGCACATCAAAACAAAACAAAACAAAACTGAGAATTCCAGACTTTTGGCAGGTCACTGTCATGTCAAAGAAGAAAATGACTATTCATTGATTTGATTGGATTTTATTTTAACCAGTGGCCATGGCCTCATGATTTTATATAGGTTTTCTCAGTTCAATGTCACTTGAATTTCTGAGGAGTTTGAGAAGAAGCACAAGTCAGCAATGAGAAACTGTACATTATCTACATTCATACTCCTGGGACTGACAGATGATCCTCCAATGCAGGTTCTGATTTTTATGTTTCTGTTTGTTTCCTATACTTTGAGTATACTGGGAATCTGACCATCCTTATACTCACTTTAGTAGATTCTCACCTTAAAACTTCCATGTAGTTTTTCCTCAAATGCTTATTCTTTTTAGAAATCTTATTAACTACAGCCTCATTCACAGATTCTTATACAGCTTATCAAATGGGGACAAGACTATTTCTTATAATGCTTGTGCGGCTCAACTACTTTTTGTCATTCTTTTTGGAGCAACAGAATTGTTTCTCCTGGCCATCATATCCTATGACCACTATGTGGCCATCTGCAAACCTTTACATTATGCAGCCATTATGAGCAGTAGAGTCTGTGGAAGATTTGTTTTTTGCTGTTGGATAGCAGGTTGTCTGGTCATATTTCTACCACTCTGCCTGGGCTTAAATCTGGAATTCTGTGACTATCATGTCATTGATCATTTTATCTGCGATGCTTCTCCTGTGCTAAAGATTTCTTGTTCAGACACATGGTTCATAGAACAGAAGGCTGTTGTCCTTGCTGTGTTGACTGACATCTTGAGATTTCTGTATGTAGTTATATCTTCTATGCACATCACCAGGACCATCATAAACTTCCCTTCCACCCAGCAAAAGATGAAGGCCTTTTCTACCTATTCTTCTCACATGACTGTGGTTTTTATCACCTATGGCAGTTGTATCTTCATCTATGTCAAACCTTCAGCAAAGGATGAAGTGACAATTAATAAGTGTGTGTCAGCGCTTACTACTTCAGTTGCCCCCATTAAACCCATTCATTTATACACTGAGGAACAAGCAAGTGAAACAAGCTTTTACAGATTTAATAAACAGAATTTCATTGATGTCAAAGAAGTAAACAAATGTTGAAGCAAAGCATAAAATATAAATTTAAAAAGAGCAGTGGGCCTTAAGGTCACAATTTTCATTTCTTAACTATTGTACTCTGGTCTATTGTCTGGAAATGTTAACATGCTTTTATAGTTATTACTGAATCTCAGACCCCAAATAATCGTTTCAAAGCTTGTTGAAATAAGCATGTTAGGTCATTTCAGCCCTTGTTGAAAATAACCTTTCTTCAAGATGATAGATCATATCAAGAGAACATAAAATTAGATTTTTAGGAATATGGGCTTTCCTAAACTCTATCTTGGTTTTGATCAATTAGAGAACTATTAAATCTTATGTGAAAAAAATAGTGAATTCTTGAATTGATAGGAAAATAATAGAGTGATAGTATTCATTGTTTTTTTCTAGTACAGACATTCAAAAGACATATATATGATTTCAATCACTCTTCTTAAGCAGGGATTAATTATTGAAAACAATAATGAGTTAATTTGAGCAAAAAGGAATGGGTTTTAACACAGAAGGGGAAAATATATGAGTTTAGAAACCTGAAGATTCACATCTACCCTGTAAAAGAAACATGAAAGCCCAAAGATTTAAAGTTTAGACTCACTAAATTCTCTCTAAAGTGAAAAGCACGGCTTCTACATTAATTCATCATCCAGGTAGCAATGATCTGATAAACTCGGCTGAGGCAATAAAGTCATCTTTATGCTCATAAAGAAAGTCTGATGCTGAATACATAATACAATGCAAGTCATAAATATGGTTAAATTAAACCAACAGGAGCCAATAAATCTCAGCAAAATAAAGTTCTAGACTTAAAGAAAATTAAACCAGCAAAATACAAGGAAGTCTTGGGCTATAGACAAGGAATCCAATATGAAGGCATATTGTCTCCTCAAAGATCATCTTTAACATTGAAAAAACGGAAGGTATAATCTTCACTATTATTTCTCAAAGAAAGATGCTCTACATTTGGTTATTTTTTGTTTGTTTGTTTTTTGTTTTTATTATTTTATTTTTTAGTTTTCTTTTTTTTAAATTTTAATTTTTACTTTATTTTGCTTTACAATACTGTATTGGTTTTGCCATACATTGACATGAATCAGCCATGGGTGTACATGAATTCCCAATCCTGAACCCCCCCTCCCACCCCATAATTTTTGCATTTCTCACCAAAAACTTCAATGGTCCAGACTGGAATGTTTTTGACTTTCATTTCTAGACCTGTGTTCTAGGTGTCTCCTCTTACAAAGATTTCCTCCCTGCACCCTTTCCTAGCTGTCTGTTTGGAGTCCCTCACATGTGCCCCTGTCACATTCTGCAGTTATTTACTATGAAATAACAAATCATTCCCAGATCAGTGGTTTTAAACTTGAATTTCTGTGTCACTGGGTGTTTCTGCCGATTTTAGCAGACATCAGCTGATCTTGGCTGGGTTCATAGGATTGTCGGTAAGGATGCCTGAGTCTTCATACCTAGTTTGGCTTCTTTCACAATTTTAGTAGTTTAATGACTCCTTACTAGGATAACTGAGATCTCTTCTAGGTGGTGCTTTATTCTCTAGATAGTGTTTTGGGAAGATCATGGGGCTGCAAGGAAGAGAATAGAATCATGCAAGAATCCAGAGTCTGAGACTCAATGTCTTTCTACCACATTCTATTCACCAGACTAGTCACAGGACCAACCAAGATTCAAGGGAGAGAAATGGAAAGCCCAAGTTTAAAAGGGTTCCAGTTGAATACATCTAGGAATGAATACATACAATTCAGATGAATTGAGAATCATATGATAAATAGAGCAGTGTTTTATTATTCACAGAATAAGATAAAAATACTTGATGTAAAAGTGAATGACTAATCATAAATATAAAAAAGTGAATGAATATATAAAGGAAAACTAGTTCATAGTCACATATGAACTAAAAAGCATAGACATAATGATGGAGTTAGAAAATCTCAATAGATGTGACAGCTAACAGGTAAATGCTTAATGAGGGACAAGATATTTATATATTTATATATTCTTATATATATTCACTATCAAATTACTACTTTAACTTTAATCCTATCAGTTAGTCTCTTTTGGCCTCATCATAAAATTTAAGTGTATGAGAATCTTTCTGATATTTCCAGTAGCAAATCATACAATTTACCTAACTTCTTGCCCTATCCCACCACCAGTATAATGATTCTGGACGCTATCAAGAGATAATACACCTTAATGATAAACAGGTCAGTCTACAGCATCAGGCAGCTAATTTATGTCTCCTTTTTTTTCCATCCAACTTATCTAGTTGTAGGTTTTCACAAAAGGCTATGCTTAAATTCCCTGTGGAAATTCCCTTGTGCTAGTCCTTCTCTCCTTAACGATATCTCTATTTGAACTCTCTCCAGTCTCCTCATCTTTTCTGAATTTTTATTTAGAGATCATTTCTACCAGGAATCCATGTCTAATACTTCAAGATGGAGTTAACTGTTCCTGTAACTCTTCCTACTGTATCCTATGATTATCTTACAGCAGCTTTTATGACTAGATTTCCAGCCATGTTGGTAAATTTTATTTTAAACTTTGTGTCCTCATCAGCATCGTATTGCCAAGGGCACAGTCACTGTTCATCCAAAGCTGATAGAAATAATCAAAGAGTGAATTTTATTTTTGCCGTATAGACCAAGAAAAAGTTATAATTTTAAAACTATTTTAAATAATATGTCAACATAAGTTTAATAAGTAAACAACAAAACTGTTTTAAATAGCATTTAGAAAGAAGTTTTTTTTTTCCTTTTTATTAAACTTAATCAGAAAAAATTGCACTGACATTTGAGACTAACTTTAATGTTATGGAAACATGACCCCAAATCCCTATATTGCTTTCCTGTGGACTAGTTAGAACTGGACATGGAACAACAGACTGGTTCCAAATAGGAAAAGGAGTATGTCAAGGCTGTATTGTCACCCTGCTTATTTAACTTATATGCAGAGTACATCGTGAGAAACGCTGGGCTGGAAGAAGCACAAGCTGGAATCAAGATTGCCGGGAGAAATATCAATAACCACAGATATGCAGATGACGCCACCCTTATGGCAGAAAGTGAAGAAGAACTAAAAAGCCTCTTGATGAAAGTGAAAGAGGAGAGTGAAAAAGTTGGCTTAAAGCTCACCATTCAGAAAACGAAGATCATGGCATCTGGTCCCATCACTTCATGGCAAATAGATGGGGAAACAGTGGAAACAGTATAAGACTTTATTTTTGGGGGCTCCAATCACTGCAGCCATGAAATTAAAAGATGCTTACTCCTTGGAAGGAAAGTTATGACCAACCTAGATAGCATATTCAAAAGCAGAGACATTACTTTGCCAACAAAGGTCCACCGAGTCAAGGCTACGGTTTTTCCTGTGGTCATGTATGGATGTGAGAGTTGGACTGTGAAGAAAGCTGAGTGCCGAAGAATTGATGCTTTTAAACTGCGGTGTTGGAGAAAACTCTTGAGAGTCCCTTGGACTGCAAGGAGATCCAACCAGTCCATTCTGAAGGAGATCAGCCCTGGGATTTCTTTGGAAGGAATGATGCTAAAGCTGAAGCTCCAGTACTTTGGCCACCTCATGCGAAGAGTTGATTCATTGGAAAAGACTCTGATGCTGGGAGGCATTGGGGGCAGGAGGAGAAGGGGATGACAGAGAATGAGATGGCTGGATGGCATCACTGACTCAAGGGACATGAGTCTGAGTGAACTCTGGGAGTTGGTGATGGACAGGGAGGCCTGGCATGCTGTGATTCACGGGGTCGCAAAGAGTCAGACACGACTGAGGGACTGAACTGAACTGAACGTCTTTTTCAAAGTAAACTTCCTGCGCTTTTTGCAGTTTCTAGAATTAGACTGTCTGAATTCTTATTCCACTTTGTTCCTTTTAGTCTCAGTTTACTTAATAACCTCTAGTTCAAAAAATTATTTTGAGCATTCATTCTACAATCCACACAGAAACTTTGGCAGACAGCAAATGAAAGCCTCAACCTCTAACTCTTTCTCTTTTTGATGTTCCTGTCTGTTCTCATATTCTTTTATTTGACCCCCAAATTACTCAGAAGTTCTGTTAATGCATCTGAGTGCTAAGTAATGGCCACTGTGATAAATGGATTTTCTTTTCTGCATTCTCCACGAAGCAGGTGAATTTTGGTGACTGGGTATGTGCAATGTTCTGTTAACAAGTAATTAATGCCAGAGTTACCATCTCTGCAGTTCTGATAGGATGCACTAGGTGTTCTACATTTCTTTCTCAGCTGCAATTTATTAATAGCATAGGAAGATATTTCCATTTGTAAATATCACAAGCTTTCTTACTTTCTTCCATGCTGAGGTAGAAAAGGATTTCCCATGGAGGACATCATTAGTTATATAAATGGCTTTCACTTATTTGCTATAAATTACACCCATAAAAAAATTGAACATTTTTTCTGGTGTTTTGTTAATTTAGGTAATTTTGTCCATTGAGACCAAAACAACTGACAGCATCTATCTTCTATATTTAGGAAAGTACCTATAGGTGTATTGGTACCATCAAAAGAAAGAGGTACTGATCCAGGCTCTGGAGAAATACTCATCTGATATTCTGATACCCTTTTAGATAAGATCCCATAGAAAGCGACACTTCTGAAACAAAGCTAGAAAATTCTTAAGCCCTTGAGATTTCACTGAAACTCAAAATTTGCAGTGAAACTCAAAGCAGTATCCAATTTTTAAAACTCTCCCATTCTAATTAATTATTATCACATCCACAATTCTCTTCTGTCATATCTAGATGTTAATGAATGTTGATGAAGTGTTTTAATTCAGGTGTATTTCCTATTTAATAGGAAATTGATATTTCCTATTTACTTCCATGATTATTTACATGTAATAGCTCAGTAATCACTGATGACAACATTGCAGATATCTGGCATTCTAATGAAGAATAAAATAGTTATATCTTGGTATAAGTATTGATTAGTGACAATAACATTATCGAGCACATCACTTCTGATTGTCCCTTCAATTATTCTGTTCCAATGAGTACACATTAATCATTCAAGATAGATTTCTTGAAAACTTATTATGTGATTGGTACAAATCTACTCCTGAATTTAAAAATACTAAAGAAGAATGAACCCATGTCTCAATTGATGGGTGTAATAAATATCTCCAGTGAGTCTAATCCCTTCACATTTTAATTTTCTAGAAAAAAAATCAGACAGAATTATTTTCTTTTCTGAAGATATCCAAATTAATTATTGCCTTATTTTAAACATAAATGTGATATTTTATAGAGATGAAGTAAATAGAACGGGAAGGAAGAGAAAAACTGATATTACCAAAAAAGAAAATACTTACTTGTATGAAAGACAATCATAGCTTTAGTTGAATATGAAATTCTTCTAGTCCCAAGATGAAACTGAATGTATAAGTGAAGTCAGTACATTCACAAGTAACTCTTTCATGAACCCATCCACATTCTCACAACATTTTGGGGGACAGAGATGATCTATCTGAGTTTTCAGTTGATTTCAGCAGACATGGATGCTCTTTAGGCTTCCCTGGTGGCTCAGACAGTAAAGCATCTGCCTGCAATGCAGGAGATTCAGGTTCAGTACCTGGATTGGGAAGAGCCTCTGGAAAAGGGACTATCTACTCACACCAGTATTCTTGCCTAGAGAATTTCAGGACAGAGGAGCCTGGTGGGCTCCAGTCCATGGGGTCACAAAGAGTCAGACATGACTCTGCCACTAACACTGACTAACACTGGATGCTCTTCAGAGACCCTATTCCACTTTAAGTCTAGGGAAAAAACTTACATCACAATCCTGAAAGAAAAACACATTTACTTTAAGTTTCTGAGAAATGTAAGATTATTTTTAGAAGATTTTGAAAGAGATAATTTCTGATTTCTCTGGACAAAGAAAGATTTTTCACAATGAAGTAAAATGAATGTTTTATTGTCCCAATGTCTTCTAGATGAGCAGAAGTCCTCTGTGTGAATAAACAAAGGGCCCTTGTGACCAAAGTTTGAACATGACTAATGAATCTAATATGAACTGAATATTGGCAGAAGCTAACAGTGGCATCACTGGAAATCATGTCCTTGGTGATAGTAAGATGCAACAACCTTACTGGACATATTCCAAGAACATAACAATTGCCTGATGAAAAGACATAATTCTGGCTCCTCTCCAACTCTTAGATAGTAAAGTATGAACAAATGATAAAAAACTGTTTTCCGTGAGAAAAATGGGTAAGTATACGTGAAAGTAATATACATAGTTACAAGTAAAAAAAGTGACTATTTTCCATGTTAATGAATACAGACTTGCATTGTAATTTTTCTTCATAGGATAGTATTCAGCACTATGGGGAAAAGATAGAGTTTAAAAAGGTTAGAAATACTACACAAATTAAACATTGGGAAAATATTTTATAATCTTGGAACTGAAGCAGGAGAATGAATGCATGTCCTCACAATGTTGGACTTGGCAAGTTGAAGAAGCATTTAATTAAATTGGAAAATATACTTCCATTTGACTTTGCTTTTCACCATTTGCTTAGTTTTGAAACCAGATTACATGTTATCTTGTAGATTTTTGTCCCAAGAAAAGATCATACAAAGATTACTCTGTTATAGCTCTATGTGACTTAACCAGTTCAGTATCCATTAGAAAAAAAGTTCAGGAGTCAGAAGTCTTTATCTTATGAATGCTTCTTTGAAGCAGCTTTACCATTCTACTTGTTCCATTGTCCAGTTGATTATAACCTTCCGTTTGTGTTCATTTACTAATTGTATGAGTCATATTTCTTATTTTTTTGAAAATTATACATGAATAAGCTGTACCTCTTCATGGATAGAGTATCAGGAGTAGAGGATATCTATTTTTATAGTAATCATCAAATACCCTAGCTTAACCAAACAGGCTGAAGCATTCTAAGGTTAATGATGGGTGTGGCTCTCATGTTCTGTTGCGAGCGAAATGATGCAGAGACAAAACACGAGACAAACAAGAGACAGACAATACACACTCCGGCGGAGGAACAGAACTGCGCAAAACTAATTGCGGTTTATTATTAGAAAAGCCCCCTAGGCAGAATTCCAGACTGCATGAATAAGCCTTTTCAGCACAGCGCAGGTGCATACATGTTATCGTACAGCAAAGGGGAGTGAAATCCATGTCTACTGCAGAGTCTGTCCAAGCCCTCATTTCCTTCTTATCACAAGAAGGGAATGCTCCCTCGTTTGCAGGGGACCATTAAACTCAAGGCTGTGTCCAGACTCTTTGGCAGAACGCCTCATTTGCAAGGATATTCAGCCCGAGCAGAGAGACTCATTTGCAGGCACATCTCTGCTACCCTATTAACCCTTCATGTTCAAGGGAGAATATTTTCTTCTATAAGAGAGACTGTTTTCACCTTCCCAATTTTAGCTTCTGAGTAGCATATTCTTTTCAAAATTCAAAAGATATTCTTTTGAATATCTTTTCTGGTACTTATGTAGAGCATTTTAGAATTTCCTTCAAATTAGAATATTTGCCTGGCTTATGCCATGGGGTTGCAAAGAGTTGGACATGACTGAGCAACTACCACTTTGACTTTTCACTTTTTTTATACCATGAGAAACAAGCAACTGAAACGAGCTTTTACAGCCTTATTTAAAAGAATTTTATTGATCTCAGAGAAGTAAAGGAATGTCAAAACTGAGAATTAATCTTATCATGATACAGCAGGCCTTACATTTATTAATTCTTTTATCTCTTCCTTGCACTCAGTGTATTCCTACTATAATACTTATTGCATCATTATTCATGAATAAAGAATACAATTTTATCATTAATTTCTTTCTCATTGCAAATATACTTTTTCCAAAGTGACATTTCTCCAAATTGAGACTTTGCCTTAACTCAGACCAGTCTCACAAGAGTGTAAAAACTATTATAGATTAAGAACACAACAACAAAAGAAGCTGAATTATTGGCTTTACATGAAAGCAAACTGCAATACCTCAGACCTTCTTGCAATTAAACTATCCAAATGACAACATGAAAGAAGCATAAATATTAGTTTTATTGTTAATCAGAAGCAAGATAATTTTTTAAAAATTAAGAGAGCCAGAGTAATCTAGTACAAAAATAAGTGTATTTTAACACTGAAGGAAACATACAAGCTTTGAAACCTGGAAAAAACTAGCTTGGAAAATAAAGCTTTAAATTTCCCAAATTCAGAATTTAGATTCACTAGATTTCCTCCAAAATGAAAGAGCACAATCTTTCACAAACTGACAATCTAGACTGCAATGATCTGAGAAACTGTCAAGACAACAAAGTCATCTTTAGGATGACAAATCAGGACAAGTACTGAAATGTACAATATAATCCAATTCCTTAATGTAGCTAAATTTAGCCAACAAGGAGTGAGACAGTCTCAGCTAAATGAAAATCATAAACACACATCACCAAAACTAAACCAGCAAAATATACAGAAGTTTCTGTTTATAGAAGAAGAGCCCATTAGAAATTTTCAATGAGATTATTAGGGGAAAGACTCTGTGGGAGAGGGAGAGGGTGGGATGATTTGGGAGAATGGCATTGAAACATGTATAATATCATATATGAAACGAATCGCCAGTACAGGTTTGATGCATAATACTAGATGCTTGGGGCTGGTGCACTGAGATGACCCAGAGGGATGGTACAGGGAGGGAGGAGGGAGGGGGTTTCAGGATGGGGAACATGTGTATACCTGTGGCGGATTCATATTGATGTATGGCAACACCAATACAATATTGTCAAGTAATTAACCTCAAATTAAAATAAATAAATTTATATTAAAAAAAACCCTCAACATTCAAAAAACTAAAAAAAAAAAAAGGAATGAAATGTGTGACCTTCACAGATATTTCTTAGAGGGTTTTTTTTTTTTTTACATTTGGTTAATTTTGTTTTATAATCTTTCACATTTCTCCCTCTAGACCTCAGCCCTCCGTGGTGCAGACTAGAATATTCTCAACTTTTATATCTTTCACTTTGACATCTATGCTCATGGTGTCAGTTCTTAAAATGATTCTCTTCCTTGTGTGCCTCTCTAGACTTCTTATGTACTCTAGGACTGTGTTTTGAACCCCTCATATGTGCCCCTGTTAGCTAGTGTGAGATAATATAGCTCTCCAAAAATCAGTAGTTCAACTGACCATTTTCTGTGTAAGCTGAGTGTCTCTGCTGCTCTGGGGAGAGATTAGTTGATCTTGGTTGGATTTATTCATAGGATTCTCATTATGCATGACTGGGTTTTGCCAGACAGGTTAGGCTTCATTCACAAGTTTAGTACTTTAATGAGTCATTACTAAGATAACTGAGCTCTCTTCCAGATGGTGCTTTATCCTCTAGACAATGTTTGATCACATGATAAGGTCATGGGCCTCCAAGGAAGAGAATGGAAACATCCAAAGCTCCAGAGTCTTAGACTCAGTATCCCATCTACCACATTCTATTCATCAGACTAGTCACAGGACCAGCCAGGACCCAAGGGAAAGAAATTGAATCACTTACTGATGAAACGAGCTAAAGAGACAGTGCAGTGACTAGACAGAGGGAGGATCAGTCGTTTTTGCTATCTCCTTTTCATAGGTACGATATCTTCCAGTCAACTGATGTTATATTTTACAATACCTTGTCTATTTTGTCTGCAATATGCTATTTTGTTCCTAGTATTCAGGTGGATCCTAGGTAGTAACTGGCACCTGGGGCTGCTCTTCAAATTGGTTTTCAATAAGTTATGGTTGAATAAATTCCCTGCTGCTGCTACTGCTAAGTCATTTCAGTCATGTCCAACTCTGTGCGACCCCATAGATGGCAGCCCACCAGGCTTCTCCATCCCTGGGATTCTCCAAGCAAGAACACTGGAGTGGGTTGCCATTTCCTTCTCCAGTGCATGAAAGTGAAAAGTGAAAGTGAAGTCGCTCAGTTGTGTCTTGACCCCATGGACTGCAGCCCACCAGGCTCCTCTGTCCATGGGATTTTCCAGGCAAGAGTACTGGAGTGGGATGCCATTGCCTTCTCCAGAATAAATTCCCTAGAAAACAATAAAGAACAGATTTTAGAAAAAGAAAAGAGTACTATGACTCTGACTTTGATCAATGACAATACATAAGTGAATAATATGGGTGTTATTTACTTGAATTTAAAACTGGAATTGATTCATAACTAAAGTGCTGTGCAAAACTTTCTTAGAAAGAAATAAAGTGCTTTAATTCTCAATATTTGTAATGTTTTAAGAATTACTTTTATTATTCTTTCATTTTTTAATATTTTATTATAGCAATAAGGTCATTTTAATCTTTTGACAAATTTTTCAAACTAGCAATATAGATTTATTACCACACAGCTCCATTTTCAATATTTATTCCAATTTTAGATACTTTGATATTATCTTGTTTGAAATAACTTGCATAAAAGCCCAATATAAAAATCTTTATTTATTTATTTCCTTACTGGGATTAAAAAATGCATAACATAAAATTTGCCCTCCTGACCATTTATAAATGTATGGTTAGGTACTATTAAGTATTATCATACTGTTATGAGACGGATCTCCAGAAATTTACATTTTTCAGATTTGAAACTCTGTTCTCATTAAACTCTCGAGAGTCCCTTGAACTGCAAGGAGATCAAACCAGTCAATCCTAAAGGACTTCAACCCTGAATATTCATTGGAAGGACTGATGCTAAAGCTGAAGATTCAATACTTTGGCCAGCTTATTCTAAAAGCCAATTCATTGTAAAAGATCCTGATGCTGAGAAAGACTGAGGGCAGAAGAAGAGGGCAACAGAGGATGAGATGGTTGGATGGCATTACTGATTCAATGGACATGAGTTTGAGCAAACTCCCAGAGATAGTGAAGGACAGGGAAGCCTGGTGTGCTGCAGTTCATGGGGTTGCAAAGAGTAGGGCATGACTTAGCAACTGAACAGCAGCTCTCATTAAACAACTGTCCTTTACTCCCTTTCATCAGGCCCTGGTAAACATCATCCTATTTTTCTGTTGCTATGAATTTGACTCCTTTAGATACCTCATATAAGTGAAATCATACAGTAGCTGTGGTTCTGCGGCTCACTTATTTCACTAAGCATAAGGTACTCAAGGTTTCTTCACTCTGTAACATGACACAGGATTTCCTCACTTTTTAAGTTTGAATAATAATCCATTGTATGTATTAATATATACCACATTTTGTTTGCCCATTCATTGATGAACATTTTGGTTGTTCCAACCTTTGGGCTATTGAATATGTAAGTATGGTGTACAAATATCTCTTTGAGACCCTGCTTTCAATTCTTTTGGATACCTGTCCAGAAGTAGGACTGTTCACCACTTGGTAGTCCTGTTTTTTTTTTTTTTGAGTTTAATTACTACAAATTAGTTACACAAGCTCAATTTATAAAAATTTAAAAAATTAAACCTTATACCCAGTCCCCCAGGCCCAACGCATAGTGAGATGGACAAACCTCCAGGGATGGAAAGCAGATCCAGAGGAGGAGGGGTAGAGTAAACTGAGGGGTCTCCATGGCATCGTGACAGTCACCCATTCCACAGCACCTTGCCTCCCACCTGCCACCCATTGTCAGAAGGAAGTCCTGCCGTGGCCAGTATGTCACCAGGTCCTTAAAGCCCTGGGCTTTATGCTAGCTGCCTTGCTCTGCTGCCTATTTCCTACTTTAGTTTGTTCGTTCTCAGTTTACTGGGGAATGGGACAGATGGAAACAGACAAACCCAGTATGGGCAACATCTAGGCCATATCCAAGGTTGGCCAAAGTAAAAAGACTGGCCTCCCAGCAGGGTAGGAAGTTGAGCAGTGGTTCCAAGTCTATATCTTCCTTGGTTGTTGCTTTTTAAAATTCTGCAATTGTTTTAAGCAACACAGTTTTTTAGACCAACCTGTTATTAAACTTTAAATTTTTCTTTACTGATTTTTAAAAGTTAAACAAACAAAAAAATTAAACAAAAAACCTACCACTCTTATTTTCCCCAACTTGTTCCATGAGAGTCCCCCTGCACTCCCCTCTGCTTTTGCATTTGATCATTTCTCCCTTTTCCCTCAGCTTGAAGCATCTATGTCCAGTGTCTGTGAAGTGATGTTTTATCAGTGTCTCAGGGTAAGAAATGGCAATCATTTCACCAGGTGCTGGAAACTGGTTAGCCTCGAGACAAGGGTTTCTAGGGCCACAGCTCAGGATGTGTATTTAATTACAGGGTCCCCAGAAACCCCTCTCCTGGCTACCACAAGCAATGGCTTCTTTTCTGGTCTAAGGAGCCAGACCTGGACTGTTTCCTCAGAGGCAGGGGCCCCATAGACTATGCTGGGGCTTCCTCTTTGACCAGAGCTGGGCTCCCTTGAAACTTGAAGACTTCAGGCTGTCCTGTAAGATGAGCCACCATGATCCTGCCTCTACCAACTCACATGATGCCCATTCTCTCTGCCTAATTCAGTACCACATCTGGCCTCCCTTCTCTGGGCCTGCACCCCTCAATGGGCTACAACCTGCACAGGGATCAGTTGCAGGCTTAAAGGGAAGCTATGAATCAGGCCAGAGTTTGCTTCAAGTCCAAGAAAAAAGTTGTCTTACTGTTGGAGGCTAGTTTTTCAAATCCTGGAGCCAGCCCTGCCAGTCAAAGGATGATTTTGTCCTTTGGTGACCATTGTTTTCTTTCTCTGAAATGTCTTAGATGATAATGTTGTTGACTCAGATTTCCATGAAAAAGAAAAACCAAACCAAACAAAAACTACCTCTTGAGCGACAGACATCCTGGTCTATTCCTCTCTGAGGAATCTTGTGGGGAAAGAATACTGTAGCTCCTGCCCTGTTTACATGTCTCTGGGGAGAAAGAAATCCTGCCTGCCCTGGGGTGTTGTGTGTTTTTGTCTGTTGCCATCCCAGGCCTGTGATAGGGGCTGGTGGCTACATTGTAATATCTGGGCCATATCTGGGAGTCCTTCCCGCCTGCACAGCCAGGGACCAGCCACCCCCTTGAAGAGGCTATTTCCTTCTTATGATGAAAGGCACAGGGAGCATCACCTCCCATGACACCATCTTCAGGAGCTCTGGCGACATGCGCATCCATGGGCCTCCCCCGGGGCGACCTACCTGTGGCCCACCTCTACCCACAGTCCTGTACAGGAGTCGAGTAAACAGGATGTCTCTGAGCCCATGTCCCCAAAGGGCCAGCCAAGGGCTGCCCTTCAACCTGACTCCATCAGTCCTGCATGACCAAGCGATAGTTGGCAGACTCTGCTACCCGGGACTTCTACTACCTCCCACCCTACCATCTGGCAAGGAATGGGCCCTTTTCTGTGAATTGAGTACCTGTGGAAAGGTGACCAATTAGTGTGAAATGCCTGTTTAAGAAATGTTAGATACTGTATTTGAACCAATAAATGTGAACCCTTCTGCAAATAAATAAATAAACTTAATTTCTATTTCTTTCTTGCTTCATGGTGGTGGTTTAGTCATTAAGTTGTGTCCAACTCTTGCAACCCTATACCTGTAGCCCACCAGACTCTTCATCTATGAGATTTCCCATGCAAGAATGGTGGAATGGGCTGCCATTTCCTTTTCCAGGGGATTTCCTGACCCAGGGAATGAACCTGCCTCTCCTGTACTGCAAGTGAAGTGAAGTGAAAGTCGCTCAGCCATGTTCGACTCTTTGTGACTGCCTGGACAATACAGTCCATGGAATTCTCCAGGCAAGAATACTGGAGTGGGTATTCACTCCCTTCTCCAGAGGATCGTCCCAACAAAGGGATTGATCCCAGGTCTCCTGCACTGCAGGCAGATTGTTTACCAGCTGAGCCACCAGGGAAGCCCTTCCTGTACTGCAGGGAGATTCTTAACTGACTGAGCAATCAGGGGATGTGTTACTGAAATTCATTATAGGGCGTTATCTCAGTATATCTGTGTTGCTGTTCTCTGTCCAGATTTGTATTAATTCTACTGCATTTATAGCTTTGATGTGATTGGAGTAGAGGGATGCCTGTATACATTAGATACAGAGACATCCATCGTATCTTCTGGTTCTCAGTTACCTATTTGCATGCATCACTCTGTGACGCCTCTTGTTCCTCTTGTGCATTTTCCTCTTCAAGTTCAGTTGTTCTCTGTGTAAGTTTCAAGACATTTTCATATTCCTGTGACATACTGTGAAAAATTGTGAGATATCTGAGATTCTTTACCTCCATGTCACTGCTTCAGTTCAGTTCAGTTCAGTTCAGTCACTCAGTCATGTCCGACTCTGCAGCTCCATGAGCCGCAGCATGCCAGTCCTCCCTGTCCATCACCAACTCCTGGAGTTCACTCAGACTCATCTCCATTGAGTCAGTGATGACATCCAACCATCTCATCCTCAATTGCCCCCTTCTCCTCCCACCTTCATTCTTTCCCAGCATCAGGGTCTTTTCAAATGAGTCACCTCTTTGAATCAGGTGGCCAAAGTACTGGTATTTCAGCTTCAACATCAGTCCCTCCAATGAACACCCATGACTGATCTCTCTTAGGATGGACTGTTGGATCTCCTTGCAGTCCAAGAGACTTTCAAGAGCCTTCTCCAACACCACAATTCAAAAGCATCAATTCTTCGCTAGGAATGAAAAAAGTCATTTATTTATTAATATATTGATGTCAATCTTAGGGCTTCCCCGGTGGTGCTAGTGGTAAAGAACCTGCCTCCTCATGCAGGAGATGTAAGCAATGCTGATCCAGTCCCTGGGTCTGGAAGATCCCCTAGAGAAAAAAATGACAAACCACTCCAGCATTCTTACCTGGAGAATCCCATGGACAGAGGAGCCTGGCAGGCTACAGTCAACGGGGTCACAAAGAGCTGGACATGACTGAAGCGACTTAGCACATGCACATGTCAATCTTAAGAGCAGGAAAGTGTGATTAGGCTTTCCAAGTTTTTTTAATCTGTGTTCAAGAAACAGCTAAGTATTGCCTATTGATATTCTACTTAGATATCTATATGGGAAAGAAATCCAGATATCTGTCAAGTTTTCTTCTTTGCTTGTGTTAATATCTGTGGAGGCTGGCACAGAACCCCCAACCTTATTTAGAACCACTAAAATCTCACAATTATTCTCCAGTTCTCTTATCCTCTGTTAAAGAGATTTAATAAAATCTCTGAGGATGAATAAGCATTCTGCCCACAGAATAAAATGCATATTGATCAAAAATATTTCATTAATCTTAGTTTCATACACTTGAAATACAAATTCCAAGAGTGTGCTCTATCATCACAACTCTTGGTTAAAGCTGAAGTTTAGCTCTGTCTAAATAAGAGATGATATAAGTGGTTCAAGAAAAGATCTAGCATGGAAAGAAGGTCATTTATAAGCACTTTAAAAGCTTCATCCTCCAAGAAAACATTGGGATCTATTCATCATATCTGGGTTTTCTTGAAAATAATTTTGATTGTATTGGTTTTAAAAGACTGGATAGGGGTCACAAAATATATATTTTGAGTATGTCAATATTCTTCTGAAATATTTCAACACTGATATAAGGCAACCTAAGTGAATTAATGTAAGTGAGAGAAGAAAAGGAATAAATGAGAAAGGTATTAAGGGCACACATATAATAAGACCAGGTAACAAACTAAAGGGGAGAGAAAAAAAAAGAAATATAGTATGCTACTCTAAGAAATTTAGGACTGACAGGGAAGGAGTGAAAACAGTGAGTATCACATTTAAAATCTTGAAATATGCATTATGAGCACAACATAAAATTCACTGGTTTTGCCACCAGAAATCCATCTCAAAAGAATATTTTCCCCTCTTCTGAGTTTCTTCTCTCTCAGATTTCCACACAGTTTGGGAGGAAGTGTGGAGCCAGGAATGAGAAACCATACAGCAGTCACCATGTTCATCCTCCTGGGACTGACAGATGACCCACAGCTGCAGATTCTGACTTTCATATTCCTACTCATCATCTACATGTTGAGTGTAATTGGAAGCCTGGCCATCCTCATCCTCATATTGGTCGATTCCCACCTTAAAACCGCAATGTACTTTTTCCTCCAAAATCTTCCCTACTTAAAAGTCTCATTCACTTCTACCTGCATTCCTAGATTCTTGTACAGTATATCATCAGGTGATAGGACCATTACCTATAAGGCTTGTATGCCAAGTATTTTTTAAAGACCTGTTTGGAATAACAGAATTTTTTTCTCTTGGCTGCCATGTCTTACGGTTGCTATGTAGCCATCTGCAAACCCCTGCATTACATGACCATCATGAACCAAAGGGTCTGCAAAAGACTCATCTTCCGCTGTTGGATGACCACTGTGTTGATCATGATCCCACCATTTAGCTTGGAACTGAGCCTGGATTCTGTGACTCTAGTGCTCTTGACCACTTTTTCTGTGATGCTAAACCTGTCCTGAAGATCACATGCTCAGATACATGGTTCATGGAGAAGATGGTTATCATCTGTTCTGCATTAATCCTCATAATGACTCTCATGTTTGTGGTTTGGTCCTATGTAAGTATTATCCAAACAATTCTAAGATTCCCCTCTGCCCAGCAATGGAAAAAGGCATTTTCCATCTGTTCTTCCCAAGCTGTATATTTATCTATATCAAGAATTCAGGAAAAGATGAAATGGAAATTAATTTAGCATCTCCCCCATGCTAAATCCATTTATCCAAACAAGTGAAACAAGACTTTAATGAATTAGTCAGAAAAATTACATTCTTCTCAAGGAGTTATGGGAAGCAACAGTTAGAACTGGACATGGAACAACAGACTGGTTCCAAATAGGAAAAGGAGTATGTCAAGACTGTATATTGTCACCCTACTTATTTAACTAGTATGCAGAGTACATCATGAGAAATGCTGGGCTGGAAGAAGCACAAGCTGGAATCAAGATTACCGGGGGGAAATACCAATCACCTCAGATATACAGATGACACCACCCTTATGGCAGAAAGTGAAGAAGAATTAAAGGGTCTCTTGATGAAAATGAAAGAGGAGAGTGAAAAAGTTGGCTTAAAGCTCAACATTCAGAAAAGGAAGATCATGGCATCCGGTCCAATAACTTCATGGCAATTAGATAGGAAAACAGTGGAAACAGTGGCTGACTTGATTTGTTGGGGCTCCAAAATCACTGCAGATGGTGATTGCAGCCATGAAATTAAAAGACGCTTACTCCTTGGAAGGAAAGTTATGACCAATCTAGACAGCATATTAAAAAGCAGAGACATTACTTTGTCAACAAAGGTCCGTCAACAAGGCTATGGTTTTTCCAGTGGTCATGTATGGATGTGAGAGTTGGGCTATAAAGAAAGCTGAGCACTGAAGAATTGATGCTTTTGAACTGTGGTGTTGGGGAAGACTCTTGAGAGTCCCTTGGATTGCAAGGAGATCCAACCAGTCCATCCTAAAAGAGATCAGGCCTGGGTGTTCATTGAAAGGATTGATGTTGAAGCTGAAACTCCAGTACTTGGCCACCTGATGCGGACAGTTGACTCATTTGAAAAGACCCTGATGCTGGGAAAGATTGAGGGCAGGAGGAGAAGGGCATGACAGAGGATGAGATGGTTGGATGGCATCACCGACTCAAGGGACATGGGTTTGGGTGGACTCCGGGAGTTGGTGATGGACAGGGAGGCCTGGTGTGCTGCAGTTCATAGGGTCGCAAAGAGTCAGACACAACTGAGTGACTGAACTGAACTGAACTGAAAGATTGTTTCAATATACAAAGTCTAACACAAGAAAAGCAGTAGCTCAAAACTCAATTTATTAATAAATTAATAATTTAGCAATGCTGCTGCTGCTAAGTCACTTCAGTTGTGTCCAACTCTGTGTGACCCCATAGATGGCAGCCCACCAGGCTTCCTATCCCTGGGATTCTCCAGGCAAGAACACTGGAGTGGGTTGCCATTTCCTTCTCCAATGCATGAAAGTGAAAAGTGAAAATGAAGTTTCTCAGTCATGTCTGACTCTTCGCGACCCCATGGACTGCAGCCTACCAGGCTCCTCCATCCATGGGATTTTCCAGGCAAAAGTACTGGAGTGGGGTGCCATTGCCTTCTCCTAATTTAGCAATAATAACATATTATTAAATTACTAGTAAATATTAATAAAACAAGGTGTAGCTTAATGCTTATTAGGGAGTTATGCCCTTGGATTATAACATTTAGGAGACTTGCACTGGTACCAAAAAAAAAAAAAGACAATTTGATATTAGTAATTTTAAGGTCTATCATATAAGTTGTAACAAATAAAAAAGAAGGTGTCATAGTTTTATGTGTCAACTTGACAGAACTAATGAACACCCATATAGCTGATAAAATATTTCAGAGTGTGTCTGTAAAGGTGTTTCTGGGAAGGATTAGTATTTGAATCTGTAGACTGGCTAAAGAAAATGGCCCTCAAAAAAGCAGGTGGGCATCCTCAAATTTGCTGAAGGCCTGACTAGAACAAAAAGGCAGAAGAAAGGTGAATATGGTCTCCACTTGAAACTGGGCAACATCTTATCTTGCTTTGGCGCTGACAGTTCTGGTTCATGGGGCTTCAATCTTGGACCAGGATTTCCAAGATTGGCACCCTGGTTTTGTTTATTTGTATTTTTTGCCTTGCTGTGTGTCATGGAGGGATTGAACCATCACCCTCTGCATTGGCAGTGCAGAATCTTAACCATTGGACCACCAGAGATGTCCAGGCCCCCAGATTTTAAAGCCTTCAAACTTGTTTCCCTTGGGCTTAGCTGGTAAGAATCCACCTGCAATGCAGGAGACCTGGGTTTGATCCCTGTGTTGGGAAGTTCCCCTGTAGAAGGGAAAGACTACCCACTCTACTATT
Organism: Capra hircus; assembly: GCF_001704415.2. Taxonomy (NCBI): domain Eukaryota; kingdom Metazoa; phylum Chordata; class Mammalia; order Artiodactyla; family Bovidae; genus Capra; species Capra hircus. The sequence continues at coordinate 57,359,003 of NC_030812.1, forward strand.
CTTGCCTAGAATTCCATGGACTATATAGTCCGCAGGGTCACAAGAGTTGGGCACGACTGAGTGATGTTCACATTCACTTTTTCAAACTTGAAATAGAACTGAAACCATGAATTTCCCTGGTTCTTCAGTTTGCAGATGGCAGCTTGTTGGATTTCTCAGACTCCATGATTATGTGTTTCAATTACCATGATAAATCTCACCCTATGTCTATCAATTCAGTTCAGTTACTCAGTGGTGTCTGGCTCTTTGAGACTCAATGGACTGCAGCATGCCAGGCTTCCCTGTCCATCACAGACTGTTGGAGCTTGCTCAAACTCAAGTCCATTGAGTTGGTGATGCCATCCAACCATCTCAACCTCTGTGATCCCCTTCTCCTCCCATCATCAATCATTCCCAGTATCAGAGTCTTTTCAAATAAGTCAGTTCTTTGCATCAGGTGGCCACAGTATTGCAGTTTCAGCTTCACATCAGTCCTTCCAATGGATATTCAGGACTGATTTCCTTTAGGATGGACTGTTGGACCTCCTTGCAGTCCAAGGGACTCTCAAGAGTCTTCTCCAACACCACAGTTTAAAACCATCAATTCTTCAGTGATCAGCTTTCTTTATAGTCCAACTCTCACATCCATACATGACTAATGGAAAAACCATAGCTTTGACTAGATGGGCCTTTGTTGGCAGAGTAATGTCTGCTTTCTAATATGCTGTATAGGTTGGTCATAACTTTCCTTCCAAGGAGTAAGCGTCTTTTATTTTCATGGCTGCAATCACAATCTGCAGTGACTTTGGAGCCCTCCCAAATAAAGTCTGTCATTGTTTCCATTGTCTCCCCATCTATTTCCCATGAAGTGATAGGACCAGATGCCATGATGTTAGTTTTTTGAATGTTGAGTTTTAAGTCAACTTTTTAACTCTCCTCTTTCACTTTCATCAAGAGGCTCTTTAGTTCTTCTCTGCTTTCTGCCATAAGGCTGGTGTCATCTGCATATCTGAGGTTATTGATATTTCTCCTGGCAATCTTGATTCCAGCTTGTGCTTCCTCTAGCCCAGTGTTTCTCATGATGCACTCTGCATATAAGTAAAATAAGCAGGGTGACAATATACAACCTTGGTGTACTCTTTTCCTGATTTGGAACCAGTCTGTTGTTCCATGTCCAGTTCTAACTGTTGCTTTCTGACCTGCATACAGATTTCTCAGAAGGCAGGTCAGGTGGTCTGGTATTCCCATCTCTCTCAGAATTTTCCAGTTTATTGTGATCCATACTGTCAAAGGCTTTGGCATAGTCAATAAAACAGAAATGGATGTTTTTTCTGGAGTTCTCTTGCTTTTTCCATGATCCAAGGGATGTTAGCAATTTGTTCTCTGGTTCCTCTGCCTTTTCTAAATCCAGCTTGAACTTCTGGAGTTTATGGTTCATGTACCGTTGAAGCTTGGCTTGGAGAATTTTGAGCATTTCCTTACTAGCATGTGAGATGAGTGCAATTGTGCAGTAGTTTGAGCATTCTTTAGCATTGCCTTTCTTTGGGATTGGAATGAAAACTGACCTTTTCGTTAAGAAAAAAAAAAAAAAAAAAAGAAAACTGACCTTTTGCAGGCCTGTGGCCACTGCTGAGTTTTTCAAATTTGCTGACATATTGAGTGCAGCACTTTCACAGCATCATCTTTCAGGATTTGAAAGAGCTCAAGTGGAATTCCATCACCTCCACTATCCTTTTTTGTAGTGATGTTTCCTAAGGCCCACTTGACTTCACATTCCAGGATGTCTGGCTCTAGATTAGTGACCACACCATCGTGATTATCTGGGTCATGAAGATCTTTTTTGTATAGTTCTTCTGTGTATTCTTGCCATCTTTTCTTAATATCTTCTCAATATCTTCTCCTTCTGTTAGATCCATGCCATTTCTGTCCTTTATTGAGCCCATCTTTGCATGAAATATTCCCTTGGTATCTCTAATTTTCTTGAAGAGATCTCTAATCTTTCCCATTCTATGTTTTCCTTTATTTCTTTGCATTGATCGCTAAGGAAGGCTTTCTTATCTCTCCTTGCTATTCTTTGGAACTCTGCATTCAAGTGGGTATATCTTTCTTTCTCTCTTCTGCCTTTCACTTCTCTTCTTTTCACAGTTATTTGTAAGGCCTCCTCAGACTACTTTTTTTTTTTTCTTTTTGTATTTCTTCTTCTTGGGGATGGTCTTGATCACTGCTTCCAGTACAATGTCACGAACCTCCATCCATAGTTCTCAGGCACTCTGTCTATCAGATCTAATCACTTGAATCTATTTGCCACTTCTACTGTATAATCATTAGGGATTTGATTGAGGTCATATCTGAATGGTCTAATGGTTTCCTCTGCTTTCTTCAATTTAAGTCTGAATTTGGCAATAAGGAGTTCATGACCTAAGCTACAGTCAGCTCCCAGTCTTGTTTTTGCTGACTGTGTAGAGCTTCTCCATATTTGGATGTAAAGAATATAATCATTCTGATTTCAGTATTGAACATCTGGTGATGTCCATGGGTAGAGTCTTCTCTTGTGTTGTTGGAAGGTGTTTGCTATGACCAGTGCATTCTCTTGGAAAAACTCTATTTGCCTTTGCCCTGCTTCATTTTGTAGTTCAAGGTCCAATTTGCTTGTTACTCCAGGTGTTTTCAACTTCCTACTTTTGCATTCCAGTCCCTATAATGAAATGGACATCTGTTTTGGGTGTTAGTTCTAAGAGGTCTTGTAGGTCTTCATAGAACCATTCAACTTCAACTTCCTCAGCATTATTGGCTGGGGCATAGACTTGGATTATTGTGATATTGCATGGTTTGCCTTGGAAATGAACAGAGATCATCTACATCTATATCTAATTTATAGCTCCTATTTGTTATGGTTATGTACAGTTTACTGTTTATACAGATTACATATATCCTATTCATTCATTTTCTCCAGAAAACTCTGATTAATATAAATATTGCTACCAAGAATGATTCCAGATGAACAGAATTTTAAGGATGAGTTTGATGAATTGATTCTGGGGTTTCTGGAATGGCTCTCCAAGCTGATTAGGTTTAAAGATGCTAACAACTTTATTTCCCATAATAAAGAGAGCCCTGATAGTCTATGGCCTGCACTATCATGTAATATATCTACATGGGCTACTCTATAATAAATCTCATCCTGTATCTATACCTATTTCTAATTTGTATCTCCCATTTGTTATGGCTATGTCCAGTTTACTCTTCAGGAGATAATTGGAAACTTCAAGTGAGCATTCCACCCAAAGATGAGCAAATGGTAGAAACCAGTAAATGCTGAATGGATCAAGAAGAGATGGAAAGAATATACGGAAGGACTGTATAAAAATGATTTTAATGAGCCGGATTATGATGATGGTGTGGATAGTCACCCAGAGCCCCAGACATTCTGGAGTGTGAAGTCAAGTGGGCCTTAAGAAGCATAGCTGTTAGTAAAGCTAGTGGATGCAATGAAATTCCATCAGAACTGTTCAAATTTCTAAAGGAAGATGCTATCAAGGTTTTGCATTCAGTATGCCAGCAAATCTGGAAGACCCAGCAGTGGCACAGGACTGGAAAAGATCAATCCTTACCCCAATTCCCAAGAAGGGTAATACCAAGGAATGTGCTAACCATTGGACAATTGCACTCATCCCCCAGGCTAGTAAGGTCATGCTTAAAATCTTACATGCTAGGCTTCAGTATTCTGTGAACCAAGAACTTCCAGATGTCCTAGCTGTGTTTAGAAAAGAAAGACAAGCTAGAGATCAAATGCCAACATTTGCTGGATAATAGAGAAAGCAAGGGAATCTCAGAATTTCTATCTCTGTTTCATCAACTATGCTAAAGCTTCTGACTGTGTGGATCATGAAAAACTGTGGAAAGCTCTTAGGGAGATAGGACTACCAGGCCATCTTACCTGTCTCCTGAGAAACCTGTATTCGAATCAAGAAACAACAGTTAGAACCCTGTGTGGAACTACCGATTGGTTCAAGATCAAGAAAGGAGTAGGACAGGGCTGTCTGCTCTCACCTTGTTTGTTTATATGCTGAGCACATCATGAGAAATGCCCTGCTGGATGAGTTAGAAGCCCAAATCAAGATAGGCTGGAGAAACATCAACAATCTCAGATATGCAGATGATACCACTGTAATGGCAGAAGGTGAAGAGGAACTGAAGAACCTCTTGAGGGTGAATGAGGAGAGTGAAAGAGCCATCTTCAGGCTAAATATTAAAAAAACTAAGATCATGGCATTCGGCCCTATTACTGCATTGCAAGTGGAAGGGGAAAAGGTGGAAGTAGTGACAGACTTACATTTCTTGGGCTCCAAAATCACCGTGAATGGTGACTGGAGACTTGAAATCAGAAGACGATTGCTTCTTGGCAGGATAAATGATGACAAATGTAGACAGTGTGTTGAAAAGCAGAGACATTACTCTGCTGACAAAGATCTGTTTAGTCAAGGCTATGGTCTTGCCACTGATCATGTATGGTTGTGAGAGCTGGAGCGTAAAGATGGCAGAATGCCAAAGAATTGATGCCTTTGAACTGTGGTGCTGGAGAAGACTCCTGAAAATCCCTTGGACAGCAAAGAGATCAAATCTGTCAATCCTAGGGAGATGAACCCTGAATATTCACTGAAAGGACTGATGCTGAAGCTGAAGCTCCAGTATTTTGATCATCTGATGTGCACAGATGACTCATTGGAAAATTTTCTGATGCTGGTAAAGATTGGGGGCAGAAGGAGAAGAGGGCAACAGAGGATGAGATGGCTGGACAGCACCAGCGATGCAATGAACATGAACTTGGGCAAACTCTGGGAGATGGTGAGGGACAGAGAGGCCTGGCATGCTGCAGTCCATGGGGTCACAAAGAGTAAGACACGACTGGGTGACTGAACAACAACAACTCTTAATAAGCCACTAAAAAGAAACAATAAGCTAAGTGACTCTGTGTTGGATATTTTTGAACATATTTTTAAAACTAAGGGACACAATGACTTTGGGTGGTTGTTCCTTAAGTCATTAATAAAAGTAGTGAGGGAAAGGATGAGTTAGGGGATTCAAATTCCCAGCTTAGGTACTGCATGTATGACCTGAGGTTTCATTTTGCTCTATAGCTTCAGGGCTGAAATTGCTGAAGGTTAACTGCAGAATCTGATCCAGCAAAAGCTGCCTCTCTTCCCCCAGTGGCAGTGGCATCTCCAGCCCCAGAGGTACTGGCCTCTCTACTCACTTTCATTTGAAGTCATAAAACAAGTCTCAACAAACTTAATAAACTGACATCACATAAAGTATCTTCTCTGACTACAATGAGATGAAGCTAGATATCAATGAAAAGGAAAATGAAAAATTTACAAATATGTGAATATTTTAAACAATGCAAAACAGGCAACCAATAAGCCACAGAAGAAATCACAATGGAAATTAGAAAATACTTAGAGATGAATGTAAACCAAAACATAACTTCCAAAACTGGCTCAAGAGGCAAGATAGGCAGTGCTTAAAGGAAATTTAGGTATGTAAATACACATCAATAAAGAAGAAAGATCTGATCAGGAGCCTAAACTTAACAAACTGAGAAACTAGACAAAGGAAAAATTAAACCTAAAGCATGGAGAAGTAAGATCATATAGAAGTATAAGAAAATGATAAAGATTACAACAGAGACAAATGAAATAGAGAATAAAGTGTAGAGAAATTAGTTTACTCAATCTGTGCTTGGGTCAAAGTGGAGTGGAAAATGAAATAAACAAGCAATTACAAAAACTTAAGAACCAGTTAAAAGACTGTATGGCAAGTTAGCTCAAGGAGATACCACAAAGTTCTGCAATCATTAGAATCAGTCACCTACTATTGATTTTTTAACTTTTTCCCTTTCTAAGTAAAGAATTTATAGATTGTGCTTGGGAAAAACATAACCTTGAAATGAATGTATATATTTCTTCAATCAATTTTTAGTTCATTCCAATTTGACATAAAACTTAAGAGTGTCACTTAAGTTATGAGACCTTCCTACAAAAACCCCACCCATGTGCTATGTCTACATTTTGTCTGTAGAAAAAAATTAGTCAAAGAACAAATTGAATCAGAGCAGTGAATAAATGCAGAATGAAAGAAAAACAGTCAGCAAGATGAAATAATGATACTTTACCCATTAAGCAAAGTCAAGGACCTTTAGTTCTTCCTGAAGGACTATAGATAGTAGTCTTGAACCATGTCCTTTGACCTGTTGTTCAGATACTGAAACCCCCACCATGTGGAAGAATTTAACTGTGTGCTGCTCACAAGCACATTGATCTCACATGACTCCTTAGGACCAGAAGGTTGGCAATGCTAACTCCCCATTACCCTACCACCATCCAATCGGAAGAAAGTCCACAAGCTGATCATTCCTTGCTCTTTGAACCTTTACTATAAAACTCCTTACTACCCTCTTCAGGTGGGGACACCCACTTTTGAGGACAGTAATCCCCTTTACCTGAAAAAGCAATGAGCTATTTCTTTCTACTTCATCCAAAACTTTGTCTCTAAATATTTTTTTAAAATCCATCTTTGTACAGATTTTTTTTAATTTTTTTTTATTGAAGGATAATTGGTTTACAGAATTTTGTTGCTTCTGTCAAATCTCAATGTGAGTCAGCCATAGGTATACATATATCCCCTCCCACCAGTGTAGAGAAGATAAGTTTTGGTGTTAAGAGAGTGGTGATATATGGCTGTCTTAACTCTCTCCTCTCTCAATTTGTATTGTTTTATTTCTATTATGAAGCATTCTTCAGTGTTTTAAAATTTCATAGCTTCAAAAGTGTGAAGTGTATATGTTCGCACTGTAATCACATTGCTAAATAATACATTTGTATTTGAGTATGTGCATGGGTGTGTTTGTGTGTGTGTGCACTCAGTCATGTCCAATTCTTTGTGACCCCATGGACTGTAGTCTGCCAGGCTCCTCTGTCCATGGAATTTTTCCGGCAAGAATATTGGAGCAGGCTGCCATTTTCTACTCCAGGGGATCTACCAGATCCAGGGATTGAACATGCATTTCTTGTGTCTCCTGCATTGGCAGGCAGATTCTTTACCACTTTGCTACCTGGGAAGCCCAAATAATACATTTTACACTTTTTTTTTAGAATGGCCATCATTTTATTTTGTTTATTTATTTGTAATATAAATTTATTTATTTTAATTGGAGGCTAATTAGTTTACAATATTGTATTGGTTTTGCCATACATTGACATGAATCCACTATGGGTGTATATGTGTTCCCCATCCTGAACCCCTCTCCCACCTCCTTCCCCATCCCATCCCTCTGGGTCATCCCAGTGCACCAGCCCTGAGCATCCTGTATCATGCATCAAACCTGGATTGGTGATTTGTTTCACATATGATAATATGCATGTTTCAATGCTATTCTCCCAAATCATTCCACCCTCTCCCTCTCCCTCTGAGTCCAAAAGACTGTTCTACACATCTGTGTCCCTTTTGCTTCTCGCATACAGGGTTATCATTACCATCTTTCTAAATTCCATATATATGTGTTATTATACTGTATTGGTGGTTTTCTTTCTGGCTTACTTCACTCTGTATAACAGGCTCCAGTTTCATCCACATCATCAGAACTGATTCAAATGTATTCTTTCAATTAAAACAGCCCACTATATATTTTTATAGTTATGTTGACATTTAAAAAAATGATTTATCACTATTGCTGAAGACTATTTTATGCATTAGTGTCTTAAGTGATGTTTATTAAAAAGTTATACATGTATACTTTTAAAGAGTTTTTTTGAAGTTACACTTCTATTATACTGGAGAGGCTGTGCCATATAGTTGAATAGACATATACATTGGAGGTGAATGCTACTGGGTGCAAATAATATTCTCCAGCAATTACTAGTAATACATAACTTTGCTAGCTCTATTCAAACATATTTTGTAGAAAAACACATGTAAATAAAAATTAAACTTTAAAAATAATAAAGATGGTTGCCAGTGGAGGAATGGGAATGAGAAATGGACATACAAGAGAAAAATTAAAAAAACAAAATAAGGGAATGGCAATACCTAAAGATAATTATTATACAGAAAGGCTCAAGAGAAACGACTTTCAATTGTCTACACAGAAGAAAGAAATGGGAGTCATTAAACTTCAATTTTGCCATTCCTCAAAAATTTACCTAGGAGACATGGTTTGAGAATTAGCAAACATATCTTATGTGAAAAAGTTTATTACTCTCATTGTATGCTTAGCATTGCTTTCAGTGAAAAATGTGAAAAGATTTTAAAATTAAAAGATATGTGGAACACTGTTATGAATAATTTTTTTGATTTCACAAAATTACACTCATCTTATTCTCTGTATATGATTCTTATTCAAAGTTAGGATTTTTATAAAAGTCATCTCTCTGAAAGTTTAGTCCTTCATGTTTTGTATAGGATTTATTCAACTAATATTTCTTTAAAAAACAATACTGATCATATTTGTCTTCACAGGGATTCATATGCACACTAAACACATAATAGTAATACTTGAGACAAAATGGATGGGAAATTCATGACATTTAGGGGAAGCATAGTGTCTGTGGAAATTAGATAGCAAAGATGGCTTGCTTTCTCTGTATCCACACCCTCTGCATTGTGTGTCCCAGCTCCTTCCATGCACAAGTGATTCTGTATTTCTCCCTTGAATGTTGGTTGGTCCTGTGACTTGCTTGACTAATAGAATGTGTGAGGTAGAAGGGATATTGTGCCGAGGACTCCAGAGGCCTTGCCTGCTTCTACTCTCTCCCTTGGAGCCTCAAGATCTTACCATATGAACAACTGTTAGCTGGAAGATAAAGCATCATCTGGAAGAGCGTTCATTTATCTTAGTAAGGAGTCATTCAACTTTTAAAGTTGTGAGTGAGGCCCTACCTGACAACAAGACCTAGTCATCCTTAGTGACATTCATATAAAGAAATCCTGTGCTAAAGGTCGCTTGTTCAGACACATGGTTCATAGAACAGATGGTTGTTGCCCTTGCTGTGCTGACTGATATTGGGACATTTCTGTGTGTAGTTCTGTCATATATATACATCATCAAGACCATCATAAAGTTCCCTTCTGCCCAGCAAAAGATAAAGGCCTGTTCTACCTGTTCTTCTCAGTATATATCCAAAAGTACATATACTTTTTGGATGTTTACATTTAAAGCAAGACAATGGATGCTATGACTCCATTAATATTCCCATCAGTTCAAAAATTCAATTTTTTTTTCCCACACAAGATTTAATAGTTATTTTATTGCTCATAGCCAGATTAGAGTTTAGGTAAATCCCTTCTCCTAGAAATCTAATTTCATATTTTTTTGATATGAGATGTCATCTTGCAGAAAGTTTATTATCAACAGGAGTTGAAATGGTGCAACTTGCTTATTTCAATAGGCATTGAAAAGATGGTTTTGGATCAGAGATTAAATAATAACAGTGGTATAAGAAAGTTAATATAAACAGACAATAGACCAGGGTACATTAGTTAAGTAATGAGAGTATGACATTAAGGACAAATGCTCTTTTTAAATTCATATTTTATGCTTAATTTCAACATTCTTTTACTTCTTTGAAATCAATGAAATTCTTTTGATTAAGTCAGTAAAAGCTTCTTTCACTTGCTTGTTCCTCAGGCTATATATAAATGGGTTTAACATGGGGGCAACTGAAGTAGTAAGCACTAACACACCCTTATTAATTGCCACTTCATCTTTTGCTGAAGGTTTGACATAGATAAAGATACAACTGCCATAGGTAATAGAAACCACAATCAGGTGAGAAGAGCAGGTAGAAAAGGCCTTCATCTTTTGCTGGGTGGAAGGGAAATTTATGATGGTCTTGATGATGCAAATATATGACAGAACTACACACAGAAATGTCCCAATATCAGTCAGCACAGCAAGGGCAACAACCATCTGTTCTATGAACCATGTGTCTGAACAAGAGATCTTCAGCACAGGAGAGGCATCACAGAGAAAATGATCAATGACATGATAGTCACAGAATTCCAGATTTAAGCCCAGGCAAAGTGGTGGAAATATAACCAGCCCACCTGCTATCCAACAGCAAATAACAAGTCTTCCACAGATTCTACTGTTCATGATGGTTGCATAATGTAAAGGTTTACAAATGGCCACATAGCGGTCATAGGACATGATGGCCAGGAGAAAAAATTCTGTTGCTGCAAAAAGGAAGATAAAAAATAGTTGACTGATGCAGGCATTATAGGAAATAGTTTTGTCCCCAGTTGATAAGCTGTATAAGAATCTGGGAATGCAGACTGTGGTGAATAAGGTTTCTAAAAAGGAGAAGTGTTTGAGGAAAAAGTACATGGGAGTTTTAAGGCGAGAGTCTACTAAAGTGAGTATAATGATGGTCAGATTCCCAGTGACACTCAATAAGTAGGACACAAGCAGAAATGTAAAGATCAGAACCTGCATTGGAGGGTCATCTGTCAGTCCCAGGAGTACGAATGTAGGTAATGATGTATGGTTTCCCATTGCTGACTTGTACTTCTTCTCAAACTCCTCACAAAGTCAAGTGACATTGGACTGAGAAAACTTGTATGAAATTAAGAAGCCATGGACATTGGGTAAAAAAGAAAATCCAATCAATGCAATGAATATTCATTTTATTCTTTTACTTGACAATGACAGATCACAACTCTGGGATTATCAAGTCTTTTAATGTGTGTTATGTTTATAAGTATCTTCAATATCATGGTTTTCTGAAATGTTTGTTCTACTGTCCATATGTTTAGATCTCCTTGCATGCTCTCGAATCTCTATTTCTCAATTCACCTAAACCTTCTCTTCTACTGTCTGAAATGTATTTAGCTATAGAAATAGAACGGATCATCTATGTGACATGATTTTTTGTTTATTATAGTGTTATTTTTCTCCTATTAATTCTTTACTACTCTCAAGTTTGAATGAACTCACAAGCTGCTTAAAATTTTGGTTCCTGTTAAAAGCAAATAAGTGGATGAGTTTGACATTTTATACGGAGTCTGTATGCCATGTGTTCAGTATTTGAATGTTTTCTGTTACTGCAAAGACCAAAAAAGTTATTTCATTTTATATATTTTGGTATCAGATATGTCATCCAAATAACACTGATACTTTTCCATTTTGCTGTTTATCTTGAAGTTTCTATATCAATACCCAATTTCACCTTCATTTTAACTCTGGTAGAATTAGCGTTTAATGAGTACCACATAAACAAGTAGTCATATACATATACAGTCAGAAAAAAAAAGACTGGGAGTTGACTGCAGCTTAGATCACAAACTCCTTATTGCCATATTCAGATTTAAATTGAAGAAAGTGGGGAAAACCACTAGACCATGCAGGTATGACTTAAATAAAATCCCTTATGACTATACAGTGGAAGTGAGAAACAGATTTAAGGAACTAGACCTGATAGACAGAGTGCCTGATGAACTATGGACGGAGGTTCATGACATTGTACAGGAGACAGAAATCAAGATCATCCCCCCAAAAAAAGAAATGCAAAAAAGGAAAATGGCTGTCTGAGGAGGCCTTACAAATAGCTGTGATAAGAAGAGAAGTGAAAAGCAAAGGAGAAAAGGAAATATATACCCATTTGAATACAGAGTTCCAAAGAATAGCAAGGAGAGATTAAAAAAAGCCTTCCTCAGGGATCAGTGCAAAGAAATAGAGGAAAATAATAGAATGGGAAAGACTGGAGATCTCTTCAAGAAAATTAGAGATACCAAGGGAACATTTCATGCAAAGATGGGCTCCATAAAGGACAGAAATGGCATGGACCTAACAGAAGCAGAAGATATTAAGAGGTGGCAAGAATATAAAAAAAAGATCTTCATGACCCAGATAATCACGATGGTGATATCACTCACACTCACCTAGAGCCAGACATCCTGGAATGTGAAGTCAAGTGGGCCTTAGGAAGCATCTGAACAAAGCTAGTGGAGGTGATGGAATTCCAGTTGAGCTATTTCAAATTCTAAAAGATGATGCTGTGAAAGTGCTGCACTCAATATGTCAGCAAATTTGGAAAACTCAACAGTAGCCACAGGACTGGAAAAGGTCAGTTTTCATTCCAATCTCAAAGAAAGGCAATGCCAAAGAATGCTCAAACTACCACACAATTGCACTCATCTCACATGCTAATAAAGTAATGCTCAAAATTCTCCAAGCCAGGCTTCAGCAATACATGAAACATGAACTTCCAGATGTTCAAGCTGGTTTTAGAAAAGGTAGAGGAACCAGAGATCAAATTGCCAACATCTGCTGGATCATGGAAAAAGCAAGAGAGTTCCAGAAAAAAACATCTATTTCTGCTTTATTGACTATGTCAAAGCCTTTGACTGTGTGGATCACAATAAACTGTGGAAAATTCTGAAAGAGATGGGAATACCAGACCACCTGACCTGCCTCTTGAGAAACCTATTTGCAGGTCAGGAAGCAACAGTTAGAACTGGACATGGGACAACAGACTGGTTCCAAATAGGAAAAGGAGTACGTCAAGGCTGTATATTGTCACCATGCTTATTTAACTTCTATGCAGAGTACATCATGAGAAATGCTGGACTGGATGAAGCACATGCTAGAATCAAGATTGCCAGGAGAAGTGTCAATAACCTCAGTTATGAAGATGACACCACCATTATGCCAGAAAGTGAAGAACTAAAGAGCCTCTTGATAAGAGTGAAAGAGGAGAGTGAAAAAGTTGGCTTATAGCTCAACATTCAGAAAATGAAGATCATGGCATCTGGTCCTATCACTTCATGGGAAATAGATGGGGAAACAGTGGAAACAGTGGCTGACTTTTTTTTGGGGGGGGCTCCAAAATCACTGCAGATGGTGATTGCAGCCATGAAATTACAAGATGCTTACTCCTTGGAAGGAAAGTTATGACCAACCTAGACAGCATATTAAAAAGCAGAGACATTACTCTGCCAACAAAGGTCATCTGGTTAAGGCTATGGCTTTTCCAGTAGTCATTTATGGATGTGAGAGTTGGACTATAAAGAAAGCTGAGCGCTGAAGAATTGATGCTTTTGAGCTGTGTTGTTGGAGAAGACTCTTGAGAATCCCTTGGACTGCAAGGAGGTCCAACCAGTCCATCCTAAAGGAGATCAAGTCTGGGTATTCATTGGAAGGACTGATGTTGAAGCTGAAACTCTGATACTTTGGCCACCTGATGCGAAGAGCTGACTCATTTGAAAAGACCCTGACACTGGGAAAGATTGACGGCAGGAGAAGGGGACGACAGAGGATAAGATGGTTGGATGGCATCACTGACTCAATGGACATGGACTGGGGTGAACTCTGGGTGTTTATGACGCACAGGGAGGCCTGGCGAGCTGGGGTCGCAAAGAGTTGGAAATGACTGAGTGACTGAACTGAACATAAATAAGTTACCTGCTGCTGTATGAGGTTAAGAAATTATTATAAGCAACTGAACAAACCCATCCTGAGTAATTTAACCTCATTTGTTTGTATTATCATGGTCACGAAGGACGAGGGGATACAGGATGAGACACAAGTTGGAGACCAAGGATAAATGAGAATTCCTTTTCAATTATTTACCTTGAATTGGATCCTGCAACAGAGAAATGACATCAGAGGAAAAACTGGGAAAATCCGAGTAAAATCTGTACTTAATCTAATGAATTTATTTTAATTTTACTTAATTATCTTTTTCGAGAATCTTTGTCTCTTCTGAGACTCTCTCATCTCTGTGCTTCTGTGGACTTGCCTGCCAAAGTTGGGTCATCTGGTGCTCCATTCAGGCTGAGTCCATGGGCACTGGGAACTCTTGGGAGCAGACAGTGGGACGCAGAGCGTGCATGCAGACTCAAGACAGCGATGGAGGAGGCACCCTCACTGCCTGCCTGGCCTTGCCATGACCGAGACCCATCGTTAAATCTGTATTTTAGTTCTTAGTATTTGCATACAGTATAAATTCTTTAGTGATAATAATTATACTGTGATTATGCAGGATGCTTCCAATAGGGAGAGCTGGGTGAAGGATATCTGGGAACTGGCTCCACTATTTTGTCAACACTTCTCTAAGTACAAAAGTTTTCATAATTAAAAAATTTACCAAATAGAAATAAAAAAGAAAACTGAAAAGCGAACAGCAGTTGCAGAGCACTTTTTATCATTCTGACAGTATGTTGGGGGCAGTTCTTCACATGCATCATTTGCCTGGTACAATAGCTACCAATCCTTTGTGCTTCTTCAGCAATATTTTTGTGGTGATGTTCATTTTATGCCATCTATGAATATATAGGATATTCATTGAAATTAATTTTATAGTTAAATTATGGCTTAATGTTAATCATAAATGTGTGAATTGCATGGATTTTGTCTATACCTTATAAGGCAAAATTATAATATCTACTAATAGGACCTGAAGTGCTTGCAGTTTTTGACCCATTGATAACACACTCCTGTGATGAGGATGTTCGTGTTTAGAAAGGAATGTTACCTATGAAGCAACTCTTCAGAGTGCTTCCACCAAAGAACGACCTTTGCTTTCCACAAACCAAAATGACATCTCTCAACAAGTTGAAGTGAAGTCTGTTTCCTGATACAGCTCTGTTCATTACCAGCTTTCCAACCCTGCTTTTCCCTTCACTAAACTGATACTGATACCTGCAAGTTTAGCAAGTTTTAGCTAGTGTACTTCCTACAAAAACATTTCTTGAAACTTCGTTGTGTAAATTCTCTGCTTCTCTTTTTCCCCTCTAGCCCACTATACTTCTCTATTACAATTAAACATGTGAATGTAATTTTATTGAGACTAGGCTCTGTCTTGCTCGTTGAGATTTCACAGCAGTTAACCCCATTCAACATTTATTGAAAGCTCAATAAATACATTATTGTAAAATTCATAAATTTTTATGTACTCTTCTGACTCAGATCAAGAAGCCTGTTTTTTCATATAGTGAAATTTCCATTCTTTTTTATGATACATTCTTTAAGTATGTAATTCCATTTGAGGTTCCCCAATTTTTTTCTAACAAAGAGTTGATTAGATTCTTTTGTATTTTAGCTTGAGTTATAAATGATCTAAAAATGCACATATTTAATACACACCATATATAATCACAGTTGTCCATTCTCTTTCATTTTAAAAATGATGTTGTTAAATATAAAAATCATTCTTTGCTACTTGGCAGCATAATAAAAGACTTCTGTCATATTTAGTCCTGGACTAAATGAAAAAGTTATTTAGAAAAGTTTGCTTTGACCAGAAAGTACTATATATTTGGCCTTCTCTCTGATAACTTACATAGCAGCTAAGTCAAATATTTCCTATCCTTCAGTCATTGTCAGGATACCTTGTCACTTTCCTATGTTGCTAAATCAAAAGATAACATTTGTCTTAGAAGCTTCAATTAAATGGTAACTTGGAGCTTCACCTAGTTGTTTTAAAAAGTTCTTTCCTAATCACTAAGAAAGTTGGATATAAGCTCCCACTTGGTGCCTAGTCCCGCAGTTCAGCCTAAACTAGGCTTCCATTACAAGGAAGTACTGGGCACGTTTTGCCTAAAAGTGAACCTCCTTGCCTCAACACCAGGTTAAAGGTCATAAAGGGGCCACCAGAGCATTTCTGGTGGTGGGACAGGAATGAACTGTCTCTGCAGCCCAGGTACCTCCCATCAGTCCTGTCAGCACAACTCCAGTTTATCTGACTCCATACCAACCACCACAGTCAGCCCGTGTGTACTGAGGACAGAGACTAATTTTTTCTTCAAAAAATACCACTATTTTCTTCTGCTACTCATAGTCAGCCTTTTTAACAATACTCTCATGAAATTAATTGACACTGATATTGATACAGATATTAAAAAACTGGGTTCCCATTAATATGTCTAAGACTATTAGAGAATTTGGTCACCAACTGATGAAACATAAGCATATAAATCACTCAGTGGGGATACAGTTCACATAATTTATACACAGTTTTTGTTTAAAATGAGAGTGAGTATCCTTCTAAAATTCCCCTTCATTTAGATGAAATTCATCATATTGATACATAAAAACAGCTAATCAATGACTCTCCTATAATTACTACTCATATTGAGAAGCCACACTTCATAAGGGTGGTTGAAACCTTTCATAAAATATTAAAATGACAAATCTTATCAGTTATTTTTGTAGAAATACTTTCCTCAGAGGAAACTATTATTCTAGTGTTCAGAAAAGGGAAAGAAAATGATTAAAAAAATAGTTCTCTGATAGTCATAACTTCAGATGTCCACTGAATCCAAGAGTTGCAAAGGGTGAAAAAAGTTATCCAGGAAGATCTTATGGTGGGGAGAGAGGTGGGGAGAGATATAGGTGGTCTCTGACCATTCTTAGGAGCACAGACTCCTACTCACAGAGGGCTCTGAAGTTGGAGAGTTTTCACTAAGTCATCCTCCATCCACACAAGATTATTTTCTCAATAGAAAACCTACCTCCCAATGAGCCCTGGAAGTCTACTCTGGAACTGCAAAACTAACAATTGTTTAAATGGCTAAGTAGGGATCTCCTTCTGTTGTTGGGAAAGTTGATATTCTGTTATTTCTGGCAGAGGACATATTTCTAACCTGGCAGAATTTCTTCTTTAAAAAAATTGACCTAATCTTTAATTAAGTGAAACAAAGAAACATATTCTTGGTGGTCCTGTCTTAAACATTACTAATGAATCTCTTGTGTAATAGATTCTGGGGACTGAGCAGGAAACACAGACCTGGGGAAAATGTCCTCAGAGAGGTACCTGTAAATAACATTAACATTGGAAGAGTCCAGGTTCATGCCATGATTAGTATCAGATTACAAGACCAAAGGCAGACTTCTGTTACTTTATTTCAATATTATGCCAGGAATTTATAAGATGATAAAGACAAGTTTTTCAATTTGTTAATCCTGTAAAAATGTGATTGGTGGTTAGCATCAGTATAAGTAGAGAATGGCAACACACTCCACTTTCTTTTTTTTAAAATATAAATTATTTATTTTAATTGGAGGTTAATTACTTTACAATATTGTATTGGTTTTGTCATACATCAACATGAATCCACCACAGGTATACACGGGTTCCCCATACTGAACCTCCCTCCCTTCTCCCTCCCAGGAGCATCCCTCTTTCTTGGAAAATTCGATGGACAGAGGAGCCTGGTGGGCTACAGTCCATGGGGTCACTAAGAGTCAGACATGACTGAGTGACTAACACTTTCACTTTCAAGTATTCTGGTAATAATAGAGAAAAAAATCTGTTATCAAAAGAAAAGGAAATGTGATAACTTATTGTTGATAGTTTTAAAATTACTTCCCAGATCTTTATAATTCTTTTGTTTTTACATTTCATGGGGCTTTTTGTTTTAAACTGAAGTAGAGTTGATTTGTGGCCCATTGAGTTCAGTCTCAAGATCCTGTGGAGAAGGGAACGGCTGCCCATTCCAGTATTCTTGCCTGGAGAATCCCATGGACAGAGGAGCCTGGCAGGGTCACATGAAAGGCAGACGTGACTGAGCAACTAAGCACGCACACATAGGAGCTCCAGGTAAACAAAATAGACAGACTTTCCCAAATTCTCATCTTTTCAAAATGTATTTTGAAGTGAATTCACTGGCAAAATGGAAGATATAGGGGTATGGACTAGTTGGATTCTTTTAGCTGGTCAAGTTTAAGAGTTACTCCTGGAAGACATCTGGGAAGATGAAGAGAAAAACAGCTGCTGAGAAAACTGCCTCTCATTATTTCTTCCCAAATAACACAAAAATGGCAAAGTGAATTCTACAACATAAGTGGACAAACATTTTCTGCAAAAGGTCAGATAGTAAACATTTTCACCTTTTTGGGCCCTGAAGGAGTCTGTTAAATACTCAACTCTGCCATTAAAAATAGCCATAGATATTATGCAAATAGTGAGAATATACGATCTTTTTTTATAAGAACCAGTGTGGATAGATTCTACTCTCAGGACTTAAGTTTCTGTCTCTTGCTCCAGAATGTGGACCTTACTTCTAAGCAGCTTTCCCAGTGTCCAACTGGAATCCTATCATTGAGGAGATATTTATTTACAAGGGCTGTTTACTTTGGCTGGGCCAAAACTCCAAGCCCAATGACTGCTTGGCCTCTGCTATCTCTGTCGAACACTCAGCATTATCACTGGTGAACATGGATTACACTTTCCTTACATGCATTTAGTCAGTTTCTCAGACAAGGACACAAACGGAACTCGTGTCCAGATTCCAGTTCAATGCAGCCCTGACTGGAGGATACTGACCATTTCTTTTCTTT
The DNA here is from genome assembly GCF_001704415.2 of Capra hircus. Classification (NCBI taxonomy): domain Eukaryota; kingdom Metazoa; phylum Chordata; class Mammalia; order Artiodactyla; family Bovidae; genus Capra; species Capra hircus. The sequence goes on from NC_030812.1 coordinate 57,377,316, forward strand.
TTTTTAATATTGATAATTTTTTTTAACCATTTCAATTGACCCGATCTTTGCCAGCTAAACTCAGAGAGACAGTCATGCTGAGCTTAGTCTCTGTCTCATAGTGTGGACTGAACTAGGCTAATTGTGGACTTCATTTACATAATTTCCATTTTCTAGAGGGAAATTTGAGCTGCTCGCCAAAAATTTTCTCATATACTCGATTCAGTTTCATGATTATTTAAGAAAGAAAATATGATCTCAAACTCCTTTTCTGACAGAGATGGAAGCAAAAGTACTAATTTTTGTTTTATTCTTTTTGTTTTTATGTGTGCATGTGTGTATGAGTGCTAACATGCTATTGTTATGCAGGTGTGGGCTAACATTTTCACCTGTTTCTTGAAGTAAACTCTCTTGTATCTTTTTTGGATCATTTTTGTTTTCAGATGCTTGATATTTATTTTCATGTTTGGTTTACAATATGATTTAGTTGACAAGCCTATTTTGAGTTCTTTTATTTTAATGTTTGTCTTGTTAGTACTTTAAACAAAGACGAGATATTTCTTCCTATATGTCACATGTTTCTTTCAATATATTTATTGAGTGTGATTGTGAAAATTCCTCAGTTGTGTCTGCCTCTTTCTGATCTTATGGACTGCAGAGCCCAGCAGGCTCCTCTGTTCATGGAATGTTTCCAGCAAGAATATTGGAGTGGGTTGCCATTTCCTTCTCCAGAGTATATTAATGATACATATGCAAATTAAAGAAGTCCAGCAAAACTATTGTTCTGAAAATTTCCCAGGAATCATAGATACTATATTTAACAAGGCATGCAATTCTTTTTTTGAATAATGTTAGAAAAACAGTGAGAAATGAAGGAAGATTTTGCTTCTGAGAAATAAATTCTCATGTTCTTTTAAGGACAAATCATTTTGATTGAGATTAAAGAGAGGGATAAATGATTTGTTCTAAGTAGTTTCACAATTAGGATTTCCAGAGAAAAATGTTTAAGCAAGCAATACATTATTTTTATCTGATGGTTTAAGTCCAGTATCCTCTTAATTGTGTAAGAAAAGTGCAGTTTTTTTGATTATGTCACTGACAGCTTGTTTCACCTGCTTGTTCCTCAAAGTATAAATAAAAGGGTTCAACAGCGGGGCAACAGATGTAGTGAGCACAGACACCCCTTTGTTAATGTCCACCTCTTCTTTGGCTGAAGGCTTGATGTAGATAAAAATACAGCTGCCATAGGTAATGGAAACAACAATCATGTGAGAAGAACAAGTGGAAAAAGCTTTTCTTCTCTGTGATGCAGAGGGAAATCTTAGAATAGTCCTGATGATATACACGTAAGAAAGAACAACCCCTATCAATGTAATGATGAATGTCACCACTGCACAAATTATAACCATCTGTTCAATGAACCATGTATCTGAGCATGAGATCTTAAAAAGAGGAGCTGCATCGCAGCCAAAATGATCAATGGCATTGGAGTCACAGAATTCTAGCTGGAGGCCCATACTGAGTGGTGTGATGATGATCATCAGCCCAGAGATCCAGCAGCAGAGCACAAGGATGGTGCAGACTCTGCCATTCATGATGGTCATGTAATGAAGGGGTTTACAGATGGCCACGTATCGGTCATAGGACATGGCTGCCAGGAGAAAAAACTCTGTGGCCCCAAAAAGTCCAATGAAAAATATTTGACTAGCACAGGCGTTGTAAGTAATGGTATTGTCCCCACTTGATATGCTATACAGGAATCTGGGAATACAGACCGTTGTGAATGAGATTTCTAAGAAGGAGAAGTTTCTGAGAAAAAAATACATAGGTGTTTTAAGATGAGAATCTAGGAATGTTAGAATGATGATAGTCAGGTTTCCAGTAATGCTCAGCACGTAAGTAAGAAACAAGAAGACAAAAATCAGAACTTGCAGCTGTGGGTCCTCTGTAAATCCCAACAAGATGAATGTTGTTATGACTGTGTGATTTCTCATTACCACTTTTGATGTTTTAGGTAATCTACATGTAAAAAGTTAAAGAGAAGGTATCCAAATAGATTAAAAAAATAATTTAAAAACATCAATGGAATGGAAAACAGAAACAAGAGACAAATGAATATAATCAAAAGCTGATTCTTGGAGAGGTAATAACATTGATAAAATTGTCATTGAGACTGATCTTGAAAGAAAAAAAAGATGGAATTTATCAGAAATGTTAGGTATAGCATCATTATAAATTATACAGCTATTGAAAAGATAAAAATGTCATGTTTTGAAAAAATCTGCTAAATGGATTCAGCAACTTGAATGAACGAATGAATTCTATGAAAAATACAATCTACTAAAGTTAATGCAAGATTAAATACCTAACCTATATAGTTCTATTTTTAACATTAAAGTAAACAAGTGAAAAGTAAAAGTGTTAGTCACACAATCGTGTCAACTCTTTGCAATCCCATGGACTGTAACCCACCAGCCTTCTCTGTTCATGAAAGTCTCCAGGTAAGAATACTGGAGTGAGTAGCCATTCTCTTCTCCAGGGAATATTCCCAACCCAGGGATAGAACCCAGATCTCCTGCTTTGCAGGCAGATTCTTTAACATCTGAGTCACTAGAGAAGCCCAAAGTAACCAAATACATATTTAAATTATTCTGCAAAGAGAACTGCAGCCTCAGATGGCTTAATTGTAGATTCCTACCAAACATTTAAAAACAAACAGGAAAATACCATACTATACAAATCCTTTGAAACATTTGTTGAAAGCAAAATCCATAACATATACTGATGGAATTGACACTGTATAGAGACAAAATATGATAACCATAATGAAAAGGAGAAGAGCAAAGGGTAACAATTTTCTTCTGTTGCATTCTACCTCAGTGGCAAAATATTATATCAAAATGGTTTGTGAAATGTTCAATGTGTAGATTATAATTTACAGATCACACACAAACTTTTAAGAAATGATATGGTAAAAAACATTCTATAAATTAAAATGGAACACTAAACTAGTGTAGTAGAAACAAAAGAATGAACAGCAATGGGAACAAAGAACAATCAACTAACAAAATGATAGAAGTCCAAACATAAATGATGATACACTGCCTATAAGTGATCAAAACATATCATGGTAATCAAAAGAGATTATAAGAACAATTAAAAAATTATTTTTTTAGATGCTATATACAAGCACTCCACTTTAAATATAATAACATAGATAGATTAAAAATAAAAGAATAGAAAAAGTATATCATAGAAAGGATAATCAAGAGAATGCTGGAGTGCATATTGCCACCAAAGAAAATTAACAAGCATACAAAAGAAAATTACATACTGAGAACTGAGTCAAATAACCAAGAACATAGATTCTAATTATTTATGTATCTAATAATGCATAAAAATATATGAAGGATAAACTGGCATAAGAGCTTCTAAAGTGGCACCAGTGGTAAAGAGCCTGCCTGACAATGCAGGAGATTTTAGAGATACAGGTTTGATCCCTGGGTCAGGAGGATCCCCTGGAGGAGCGCATAGTAACCCACTCCTGTATTCTCACCTGGAGAATCCCCATGGATGAGGAGCCTGGTGGTCTATAGTCCATAGGGTCGCAAAGAGTCAGACACTACTGAAGCGACAGAAGAGCACAAACTGCCATAAATAAAAGATGAAACAAATAAATTAGCAATTATAGTTGGAGATTCTCCTACTAATTAATTGATAGAATTGACTGAAAATCCACAGACATATACAAGAAGTAAACAGCATCTTCAGTCAATTCCATATAACTGGCATAAAAATGAACACAACAAAAAAATGAACTTGAGATAGATAATAGACCTAAGAAAAAGTTCTCTGCCTTTAGAAAGACATTTTTTAAAAAGTGAAAATGAAAGCCACATAGACTTGTCCAAGGAAAAGTCTAATTTTAAACCCTCTAAGTCTGATCTAGATGTCCAAAAAATTGACTATTGAATTCACAATACTATAGGATGCACTCTTTGTGCAGATGTAAATTTGGGGATTATCAGCCTAAGTGAAGTCACCTTATTTATGAGAACCTCTTAGAGAGAGGGTGAAATGAAAGAAAGGATTGCCTGGAAAAGACATCAACACTCTCTGTGACCCCATGGACTGTAGCACACCAGGCTCCTTTGTCCTCCATCATTTGCTGGAGTTTGCTTAATGTCCATTGAGATGGTGATGCTATTTAACCATCTCATTCTCTGCCACCCTCTTCTCCTTTTGCCTTCAGTCTTTCTCATCATCAGGATCTTTTCCAATGAGTCATCTCTTTGCACAAGGAGTCCAAAGTATTGGAGCTTCAACTTCAGCATCAGTCCTTCCAAGAAATATTCAGGGTTTATTTCCTTTAGCATTGACTGGTTTGATCTCCTTGCAGGCCAAGGGATTCTGAAGAGTGTTTTCCAGCACCACAATTCAAATATGACATATCAACTCTGTCCCTAAGAATTTACTATGAGGAGAAAAATATATGTATTTCATAGAAAAACTTTACAATTGGATCTTTATTCAAAATAACTAGAAGTGGAATCCAATATAAGGAAGCATCAAGAGATTATAAATAAACAAATTGTGATATTTATAAACATGAAATGCTACATAGCATTATATATCTTGATTTCAGTAGTGGTTATGAGGAAGTATGTATATATTTTTCATAATTCACTAGAATGTTATATATATAAGTTTTATATACAATACATACAATTGATTAAAGAAGACTAAGAGAAGATATTTGCAAAAACTCTCAAAGACAGAACCCAGCATTTATAAAACTCCACTATAAATCAATAAGACAAAACCAAGCCTAGTAAAAATTAGACAAATTTCTTCACAAAAGAGGACATCTAAATACAAGTGAACATATGAAATGTAATCTTGTTAGGGTTTAGGGAAAAGGAAATTAAATTCACAACTAGTGTACAACCATGAGGATAACTAACATTAAATGGATGGACCATACCAAGTATCCATTCATGTTGATGTATGGCAAAACCAATACAATATTGTAAAGTAATTAACCTCCAATTAAAATAAATAAATTTATATTAAAAAATAAAAAATAAAAACTTTCATGGTAGAAAAAAAATCCAGTGTAATAAAATAAAATTTAATCAGATAAAATTACCCATACATCTACATTTTAAAATAGTCAATCTTAACACTGTGTTTCCACTGTTAAAATTACTTAGCATATCTGTATGCATTTAATTTTAATAAAATTAAAATCATGCTTCAAAAAAAAGAATGTATTGTAATCTTAGTTGGTGTGTACATTTTTAAAGGCACTATTAAAACTTTTTGAATATGTTTATTAAATTGAATGTCCAGGTATATATGAAACAGGATATTATTATTATAGGTATTTGCCCAATAGAAATGCATACATATGTACTCCAAATGAATGAATGTTTAACAAAATTAAAAGTGGCATTATTTTAATAATCAAAAAACTCAAAACACTAAAATGACTTCCAATGACAGAATCAATTTGTATATTGAAATTATATTCACAAAATGGAAGAGTAAAACAATGACAGTTAATAATACTCCTACATGCAATAGCATGGAGAGCTCTAACAAAATTTTGAGTGAAGAAGCAAGACATAAAAGAATTCCATTCACAGAAATTTCAAAGATAAGCACAGCAAATCTATGGAGTTAGAAACCAGGACATTATGGAGAAGGAAATGGCAACCCACTCCAGTATTCTTGGCTGGGAAATTCCATGGACAGGGGACCCTGGCGGGCTATGGGGTTGCAAAGAGTAGGACACAACCGAGGGCCTGAGCACACGTTGTTAGAAGCAGATATGAGAACTCATTGTCCTGTGTTAAGGTAAACATTGTGGTTTGCAAAAGTGGAAAACAATGCCACTCCTCACCTTTTTCATTTTGGGAAATATAAAAAATTTACATTAAAAAAGAAGAACTCAGGACACGTAACTCTATTCAGGTAGCAGCATAAAGGTCTAGGTATATCTACAGCTTATAATGTACTCAATAAAATAGAGCTATTTCTATCCACAGCAGTGAGCCCATGCCATTTGTTAACTCTTCTCTAAATGTTAAACTATGGTAAATCTTTATAATTTTTAGAAAATTAAGGTGAACTCTGATATTTGGCCATATTACCTGACACTGTAGTATTCTATAACACTGCTTTATTTCTACACTTTTCCCCAATGTCTAAATCAGAAAACCTTTAAAAAAATACATCTGGACTATTGTACTATGATTTGGCACAGGTTATATTCACACAGATGGGGTTAACATCCACTCAATCACTAAATGTCAAAGATCATACTATTCAAATGAAGCTAAAGGGAATGGCTACCCACTCCAGTATGCTTGCCTGCGAAATCCCTTGGACAGAGGAGCCTGGTGGGCTACAGTCCATGGGATCACAAAGAGTCGGACAGGACTGAGTGAACACACACACCATTTAAACGAAGCTTTAAAATAATAAAGTCTCCTGGTCAGCATGTATGTGTGTGTATTTTATATATATATATATATATATGTGTGTGTGTGTGTGTATTATATATATGTGTGTATGTGTATATATATATATGTGGGTGTGTGTGTGTATACATATATATATATATATATATAAATAAAACACTGAAAGTGTTAAGAGTGTTAGTTGTTCAGTTGTGTCCAACTCTTTGTGACCCTGTGAACTATATAGCCTGCCAGGCTCCTCTGTCCATGGGATTCTCCAGGCAAGCGTATTGGAATGGGTTGCCATTCCCTCCTCCAGGGGATTTTCCCAAACCAGAGATTGAACCAGTATCTCCTGCATTGGCAGGCAGATTCTTTACCACTGAGCCACCAGGGAAGCCTAGGGACTTCCTTAGATCTACAGAATTTGTCATCTGATGGGCTCAGGCCCCGGCCAGCATTTTTTCCCTCCAGAGCCACATTCTGCTCCACTGGTAAAAGGTCATCGAGCAAATTAAAAACAGAGATGCTTTAACCTACTTTGGACAGGACTCATGTCACTGATTTCTAAAGCATGGCAAGTTTTATGAAGAAAGAAAACAAAGTTCAGAGAGGGAGAGTGAATTCTTCAAGGTCATACAAATGACTAGTGGACATCTTTCTATGAAATAGAGGAAAATATACTCTCTCCTAAAACCAAGGCACATTCTATGCCCTCAGGCCAAATAACCAGATCTTTTCCATCACAGAAGTAGCATTCCCTTCTCCAGAAAAGGAACTGTTTTAATTTTTCTCCAAATTTTGAATAGAAAAAAATACTGATTTGAAAAATATGCAAGTACTTACACTTCAGTCTGTCATTCAGGCTTCAGATTTTTTTTCTCCCCACATAGTCTCACAATTAAACCAGTTATTAGTAGTGACATGAATGTAGTCTAGTGATTCTTTTCCACTTAACACTCACTCAAAGATAGTAATGGAAATGCATGAACAAGTTATATCCATTTTTATATCCCTGTGCCTAACATTTACCGTGACTGATAAAAATCAGTCAAAATTTAAAAATGACCTATTTCCACAAAATACAGATAGAAGGAAAGACTAGCAAACAGGCCAAGGAAAACAAAATTCTCTTTCATTCTTGCAAAGTTGATGGCCTGACCCAACAGTTTAACACAGAGTGGTTCCCTGAAGTTTCACCACAGATATGATTGAAGATGTTTTTTGTATATGGTCAATGTGTAACAGGTAAGATTAACTATGCTAAATAAAAAGTGTCCTTGGTGACCATGCTCCAAAGTCACTAATGAATGTAAAATACTCATATAGGAAAAAACAAAGCAAAACAAAAGCTAACTAATGCACCTAGGAATTGGGACAGTGTCCTTGGAGACTGGAAGATGCATTAATAATAGCAAGGTCAGAATGTATCATGAAGATACTAAATTTTTGCCAAAATGATGAACCAAGTAACATTTTGTTCATGTTAATGCACATTTTTAAATTGCTAATAATGTGTCATAATTTGCAAATATTTATCGGTAATGTTCGAACATAATATTACTACCCTTTCACTGTTCTTGAAGTAATTCCTTATGCTTTCTTGAGATATTTCCATATATTAAGGATATTAAGTCTGTGCAAATATCATGTAATAAATCTTATTTCACAGTTTGTTATGTAACGTTTAATGCAATTTGTGGTGATGGTATACAGAAAATTTGGTTAAATTGCAGTAAAATCTATTTACTCTTTTTTGTTTGTTTCTGAATCTATTATTATGTGAAAGGCTTTAATAGTCCTAATCATGTCATATACTTATTTATATTTTCTTCCAATTATTTTATTTGCTTTAATATCTGCATCCAACATTCAGAATGTAATAACAAGGAGGTATTGAAAAATGTGTAGAAATAACATACAGTGAAATAGGAGGAACAAACAGCCAGTGAGCATGGTATCATGGAAGTCAAGTGTAAGGTGTTTCCTGTGTCATGAGGTTTTGATACAGTGACTATTAGTTTTTTTTCCTTCTTTATGTGTGACTGATTTGGCATTGCAATTCTTTTATACAGCTTCCATTTTTCATGATGCATTCATATTCACATTACTATCCATAGCATTATCTATATTTAAAATGGTGACACTATGTATCCTTTCTCAAAATGCTCTGATTCTTTGTTTCTATGGTAATTTTTATTTGCAGTACTCTTGTACAAATTTGGCCTTTAAGAAGGCTTCTGTGAATTTCCTCCTTAATTTTAGAGCATAGCAATGCTGTCAAAATGTTTGGATCTTTCAAAAGACAAAGCTGGAATATAACACATTAAGAAACTATTATTTTACACTGTTGCTTCTAATTTTTCTACTGAATTATTTTCCTATCATATTTAATTCTCCCTTACTTTCTGTTTTCCCTATAGTGATATTCTCAACATCAATATGTTTGTCCAATGCTAAAATCCACACAAAAAGAAATTAGAATTACTCAGTCAATACCACCAATGATAACATCCAAACTAAATGCAGTTACAAATGTATTTGTAACCCTTTTACAGAGAGTCAATGATAAGAATGTGATGCTTTTAAGTTACACACTAAATTATTTTTTTTCTTTTTACCTTTGTAATTTTTTATTCACTCTGAAATACTGTTATTTCTTTTGATTTTATTTATATTCAATTTTATTGTTTATATGTTACTTTAAACTTTTTTTTTATAGCTTTGATTCTTTTTTTATTTTTCTATTTTTTAAATTTTAAAATCTTTAATTCTTACATGCGTTCCCAAACATGAACCCCCCTCCCACCTCCCTCCCCACAACATCTCTCTGGGTCATCCCCATGCACCAGCCCCAAGCATGCTGCACCCTACGTCAGACATGGACTGGCGATTCAATTCTTACATGACAGTATACATGTTAGAATTCCCATTCTCCCATATCATCCCACCCTCTCCCTCTCCCTCTGAGTCCAAAAGTCCGTTATACACATCTGTGTCTTTTTTCCTGTCTTGCATACAGGGTCGTCATTGCCATCTTCCTAAATTCCATATATATGTGTTAGTATACTGTATTGGTGTTTTTCTTTCTGGCTTACTTCACTCTGTATAATTGGCTCCAGTTTCATCCATCTCATCAGAACTGATTCAAATGAATTCTTTTTAATGGCTGAGTAATACTCCATTGTGTAAGGATGTTATACTTCAGACTGGCTCTTGCTTCCTCTCTTATCCAGATGCTTTTGTGTAAGGAGGCCAATGAGTTCTTTGTGTCTTAGTCTACATTTCTTAACAGTGCCCACATTACTCTTTTTTTTTATTTTAATTTTTTATTTTTTTTTAAATTTTAAAATCTTTAATTCTTACATGCGTTCCCAAACATGAACCCCCCTCCCACCTCCCTCCCCACAACATCTCTCTGGGTCATCCCCATGCACCAGCCCCAAGCAAGCTGCACCCTACGTCAGACATGGACTGGTGATTCAATTCTTACATGACAGTATACATGTTATAATTCCCATTCTCCCAAATCATCGGAGAGGGTGGGATGATTTGGGAGAATGGGAATTATAACATGTATACTTTAAACTTTAATGTATGTAAAACAGTGGTATGGTTGAAAAATAAAACTTTATTTAAAAGGTATTCTTAAAAAGCTTCATGAGATCATTTCTTGACAAAATTTTTTTGCATATATGGTATAAAAATATCAATTTTTCAATCATATATTTATTTACTCAAAAACATGTTGAGCGTTTGGATCCTAGGTATAGTTTGAGGCATTTGATATCTGGCTAGCTAGGAAGCGCTCATCTGTGTATCATCTAATGATTTATTTACTTGGTTGGAAGTACTGCATAACACTTAACAAACTACAGTTTAGAATCAAAGATCTTATTACAGCCCTGTTCCATAAACTCTGAACTTTGTTATAGTGTGAGCAACAAAAATAATGTCTCTAAGTTTCAATTTTTTCAAAAGTAAAAAAGAAAAGTTCATAATTATGTGTACCTTGCTTTATCAGTTCAGTTCAGTTCAGTTCAGTTCAGTTCAGTCGCTCAGTCGTGTCCGACTCTTTGCGACCCCATGAATCACAGCACACCAGGCCTCCCTGTCCATCACCAACTCCCGGAGTTCACTCAGACTCACATCCATTGAGTCAGTGATGCCATCCAGCCATCTCATACTCTGTCGTCCCCTTCTCTTCCTGCCCCCAATCCCTCCCAGCATTAGAATCTTTTCCAATGAGTCAACTCTTCGCATGAGGTGGCCAGAGAACTGGAGTTTCAGCTTTAGCATCATTCCCTCCAAATAAATCCCAGGGTTGATCCCCTTCAGAATGGATTTGTTGGATCTCCTTGCAGTCAAAGGGACTCTCAAGAGTCTTCTCCAACACCACAGTTCAAAAGCAGCAATTCTTCGGCACTCAGCCTTCTTCACAGTCCAACTCTCACAACCATGCTTTATACGGTGATTAAATAATATAAACACAATTAACACAGTAATTCATGCATAGTAAATGTTCAACACACGTTCAACACACAATGGACATTATAATAATTAGTAATACTTCAAAATGTTTAAATGTAGGTTTCAGGAGTGGGAACTCATGTACACCTGTGGCGGATTCATATTGATGTATGACAAAACCAATACAGTATTGTAAAGTAAAATAAAGTAAAAAAAATAAATAAATAAAATAAAAACAATGAGATTTAAAAAAAAAAAAAAAAAGTAGGTGCACATCCCAGATGGCGCTAGTGGTAAAGAACCCACCTGCCAATGCAGGAGACATAAGAGAAGTGGGTTGGATCCCTAGGTCAGGAAGATCCCCTGGAGGAAGTCATGACAACCCACTCTAGTATTCTTGTCTGGAGAATCCCACAGGCAAGATTGTCTGGAGAATCCCACAGACAAGAGAGTCCCTTTTGGGCTATGGTCCATAGGGTCACAAGGAGTCAGACACTACTGAAGTGACTTAGCATGCATGCATGTACATCCTCAAATCTGCTGAAGAAAATATTTATTTCTAAATCATAATATTATGCAGAAATCCTATTTTTTTACTTAATATTGAATAGAGTTGTTTTAGAAAAATAAGTAGGAGTAGTTTGTGGTAGGTGCCCATATGCTCTTCTCCTAGTGATAATTCACATATTGGAAAAAATAAAAAATTATCTTGGTATGTTGACATATATGTGTTTTATATGATACAAAATAATCTGCTAATTTGCAATGTTTACATAAATTTTGCTTTGTAGAAATATTTTGGTCTGCTCACATTTTTGAACTATCTTAGTGATGCAATAGCTTCAATTTATTATCTTGAATAGTCTTTAAAAATTCATGTTGATGTATGGCAAAACAAATACAATATTGTAAAGCAATTAACCTCCAATTAAAATAAATAAATTCATATTAAAAATTCATTTGAAAAAATAAAAACCTGTTACAATTCTAATCTTAAAAATGGATTATTCTTCATCTCAGTAGCCATTAATGAGTTCTTCTTCAGATCCATAGTTGGGTTGTACGTGCATCAACTTGGTTGTGTTGGATCTTCATTGCTGTGCGTGGGCTTTCTCTAGTTGTGGCAAGTGGGGGATACTGTTCCTTGCAGTTCACAGGCTTCTCATTGTGGTGGCTTTGCTTGTTGCAGAGCATAGGCTGTAGGCACATGGGCTTCAACAGTTGCAGCACACGGGCTCAGTAGTTGATGCATACAGGCTCTAGGCCATGCAGGCTTCAGTAGTTGCTGTGCGCAGGCTCAGCATTTATGGCTCACAGGCTCTAGAGTACTGGTTCAGTGGTTGTGGCACCCAGGCTTCATTGCTCTGTGGCATGTGGAATCTTCCTGGCGAGGGATCAAACCGGTGTCCCTTACACTGGCAGGTGAATTCCTAATCATGGTACAACCAGGGAAGTTCTCAAGTCCAAATTCTAACTGTTAACAGTCTCTGGACTTCCCTGGTGGCTTAGATGGTAAAGAATCTGCTTGTAATGCAAGAGACCAGAGTTTGATCCCTGGGTTGGGAAGATTCCCTGGAGAAAGGAATGGTTACCAGTAGTCTTCCCCGGAGAATTGCATGGACAGAGGAGTCTGGTGGGCTACAGTTCACGGGGTTTCACTGAGTTGGAAACTACCCCATTGCTATGCTTCTGCTACATTAGTCACACTCTTTTCATCCTGGGCCACTGGAGATTCTGCAAACCTACAATTACAAACACATTTGTCCCATCCAAATCATCACACATGTCAATACTAGTATTTGATATAGTAGTATACTAGTATTTACTTAGATTAATAGTTACTGATTAGATATGGGCTTACCAGTGGTACAGAATCTGCCTGCCAGTATAAGAGACATAGGAGACGGGGTTAGGAAGATTTTCTGGAGGAAATGACAACCCACTCCAGTATTTTTGCTTGAAAAGTCTCATGGACAGAGAAGCATGGTGGGCTACAGTCCATGGGATCACAAAGAGTCAGACATGAGCACATATACAAACACACACACAATTAGGTGTATGAGTGCTTACTGGGGACATGAGGCTATAAGCAATGTGACAAGAAAATAGTAATTTTTCACCGTCATGGAGCTGCATTTGGCAAGTGGTGTTAGACTCTGGCTATCTGTAACTGGGTGGAGATTGTGATGGCCTTTTCTGTGTTTTTTATTCTCACAGTCCCAATTACATGTGGCAAAATGCTGAAGTCCTCAATATATTATTATATTTTTTGTAAATGTGGTCATGCTGCTGCTGCTGCTGCTAAGTTGCTTTAGTCGTGTCCGACTCTGTGCAACCCCATCGAGAGCAGCTCACCAGGCTCCCCCATCCCTGGGATTCTCCGGGCAAGAACACCAGAGTGGGTTGCCATTTCCTTCTCCAATGCATGAAAGTGAAAAGTGAAAGTGAAGTCACTCAGTCGTGTCTGACTCTTAGAGACCTCATGGACTGCAGCCTACCAGACTCTTCCATCCATGGGATTTTCCAGGCAAGAGTACTGGAGTGGGGTGCCATTGCTTTCTCTGAAATGTGGTCATATCTGCTTTATATTCTGTTAGAGTTTTTCCTATATTCAATTACTATTTATTTTGTTGTGCTATTACACACTTACACTCTCTTTTTCTGTTATTGTCATTTGCTATGTCTTCATCAATAGTTTGTATTAGAGGCTATAATGGGGCTGGAATCAAATGTCACTTTAATATGAAATTTAAAATTTCAGAACTGAACTATTAGGTCTTATTTCATGATCTGGCATAATTTTATTTTGATGAAGTGTATAATTAAAGATTAATGAATTATTTTTGAAGCCTGAACCAAGGGTTTATCTAATTTATTTAACAATGGGCAAATTTTTACACATGACTAGAAGTTTGTAGATGAGGGTGAAAAAAAAAACTGTTATGGGTCAATTTCAAAAACTGAGTTGACTTTATAATAATAATTTTTGCAGCACAGTTTTAGAACATATCTTCAACCTCATGCAAATTGGTATATTTGTGCACATTGATATTTTAATATGTCATATATTGGATATAAAACTACTCATGTAGTTTCTTATTTTTATACCTTTTATTACTAGAAGTTGTTTGAAATCACAAAAGGTAAATGATGAACCATACAACAAGACACATAGAGTTTATTCTTCTGGGACTGACAGATAATTCTCCATTATGGATAGTAATTTTTTTGTTTCTGCTTCTAAATTAGATGTTGAATGTGACTGGAGACTTAACCATCATTGCCCTCACTCTGTTGGATTCCCATCTCAAGACCCCAATGTATATCTTCCTCCATAATTTCTCTTTCCTGGAAATTTCATTCACAAGTGCTTGCACCCCCAGATTCCTAATTACCACTGTAAACAGAGAAAATATGATTTCTTATATTGGTTGTATGTCTCAGTTGTTTTTCTACATATTCTTGGAAGTTACAGAATTTTTCCTGCTGGGGGCTAGTCCTATGACCTGTTGCCATTTGCAAGCCTTAGCATTATACATCCATCATGAGCAGAGCAATCTGTCATCAGCTGGTACTCAGTTCTTGGGTAACTGGTATCCTGGTCGTTTTCCCTCCAGTGATTTTGGTTCTTCACCTGGATTTCTGTGATTCAAATGTCATTGACCATTTCATTTGTGATATTTCTCCTACCCTACAACTTTCTTTCTCAGACACACATTTACTAGAAACGGTGGTATGTTTATTAGATGTGGTGACCCTCAGGATCACATTGCTATTGGTAATTTTTTCTTACTCTTACATCATCAAGACAATTATAAATTTCCCCTTTAGCTCAACAACAAAAAAATTCATTTTTACTTGCTCTTTGCATAAGATTGTTGTATGCATCAGCTATTGTAGTTGTATATTCATCTATTAGGTTGTTGCAAAAGTATTTGTGGTTTTGTATTGATGAACATTGCTGTTTGATATTGGAATATACTCTTAAATAAATGTGGTTATGTTATACAATATTTTAATGCACATTTCTCACTTCATGTCTTTTTGCTAATGACATTACTTGCTGTGTATTTTATATTTATTTTAGACTAAGAAAATGATTTTAGACAAAAAGTACATTTGAAAAATTTTTTATTCGAGTTCAAAATGAGTCATAAAGCAGGGACACAACTTGCAACATCAACAACGCATTTGGCCCAGGAACTGCTAATGAACATACAATGAAGTGGTAGTTCAAGATATTCTGCAAAGGAGACAAGAGTCTTGAAGAATGAGAACATCGTGGCCAGCCACTGGAAATTGACAACGACCAATAGAGAATCATCAAAGCTGATCCTCTTACAACTATCCGAGAAGTTATTGAAGAACTCAATGCCACACATTCTGTGATCATTTGGCATTTGAAGCAAATTGGAAAGGTGAAAAAGCTTGGTAAATGGGTTCCTCATGAGCTGACCGAAATTCAAAATATTGTTGTTTTGAAGTGTCGTCTTCTCTTACTCTATGCAACAAACAACAATGAATGATTTCTTGATCAGATTGTAACATGGGACAAAAAGTGGATTATATATGGCCACCAGCAATGACCAATTCAGTGACTGGACTGAGAAGAAACTCCAAAGTACTTCCCAAAGCCAAACTCAAACTTGCACCAAAAAAGGTCATGGTCACTGTTTGGTGGTCTGCTGCCTATCAGATCCACTACAGCTTTCTGAATCCTGGTGAAATTGTTACATCTGAGAAGCATGCTCAGCAAATTGATGAGATGCAGATGAAAACCACAGTTTTTCAACAGAACAGGCCCAATTCTCCACAACAACGCCAGACCTCAGGTCACACAACCATTTTTAAAAATGAATGATGCACCCCAAAGTTCCCTGAAGTTTTATTTACAATAGCCAGAACATGGCAGAAACCTAAATGTCCAGCAACAGAAGAATGGATAAAGGTGTGATACATATGTACAATGGGATATCACTCAGCCATAAAAAGGAACGCAGCTGCAGTTTGCAGAGATGTGGATAGACCTAGAGACGGCAATACAGAGTGAAATGAGTCAGAAAGAGAAAAACAAATGTATAAAATCACTTATATGTGAAATCTAGAAAAATGATGCTGATGAACTCATTTGCAAAGCAGAAATAGAGACACAGACATAGAGAACAGATGTATAGATAGCAGGGGAGGAAGAGAGGTGGGATGAATTGGGAAAACGGGATTGACATGTGCACACTACTATGTATAAACTAGATACCTAATGAGAACCTACTGTATAGCACAGAGAACTCTATTGAGTGCTCTGTGGTGACCTAAATGGGAAGGAAATCTGAAAAAGAGAGCATATATATATATATATATGTATATGCACACATATATATATACACGCATATATATATAGCTGATTCAGTTTGCTGCATGTCAGAAACTAATACAAAATTGTAAAGCAATTGTATGCCAATAAAAATTAATAAAAAAAATGAATGAATTGGGCTATGAAGTTTTGCTTCATCCGCCATATTCACCTGACTGCTCACCAACCGACTACCACTTCTTCAAGCATCTAGGTAACTTTTTGTAGGGAAAATGTTTCCACAACCAGTGGGAGGCAGAAAATGCTTTCCAAGAGTTTGTCAAATTCCAAAGGGTGAATTTTTATGCTACAGGAATAAACAAACTTGTTTCTCATTGCTAAAGATGTGTTGATTGTAATGGTTCCTATTTTGATTAATAAAGATGTGTTTGAGCCTCATTATAAAGATTTAAAATTCACGGCCTGAAACTGCAATTTGTTTTACCAACCTAATATGTGAAGCCCTCAGAAAATGGAAGGATCAATTTAAGCAAGGGAGCAGCTGTGCTCAATATTTCAATTGCCCCTTGTTGAACCTATCTTTTTTTTTTTTTTAATAATCTGAGGAACCAGTAAGTTAAATAAACCTTCAGAGATGTATCTAGAAAGATATTTTCTGCTTCAGAGAAATAATACTATTTATTGAAATAATAAACTGAAAGCATAAAATGAACATTTAACAAAAGCTATTTTGACTCTTCTAGTTTAAGAACTGATCTCTAATATTCAATTTTCTAGATCACTTTAGTAAACCTGAGCTTATAAATACTTTGCATATTATTATATGTCTAAATTTACCTTTCTGTTATTCAATATGAAACATTTTTGTGTTAGAAACATAAAATTGCAGAATTTAATTCCTCTAATAGCGTGTTAGAAGAAAATGAATGAAGAGATTTGGTTGTATTATAGAACATAAATTTTTAGAATACCATGTTTGTTAAACACATATGGACAAAGATAGTGGAGGTGCAGGAATTCCAGTTGAGCTATTTCAAATCCTGAAGGGTGATGCTGTGAAAGTGCTGCATTCAGTATGCCAGCAAATTTGGAAAACTCTGCAGTGGCCACAGACTGGAAAAGGTCAGTTTTCATTCCACTCCCAAAGAAATGCAATGCCAAAGAATGCTAAAACTACTGCACAATTGCACTCATCTCACACACTAGCAAAGTAATGTTCAAAATTCTCCAAGCCGGGCTTCAACAGTATTTGAACTGTGAACTTCCAGATGTTAAAGCTGGATTTAGAAAAGCCAGAGGAACCAGAGATCAAATTGCCAACATCCGCTGGATCATGGAGAAAGCAAAAGAGTTCCAGAAAAACATCTACTTTTGTTTTATTGACTGTGCCGAAGCCTTTGACTGTGTGGATCACAACAAACTGTGGAAAATTCTGAAAGAGATGGGAATACCAGACCACCTGACCTGCCTCCTGAGAAATCTGTAAGCAGGTCAAGAAGCAACAGTTAGAACTGGATATGGAACAACAGACTGGTTCCAAATCAGGAGAGGAGTACGTCAAGATTGTGTATTGTCCCCCTGCTTATTTAACTTATATGCAGAGTAAATCATGCGAAATGCCAGGCTGGATGAAACACAAGTTGGAATCCAGATTGCCGGGAGAAACCTCAGATATGCAGATGACACCACAGTTATGGCAGAAAGTGAAGAACTAAAGAGCCTCTTGAAAGTGAAAGAGGAGAGTGAAAAAGTTGGCTTAAAACTCAACCTTTAGAAAACTAAGATCATGGCATCTGGTCCCATCACTTCATGGCAAGATGGGGAAACAATAGAAACAGTGAGAGTTTATTTTTTGGGGTCCCAAAATCACTGCAGATGGTGACTGCAGCCATGAAATTAAAAGATGCTTGCTCCTTGGAAGAAAAGCTATGACCAACCTAGACAGCACATTAAAAAGGAGAGACATTAATTTGCCAACAAGCATCCATCTAGTCAAAGCTATGTTTTTTTCCAGTAGTCATCTATGGTGTGAGAGTCGGACTATAAAGAAAGCTGAGCGCCAAAGAATTGATGCTTTTGAACTGTGGTGTTGGAGAAGACTATTGAGAGTCCCTTGGACTGCAAGGAGATCCAACCATTCCATCCTAAAGGAAATCAGTCCTGAATATTCATTGGAAAGACTGATGCTCAAGCTGAAACTGCAATACTTTGGCCACCTGATGCAAAGAACTGACTCATTGGAAAAGACCCTGATGCTGGGAAATATTGAAGGCAGGAGGAGAAGGAGACGACAGAGAATGAAGTGGATGGATGGTATCACCAATGTGATGGACATGAGTTTGCGTAAGCTCTAGGAGTTGGTGTTGGGCAGGGAAGTCTGGTGTACTGCAGTCCATGGGGTTGCAAAGAGTCAGACATGACTGAGCAATTGAAATGAACTGACCTTGATTCATTTAAAAGCCATATTTTAAAAAATTCTTAAATTGAATTTTGTCATTATTAAATAAGCTTAATATGCTCCAAGAGACCTTATTCTTTAAAAGTGTAATGTACATAATTATTTTGTAAGTGATTCTTTGAAAAATAAATTTTAAACATTTTAAAAAAGAATACTTTCCAGTTTTTAAATGGAAAGATTGTAGATCAATAATCTCAGTTATATAGCAAAATGATCTATACATGTATTTTTTTCTTTTTTGTTTCTTTCCCCTTATAGATTATTTCTGTTTATTTTCCCTATGCATGCATGCTAAGTTGCTTCAGTCATGCCCAACTGTTTGTGATGGACTATAGCCCACCACACTCCTCTGTTCATGGGATTCTCTAGGTAAGAATACTGGAGAGGGTTTCCATGTCCTCCTCCAGGGGATCTTTCTGATTCAGGGATTGAACCCACCTCTATTAATGTCTCCTACATTGGCAGATGAGTTCTATATCACTAGCGCCACCTGCAAAGACACATTTTCCCTTACAGATTATTTCAAAATATTGAGGAAATATATACCATTCATTCCCTATGCTATACAGTTAGGTCCTTGTTAATTATCTATTTTATTTGTAGTGGTGTATATATGTTAATGAAAACTCTTGATTTATCCCTTCCTCTCTTTTCTCTTTGGTAACTGTTTGTTTTCTATGTGTGTGTGTCTATTATGTTAGTAAGTTTATTTGTATACTTTTTAAAGAAAATTTTATGTATAAGCAATATTATATATTTATCTTTATCTGTCTGGCTTCCTTCACTTACTATGATAATTTCTAGGTCCATTCATGTTGCTACAAATGACACTATTTCATTTTTTATAGGTCAGTAATAGTCCATTGTATATATGTACCACTTATTCTTTTTCCATTCATCTTTCAGCAGACATTTATCTTGCTTCCACGTCTTACTGTAAATAGTGTTGTGATGAATATTGTGGTATATGTATGTATCTTTTCCAAGTACAGTTTTCTTTCCATATAGGCCCAGGAATGAAAATGTAGGATCATATAGTAGGTCTATTTTTAGCTATTTAAGGAAACTTCATACTATTTTCCCTAGTGACTGAACCAATTTATATTCCCACCAACTGCTTAGGAGAGTTCCTTTTTTCCCCACATCCTCTCCACATTTATTATTTGTATTATTTTTGATGATGGCCATTCTGATCAATGTGATATCTCATTGTAGTTTTGATTTGCATTTCTTTAATAGTTAGTGGTGTTGAATATCTTTTCATGTACCTGTTTGGCCATCTGTATGTCTTTTTTAGAGAAGTATTTATTTAGATCTTCTGCCTATATTTTTACTAGTTTTTTTTTCTTTTGATTTTGAGCTGTATGAGGTGGTTGCATACATTGTCACATCATTTGCAAATATTTTCTCTTATTCCTTAAGTTGGATTTTCCTTTTGCTTATGATTTCCTTTGCTCTGCAAAAGCAAGTTTAATTAGGTCCCATTAGTTTCTTTCTATTTTTATTTCCATTACTCTAGAAAACAAATCTGAAAAGACCTGGCTGTGATTTATGTAAAGACTGTTCTGTCTATGTTTTCCTCTAGGAATTTTATAGTATCCAGTTTTACATGTAGGTCTTTAATTCATTTTGATTTTATTTTTATGTGTGGTGTTCTAATTTCATTCTTTTACATTCAGTTGTTTTCCCAGCACCACTTTTTCTTTTTCTTTTTTTTTTAGTTTTTGTTTTTATTGTTTCCAAGAGCAGGACTTTATCATACTCTAAGTTTCTGGTCATTTACACACACGTCCCAGTAAACCACTTATTGAAGAGACAGTTGTTTCTCCATTTTATATTCTTGCCTCCTTTGTTATAGATTAGTGTCAGTAGTTGTATGGGTTAATGCCATAGTTTTTACTTGAGTTCTTTAAAGTTCTCATAAATGCAGCATCAGTTTGTTTTACTTCCACACCAAATTTATTTCTCTTCTTTCAGTGAAACTCTGGATCAATACATGCAACTGATTTGCATGTGGAAACAATATGTAGAACTCAGCAGAGGATGCAGTATTAAACTTCTCAGTATATTGAATAATTTTTTAAGTAATATGTGTGCTTAGTCACTCATTCCTATTCAACTCTTTGTGACCCCATGGATTGTAGCCCACCAGGCTTCTCTGTCCATGGGGGTTTTTCAGGCAAGAATATTGCAATGGGTTGCCATGCCCTCCTCCAGGGGATCTTCCCAATCCAGGGATTAAAGACAGGTCTCCCACATTGCAGGCAGTTTCTTTACCAGTTGAGCTACCTGGGAAACCCTCCTTTCACTGTGTTTCTTTGCAAATTCCTCCCACATTCTCTATTTTGCCTTCTGTTTATGGGTTGCCTCACTGATCTTTCCCCCTCACGTTTTCATTTCTCCTCATTCTTTCTCTGTCTCTCTTTCTCTACATCCTCCTCACTTCCTTGTCAGCAGCTTTGCCGACCTCCCCTTTGGAATCTTCACTTCTGCAAAGCCCCAGATCCCTGCGTGGGGGAGGTGACTTGCTCTTGGGAGTTCTTCAGTCCTAAATCCCATCCTTCTTAAAAGTGTATTCTTAGGGGACAAGGAAGTCTGGCGAGCTGCAGTTTCAAGGGGTCGCAAAGAGTCGGACACAACCTAGCGACTGAACATCAAGGGGATATTGAGCCTTTTATCAAGGCGGTGGGGTAGGGGGGCGGCAGTTTCTCAGGAAGACAGCACGGTCTGCAGAATCCCAGGGTCCAGGAGAGAAGCCAGGACCCTGTGGGCCAAAAGCAATGAGGCGCAAAGTCTGAATCGATCTCAAAAGTCCATCTAAACAGTGCGGGGTGGGAGGGGTGGTCAGTGAAGGATTCTACAGGAAAACACAGCAGGCAGGTCTAATGGCCTGAAGGCCCAAACTCCATGGGCGGGGTAGGCCTCAGAAAGATTTTAATCAAAAACGAAACCGCGGACTTCTACCCAAAAGCGAAGTGGTCAAGCTTCTGTAACTCTCACCCAGATGCAGGAACTTACGGCAGGTAGAAGACGCGGGTGCAGGAATTGCAACTCAGCAGCAACCTCAAGACGCCAGGAGTGTAGGTCTGTGGACCCACACATGCCTGAGTAAACTTAGACCCTGCTAGCCTCTTCAGGGTTAAATGATGGAAGCTTATCAAAAAGATAGTAGGCTTAAAGGGGTTTCAGTTGAACATATCTGGAACAAACTGGAAATCATAAGGTAAGCTTTAAAACTCATAGACTAAGATGAAAAATATATGATGTAAAATGAATAAATATATAAAGGAGGACAAAACAATTTTTCTTACAGTCATCTGTGAACTAACTAGAATAAATGTAATGAGGGAGTTAGAAAATCTCAGTAGATGTGAAAATCTGAGTAATTATATGCTTCATGGAATAGGATATATATAGTCATTCTCAAATTATTACTTACCTTTAAAATGAAAAGAATCCCTGGGAAGGCTGGAAGATGACGCTTATCAGGATGGCTACTTTTCAAAATATAAGAAAATGATGAGTGTTGGTAAGGTGTGAAGAGATGTGACATTTGTGCACTGTTGGTGGAATTGTGAAAATGGTGGAGCCTCTGGGGAAAAGAGTATAAAGAGTTCTCAAGAAAATAGGACTACCAAATGATCAAGTAGTTATACTCTGGGCAGATATCCAAAAGAATCTCTACAAGAGATATTTACCAGATTAGTGATCTCCAAAGAAGATTTAGCTTCAGGCCCAGGGAACAGAATTGATCACTCAAGAGCTTTTGTGTAGCAGAGTTTTATTAAAGTATAAAAAGGGACAGAGAAAGCTTCTGACATAGACGTCAGAAGGGGGATGGAGAATGCCCCCTTCACTAGACTAAGCATGGGAGTTATATACTTTTCAATCGATCATTACAAAAATCAAAAAATGTCTCAAGTTTGTAAAGATCTTAAGAGACTCCCAGTAGCATATTGGGCATCTACTGACCTGGGGAGTTCCTCTTTTAGTATCCTATCATTTTGCCTTTTCATACTGTTCATGGAAATGGTCAAACAAGAGATGGCAAGAGTGAATGTCGACATTCTAGGAATCAGTGAACTAAATTGGACTGGAATGGGTGAATTTAACTCAGATGACCATTATATCTACTACTGCGGGCAGGAATCCCTCAGGAGAAATGGAGTAGACATCATGGTCAACAAAAGAGTCTGAAATGCAGGACTTGGATGCAATCTCAAAAACGACAGAATGATCTCTGTTCATCTCCAAGGCAAACCATTCAATATCATGGTAATCCAAGTCTATGCCCCAACCAGTAATGCTGAAGAAGCTGAAGTTGAACAATTCTATGAAGACTTACAAGACCTTTTAGAACTAACACCTAAAAGAGATGTCCTTTTCATTAGAGGGGACTGGAATGCAAAAGTAGGAAGTCAAGAAACACCTGGAGTAACAGGCAAATTTGGCCTTGGAATGCGGAATGAAGCAGGGCAAAGACTTAACAGAGTTTTGCCAAGAAAACTCACTGGTCATAGCAAACACCCTCTTCCAACAACACAAGAGAAGACTCTACACATGGACATCACCAGATGGTCAACACCGAAATCAGATTGATTATATTCTTTGCAGCCAAAATGGAGAAGCTCTATACCGCCAACAAAAACAAGACCAGGAGCTGACTGTGGCTCAGATCATGAACACCTTATTACCAAATTCAGACTTAAATTGAAGAAAGTAGGGAAAACTGCTAGACCATTCAGGTATGACCTAAATCAAATCCCTTATGATTATACAGTGGAAGTGAGAAATAGATTTAAGGGCCTAGATCTGATAGATAGAGCGCCTGATGAACTATGTAATGAGGTGCATGACATTGTACAGGAGACAGGGATCAAGATGATCCCCATGAAAAAGAAATGCAAGAAAGCAAAATGGCTGTCTGGGGAAGACTTACAAATAGCTGTGAAAAGAAGAGAAGTGAAAAGCAAAGGAGAAAAGGAAAGATATAAGCATCTGAATGCAGAGTTCCAAAGAATAGCAGGAAGAGAGAAAAAAGTCTTCTTCAGCAATCAATGCAAAGAAATAGAGGAAAAGAACAGAATGGGAAAGACTAGAGATCTCTTCAAGAAAACTAGAGATACCAAGGGAACATTTCATGCAAAGATGGGCTCGATAAAGGACAGAAATGGTATGGACCTAACAGAAGGAGAAGACATTAAGAAGAGGTGGCAAGAATACACAGAACTGTACAAAAAAGATCTTCATGACCCAGATAATCACAATGGTGTGATCACTCATCTAGAGCCAGACATCCTGGAATGTGAAGTCAAGTGGGCCTTAGAAAGCATCACTACCAACAAAACTAGTGGAGGTGGTGGCATTCCGTTGAGCTCCTTCAAATCCTGAAAGATGATGCTGTGAAAGTGCTGCACTCAATATGCCAGCAAATTTGGAAAACTCAGCAGTGGCCACAGGACTGGAAAAGGTCAGTTTTCATTCCAATCCCAAAGAAAGGCAATGCCAAAGAATGCTCAAACTACCACACAATTGCAATCATCTCACATGCTAGTAAAGTAATGCTCAAAATTCTCCAAGCCAGGCTTCAGCAATATGTAAACCATGAACTTCCTACTGTTCAAGCTGGTTTTAGAAAAGGCAGAGGAACCAGAGGTCAAATTGCCAACATCTGCTAGATCATGGAAAAAGCAAGAGAATTCCAGAAAAACATCTATTTCTGCTTTATTGACTATGCCAATGCCTTTGACTGTGTGGATCACAATCAACTATGGAAATTCTGAAAGAGATGGGAATACCAGACCACCTGACCTGCCTCTTGAGAAACCTATATGCAGGTCAGGAATCAACAGTTAGAACTGGGCATGGAACAACAGACTGGTTCCAAATAGGAAAAGGAGTATGTCAAGGCTGTATGTTGTCACCCTGCTTATAAACGTCTATGCAGAGTACATTATGAGAAATGCTGGACTGGAAGAAACACAAGCTGGAATCAAGATTGCCGGGAGAAATATCAATAACCTCACATATGCAGATGACACCACATGGAAGAAAGTGAAGAGGAACTAAAAAGCTTCTTGATGAAAGTGAAAGAGGAGAGTGAAAGAGTTGGCTTAAAGCTCAACATTCAGAAAACGAAGATCATGGAATCTGGTCCCATCACTTCATGGGAAATAGATGGGGAAACAGTAGAAACAGTGTCATACTTTATATTTTTGGGCTCCAAAATCACTGCAGATGGTGACTACAGCCATGAAATTAAAAGACGCTTACTCCTTGGAAGAAAAGTTATGACCAACCTAGATAGCATATTCAAAAGCAGAGACATTACTTTGCCGACTAAGGTCGGTCTAGTCAAGGCTGTGGTTTTTCCAGTGGTCATGTCTGGATGTGAGAGTTGGACTGTGAAGAAAGCTGAGCGCTGAAGAACTGATGCTTTTGAACCGTGGTGTTGGAGAAGACTCTTGAGAGTCCCTTGGACTGCAAGGAGATCCAACCAGTCCATTCTGAAGGAGATCAGCCTTGGGAGTCCTTTGGAAGGAATGATGCTAAAGCCGAAACTCCAGCACTTTGGCCACCTCATGCGAAGAGTTGACTCATTGGAAAAGACTCTGATGCTGGGAGGGATTGGGGGCAGGAGGAGAAGGGGCTGACAGAGGATGAGATGGCTGGATGGTATCACTGACTCGATGGATGTGAGTCTGTGTGAACTCTGGGAGTTGGTGATGGACAGGGAGGCATGGCGTGCTGAAATTCATGGGGTTGCAAACAGTCAGACATGACTGAGCGACTGAACTGAACTGAACTGAAGGACCGTTTTGGGTTTCCTGAGTGGTACTAGTGGTAAATAACCCACCTACTAATGCAGGTAGACAAAGAGACATGGGTTCGATTCCTTGGTCAGGAGGTCCCCTGAAGGTTGGCATGGCAACCCACTCCAGTATTTTTGCCTGGAGAATCCCATGGACAAAGGAGTCTGGTGGAATACAGTTCATAGATCACAAAGAAGTGGACATGACTGAAGTGACTTAGCACACACACACAAGGACTTTTTCATGGAAATCTAATTTCATATTCTCCTGATATGAGATATAATGTAGGAGAAAATTTATTTTCAGCAATAATTGACATGACTTAATTTGTTTATTTTTTTATTTTTATTTTATTTATTTATTTATTTTTTAATTTTTTATTTTTTTTAAATTTTAAAATCTTTAATTCTTACATGCGTTCCCAAACATGAACCCCCCTCCCACCTCCCTCCCCACAACATCTCTCTGGGTCATCCCCATGCACCAGCCCCAAGCAAGCTGCACCCTACGTCAGACATGGACTGGCGATTCAATTCTTACATGACAGTATACATGTTAGAATTCCCATTCTCCCAAATCATCCCACCCTCTCACTCTCCCTCTGAGTCCAAAAGTCCACCATACACATCTGTGTCTTTTTTCCTGTCTTGCATACAGGGTCGTCATTGCCATCTTCCTAAATTCCATATATATGTGTTAGTATACTGTATTGGTGTTTTTCTTTCTGGCTTACTTCACTCTGTATAATTGGCTCCAGTTTCATCCATCTCGTCAGAACTGATTCAAATGAATTCTTTTTAACGGCTGAGTAATACTCCATTGTGTATATGTACCACAGCTTTCTTATCCATTCATCTGCTGATGGACATCTAGGTTATTTCCATGTCCTGGCTATTATAAACAGTGCTGCGATGAACATTGGGGTACATGTGTCTCTTTCAATTCTGGTTTCCTCGGTGTGTAGGGATTGCTGGGTCATAAGGTAGTTCTATTTGCAATTTTTTAAGGAATCTCCACACTGTTCTCCATAGTGGCTGTACTAGTTTGCATTCCCACCAACAGTGTAGGAGGGTTCCCTTTTCTCCACACCCTCTCCAGCATTTATTGCTTGCAGATTTTTGGATCGCAGCCATTCTGACTGGTGTGAAGTGGTACCTCATTGTGGTTTTGATTTGCATTTCTCTAATAATGAGTGATGTTGAGCATCTTTTCATGTGTTTGTTAGCCATCCGTATGTCTTCTTTGGAGAAATGTCTATTTAGTTCTTTGGCCCATTTTTTGATTGGGTCGTTTATTTTTCTGGAATTGAGCTGCAGAAGTTGCTTGTATATTTTTGAGATTAGTTGTTTGTCAGTTGTTTCATTTGCTATTATTTTCTCCCATTCAGAAGGCTGTCTTTTCACCTTGCTTATATTTTCCTTTGTTGTACAGAAGCTTTTAATTTTAATTAGATCCCATTTGTTTATTTTTGCTTTTATTTCCAGAATTCTGGGAGGTGGATCATAGAGGATCCTGCTGTGATTTATGTCTGAGAGTGTTTTGCCTATGTTCTCCTCTAGGAGTTTTATAGTTTCTGACCTTACATTTAGATCTTTAATCCATTTTGAGTTTATTTTTGTGTGTGGTGTTAGAAAGTGATCTAGTTTCATTCTTTTACAAGTGGTTGACCAGTTTTCCCAGCACCACTTGTTAAAGAGATTGTCTTTACTCCATTGTATATTCTTGCCTCCTTTGTCAAAGATAAGGTGTCCATATGTGTGTGGATTTATCTCTGGGCTTTCTATTTTGTTCCATTGATCTATATGTCTGTCTTTGTGCCAGTACCATACTGTCTTGATGACTGTGGCTTTGGAGTAGAGCCTGAAGTCAGGCAAGTTGATTCCTCCAGTTCCATTCTTCTTTCTCAAGATTGCTTTGGCTATTCGAGGTTTTTTGTATTTCCATACAAATCTTGAAATTATTTGTTCTAGTTCTGTGAAAAATGTGGCAGGTAGCTTGACAGGGATTGCATTGAATTTGTAAATTGCTTTGGGTAGTATACTCATTTTCACTATATTGATTCTTCCGATCCATGAACATGGTATATTTCTCCATCTATTAGTGTCCTCTTTGATTTCTTTCATCAGTGTTTTATGGTTTTCTATGGATAGGTCTTTAGTTTCTTTAGGTAGATATATTCCTAAGTATTTTATTCTTTTCGTTGCAATGGTGAATGGAATTGTTTCCTTAATTTCTTTTTCTACTTTCTCATTATTCGTGTATAGGAATGCAAGGGATTTCTGTGTGTTGATTTTATATCCTGCAACTTTACTATATTCATTGATTAGCTCTAGTAATTTTCTGGTGGAGTCTTTAGGGTTTTCCATGTAGAGGATCATGTCATCTGCAAACAGTGAGAGTTTTACTTCTTCTTTTCCAATTTGGATTCCTTTTATTTCTTTTTCTGCTCTGATTGCTGTGGCCAAAACTTCCAGAACTATGTTGAATAGTAGCAGTGAAAGTGGACACCCTTGTCTTGTTCCTGACTTTAGGGGAAATGCTTTCAATTTTTCACCATTGAGGATAATGTTTGCTGTGGGTTTGTCATATATAGCTTTTATTATGTTGAGATATGTTCCTTCTATTCCTGCTCTCTGGAGAGTTTTTATCATAAATGGATGTTGAATTTTGTCAAAGGCCTTCTCTGCATCTATTGAGATAATCATATGGTTTTTATTTTTCAATTTGTTAATGTGGTGAATTACATTGATTGATTTGCGGATATTGAAGAATCCTTGCATCCCTGGGATAAAGCCCACTTGGTCATGGTGTATGATCTTTTTAATGTGTTGTTGGATTCTGATTGCTAGAATTTTGTTGAGGATTTTTGCATCTATGTTCATCAGTGATATTGGCCTGTAGTTTTCCTTTTTTGTGACATCTTTGTCAGGTTTTGGTATTAGGGTGATGGTGGCCTCATAGAATGAGTTTGGAAGTTTCCCTTCCTCTGCAATTTTCTAGAAGAGTTTGAGTAGGATGGGTGTTAGCTCTTCTCGAAATTTTTGGTAGAATTCATCTGTGAAGCCGTCTGGACCTGGGCTTTTGTTTGCTGGAAGATTTCTGATTACCGTTTCAATTTCCGTGCTTGTGATGGGTCTGTTAAGATTTTCTATTTCTTCCTGGTTCAGTTTTGGAAAATTGTACTTTTCTAATAATTTGTCCATTTCTTCCACGTTGTCCATTTTATTGGCATACAACTGCTGATAGTAGTCTCTTATGATCCTTTGTATTTCTGTGTTGTCTGTTGTGATCTCTCCATTTTCATTTCTAATTTTATTGATTTGATTTTTCTCTCTTTGCTTCTTGATGAGTCTGGCTAATGGTTTGTCAATTTTTTTTTATCCTTTCAAAGAACCAGCCTTTGGCTTTGTTGATTTTTGCTATGGTCTCTTTTGTTTCTTTTGCATTTATTTCTGCCCTCATTTTTAAGATTTCTTTCCTTCTACTAACTCTGGGTTCTCCAACTCTTCCTTTTCTAGTTGCTTTAGTTGCAGAGTTAGGTTATTTATTTGACTTTTTTCTTGTTTCTTGAGGTATGCCTGTATTGCTATGAACTTTCCTCTTAGCACTGCTTTTATAGTGTCCCACAGGTTTTGGGTTGTTGTGTCTTCATTTTCATTAGTTTCTATGCATATTTTGATTTCTTTTTTGATTTCTTCTGTGATTTGTTGGTTATTCAGAAGTGTGTTGTTCAACCTCCATATGTTGGAATTTTTAATAGTTTTTCTCCTGTAATTGAGATCTAATCTTAATGCATTATGGTCAGAAAAGGTGCTTGGATTGATTTTGATTTTTTTGAATTTATCAAGTTTAGATTTATGGCCCAGGATGTGATCTATCCTGGAGAAGGTTCCATGAGCACTTGAAAAAAAGGTGAAATTCATTGTTTTGGGGTGAAATGTCCTATAGGTATCAATTTTCTCTAACTGATCTAATATATCATTTAAAGTTTGCGTTTCTTTGTTAATTTTCTGTTTAGTTGATCTGTCCATAGGTGTGAGTGGGGTATTAAAGTCTCCCACTATTATTGTGTTATTGTTGATTTCCCCTTTCATACTTGTTAGCATTTGTCTTACATATTGCGGGGCTCCTATATTGGGGGCATATATATTTATAATTGTTATATCTTCTTCTTGGATTGATCCTTTGATCATTATGTAGTGGCCTTCTTTGTCTCTTTTCACAGCCTTTGTTTTAAAGTCTATTTTATCGGATATGAGTATTGCCACTCCTGCTTTCTTTTGGTCTCTATTTGCGTGGTATATCTTTTTCCAGCCCTTCACTTTCAGTCTGTATGTGTCCCTTGTTTTGAGGTGGGTCTCTTGTAAGCAGCATATAGAGGGGTCTTGTTTTTGTATCCATTCGGCCAGTCTTTGTCTTTTGGTTGGGGCGTTCAACCCATTTACGTTTAAGGTAATTATTGATAAGTGTGATCCCGTTACCATTTCCTTTATTGTTTTGGGTTCGAGTTTATACACCCTTTTCGTGTTTCCTGTCTAGAGAATATCCTTTAGAATTTGTTGGAGAGCTGGTTTGGTGGTGCTGAATTCTCTCAGCTTTTGCTTGTCTGTAAAGCTTTTGATTTCTCCTTCGTATTTGAATGAGATCCTTGCTGGGTACAGTATTCTGGGCTGTAGGTTATTGTCTTTCATCACTTTAAGTATGTCTTGCCATTCCCTCCTGGCCTGAAGAGTTTCTATTGAAAGATCAGCTGTTATCCTAATGGGAATCCCCTTGTGTGTTATTTGTTGTTTTTCCCTTGCTGCTTTTAATATTTGTTCTTTGTGTTTGATCTTTGTTAATTTGATTAATATGTGTCTTGGGGTGTTTCGCCTTGGGTTTATCCTATTTGGAACTCTCTGTGTTTCTTGGACTTGGGTGATTATTTCCTTCCCCATTTTAGGGAAGTTTTCAACTATTATCTCCTCAAGGATTTTCTCATGATCTTTCTTTCTGTCTTCTTCTTCTGGGACTCCTATAATTTGAATGTTGGAGCATTTCATATTGTCCTGGAGGTCTCTGAGATTGTCCTCATTTCTTTTAATTCGTTGTTCTTGTTTCCTCTCTGATTCATTTATTTCTACCATTCTATCTTCTATTTCACTAATCCTATCTTCTGCCTCCGTTATTCTACTAATTGTTGCCTCCAGAGTGTTTCTGATCTCATTTATTGCATTATTCATTATATTTTGACTCTTTTTTATTTCTTCTAGGTCCTTGTTAAACCTTTCTTGCATCTTCTCAATCCTTGTCTCTAGCCTATTTATCTGTGATTCCATTTTGATTTCAAGATTTTGGATCATTTTCACTATCAATATTCGGAATTCCTTCTCCGGTAGATTCCCTACTTCTTCCACTTTTGTTTGGTTTGGTGGGCAACTCTCCTGTTCCTTTACCTGCTGTGTATTCCTCTGTCTCTTCATCTTGGTTATATTGCTGCGTTTGGGGTGGCCTTTTCATATTCTGGTAATTTGTGGAGTTCTCTTTATTATGGAGCTTCCTCACTTTGGGTGGGGTTCTATCAGTGGCTTGTCAAGGTTTCCTGGTTAGGGAGGCTTGTGTTGGAGTTTTGGTGGGTGGAGCTGAGTTTCTTCTCTCTGGAGTGCAATGGAGTGACCCGTAATGGGTTACGAGACATCAAAGGTTTTGGGATAATTTTGAGCTGCCTGTATATTGAAGCTCAGGGGAGTGTTCCTGTGTTGCTGGAGAATTTGCGTGGTATGTCTTGTTTTGGAATTTGTTGGCCCTTGGGTGGAACTTGGTTTCGGTGTAGGTATGAAGGCATTAGATGGGCTCCTATTGCCTAATGTTCCCTGAATTCAAGAGTTCTCTAATGTTTTCAGGCTTTGGATTTAAGCCTCCTGCTTCTGGTTTTCAGTTTTATTTTTACAGTAGCCTCTAGACTTCTCCATCTACACAGCACCGATGATAAAACATCTAGGTTAAAGATGAAAAGTTTCTCCACATTGAGGGACACTCAGAGAGGTTCACTGAGTTACAAGGAGAAGAGAAGATGGAGGGGGTAGTTAGAGGTAACTGGAATGAGATGCGGTGAGATCAAAAGAGAAGAGAGCAAGCTAGCCAGTAGTCACTTCCTTATGTGCGCTCTATAGTCTGGACCACTCAGAGGTATTTACAGAGTTATACGGGGAAGAGGAGAGGGAGGAAGTAGACAGAGGTGACCAGGAGGATCAGAGAGAGGAATGAGTAGGAGAGAGACAAATCCTGCCAGTAACCTGTTCCTTAGGTGTTCTCCACCGTCTGGAACACACAGAGATTCACAGAGTTGGATAGAGGAGAGATGGGGGAGAAAAGAGACAGAGGCCACCTGGTGGAGAAAAAGGAGAGTCCAGAGGAGGAGAGAGTGGTCAAGCCAGTAATCTCGCTCTCAGGTAAACTGGGATAGTGAAGTTTGGGTTTTTAAATGTACAAAATTGACCACAAAAACCAAAGAGCAAAGATTAAAAATCTGTTTTTGAAGACAATGATCTGCTTTTCTGGTTGCCTGATGTCCTCTGCCAGCCTACAGAAGTTGTTTTGTGAAGTTTGCTCGGCGTTTAAATGTTCTTTTGAGGCATTTGTGAGGGAGAAAGTGGTCTTCCCGTCCTATTCCTCTGCCATCTTTCCCTCTCCCCCAATTTGTTTATTTTAATAAGCACTGAAATTATGATTTGGGGGCTGAGATTCCATAATAACAGTGGTATAAGCCTGTTAATATGAACAGACAGTAGACTAGGATACAATGGTTAACAAATGAAAATTGTGGCCTTCAGGGCCACTATTCATTTTAAATTTATATTTTGCACTTAGTTTCAACATATCTTTACTTTCTTGAGATCAGTGAAATTCTTTTGATTAAGTCTGTAAAAGCTTCTTTCACTTGTTTGTTCCTCAGGCTATAAATAAATGGGTTTAACATGGGGGCAACTGAAGTCGTGAGCACTAACACACACTTATTAATTGCCATTTCATCTTTTGCTGAGGGTTTGACGTAGATGAAAATACAACTACCATAGGTGATAGAAACCACAATCAAGTGAGAAGAGCAGGTAGAAAAGGCCTTCAGTTTTTGCTGGGAGGAAGGGAACTTTAGGATGGCATTGATGATATATACGTAGGACATAACAACACACAGAAATGTCACAATGTTAATCAACACAGCAAGGGTAACAACCATCTGTTCTATGAACCATGTGTCTGAACAAGAGATCTTCAGCATAGCAGAAGCATCACAGAGAAAATGATCAATGACATTAGAATCACAGAATTCCAGGTTTAAGCCCAGGCAGAGTGGTGGAAATATGACCAGCCAACCTGCTATCCAACAACAGATAACAAGCCAAACACAGACTCTACTGTTCATGATGGTTGCATAATGTAAAGGTTTGCAGATGGCCACATAGCGGTCATAAGACACGATGGCCAGGAGAAAAAATTCTGTTCCTCCAAAAAGGAAGATAAAAAATAGTTGACTAACACAAGCATTGTAGGAAATAGTCTTGTCCCCAGTTGATAAGCTGTATAAGAATCGGGGAATGCACACCGTGGTGAATAAAGTTTCTAAAAACGAGAAGTGTTTGAGGAAAAAGTACACGGCAGTTTTAAGGTGAGAATCTATTAAAGTGAGTATAATGATGGTCAGGTTCCCAGTGACACTCAGTAAATAGGAGACAACCAGAAATGTAAAGATCAGAACCTGCATTGGAGGGTCATCTGTCAGCCCCAGGAGTATGAATATAGATAATGATGTATGGTTTCTCATCATTGACTTGTACTTCTCAAACTCCTCACAAAGTCAAGTGACACTGAACTGAAAAACTTGTATGAAATTATGAGGCTATGGCCATTGGGTAAAAAAAAATCCAATCAATGCAGTGAATAGCCATTTTCTGCTTTAACTTGTTATTGACCAGTCAAAACTGTGGTGTTCTCAGCTCTTTTGATGTACATATAGAAATCTTCAAGATCATATTTTTCTGAAATAAGTTTACTACAGTCCATACTTTTATACTTCATTTATGCACTCAGATCTCTATTTTTCAGTTAATCTAAATTCTGTCCTATATTCTCTGAAATGTATTTGTCTATAGAATTAGAAAGCATTGTCTATGTAAGACGATTTTGTGAGTATTATAATGTTCTTTTGTCCTAATAATTCTTCGT
This sequence comes from Capra hircus, assembly GCF_001704415.2. NCBI lineage: Eukaryota > Metazoa > Chordata > Mammalia > Artiodactyla > Bovidae > Capra > Capra hircus. The sequence continues at coordinate 57,411,012 of NC_030812.1, forward strand.
TATTCCCAAGTTTGAATGAACTCACAAGCTGTTTGAGGTGTCGCTTCCTGTTAAATGCAAATAAATGACTGAGTTTGACGTTTATACAGAGCATATCGGCCACACATGCAGTATTTCAATGTTTGCTGATACTGCAATGACTAAAACATTATCTCATTTTATTTTGTTTTGGTGTGAGAATCGTCATCCAAATAACATCATTACTTACCAGTTTTTCTATTTATCTTAAAGCTTCTAATCAGTACCCAGCTTTTCTTCAATTTTCACTGTGATAAAACAGTGTTGGATTAGAACTACAAAATCAACCACATGCAGTATTGGGCAAAGAAATTAGTATAAGCAGAAAATAAAGAAGACCTGAAGAGTTTAACCTCAATTGTTTGCACTTCCAAGGTCACAAAAGACAAGGGGATACAGTATGTGACACAGGTTAGAGGAGACCAAGGACACATGACCATTTCTTAACAAATAGGAACTTGAATTGCGTCCTGCAACATAAAAATGTCAGTGCAAAAGCTAGGAAAATCCAAATAAAATCTGTAGTTAATTTTAATTTATTTTATTTTATCATTATTTCTTTTCCAGCCATTCTTTTGCTCCTCTGTGACCGTCCAAGGGCTTCCCTCACAGCTCAGTTGGTAAAGAATCTGCCTGCAATGCAGGAAACTCGGGTTAGTTTCCGGGTCGGGAAGATCCCCTGGAGAAGGAAACGGTAACTCACTCCAGTATTGTTGCCTGGAGAATCGCATGGACAGAGGAGCCTGGCAGGCTACAGTCCATGGGGTTGCAAGAGTCGGACACGACTTAGCGACTAAAGAGAGAGAAAGAGACAGACCCTCAAGCCAGAGCCACAAGTGCACTCCTCCCAGCGTCACTGGGGATTGGCGATGAGGTTGGCTGCACCGCGCATGCTCAGTCTGATGTGCCAGAATAGCGAGTCAGGAGCCCGTGTGCTACTCGGTCGGCAGGGGGAGCCAAGAGAGCGCGAGGACCTGCTGTGGCGGTGGAGACACCGTGTATCCCTGTCCCCTGACCTGGCCACGACCTGGATCCGTCCTGTCCTTAAATCTCTATTTTAATTATTATTATTATTTGTATACAGTGTTAATTCCTTAGTGTTAATAATTCCATTGTGATTATTAGGAATTTACATTTTTGGGAGAGCTGGTTGAAGGTTCTTTGGGTACAGTTCACTACTTTTTCTACACTTGTATGAGTACAAAATTATATTATAATTAAAAGTTTACCAAATTTTAGAAATAGATAGAAAACCAAAACGGTAAACAGCAGTTGCTGAGCACTTTACGTCTGGCAGTATGCTGGTCATATGGTTATATGAATAATTTGTATGGTATACATGTCTTATCCTCCAGTCCCTTCTGCTTCTTCAGCTGTGTTTTTGTGGTGATATCCATTTTATCATATCTATGAGTATATAGGATATCATTTGAAATTAAAGTTGGCAGTTACATTTAGGGTTTACTGTTAATCAGCAATACCTCAATTGTGTGGATTCTGTGTATACTTAAAAGCCAAAATTATAGCTTCAGCTAATAGTTCATGCAGTTTTTGACTCACTGATAATACACTCATGTGATGAAGATGTCTATATTTAGAATGGAATGTTACCTGTGGAACAGCTCTAAAGAGTGCTTCCACCAGAGTGGGGCATTCACTTTCCACAAACAGAAACAATGTCTCTGCCAGTTTGAGAGGAGTCTGTTTCCTGATACAACTCTGTTCATTACCAGCTTTCCACTCCTGTTTTTCCCTTCTCTAGCCTGATACTGATACTTGGAGGTTTATCAAGTTTCAGCTTAGTGTCAGTTGCTATGAACACTTTCTTGAAACTTCATCTTGTAAGTTCTTGGCTTCTATTTTTTGTCCCTCCAGCTCACTGTGCTTATCTCTTTCTTACCAGTAAATATGTGAATGTAATGGCTTGAGATACCACAGCAGCTAGCCCTATTCAGAGTTTGTCAAGAGCTCAATAAATATGTTTATTGTAAAATTCATGAATTATATATGTACTCTGCTGCTGCTGCTGCTGCTGCTAAGTCACTTCAGTCGTGTCCAACTCTGTGCGACCCCCATAGACGGCGGCCCACCAGGCTCCCCCGTCCCTGGGATTCTCCAGGCAAGAACACTGGAGTGGGTTGCCATTTCCTTCTCCAATGCATGAAAGTGAAAAGTGAAAGTGAAGTCACTCAGTCGTGTCCGACTCTTAGAGACCCCATGGACTGCAGCCCACCAGGCTCCTCCGTCCATGGTTCCAGGCAAGAGTATTGGAGTGGGGTGCCATTGCCTTCTCCGATATATGTACTCTACTGACTCCGAAAAAGTCAGTTTTCTTATGGGGTGAAATTTTCATTCCAATTTAAGTTACATTCTTTAATGAAAGTATGTAATCGTGCATGGGGGTCAATTAGATTCCTTTGTGTTTAAAACTTTTTGAGGTATAAATGATATAAAAATGCCCACTCAATATACATGCCATATATAATCTCTCTTGTCTATTTTCCTTCACTTTAAAAATGAGAGCTTTTAAATATTAAAATGATTCTTTGCTTCCTGGCAATACAAAAAAATGCTACCTGTCATATTTAGTCCTAGACCAAAAAAAAAAAAAAGTCATAACAATTCTTTTGCTCTGACCAAATGTATTATATAGTTGGTCTTCTCTCTCATTACTTACAAAGCAGCTAAGTCAAATATTCCTTATCCTTCAGTTATTGTCAGGATACTTTGTCACTTTCTTCCATTGCTGAATCAAAAGGCATTTACCTTAAGAGGCTTCACTTAAATGGATATTTAGAGTTTCACTTGGTTACTGTAAAATATTCCATTCCTAATCTTTATGAAAGGCAGATATCAGCTCCCACTTGGTACCTAGTCCCGCTGTTTAGCCTAAAGTGCATATAGAAAAACAGAATAAGGGAAGTACAGGGAATGTTTTGCCTAAAAGTTAGCCTCCCCACCTTAATACCAGGTTAAAGATCACACAGGGACAGCACAGAGTTTCCAGGGGTGGGACAGGAATGAATTGTCTCTGTAGCCCAGGCACCTCCCCTCAGTCTTGTCAGAATGACTCCAGGTATCCGGCTCTCCCAAGCACCTCAGGAAGCCTGTGTGTCCTGAGGAAAGAGACTAATCTTTTTGTCCAAAAATGCCACTTTTTTCTTCAGTCATTCATTCATGTCATATTAACAACACTCATGATATAGATAAAGATGTTAAAATTGAGTTTTCATTAAACTGTGAAAGACTTTTAGAGGAAGGGGTCATTGAGTTATAAAGCATAAGCAAATAAGTTACTCAATAGCGATAGAGGTCACCTATTTTATACACAATTTATTTCAAATGAGGATGAAGTTATGGCAGAGAACACATGGGAGTGTCCCTTTAATATTCATTTAGATGACCTTTATCATACTGATACATGAAAGCAGCTGATCAATGACTGTCCTGTACTTGCCTCTCATACTGTGAAGCCACACTTCATAAGTGGTTGTTGGAACCTTTCATGTAATTTTAAAGTGACAAATCATATCAGTTATGTTGGTATACATACATTGCTCAGAAGAAAGCATCATTCTAGAGTTCAGAAAATGGACAGAAAAAAAAATACTTCTCTGATAGTTGTAACCTCAGATGTTTGCTGAACCTCAAAGTTGCAAAGAGTGAAAAAAGTCCTCCAGGAAGGTCTTATAATGGAGAGAGGAAGGTGAACTCTGACCATTCTTAGGAGTGCATACTCAAACCCATAGCTCTGCAGTTGGAGAGTTTCACTAAGTCATCCTCCACCCACACATGATGAAGATTTTCTCAAGAGAGAGCCTGTCTCCCCCTGAGCCCATGGAGTCTTTACCCTGGAACTACAGAGCTAACAGTTGTTTAAATGGTTAGGAAAGAATCTTTCTGCTGTTGGGAAAATAGATATTCTATTGTTTCTGGCAGAAGGACATATTTCTAAATAGAGAATTTCCCTTAAAAAATATTGAGCAAATTTTCAATTATGTGAAACAAACAAATATGTCCTTGGTGGATTTATTTTATCATTATCAATGAATCTCTGGTGTAGTAGACTCTGGGGATATAGCGGGAATTACAGATCTGGGGAAAATGTCCTCAGAGAGGCAGGTGTAAGTAACATTAGCACCAGAAGCAGTGCAGGTATGCAATAATAAGTATCAGATTACAAGACAAAAGGCAACCATCTGTTATTTTATTTCAACAGTATGTTAGGCATTTGTAATATGATACAGACAATGTTTCCAATTTATTAATCCTATAAAGCTGTAATTAATGTTTAGTGTCAGTATAAGTATTCAGATAATAATAGAGAAAAATATTTCATCAAAAGAAAAAGCAAAGTGATAACTTACATTGATTGTTTTCAGAAATACCTCCCAGATATTTATATCTCTTTTGTTTTTGTATCATATAGGGCTTTTCGAAAATTGAAGTAGAGTTGATTTACAATGTTGTGTTTATTTCTGACTTATAGCAAAGTATTTCAGTTATACATACACATATATTATTTTTTTATATTCTTTCCACTGTGGTTTTTCAAGGGGATTGAATATAGTTTCTTCTGCATAGTATTATTTATACATTCTATTTATACTTGTTTGCTCCTGCTAACCCCAAATATCCACTCCATTCCTCTCAATGCCCTTCATAGCAGCCACAAGTCTGTTCTCTATGTCTGTGAGTCTGTTTCTGATGTATAGGTTCTGTTCAGTTCAATCGCTCAGTCGGGTCTGCGACCCCATGAATTGCAGCATGCCAGGCCTCCCTGTCCATCACCATCTCCCGGAGTTCACTCAAACTCGTGTCCATCTAGTCGGTGATGCCATTCAACCATCTCATCCTCTGTCATCCACTTTTCCTCCTGTCCTTGATCCCTCCCAGCTTCAGAGTCTTTTCCAATGAGTCAACTCTTCGCATGAGGTGGCCAAAGTACTGGAGTTTCAGCTTTAGCATCATTCCTTCCAAAGAACACCGAGGATTGCTCTCCTTTAGAATGGACTGGGTGGATCTCCTTGCAGTGCAAGGGACTCTCAAGAGTCTTTTTTTAAATTTTTTATTTTTACTTTATTTTACTTTACAATACTGTATTGGTTTTGCCATACATTGACATGAATCCACCACGGGTGTACATGCATTCCCAAACATGAACCCCCTTCCCACATCCCTCCCCATAACATCTCTCTGGGTCATCCCCGTGCACCAGCCCCAAGCATGCTGTATCCTGCATCGGACATAGACTGGTGATTCGATTCTTACATGATAGTGTACATGTGTCAATGTCATTCAACACCACGGTTCAAAAGCATCAATTCTTTGGCGCTTAGGTTTCTTCACAGTCCAACTCTCACATCCATACGTGACCACTGGAGAAACCATAGCCTTGACTAGATGGACCTTTGTTGGCAAAGTAATGTCTCTGCTTTTGAATATGCTATCTAGGTTGGTCATAACTTTTCTTCCAATGAGTAAGCGTCTTTTAATTTCATGGCTGCAATCACCATCTGCAGTGATTTTGGAGCCTCCCCAAATAAAGTCTGACACTGTTTCCACTGTTTCCCCATCTATTTCCCATGAAGTGATGGGACCGGATGCCATGATTTTCGTTTTCTGAATGTTGAGCTTTAAGCCAACTTTTTCACTCTCCTCTTTCACTTTCATCAAGAGGCTTTTTAGTTCCTCTTCACTTTCTGCCATAAGGGTGGTGTCATCTGCATATCTGAGGTTACTGATATTTCTCCCGGCAGTCTTGATTCCAGCTTGTGCTTCTTCCAGCCCAGCGTTTCTCATGATGTACTCTGCATAGAAGTTAAATAAGCAGGGGGACAATATACAGCCTTGACATACTCCTTTTCCTATTTGGAACCAGTCTGTTGTTCCATGTCCAGTTCTAACTGGTGTTTCCTGACCTGCATACAGATTTCTCAAGAGGCACGTCAGGTGGTCTGGTATTCCCATCTCTCTCAAAATTTTCCACAGTTTATTGTGATCCACACAGTCAAAGGCTTTGGCATAGTCAGTAAAGCAGAAATAGATGTTTTTCTGGAACTCTCTTGCTTTCTCCATGATCCAGCGGATGTTGGCAATTTGATCTCTGGTTCCTCTGCCTTTTCTAAAACCAGCTTGAACATCTGGAAGTTCACGGTTCACATATTGCTGAAGCATGGCTTGACTGTGTGGATCACGGCATCTGATCCCATCACTTCAGCTGAAGAATTGATGCTTTTGAAATTTTGAGAGTCCCTTGGACTGCAAGGAGATCCAAACAGTCCATTCTGAAGGAGATCAGCCCTGGGATTTCTTTGGAAGGAATGATGCTAAAGCTGAAACTCCAGTTCTTTGGTCACCTCATGTGAAGAGTTGACTCATTGGAAAAGACTCTGATGCTGGGAGGGATTGGGGGCAGGAGGCGAAGGGGACAACAGAGGATGAGATGGCTTGATGGTTGTATGGCATCACTGACTCAATGGACGTGAGTCTGAGTGAATTCCGGGAGTTGGTGATGGACAGGGAGGTCTGGTGTGCTGTAATTCTTGGGGTCGCAAAGAGTCAGACACGACTCAGCGACTGAACCGACTAACTGAGTTACTAGCGTGTGAGATGAGTGCAATTTTGCAGTAGTTTGAGCGTTCTTTGCTATTGCCTTTCTTTTCTTTGGGATTGGAATGAAAACTGACCTTTTCCAGTCCAGTGGCCACTGCTGAGTTTTCTAAATTTGCTGGCATATTGAGTGCAGCACTTTTACAGAATCATCTTTCAGGATTTGAAAAAGCTCAACTGGAATTCCATCACTTCCACTAACTTTGTTTGTCGTGATGCTTTCTAAGGCCCACTTGACTTCACATTCCAGGATGTCTGGCTCTAGGTGAGTGATCATACCATCACGATTATCTTGGTTGTGGAGATTTTTTTTGTATAGTTCTTCTGTGTATTCTTGCCACCTCCACTTCTTCTTAATGTCTTCTCCTTCTGTTAGGTCTATACCATTTCTGTCCTTTATCGAGCCTATCTTTGTATGAAATGTTCCCGTGGTATCTCTAATTTTCTTCAAGAGATCTCTAGTCTTTCCCATTCTGTTGTTTCCCTCTATTTCTTTGCATTAATCACTGAGGAAGACTTTCTTATCTCTTCTTGCTATTCTTTGGAACTCTGCATTCAGATGCTTCTATCTTTCCTTTTCTCTTTTGCTTTTCACTTCTCTTCTTTTCACAGCTATTTGTAAGGCCTCCTCAGACAGTCATTTTGCTTTTTTACATTTCTTTTCCATGGGTGGCCCCCCAGGGCATGGCTTAGTTTCACTGAGTTAGACAAGGCTGTGGTCCTAGTGTGATTAGATTGGCTAGTTTTCTGTGATTATGGTTTCAGTGTGTCTGCCCTCTGATGCCCTCTTGCAACCCCTACAGTCTTACTTGGGTTTCTCTTACCTTGGACATGGGTTATCTCTTCTTGGCTGCTCCAGCAAAGCACAGCCGCTGCTCCTTACCTTGGACAAGGGGTATCTCCTCACCGCTGCCCCTCCTGACCTTGAACGTGGAGTAGCTCCTCTAGGACCTTCTGCTCCCACGCAGCCACTGCTCCTTGAACGTGGGGTAGCTCCTCCCGGCCACCGCCCCTGGCCTCTGGTGGGGGGTAGCTCCTCTCGGCCACGCTTGTGTGCTGTCGCAGCCACCCGTGCTTTCATTAACCCTATAGATAAGTATATTTGTGTCATATTTTAGATTCCCCATGTAAGTGATATCATATGTATTGACTTTCCTTTTCTGATTTACTTACTCTGATAATCTCTAGTTGCATCCATGTTGCTGCAAATGAAATTATTCATTTTTATGGCTAACATTCCATTCTATATATATACCATATCTTCATCCATTCATTTGTTGGTGGACATTTAGGTTGTATCTCATGGGTCTTTTCATATCTATATTTATGATCTTATTTTATTTCTTTAAAATTAATAAGTATTTTTGCATTTATGCTTACATATACTTTATATTCATAATTATATTTATTAATTTTTAGTTTGCTTTATTTTGTTGTTTTGTCACTAATTTGTGTCCGATTTTTTGTGACCACATAAACTGCAGCACACCAGGCTTCCATGTCCTTTGCTAACTTGCAGAGTTTGCTCAAACTCATGTCCATTGAGTCAATGATGCCATCCAACCATCTTGTCCTCTGTTGCCTCCTTCACTTCTGGCCCTCAACCTTTCTCAGTATCAAGGTCTTTTCCAGTAAGTTGAATCTTCACTTCAGGTGGCCAAAGCATTGCAGTTTCCAGCTTCAGCACCAGTCCTTTAAATGAATATTCAAGGTTGATTTCCTTCAGGATTGATTGGTTTGATCTCCTCTCTGTCCAAGGGGCCCTCAAGAGTCTTCTCCAGCACCACACTTTGAAAGCATCAGTTCTTTGGTGTTCAGTTTTCATTATGGTCCAACTCTTACATCTATACATGACTACTGGAAAAACAATAGCTCTACCTGTATAGACCTTTGTTGGCAAGTAATGTCTCCACTTTTTAATATGCTGTCTAGGTTGGTCATCACATGTCCGAGATCAGAGGAGGCACCCGAGAGGAGCAACCCCACGTCCAAGGAGCAGTGGCTGTGTGGGCGCGGGGGGCCTAGAGGAGCTACTCCACATTCAAAGTCAAAAGGGGTGGCTATGAGGAGATACCCCTCGTCCAAAATAAGGAGCAGTGGCTGAGCTTTGCCGGAGCAGCCGTGAAGAGATACCCCACATCCAAGGTAAGAGAAACCCAAGTAAGGTGGTAGGTGTTGTAAGAGAGCATCAGAGGACAGACACGCTGAAACCATAATCATAGAAAACTAGCCAATCTGATCACACAGACCACAGCTTTGTCTAACTCAATGAAACTAAGCCATGCGGTGCGGGGTAACCCAGGATGGGCAGGTCATGGTGGAGAGGTCTGACAGAATGTGGTCCACTGGAGAAGGAAATGGCAAGCCACTTCAGTATTCTTGCCTTGAGAACCCCATGAACAGTATGAAAAGGCAAAATGATAGGACACTGAAAGAGGAGCTCCCCGGGTCGGTAGGTGCCTAATGTGCTACTGGAGATCAGTGGAGAAATAACTCCAGAAAGAATGAAGGGATGAAGCCAAAGCAAAAACAATACCCAGTGGTGGATGTGACTGGTGATAGAAGCAAGGTCTGATGCTGTAAAGAGCAATATTGCATAGGAACCTGGAATGTCAGGTCCATGAAGCAAGGCAAATTGGAAGTGGTCAAACAGGAGATGGCAAGAGTGAACGTCTACATTCTAGGAATCAGCGAACTAAAATGGACTGGAATGGGTGAACTTAACTCAGATGACCATTATATCTCCTACTGTGGGTAGGAATCCCTTAGAAGAAATAGAGTAGCCATCATGGTCAACGAAAGAGTCTGAAATGCAGTACCTGAATGCAGTCTCAAAAACGACAGAATGATCTCTGTTCGTTTCCAAGGCAAACCATTCAGTATCACGGTAATCCAAGTCTATGCCCCAACCAGTAACACTGAAGAAGCTGAAGTTGAACAGTTCCATGAAGACCTACAAGACCTTTTAGAACTGACACACCAGAAGATGTCCTTTTCATTATAGGGGACTGGAATGTAAAAGTAGGAAGTCAAGAAATACCTGGAGTAACAGGCAAGTTTGGTAGAATGAAGGAGGGCAAAGGCTAATAGAGTTTTGCCAAGAGAATGCACTGGTCATAGCAAACACCTTCTTCCAACAACACAAGAGAAGACTCTACACATGGACATCACCAGATGGTTAACACTGAGATCATATTGATTATATTCTTTGCAGCCAAAGATGGAGAAGCTCTATACAGTCAGCAAAAGCAAGACTGGGAGTGGACTGTGGCTCAGATCATGAACTCCTTATTGCAAAATTCAGACTTAAATTGAAGAAAGGAGGGAAAACCTCTAGACCATTCAGGTATGACCTCAATCAAATCCCTTATGATTATACAGGGGAAGTGAGGACTAGGGACTAGATCTGATAGACAGAGTGCCTGATGAACTATGGACGGAGGTTCATGACATTGTACCAGAGACAGGGATCAAGACCATCCCCGTGGAAAAGAAATGCAAAAAAGCAAAATGACTGTCTGAGGAGGCCTTACAAATAGCTGTGAAAAGAAGAGAAGTGAAAAGCAAAGGAGAAAAGGAAAGATAGAAGCATCTGAATGCAGAGTTCCAAAGAATAGCAAGAAGAGATAAGAAAGTCTTCCTCAGTGATCAATGCAAAGAAATAGAGGAAAACAATAGAATAGGAAGACTAGAGATCTCCAGTCCAGGTTCGATGCATAATACTGGATGCTTGGGGCTGGTGCACTGAGATGACCCAGAGGGATGGTATGGGGAGGGAGGAGGGAGGGGGGCTCTGGGTGGGGAATATGAGTATGCCTGAGGCAGATTCATGTTGATGTATGGCAAAACCAATACAATATTGTAAAGTAATTAACCTCCAATTAAAACAAATAAAATAAAAAAAGAAAATTAGAGATACCATGAGAACATTTCATGCAAAGATAGCTTGATAAAGAACAGAAATGGTATGGACCTAACAGAAGCAGAAGATATTAAGAAGAGGTGGCAAGAATACACAGGAGAACTGTAGTAAAAAGATCTTCATGACCCAGATAATCACGAAGGTGTGATCACTCACTTAGAGCCAGACATCCTGGAATGTGAAGTCAAGTGGGCCTTAGAAAGCATCACTACAAACAAAGCTGGTGGAGGTGATGGAATTCCAGTTGAGCTGTTTCAAATCCTGGAAGATGATGCTGTGAAAGTGTTGCACTCAATATGCCAGCAAATTTGGAAAAGTCAGCAGTGGCCACAGGACTGGAAAAGGTCCGTTTTCATTCCAATCCCAAAGAAAGGCAATGCCAAAGAATGCTCAAACTACTGCACAATTGCACTCCTCTCACACGCTAGTAAAGTAATGCTCAAAATTCTCCAAGCCAGGCTTCAGCAATACGTGAACCATGAAATTCCAGATGTTCAAGCTGGTTTTAGGAAAGGCAAAGGAACCAGAGATCAAATTGCCAGCATCTGCTGGATCATGGAAAAAGCAAGGGAGTTCCAGAAAAACATCTATTTCTGCTTTACTGACTATGCCAAAGCCTTTGACTGTGTGGATCACAATAAACTGTGGAAAATTTTGAGAGAGATGGGAATACCAGACCACCTGACCTGCCTCTTGAGAAACCTAAATGCAGGTCAGAAAGGAACAGTTAGAACTGGACATGGAACAACAGACTGGTTCCAAATAGGAAAAGGAGTATGTCAAGGCTGTAGATTGTCACTCTGCTTATTTAACTTATGTGGAGTACATCATGAGAAACACTGGACTGGAAGAAGCACAAACTGGTATGAAGACTGCCGGGAGAAACATCAATAACCTCAAATATGCACATAACACCACCCTTATGGCAGAAAGTGAAGAGGAACTAAAAAGCCTGTTGATGAAAGTGAAAGAGGAGAGTGAAAAAGTTGGCTTAAAGCTCAACCTTTAGAAAACTAAGATTATGGCATCTTGTCCCATCACTTCATGGGAAATAGATAGGGAAACAGTGGAAACAGTGTCAGACTTTATTTTTCTGGGCTCCAAAATCACTGCAGATGATGATTGCAGCCATGAAATTAAAAGACACTTGCTCCTTGGAAGAAAAGTTATGACCAACCTAGATAGCATATTGAAAAGCAGAGATATTACTTTGCCAACAAGGTCCATATAGTCAAGGCTATGGTTTTTCCTGTGGTCATGTATGGATATGAGAATTGGACTGTGAAGTAATATGAGTGCCGAAGAATCGATGCTTTTGAACCATGGTGTTGGAGAAGACTCTTGAGAGTCTCTTGCACTGCAAGGAGGTCTAACCAGTCCATACTAAAGGAGATCAGTCCTGGGTGTTCACTGGAAGGAACTAAAGCTGAAACTCTGAATCTTTGGTCACCTCATGCAAAGAGTTGTCGGCAGAAGGAGAAGGGAACTACAGAGGATGAGATGGCTGGATGGCATCACTGAGTCAATGGACATGAGTTTGAGTGAACTCTGGGAGTTGGTGATGGACAGGGAGGCCTGGCATGCTGCGATTCATGGGGTGGCAAAGAGTCAGACACAACTGAGTGACTGAACTGAACTGAACTTGCTTACAAGGAGCAAGAATCTTTTAGTTTCATGGCTGCAGTCATCATCTGCAATGATTTTGGAGCCCAAGAAAATAAAGCCTGGCAATGTTTTCATTTTTTCCCTATCTATTTGCCCTAAGGTGATTGGACTGGGTGCCATGATCTTGTTTTTCTGAATGTTGAAATTTAAGCCAGATATGTCACTCTCCTCTTTCACATTCATCAAGAGGCTCTTTAGTTTCTCTTCGATTTCTGCCATAAGGGTGGTGTCATCTGCATTTCTGAGATCATTGATATTTCTCTCAGCAATATTGATTCCAGCTGGTGCCTCATCCAACCAGGCATTTCCTAGGATGTACTTACTTTTCATAGAAGCCAAATAAGCAGGGTGACAATATGCAGCCTTGACATCCTCCTTTCGCAGTACAAAACCAGTCTGTTCCATGTTTGGTTCTAACTGTTGCTTCTTGACCTGCATACTGGTTTTGAAGGAGGCGGGTAATGTGGTTTGGTATTCCAATCTCTTTAAGAATTTTCCATGGTTTTTTGTGATCCACACCGTCAAAGGCTTTGGCATAGTCAATAAAGCAGAATTAGATGTTTCTCTGGAATTCTCTTGCTTTTTCTATGATCGAATGGATGTTGGTAATTTGATCTCTTGCTCCTCTGCCTTTTCTAAATCCAGCTTGAATATCTAAAGTTCTTGCATCATGTACAGTTGAAGCCTAGCTTGGAGAATTTTGAACATTACTTTGCTAGCATGTGAGATGAGTATAATTGTTCAATAGTTTGTACATTCTTCGGTATTGCCCTTCTTTGGGATTGGAATGAAAACTGACCCTTTCCAGTTTTATGGCCACTGCTGAGTTTTCCAAATTTGCTGGCATATTGAGTGCAGCACTTTCACAGCATCATCTTTTAGGATTTGAAAGAGCTCAACTGGAATTCCATCATCTCCACTAGCTTTGTTCTTAGTCATGCTACTAAGGCCCACTTGACTTCACACTCCAGGATGTCTGGCTGTAGATGAGTGACCACACCATCGTGATTATCTGGGTCATGAAGATCTTTTTAAATAGTTTTTCTGTGTATTTATACCTCTTTTTAATATTTTCTTCTTCTGTTAAGTCCATACAATTTTTATCCTTTATTGTGCCCATGTTTGCATGAAATGTTCCCTTGGTATCTTCAATTTTCTTGAAGAGTTCCCATTCTATTTCCCATTCTATTGTTTTCCTCTATTTCTTTGCATTAATAAGTTAAGAGGGCTTTCTTATCTCTCCTTGCTATTCTTTGGAACTCTGCATTCTGATGGTATAGCTTTCCTTTTCTCCTTTGTCTTTAGCTTCTCTTTTTTCTCAGCTACTTGTAAGGCCTCCTCAGACAATCATTTTGCCCTTTTGCATTTCTTTTTCTTTGCTGAACAGAGGGAAAACCTTACAATAGTCCTGATGATATAAATGCAGGAAAGAACTACATACATGAGGGTGATGAAGAAGGTCAACACAGCACACGGAGCAGCCATATGTTCTATCAGCCATGTGTCTGACTTGTCCCCAGTTGATATGCTATACATGAATCTGGGAATACAAGCAGTTGTGAATTAAATGTCTAAGAAGGAGAAATTTTGTAGGAGAAGATACGCAGGTGTTTTAAGGTGGGAATCAATCAGAGTGAGGGTGATGATGCTTACTTTCCAATACACTCAACATGTAGGACAGAAATAGAAAAATGGAAAGGAAAATTTTCAGTCTAATGTCCTCTATCAACCCCACGAAGATGAAGGTGGTTAGTGTGGTTTGGTGTTTGATACTTAATTGTGATCTCCTGTCCAGACTGCTTGAAACAATAAGGAAGGCCTTGCATGAGGAGCTCCAGAGTCCTGGCTGGTTTTTAACTTCATGAGAAGTAAATCTGAGAGTGACGCCTATACAACTGTTTTGCGGAGAAGTAAACACATTGCAATGTTTTATCACCTCTTTGTGTCTCACAAACTGACTATTCACTTTTTAATCCTGTTATTTCATGCTTCTCCTTCTAATGAACTTACAATTTAACTGTAATTGATGTCAGTTCAACATATCTTCTTATAAATAATGAAAATAAAAACAGCAACTCTCTTTGAATAAGTTTCTTTGGGGTCAAGAAGTCTGCCTTCCCCAATTTCCTGTCTCTAGACATGCTTCTAACAGAGAGATAGTCCCACCAAAAAACAAACAAACAAACAAACAAACAAAACACTTAAAATGGTCTTAAGAAATTCCTAACATCCCCTCAAACTGATAATCCAAATAAAACATGTAAATCAGACCCTAAAAATAATAAAAAATAAATAAAAAAAAATAACTTATAAATTTGACATGTGTGCTAGCTATTATATGCCAGTGAATTCTTATTACGTAGTCTATCCAGTCCAGCTTCTTGGAGGTGTGTAAAAGAAAACCCAGAGGGATGGTGCGGGGAGGGAGGAGGGAGGGGGGTTCAGGATGGGGAACACATGTATACCTGTGGCAGATTCATGTTGATGTATGGTAAAACCAATACAATATTGTAAAGTAATTAAGCTCCAATTAAAATAAATAAATTTATATTTTTAAAAAAAATACATTTTTCATGGATATATTTTCTGAAAGATTCATTTAAATGTGTTACAATCTAAACATTTTGAGGTTTGCCTCATTGGAAATTTATTTCAAGTGTATGTATGTAATCTTTGTGATATTTACCATTGTCTGTATTTTCCTGCTACTATTATAATACATTGCATATGTTTATGCTTCCTAGGTTATCCTTGTTCTATTAAAATTTCTCTCCAACTCTCAAGCCAAATTTTGAAATTGTGTCATTGAATGGATTACTTTGTTTTCAATTCCTTAGACAGTGAAAACCCTAATGGTTTCTAACAAGACCCTACAGTTTAATAATCTCTATGTGTTGAGAGCTTTTTTTCTCTTTTCTCATCGAAGGGTTCTCAGTAAGAGCAGTTTTTTTGGTATTAAAACTCTAAACAGAATACTATTTCTTTCTAAACAAATTTGACAATGACACATTTCCACTCCCTGTAAGCATTTTGTAGTAATATGTTTGTTTTGTTTCAAAAATTTTTTCAGAGAAGTAAGAAAGTGTTGGGCTTCCCAGGTGGCACAAGTAGAAAAGAACTTGCCTGCCAATGCAGGAGGCAGAAGAGGTGCAGGTTCAATCCTTGGATCAGGAAGATCCCTTGGAGGAGGGCATGGCAACCTCCTCCAGTATTCTTTCCTGGAGAATCCCATGGATAGAGGAGCCTGGCAAGCTACAGTTATAGAGTTGCAAAGAGTCAGACACAACTGAAGTAACCTAGTACACAGATGGATACAAGGAGATGTTAGGAGTTTATTTATAGACCTGAAGAGCCATATCCCATATTTTTATTTTTTTTACTTATTATTTTTTAAAAAATGTTTTGGGTCAAACTTGTTTCAGCTTGAAATACACTCAATCACATTTTTAGAAATGACATTTAGCAATATCAGCTTTAATCAAACTTGGTCATTTCTTGGTAATAGTTCTCCATTTTCACTTACATTTCATCTATAACACATAGTTGTCTCTTTTGTCACTTTAACAATTTATACATCAACTCACCTGAGTTTTAAACCAATTAAACTACTCCAGACAAGATCATCTCTGTCACTTGTTTCACTCTTTGAACACACTTCAGTCTTCATTTAACTCAGGCTCTGCTACATGTGAGGTAATAAATTGGTAACTTATGAAAGTCATGATAGTTTGATTTTCACTGTCTCACATTTCCCTCAATTTCTTCCTACTTCTCTGTCTGTTCTCTTTTATTTTCCTTTAGGCTGCCTCTTCTAAACATTCTGCTTATTGACTTGTGATTTCTTTCATGGGCAATCTTTTCTTTCACTTACTCTTCTCTCTTGGAGAGTCTCATAAATAAGGTGACTTCACTGAGGCTGATAATTCCGAAATTTATATCAGCATGGAAAATGGTTTTGACTATTTCTTGGATATCTAGATCAGACTTAGAGTGTTTGAATTTAGCTTTTTTTTTGGCAGTTTCCTTAACTTCTGTATCTTGTGCTTTTTCAAGTGCAATTAAGAAAAAATATATCTTAGGGCTGTACTGATAAATGTAGATAATAATACAATATCTACAGCAGCATGTGGAACATGTGAATACTCATTACTATTTCCTGTATTAAACTTTCTTATTTAATTTATGTATTATTTCTTTTGTAATGTCCTCTAGGTGTGTTTCCATTTCAAGATTTTAAACATGGCATGCATTGTTGTGATTCTTTCTCTGTCAGTCTTAAGTCACATAAGGACTTTCTTAATTCTTCCTTTTTCTTTGCTCCCATTTTTAGTTTATCACCAGGTCTTGCAATTTCTGTTATCTTAATTTGATCCTCTTACTTTCTCACCACACTAATTCTACCCTGGGTATCTTTATCTTATAGCTGAAATATTTTGAAAGTATATTAACATATTCTTAACATGTATGATTACTTCTCCCATTCAATATTTAAAAACCAACACAACCAGAATCATTTTTCCAAAGCCCATTATGATTAATCTTCCCTACATGTTTTGGAAAAAAATGTTTTGAAATGTTATTAATTGAGAGTTATCCCATACTAGGTATCTCCTTAAAACATTCATCTAATCTCGATTGCATAGAAGTGAATTCATTTAGGCTTTAAGTAAGGTTTGTGAAGAGGAGGGGTAAGGAACATACTCATGAATTTTGAATTTCAAATACAAAAGCATTTAGATTTATGGAAGCTTTTCAGGTAATAAATATTTGAATATACAAATAAATATTTTTGCCTTATATATCAAATATAAAATACTTTAAACAATGATTTAGCAGGCCTTTAGAGTGACTTTTAAGATTTTAAAAGTTTTTATATGAGCGTAATGGAAAAATTAAACTGATCTTTTGAGACTGCCTTTAATATTAAGCAGGTATGAGTGACTCTCTATTGCTTTCCTGTGGACTGATGTGTAGTGAGAAGTATACTTCCTGTCATTTTTACACAGTCTGTGAAGTAAGGTGCAGTGTTCTTATTTCCCCTTACCTTTTTAGCCTCAGTTTCCCCTGCGATATCTAGTTCATGGAGCTGCTGTATGTATTGACTGAGATAATCCATGCAGAGTGCTCAGCAGATGGTGAGTTAAAGCCACTACCCCTCCTTCTTTCTCTACTTCGTTTTCTTTCTCACCTTCATTTTCTTTCTCCTCTTCCTCATTTTCTTTTAGCTACATAATTTATGCTAACCAATACTACAGTAATGTATGATTGAACATAAGCTATTGATTTCCTTTCCTGTGTTCTGTATAAAGCTGGTGGATTTTGGTGCCTCTGACAATCTGTACAGTATTCTCTGGAGAAAGACTAAGGGCAGAGCCCACACCTGAAATTTTGGGCATGAAGCAATAGGTATTTCAATAGGTATTTCACATTCTTTCTCAGCTTTAATTGTATGATTATTTGGGTAGCAGTTTCCTTTTATAAATGAAGAGTTTATGTCATTTGTTTTTCCTCCATTCCAGGAGTAAAAGATTTTCCTTGGAAAAATTACTTCGTTTGTTATATGACTCATTTAACTTATTTTTTTGGCAACATATCCCTTAAGAAATCTAGAAGTGTGTTCTTTTAAGGCCTGGTGAATCAAAGCATGTTATTTCTATCTATAACAGTAGCAAATAACAGCATCAGAGTACAACGGATAGATAGGAAATTACCTGTGGTTAATAGGAATCTCTATAGGACTTGGGGACTAATCTATGATCAAAGGGAAACATTTCTAGCTGATAATCAGGTACTCTTTTAGATATGTCATAAAATTCCTGCCTGGAGGATCCCCATGGACAAAGGAGCCTGGCAGGCTACCATCCATGGGGTTGCAAACAGTTGGACATGACTGAGCAACTAAGCAAACTAAGGAACTGACACTCTGTACTAAGCTGAGAAAATTCTGAAGCTCTCAGTGTTTCACTATGGCATCCTAACTCAGACCATAGTTCGGGATCCCCAAACGTTCCTGCTTTTCTAGTCATCAATTCTTATCTTCTGTCATCCCGGATGTTAAGTGAATGTTCTGCTAAACCATTTTTATTTAGATATATTTTCTATTTAGTATATTTGAAGAAATATTTGCGTTTACCACTAGCTCACAATAATTTGATCACTAATGACAACATTGCTGGTATTAATAATTTGGCACTCCAAGCGTATTAGAGTTATATATTGGTATAAATCCATATTGATTCATAAGAGAGTGATATTGTATGATAAGTCTCTTCTGTTTGTCCCTACTGTTCTTATGAGTAGCCTTAGAGAGCATCACTACAAACAAAGCTAGTGGAGGTAATGGAATTCCAGTTGAGCTATTTCAAATCCTAAAAGATGATGCTGTGAAAGTGCTACACTCAATAAGTCAGCAAATTTGAAAAACTCAACAGTGGCCAAAGGACTAGAAAAGGTCAGTTTTCATTTCAATCGCAAAGGAAGGCAATGCCAAAGAATGCTCAAACTATCGCACAATTGCACTCATCTCACACGCTAGTAAAGCAATGCTCAAAATTCTCCAAGCCAGGCTTCAGCAATACGTGAATCATGATATTCCAGATGTTCAAGCTGGATTTAGAAAAGGCAGAGGAACCAGAGATCAAATTGCCAACATCCGCTGGATCATCAAGAAAGCAAGACAGTTTCAGTAAAACACTTATTTCTGCTTTATTGACTATGCCAAAGCCTTTGACTGTGTGGATTACAATAAACTGTGGAAATTTCTGAAAGAGATGGGAATACCAGATCACCTGACCTGCCTCTTGAGAAACCTATATGCAGGTCAGAAAGCAACAGTTAGAACTGGGCATGGAACAACAGACTGGTTCCAAATAGGAAAAGGAGTATGTCAAGGCTGTATATTGTCACCCTGCTTATTTAACTTATATACAGAATACATCATGAGAAATGCTAGGCTGGAAGAAACACAAGCTGGAATCAAGATTGCTGGGAGAAATATCAATAATCTCAGATATGCAGATGCCACCACCCTTACGGCAGAAAGTGAAGAGGAACTAAAAAGCCTCTTGATGAAAGTGAAAGAGGAGAGTGAAAAAGTTGGCTTAAAGCTCAACATTCAGAAAATGAAGATCATGGCATCTGGTCCCATTACTTCATGGGAAATAGATTGGGAAACTGGAAACAGTGTCAGACTTAATTTTTCTGGGCTCCAAAATCACTGCAGATGGTGACTGCAGCCATGAAATTAAAAGACGCTTACTTCTTGGAACGAAAGTTATGACCAACCTCAGTTCAGTTCAGTTCATTTCATTCACTCAGTCATGTCTGACTTTTTGCAACCCCATGAATCGCAGCACGCCAGGCCTCCCTGTCCATCACCAACTGCCGGAGTTCACTCAGACTCACATCCATCGAGTCAGTGATGCCATCCAGCCATCTCATCCTCTGTCATCCCCTTCTCCTCCTGCCCCCAATCCTTCCCAGCATCAGAGTCTTTTGCAATGAGTCAACTCTTCGCATGAGGTGGCCAAAGTACTGGATCAAAGCTTTAGCATCATTCCTTCCAAAGAAATCCCAGGGTTGATCTCCTTCAGAATGGACTGGTTGGATCTCCTTGCAGTCCAAGGGACTTTCAAGAGTCTTATCCAACACCACAGTTCAAACGGATCAATTCTTTGGTGCTCAGCCTTCTTCATAGTCCAACTCTCACATCCATATATGACCACAGGACAAACCATAGCCTTGACTAGATGGACCTTATTCGGCAAAGTAATGTCTCTGCTTTTGAATATACTATCTAGGTTGGTCATAACTTTCCTGCCAAGGAGTAAGCGTCTTTTAATTTTATAGCTGGAATCACCATCTGCAGTGATTTTGGAGCCCCTCAAAATAAAGTCTGACACTGTAGTATATTAAAAAGCAGAGACATTACTTTGCCAACAAAGGTCCATCTAGTCAAGGCTATCGTTTTTCCAGTGGTCATATGAATGTGAGAGTTCGACTGTGAAGAAAGCTGAGCACTGAAGAATTGATGCTTTTGAAATGTGGTGTTGGAGAAGACTCTTGAAAGTCCCTTCGACTGCAAGGAGATCCAACCAGTCCATCCTAAAAGTGATCAGTCTTGGGTGTTCATTGGAAGGACCGATGCGATGCTGAAGCTGAAACGCCAAAACTTTAGCCATCTCATGCAAAGAGATGACTCTTTAGAAAAGACCCTGATGCTGGGAAATATTGAGGGCAGGAGGAGAAGGGGACGACAGAGGATGAGATCGCTGGATGGCATCACCGACTCGATGGACATGAGTTTGGGTAAACTCCAGGGGTTGATGATGGATAGGGAGGCCTGGTGTGCTGCAATTCATGGGATCACAAAGAGTTGGACATGACTGAGGAACTGAACTGAACTGAACTGAAGAACCTATGATATGGCTGGTTATTATGTAGATACTAAGAATAAAAAGAGTGAAGAGACATCTGACACATCTCTAATGGATGTATATATTTTGAATGATACTAATCCTTTTAAATTTCATTTTTCTGTGACCAAGTATCATTAGCCTATTATACAGAGTGAAGTAAGCCAAAAAGAAAAACATCAATACAGTATACTAACGCATATATATGGAATTTAGAAAGATGGTAATGATAACCCTGTATGTAAGACAGCAAAAGAGACACAGATGTATAGAACAGTCTTTTGGACTCTGTGGGAGAGGGAGAGGGTGGGATGATTTGGGAGAATGGCATTGAAACATGTATAATATCATAAAAGAAATGGATCGCCAGTCCAGGTTTGATGCATGATACAGGATGCTTGGAGCTGGTGCACTGGGATGACCCAGAGGGATGGGAGGGGGAGAGAGGTGGAAGGGGGGTTCAGGATGGGGAACACGTGTACACCCGTGGCAGATTCATATTGATGTATGGCAAAACCAACACAATATTGTAAAGTTATTAGCCTCCAATTAAAATAAATAAAGTTAAATAAAAAACAAGAAGAAATTATTATTTTTTATTATTGTTTAGTAGCTAAGTTGAGTCTGACTCTTATGACCCCATGCACTGTAGCCTGCCAGGCTCCTCTGTCTATCGGATCCTCCAGGCAAAAATACTGGAGTGGGTAGCCATTCCCTTCTCTTCTTCTTTTCTTCTTTTTGGATCTCCAAATTAATCTATTGCCATCCTTGAGTTTTAAGTAGATATGTCTGATAGTTTTCACAAACCAAGGAACTTGAATCGTGAATGAAGAAAGAAACTGAAGTTACCAAAGAAAAACGTATTAATACTTATTCTAATGGAATATGATTATGGCTTCAGTAGACTGTGTAATTTTCATCATCCCCAAGATGAAATCAAAAGTATAAATGGTCTCAAATATATGCACAAATGCCCCTTTCATGAGGACATACATATTCACAGACAGTATTTTGCAGTGGATAGTGCTCTCTGAGTTGCCAACTGACCCTCATTAAGATTCTTTTCCACTTAGACCTAGAGAACAATGTCTTATATCGTAAAGCTGAAATTAAAAATAATTTATTTTAATTGTCTCAGAATATAAAGTGATTCGGAGAAAATTTGATTGTGATTATTTCTGATTTCTCTCAACAAGAGCAGATTTTTACACAGTGAATGTAATAAATGCTTTATTATCTCAGACTCTTATGGAGGTACAGGAGCCCTATGTTTGGATAAATAGAGAGTCCTTACTGACTAAAGCTCAGACATGACTAATGAATATAATATGCAGTAAATTTTGACAAAATATCTGACAGAAGCAGCAATGGGAAGTGGGTCTTTGGAAACTATAGAATGCAATGATTTTATTAGACACATTCCAAATGCAAAACTATAATTTTCTGATTCAAAGAGACTCTTGAACCCACAGATAACAAAGTGTTAAGAAAACACAACAAGGTTACTTTATGTCTATGTTTTCAATGGGAAAATGTTTACATTTGTATATTTATATATGCATATGAAAGAAATGCAAAAATGCAAAATGGCTGTCTGAGGAGGCCTTACAAATAGCTGTGAAAAGAAGAGACTGCTACTGTTATGGCTAAGTCCCTTCAGTCCTGTCCGACTCTATGCTACCCCATAGACGACAGTCCACCAGGTTCCCCCATCCCTGGGATTCTCCAGGCAAGAACACTGGAGTGGGTTGCCATTTCCTTTCCAACGCATGAAAGTGAAAAGGGAAAGTGAAGTCGCTCAGTCGTGTCCGACTCTTCGCGACTCCATGGACTGCAGCCTACCAGGTTCCTCCATCCATGGGATTGTCCAGGCAAGAGTACTATAGTGGGTTGCCATTGCCTAAAGCAAAGGAGAAAAGAAAAGATATACCCATTTGAGTGCAGAGTTCCAAAGGATAGCAAGAAGAGATAAGAAAGCCTTCCTCAGTGATCAGTGTAAAGAGAGATGATATGGGGTGGGAGGTGGGAGGGGGTTTCATGTTTGGGAACTCATGTACACCCGTGGCGGATTCATGTCAATGTATGGCACAACCAATACCGTATTGTAAAGTAAAATGAAGTAAAAATAATTTTTTTTTAAAAAAGAAAGAAATAGAGGAAAACACTAGAATAGGAAAGACTAGAGATCTCTTCAAGAAAATTAGAGATACCAAGGGAACGTTTCATGCAAAGATGGGCACAATAAAGGACAGAAATGGTATGGACCTAACAGAAGCAGAAGATAAGAAGAGGTGGCAAGAATACACAGAACTATATGAAAAAGATCTTCATAACCCAGATAACCACGATGTTGTGATCACTCACCTAGAGCCAAACATTCTAGAATGTGAAGTCAAGTGGGCCTTAGGAAGCATCATTATGAACAAAGTTAGTGGAAGTGATGGAATTCCAGCTGAGCTATTTCAAATCCTAAAAGATGATGCTGTGAAAGTGCTGCACTCAGTATGTCAGCAAATTTGGAAAACTCAGCAGTGGTCACAGCACTGGAAAAGGTCAGATTCATTCCAGTCCCAAAGGAAGGCAATGTCAAAGAATGCTCAAACTACTGCACAATTGCACTCATCTCATATGCTACTAAAGTAATGCTCAAAATTCTCCAAGCTAGGCTTCAACAGTATGTGAGCTGTGAACTTCCAGATGTTCAAGCTGGTTTTAAAAAAGGCAGAGAAACCAGAGATCAAATTGTCAACATCCATTGGATCATTGAAAAAGCAACAGAGTTCCAGAAAAACATCTACTTCTGCTTTATTGACTACCCCAAAGCCTTTGACTGTGTAGATTGCAACAAACTGTGGAAAATTCTGAAAGAGATGGGAATACCAGACCATCTGACCTGCCTTTTAAGAAATCTGTATGCAGGTCAGGAAGCAACAGTTATAGCTGGACATGAAACAACAGACTGGTTCCAAATAGGAAAAGGAGTATGTCAAGGCTGTATATTGTCACCCTGCTTATTTAACTTATATGCAGAGTACATCATGAGAAACACTGGGCTGGATGAAGCACACCCTGGAATAAAGATTGCTAGGAGAAGTATCAGCAACCTCAGATATGCAGATGACACCACCATTATGCCAGAAAGTGAAGAAGAACTAAAGAGCCTCTTGATGAAAGTGAAAGAGGAGAGTGAAAAAGTTGGCTTAAAGCTCAACATTCAGAAAACGAAGATCATGGCATTTGGTTCCATCACTTCATGGCAAATAGATGGGGAAACAGTGGAAAGAGTGACAGAATTTATTTTTTTGGCTCTAAAATTACTACAGATGGTGACCACAGCCCTGAAATGAAAAGATGCTTAGCCCCTTGAAATATAACTCATGACCAACCTAGACAGCACTTTACTTTGCCAACAAAGGTTCTTCTAGTCAATGCTATGGGTTTTCCAGTAGTCATGTATAAACAAGAGAGGTGGACTATAAAGAAATCTGAGTGCTGAAGAATCGGTGCTTTTGAACTGTGGTGTTGGAGAAGACTCTTGAGAATCCCTTGGACTGCAAGGAGATTCAACCAGTCCATCCTAAAGGAAATCAGTTCTGAATATCCATTGGAAAGACTGATGTTGAAGCTGAAACTCCAATACTTTGGCCACCTGATGCAAAGAGCTGACTCATTTGAAAAGACTCTGATTCTGGAGAAGTTTGAAGGTGGGAGGAGAAGGGGATGGCAGAGGATGAGATGGTTGGATAACATCACTGACTCAATGGACATGAACTTGAGTAAAGTCCAGGAGTTGGTGATGGACAGGGAAGCCTGGTGTGCTGCAGCCCATGGGGTCACAAAGAGTCAGACACGACTGAGTAACTGAACTGAACTGAACTGAACTGAATGAAAGTTGTATACATATGGCCGTTTTCTAATTCAATAATTAAATATTTATGTGGTAAAGTACATATTTTCATTATCACTTCTGCATTTACTTTTTAATGGATAAATCATTATTTAATAAAGCTTGTCCTATTTTTTAAAAGTTTTAGTTACTCAGTCATTTCCAATGATTTGTGATCTTTAGATTGTAGTCTACCAGGCTTCTCAGCCCATGGAATTCTCCAGGCAAAAATACTGGAGTGGGTAGCCATTCCTGTCTCCAGGAGATCTTTCCTACTCAGGGATGGAGCCTAGGTCTTCTACATTGCAGGCAGATAGATTCTTTACAGTCTGAGCCATCAGGGAAGCCCTCTCATATTTAACTAGTAGACAATTTGATGTTAAATATTTTATATAAGCCTCCTTTATTTCCTTAGTTTATATTATTGGAAGAGGAATTTCTGAGGCAAGTTCCACTTATATGTTAGAATTTTGAAGTGTTTTGACAAATTTGCCCCAATGTGTAATAATGCTTATATAACACAAAAGTGTCTGGGTCTCTCTTTGGCACTGTTGGGATTATGGGATCTCTAGGAATTCCTTTCTTATCTTTTGCTTGACTTCTGTGTCAACTAACAAGTAAATGAATATGAAAATACCAGTTTTATTATAAAGGTATTAAAAACATGGCTTTGAATATCCCAGTAAGAAAATCTTGATTAATCTCATTTCCAGGTAGGCAGTGCTAAAAAACCAGAACTACCTCACTACCTTAGACAGATCCTTTTGCTAAATGACTTCTAGGAGTCTGAAATCTGCTGAAAAGATAGTTCAAAAGAGAGGATGGAATAGGTTGGGACTTCCCTGGTGACTCAGAGGGTACAGAGTGTGCCTGCAGTATGGGGGACCTGGGTTCAATCCCTGGATTGGGAAGATCCTCTGGAGAAGAAAATGGCAACCCACTCCAGTATCCTTGCCTGGAAAATCCCATGGATGGTGGAGCCTGGCAGGGTACAGTCCTTGGGTTCACAAAGAGTTGGGCGTGACTAAGTGATTGAACAACAATAGATGGAACAGTCAGGGTTCACAGTAAGCAAGTTTAAAGAGAAACTGAGAAAGCCATCGCGACTGGAGAATAAATTGTGTAGATAAAAATAGTATTAGAATTCAGGTTTTGTGATTCATCCTTCCTATTGGTTGGATTAATTGACTCCCTTTTCTTTTATGTCTTTGAAATGAGTGTTTCTAATTGAGTTAAGAAAAGCTTGGCTTACTTGCTTGTTTCTCAGTGTGTTAAATAAAGAGATTTAACATTGGTGATATAGAACTAATAAGGAGAAAAATACTTTATTAATAACTACCTCATTCTTGGATGAAGATTTCACATAAATGAAGATGCAGCTAGCATAAGTGATGGAGACAACAATCACGTGGGAAGAACAAATGGAGAAGGTCTTCTTCCTTTGCTAGGCAGAGCGAAATCTTAGAATAGTGTTGATGCTATAAATATAGGAAAGAACTACACACATGAATTGATGATGAAGGTCAGCACAGCACACAAAATAGCCATCTGTTCCATCAGCCACATGTCTGAGCAAAAGATCTTCCGGATATGATAAACATCACAATAAAAGTGATCAATTTCTTTCAGATCACAGAATTCCTGGAGTTATTATAGATGTCTCCTCTGTGAAAGGTTATTCTTTAGTGTTTTCTAAGAGATTTATTCAGCTTTTTTAAAACAAAGCAACACAAATCACCATTGGCTTTCCATAGATTCATGTACACACTAAACATATAATAGTAGACTTGAGAAAAAATAAATAGGAAATTCATGACATTTAGGGGAAGCATAGCGTCTGCAGAAAATAGGTACCCAAAATGGCTACCTCTTTTCTTGCTGTCCCTACCCTCTGCCATGTGTGCCCCTAGTTCCTTCCGAGCAGGTGATTTTGTTTTTCTTCCTTGAATGTTGACTGGTCCTATGACTTCCTTGGCTAATAGAATGTGGTAGAAGGGATATTGTGCCTAGGAATCCAGAGGCCTTGCTTGTTTCCATTCTCTCCCCTAGGGCCTTGTGATCTTACCATGTGAACCAGTGTTCAGTTCAGTTCAGTCATTCAGTCATGTCCGACTCTTTGCGGCCCCATGAATTGCAGCATGCCAGGGCTTCCTGGCATCACCAACTCCTGGAGTTCACTCAAACTCACATCCATCGAGTCAGTGATGCCATCCAGCCATCTCATCCTCTATTGTCCCCTTCACCTCCTGCCCCCAATCCCTCACAGCCTCAGAGTCTTTTCCAATGAGTCAACTCTTCACATGAGGTGGCCAAAGTACTGGAGCTTCAGCTTTAGCATAATTCCTTCCAAAGAAATCCCAGGGCAGATCTCCTTCAGAATGGACTGGTTGGATCTCCTTGCAGTCAGTCCAAGGGACCCTCAAGAGTCTTCTCCAACACCACAGTTCAAAAGCATCAATTCTTCATCCCTCAGCTCTGTTCACAGTCCAACTCTCACATCCATACATGACCACTGGAAAAACCATTGCCTTGACTAGACGGACTTTTGTTGGCAAAGTAATGTCTCTGCTTTTGAATATGCTATCTAGTTTGGTCATAGCTTTTCTTCCAAGGAGTAAGCGTCTTTTAATTTCATGGCTGTAGTCACCATCTGCAGTGATTTTGGAACACCAAAAAAAGTCTGACACTGTTTCCACTGTTTCCCCATCTATCTCCCATGAAGTGATGGGAGAAGATGCAGTGATCTTTGTTTTCTGAATGTTGAGCTTTAAGCCATTTAAACATTGATATTTCTTCTGGCAATCTTGATTCCAGCTTGTGCTTCTTCCAGCTCAGCGTTTCTAATGATGTACTCTGCATATAAGTTAAATAAGCAGCATGGTTCCAAATAGAAAAAGGAGTATGTCAAGGCTGTATATTGTCACCCTGCTTATTTAACATCTATGTAGAGTACATCATGAGAAACGTTGGGCTGGGAGAAGCACAAGCTGGAATCAAGATTGCCAGAAGAAATATCAATAACCTCAGATATGCAGATGACACCACCCTTATGGCAGAAAATGAAAAGGAACTAAAAAGCCTCTTGATGAAAGTGAAAGAGGAGAGTGAACCAGTGTTAACTAAGTGATAAAACATCATCTCAAAGAGGGTTCATTTATCTTAATAAGGAGTCATTCAGCTTCTAAGCATGAGAATTAGGCCCTATTTGACAGCAAGACTCAATCATCTGTGAGACAGTCCTATAAACCTAGCCAACTAAGATCAGCTGATGTCTGTGTAAACTGGAAAAAAAAACACAAACTCAAGGTTTAAACCACTGATTTAAGGATGATTTGTCATTGCATAATAACTAACTGCAGGATATGACAGGTGTCTATATGAGGGCCTCCACACAGAGGGCTAAGGAGGGACACAGGAAAGGAAATCTTTGGATAAGATGATGACTTGAACATGGCCTAGAAATGAAAGTCAAAAGCATTCCAGTGTGGACCATTGAGCTTTATGGTGAGAAACTGAGACGTGGAAAGGAATAAGTGACCATATGTAGAACATCTTTATTTGAGAAATATTAGTAAAGGATGTACCTTCTGATTTTTTAATGGTAAAGATAATCTTTCTGGAGACAATTATGTCTTCATATTGGATTCTTTGTTTATAACCCAGGACTTCCTTGTATTTTTCTGGTTTAATTTTCTTGATGTATAGAACTTTAATTTGCTGAGATTTGATGGCTCCTTTTGGCTTAATTTAGCTATCTTTAGGATGTGAATTTTATTATGTATTTCAGCACTAGTTTTATTTCATCATCATAAAGATGGTTTTAGTGCCTCAGCAGATTTTATCAGATCACTGCTGCCTGGGTGATGAATTAATGTAGAGACTGTTCTCTTTGCTTTAGAGGGACTCTAAATGATTCTAAATCCTAAAACTTTGGGCTTTGAAGTTTCTTTTACAAGGTAGATGTGGATCTCAACATGTCTAAACATATATATTTCTTCTCCAACATTAAAATCCTTTCATTTTTGCTCAAACTAACCCATAATTTTTCTTGACTAGCTAACTCCTACTTGAGAAGAGCAATATATATATATATACATATATATGTATATATATATACACACACACTTTTTGAGTATTTGTATTTAGAAGAGAGTTGATACTATTACTCCATTATTTTCCTATGAGTTCCTACGAGTTCCTATGAGTTTCCTATTTCCTATGAGTTCAATGATTAATTTTTTTTCACGTAAGATATAATAGTTCTTTTATTGATCAGAGGCAGGTTAGAATTCAGGAAAGGCCTTTCTCATGGAAATATAATATTATGTTCTTTTTAAAAAAATTTAAATTTATTTATTTTAATTGGAGGGTAATTACTTTACAATATTGTATTGGTTTTGCCATACATCAACATGAATCCACCATGGGTGTACACGTATTCCCCATCCTGAACCCCCCTCCCACCTCCCTCCTCACACCACCCCTCTGGGTCAACACTTTCTTTTGATCTGAGATATTATCTTGGATAAAGTTTATTTTCAACAGGAGTTGACATAACTTGTTTATATCAAATATTTAAGATATGATTTAAAATCCAGGATTTAATAATAACAATAATATAAGCATGCTAATACAAATAGAAAATAGAACAGAATACAACAGAATACAACAGAATAAAACAGTTGATCTTTTAAAATTTATATTATTATTTTATGCTTCAACATTCCTTTGCTTCCTTAAAATCAATGAAATTCTTTTGATTAAGTCAGTAAAAGCTTGTTTTACTTGCTTGTTCCTCAGGCTATAAATAAATGGGTTTAACATGGGAGCAACTGAAGTAGTAAGTACTAACACACCCTTATTAATTGCCACTTCATCCTTTGCTGAAGGTTTGACATAGATGAAAATACAGCTTCCATAGGTGATAGAAACCACAATCAGGTGAGAAGAGCAGGTAGAAAAGGCCTTTATTTTTTGCTGAGCCGAAGGCAACTTTATGATA
The DNA here is from genome assembly GCF_001704415.2 of Capra hircus. Lineage (NCBI taxonomy): Eukaryota > Metazoa > Chordata > Mammalia > Artiodactyla > Bovidae > Capra > Capra hircus. Next base: position 57,440,531 of record NC_030812.1, read on the forward strand.
GTCTTGATGATGTATGTATAAGACAGAACCACACACAGAAATGTTCCAATGACAGTAAACACAGCAACGGTAAAAACCATCTGTTCTAGGAACCATGTGTCTGAACAAGAGATTTTTAGCACAGGAAAAGCATCACAGAGAAAATGATCAATGATATTAGAGTCACAGAATTCCAGTTCTAAGCCCAGGGAAGCTGGTGGAAATATGACCAGACAACCTGCTATCCAACAGCAAATAACAAGTCTTCCACAGACTCTAGTGTTCATGATGGTTGCATAATGTAAAGGTTTGCAGATGGCCACATAGCGGTCATAGGACATGATGGCCAGGAGAAAAAATTCTGTTGCTGCAAAAACGAAGATAAAAAATATTTGACTAAAACAAGCATTATAAGAAATAGTCTTGTCCCCAGTTGATAAGCTGTATAAGAATCGGGGAATGCACACCGTGGTGAATAAAGTTTCTAAAAAGGAGAAATTTTTGAGGAAAAAGTACATGGCAGTTTTAAGGCGAGAATCTACTAACGTGAGTATAATGATGGTCAGGTTCCCAGTGACACTCAATGTGTAGGAAGCAAATAGAAATATAAAGATCAGAACCTGCATTGGAGGATCATCTGTTAGTCCCAGGAGAATGAATGTAGGTAATGATGTATGGTTTTTCATCACTGACTTGTACTTCTTCTCAAGCTCCTCACAAAGTCAAGTGACACTGAACTGAGAAAACCTGTATGAAATTGTAAGGCCATGGCTACCGGGTAAAAAAATCCAATCAATGCAACGAATAGTCATTTTCTTCTTTGACGACAATGACAGATCAAAACTTTGGAATTGTCAGCTCTTTTGGTGTTCATTATAGGCATCCTCAAATTCAGGTTTTTCTGAAATAAGTTTGTACTAGAGTCCATTTGTTTATACTCTTTGCATGTTCTCATCTCTCTATTTTTTCAATTAATTTAAATTGTGTCCCTTATATTCTGAAATGTATTTAGCTATAGAATTAGAAAGGATCATCTGGGCCATAAAATTTTGTGGATTTGATAGTATTCTTTTTCTCCTGAGTAGTAATTCTTCACTACTCACAGGTCTGAATGAGCTCACAAGTTGCTTGAAGTGTGGGTTCCTCTTAAATGCAAATTAATGACATTTGTATCAAATGTCAAACTGGAGGCCATGTGTGCAGCATCTGAATGCTTTTACTGCAGTAACCAAAGAGTTATTTCATTTTATATATTTTACTTTTGGTATTGTCATCTAAATAACATAGCTTTCCAATGTTGCTATTACCTTGAAATTTCTGCATCAATATCTGACCTTCCCTCCATTTGCACTCTGATAGAACACAGCGTTGGATAAATACAACATAAACAAGTTACCTGATGCAATACTGGGCAAAGAAATTATGACAAGGAAAAGAAAATCCTGAAAGAATTTAACCTCAGTTGTTTGTACTTCCAAGGTCATGAAGGAGAAGGGGAGACAGGATGAGACACAGGTTGGAGACCAAGGACACATGACAATTCCTTTTCAGGTAGTATTTGAATTGGATCCTGAAACAGAAAAATGACATCGGTGGAAAATTGTGAAGCTCCAAATAAAATCTATATTTAAATTTATTTATTTTAATCTTATTTAATTCTTTTTTCAATGAATGCTTCTGCCCTTTGAGACCCTCCAAGCTGGAGCTGCTAGCACTCTCCTCTTTGTGTTTCTGGGAACTCACAGAGAGGTCCTCCAGTGCAGTGTGTAAGCTCAGTTCCTGGGCACCTGGAAAGTGAGTCAGGAGCCACTATTTTCCCTGCTGCTGACTGCTGGAAGGGGGGCACCCAGAGAGCATATGGAACCCAAAAGGCAAGGGTGGAGACACTCTCACTGCCTGCTTAGTCTGGCTATAACTCAGACCTGTTCTTATATCTGTATTGCAACACTATTTACAATAGTCAAGACATGGAAGCAACCTAGATATTCATCAGTAGATGAACTGATAAAGAAGATGTGCTGCTGCTGCTGCTGCTGCTAAGTCACTTCAGTCGTGTCCGACTCTGTGCGACCCCATAGACGGCAGCCTACCAGGCTCCTCCATCCCTGGGACTCTCCAGGCAAGAACACTGGAGTGGGTTGCCATTTCCTTCTCCAGGGGATATTCCCAACCCAGGGATCAAACCTGGGTCCCTTGCATTACAGGCAGATTCTTTACCATCTGAACTATCAGGGAAGTCCACAGTCACGTATAATTCAGCCATCAGGGAAGCCCACAGGTATGTGTAATTCAGATAACTGGTGGGAAGCTGCTATAGAACACAGGGAGTCCAGCCTGGTGCTCCGTGATGGGTGGGATGGGAGAGGGGAGGGATGCTCAAATGGTGGATATATATATACATAATTATGACTGATTAATGCTATTTTATGACTGAAACCAACACACTATTGTAAAGCAATAATCCTCCAATTAAAAAAGAGTTAAAGATCCCACATGAAAAAAACTCTATTATTTGCACACAGTGTTAATCCCTTAGTTTTAATAATTCCTGTATGATTATGCAGGTTGCTACCATTAGGAAAAGTTAAGTGAAGAATATCTGGGAACTGGCTGCACTATTTGTCAACTCTTCTGTTAAGTACAGAATTATTTCACGATTAAAAATTTACCAAATAGATATAAAAAAAAGAAAGAAAACTAAAAAAGCAAATAGTAGTTGCTGAGCACTTTCTATCTGCCTTGCAGGATGATGGGACAAATCCTCACATGGATGGTTTGTCTGGTATATATGCCCTTTTCTCCAATTTTGTGCTTCTTCACCCCTATTTTTGGGGGTGATGTCCATTTTATATTATCTATAAGTATGGAAAATATCCTTTGAAGTTAACATTTACAGTTAAAACTAATGGTTTAATATTAATCAGCAACACCTGAATTGTGAGGATTCTGTCTATATCTAAAATCCAAAATTATAATATTAACTTCAGGTTTTCCTGGTGGCTCAGGCTGGAAAAGAATCCACCTGCAGTGTGGGAGGCCTCGGTTTGATCCCTGGGTTGGGAAGATCCTCTGGAGGAGGGCGTGGGGACCCACTCCAGTATTTTTGCCTAGGGAATTCCCATGGACAGAGGAGCCTGTTGGGCTGCTGTCCTGGGGTCACAAAGAGTCGGACATGACTGAACAACTAAGCACAGCAATAGGACCCAAAATGCTTGGGATCTTTTACCCCTTAATAGTACACTCGTGTGATGAGGATGTGCATGTTTAGAAAGGAATGTTACCTGTGAAACAGCTCTTCAGAGTGCTTCCACCAAAGGGAGCATTCAATTTCCACAAACCAAAACAGCATTCTTTACAAGTTTGCGAGGAGTCTGTTTCCTCATACAACTCTGTTCATTACCAGTTTCCCACCCACGTGCTTCCCTTTGCTAGACTGATACTGATACCTGTAGGTTTTTCAAGTCTTGGCTTAGTGTCACTTCTAGAAAAAAACTTTCTTGAAACTTCATTGTGTAAGTTATTGGCTTCTATTTTTTGCCCCTCTAGTTCACCATGCTTATCTCTTTGTTACCACTAAATATGTGAGTGTGACTTTACCAGCATTGAACTATTCCTTGTTCTTTGAGATTCTGCAACCGTTAGTACTATTCAATGGTTATCAAGAGCTCAATAAATATATTTAGTGTAAAATTCATAAATTTTCTATGTGCTTTTCTGACTCAGAACAAGCAGTCTGTTTTCTCATTTAGTGACATTTCCACTTTCTTTTGGGCTTCCCTTGTGGCTCAGGTGGTAAAAATCTACCTGCAGTGTGGAAGACCTGGGTTCCATCCCTGGGTTGGGAAGATCCCCTAGAGCAGGGAAATGCTACCCACTCTAGTATTCTGGCCTGAAGAATTCCATGGGCTGTATAGTCCATGGGGTTGCAAAGAGTTGGACATGACTGAGCAACTTTCACTTTCACTTCCATTTTCTTTTACGCGTAATTTTTCAATAAGTAATCAATCCCAGTTGGTGGTCTTCAATTTGTTGTCTTCAAAAAGTCACTTAGATTCTTTCATGTTTTATCTTTCTATAAATGACATAAGAATGTATATACTTAATATATATGCTATATATAACCTCTGTTGCCCATGGTGGCTCAGAGGTTAAAGCATCTGCCTCCAATGTGGGAGACCCGGGTTCAATCCCTGGGTCGGGAAGATCCCCTGGAGAAGGAAATGGCAATCCACTCCAGTATTCTTGCCTGGAGAATCCCATGGACTGAGGAGCCTGGTGGGCTGCAGTCCACGGTGTTGCAAAGAGTCGGACACGACTGAGTGACTTTACTTACTTACTTACTTATTCCTTGCTTCTTGGAAGTGCAAAAAAGTCTACCTGTCATATTTAGTCTTAGACTAAAAAGAAAGTCATTTGAAATTTTTTTTGTTTTGATTAAAATTATTATATATTTGGTCTTCTCTTTCATTACATACCCAACTCAAATATTTCCTATCTTTGTCTCTGACTGAATACCTTGTTTTCCTCCACTGCTGAATTATAAGGCATTTGCCTTAGAGGCTTCATGTAAATGATTACTTGGAGTTTCACTTGGTTGCTTACAAAAAAAAAAAAAAAAAATTCCTTCCTAATCAATAGATGGGAAAACAGTGGAAACAGTGGCTGACTATTTTTCAGGGCTCCAAAATCACTGCAGATGGTGATTGCAGCCATGAAATTAAAAGACGCTTACTCCTTGGAGGAGAAGTTATGACCAACCTAGACAACATATTAAAAAGCAGAGACATTACTTTGTCAACAAGGGTCTGTCTAGTCAAGGCTGTGATTTTTCCAGTGGTCATGTATGGATGTGAGAGTTGGGCTATAAAGAAAGCTGAGCACCGAAGAACTGATGCTTTTGAACTGTGGTGTTGGCGAAGACTCTTGAGAGTCCCTTGGAATGCAAGGAGATTGAACCAGTCCATCCTAAAGGAGATCAGTCCTGGGTGTTCATTGGAAGGACTGATGCTAAAGCTGAAACTCCAATACTTTGGCCACCTCATTGAAGAGCTGACTCATTGGAAAAGACCCTGATCCTGGGAAAGACTGAGGGCAGAAGGAGAAAGGGACGACAGAGGATAAGATGGTTGGATGGCATCACCTACTCAATGGGCATGGGTTTGGGTGGACTCCAGGAGTTGGGGATGGACAGGGAGGCCTGGCATGCTGCAGTTCATGGGGTCACAAAGAGTCGGACACAATTGAGTGACTGAACTGAACTGAAACATAGGAAGGGCAGATATCAGCTCCCACTTGGTGCCTAGTCCCACTGTTTAGCCTAAAGTGTTCATAGAAAAACAGAATAAGGGAAGCACAGGGAATGTTTTGCCTAAAAGTTAGCCTCCCTATCTCAACACCAGGTTAAAGTTCATAAAGGGAGAGTATAGTATTTCCAGTGGTGAGACAGGAGTGAATTGTCTCTGCAGCCCTTATCCCTTCCCTCAAGTCCTGTTAGAAGGACTCCAGGTATCTGACTCTCCCCAAACCTCCGGCAGCCTGTATGTCCTGAGGAGACTAAACTTTTTTTTTCCAAAAATGCCACCATTTTCTTCAGTCATTTGTATTCCACCTTCTAATAACACTCTCTTGAAATTAATTGACATTGATATTGATACAGATATTGAAAAATTAGTTTTTATTAAATTGTAAGAGACTTTTAGAAGATGGGGTCACAGTCTTATAAAACATAAGCAAGTAAGTTACTCAATGGAGCTACATTCACTTATTTTATACATACTTTTTTTTCTTTAATGAAGGTCAGATTAAGGCAGAGAACACTTAAGAGCATCCCTCTGAAATTCCACTGCATTTAGAAGAACTTCATCATATTGATACATGAAAACAGCTACTCAATGACTGAGAAGTCATATTTCATAAGTGGTTGTTGAAACCATTTGTAAAATGTTAAACCAAAAGCTTATATAAGTCATTTTGGTATAGATACTTTCCTCAGAGGAAAACACCATTTTAGAGTTCATGAAAGGCACAGAAAATTGTAAAAATACTTCTCTCACGGTCATAATCTCAGATATTTGCTGAACCCCAAAGTGATGAAGGTTGAAAAAGTTGCCCAGGAAGCTGTTATGGTGGAGAGATGTGGGTGGTCTCTGACCATTCTTAGGAGCACAGACATACTCACAGAGGGCTCTGTAGTTGAAGAGTTTTCACTAAGTCGTCCTCCACCCTCACAAAAGGAAGATTTCCTCAACAGAAGGCCTGCCTCACCCTGAGCCCAGGAAATCTCTACTCTGGAACTACAGAGCTAATAGTAGCTAAGTAGGAATCTCTTTCTGTTGTTGAGGAAGTGTGATTTTCTGATATTTCTGGCAGAAGGGCATATTTCTAAACTGATGTAATTTTTATTAAAAAAAAAAAACTGATCTAATTTTCAGTTAAGTGAGCAAACAAACATGTCCTTGGTGGTTCTGTCTTAAATGTTACTAATAAATCTCTTATGTAATAGACTTTGGGGAGAGAACAGGAAACACAGACCTGGAGAAAATGTCTTCAGAGAGGCACTTGTATATAACATTAGCATCATAAGAAGGCCAAGTATGTGAAAATTAGTATTAGATTACAAGACAAGAGGCAAATATCTGTCATTTTATTTCAACACTATGTTAGGCATTTGTAACCTGATAAAGACAAGTTTTCCAATTTATTAACCCAGTAAAGTTTTTAATTAATTTTTAGTATCAGTAAAACCATTCAATTTGATAATAATAGAAAAAATCTTTTATCAAAACAACAGACAAAGTGATAACTTACTGTTGATAGTTTTCAGAAGTATCTCCCAGATTTTCATAATTTTTTTGTTTTTATATCTCATGGGGCTTTTTAGAAACAATGAGCCATAGTTGATTTACAGTGTTGTGTTAATTTCTGCTTTACAGCAAAGTAGTTCAATTGCACATACATATATGTTGTTTTTTATATTACTGTCCATTATGGTTTATCACAGGAGACTGAATATAGTTCCCTGTTCTGTACAGTGGGACCTTGTTATTTACCCATTCTATTTATACTAGATTGCTCCAGGTAACTCCAAATCTGCACTCTCTCACTCCCTCCCATCCCCCAGCAACCACAAAGCTGTTTTCTATGTCTGTGAGTCTTTTTTTGCTTTGTAGATAAGTTTCATATTTTAGGTTCCACATATAAGTGATATCATATGTATTTATCTTTCTCTTTCTGATTTATTTATTATGATAATCATTAGTTGCACCTGTGTTCCTGCAGGTGGCATTATTTCATTCTCCCATTGTATATATGTACCACATCTTCATCCATTCATTTGTTGATGGACATTAGATTGTTTTGCACGAGGCTTTTTATTTCTATATTTATTTATGACCTTATTCTATTTCATTAAAATTTTAATGTATATTTTTGCATCGATAGTCACTATGTTACATGATTATATATTTTTAGTTATATATTCACATCTTAAAATGGTTTCTGTATGGTTTAATTTTAATATGTCTATGCATAATTTTCTTTGAATATCCCTTCTGTGAATTCATTTAACTTCTTAAGTGTATATATTTAATATTTCCCAATATTTTGGAAATTTCCAGCCATAAATTATTCCTATAATTGTTGCCCCATTCTCTCTCTTTTACTGGGCTTAAAATTACACACACGATAGACTTTAACATAGTAACATTGGTCCCAGAATATCTTAAAAAATAATTCTATTTCTCTGTTTTACAAGGATTTCACACTTCAAATCTAATTTCAAAGTCATTGCCTCTTTCTTCTGTAATCTCAGTCCAGTAATTAAGCTGAAGTGTGACTTTCTGCAGAAACATATTTTTCATTTCTAACATTTTCCTTTTAATACTGTTTTTCTTTTCTGAGAGTTCTTAACTTTTAATCTTTTTTCTTTATCTCATAAAGCACAGTTGTGTGATTGATTTAACATCTTTGTATGGTGGTGGTGTGTGTGTGTGTGCTCAGTCGTATTTGACTCTTTGTGGCCCCATGGACTGTAGCCTGTCAGGCTCCTCTGTCTATGGAATTTTCCAAGCAAGAATACTTGAGTGGGTTGCCATTCCTTCTCTAGGAGATCTTCCTGACTCAGGGGTTGAACCAGAGTTTCCTGTGTCTCCTTTATTGGCAGGCAGTCTTTATAACTGTGCCACCTAGGAAGTCCAACACCTTTGTATAATACTGCTAATTACTGAGTCATCTTGGCCTTGGCAAATAAAGATTATTATTTCAGTTGATGATTATCTTTGGAGTGGATCACATTTTGCCTGTTCTTTGTATGTGCAGTTATTTTGGATTGTAGTCTCACACTTCGCCTATTACATTGTTTAAACTCTGGATGTTATGTGCTGTGTAACTTTACCACCTGGGCCTATTACATTGCTAAAACTCTGGATTATGTTATATTTACCTTGAAAATGTGAATAATTTTCCTTAAGCTGGCAGTCAGCTCTGTGAAACTCAAACTACAAGCTCAGTCTCATTTTTTTCAGTGCTGACTGAACTATCAGTTTAGTAATTCAAACCTTTGGTAAAACTTTTTCTTTTTGTTGGTGTTTGAGTCATGGTTATCTGGTTCCAGGTTCATCCTGAAATGTGTGTATGCTTATACATGTTATTGAGGATATGCTCTTTTCTGACTCTTCGGTGAATTCCTGCATCTATCTCAGACCTGCCCAATACTTTCCCCTGTATACTGTTATTGTACAGAGTTTTCTATAAATGACAGTTCCAGCTGGTTGATGTGTTACAGGTATCTTTTGTATTCTTGCTGGTTTTCTGTCTAGTATTTCTTTCTGCTGGTTGGTGATAGATAGGGAGGCCTGGCATGCTGTGTGTTCATGGGGTCGCAAAGAGTCAGACATGACTGAGCGACTGAATGAACTGAACTGACTAGATGGACCTTTGTTGACAAAGTAATGTCTCTGCTTTTTAATATGCTGTCTAGGTTGGTCATAACTTTCCTTCCAAGCAGTAAGTGTCATTTAATTTCATGGCTACAATCACCATCTACAGTGATTTTGGAGCCTGAAAAAATTAAGTCAGCCACTGTTTCCACTGTTCCCCATCTATTTGCCATGAAGAGGTGGGACCAGATGCCATGATCTTAGTTTTCTGAATGTTGAGCTTTAAGGCAACTTTTTCACTCTCCTCTTTCACTTTCATCAAGAGGCTCTTTAGTTCTTCTTCACTTTCTGCCATAAGGGTGGTGTCATCCACATATCTGAGGTTTCTGATATTTCTCCCAGCAATCTTGATTCCAGCTTGTGCTTCCTCCAGCCCAGTATTTCTCATGATGTACTCTGAATATATTAAATAAGCAGGGTGACAATATACAACCTTGATTACTCCTTTTCCTATTTGAGACCAGTTTGTTGTTCCATGTCCAGTTCTAGCTGTTGCTTCCTGACCTGCATACAGGATTCTCTAGAGGCAGGTCAGGTGGTCTGGTATTCCCATCTCCTTCAGAATTTTCCACAATTTATTGTGATCCACACAGTCAAAGGCTGTGGCATAGTTAATAAAGCAGAAATCCTAATAGCCCACCTTTACTTGGTAGGAGGTAGGACTGGAGAAAGAGGAGTTAGGGTTGGAGTCAGGTTGAGGTGGGGCTTCTTTTCTGCTTAATGGCCATGTGATGTAGGAAGGGATTGTGTCAGATCCCAAGTTGCTGGAGCAGAAGACCTGAGGGTTGGATTGGAGCTGCTCTTCCCTTTAGGTTGGAGAAGGCAATGGCAACCCACTCCAGTACTCTTGCCTAGAAAACCCCATGGACGGAGGAGCCTGGCAAGCTATAGTCCATGGGGTTGCTGAGGGTCAGATAAGATTGAATGACTTCACTTTCACTTTTCACTTTAATGCTTTGAAGAAGGAAATAGCAACACACTCCAATGTTCTTGCCTGGAGAATCCCGGGTTTGCTTCCCTTCCCTTCCTGATTCCGTGTGTTTATTTCTCGCAGCCTTGGTTGTAGATGACCAATCTTCACCTAATTCTCAGTGAGAATTATTCCACATATAGATATATAGATGTATTTTTGACGTGTCCATTGTGGGACAGCTGAGTCTTGTGTCCTCATACTTTGCCTTCTTTATCTCCTCTCTGGGTAAAGGACTTTTTTTTTTTTTTCCTTTCACTATTTTGAATATATCATGTCAGTCCCAGTAGCTTGCAAAGTTCCTGCATCAGCAACGTCTTACGGGATTCTCTCTTATGTAACCCAGTTGCATTAATTTTATTTCTTTTCAGATTCTCTTTTCTTTTTATTTTTTTTCCATTTTGACTATAATGTTTCTTGGTGTGACTTTTTTGAATTGATCTTGTTTGGGATTTTCTGTGCTTCCTGGACTTGGCTGTCTTTTTTCCCCTAAGGTTAGGGAATTTTTCAGGTGTTATTTCTTTGAATAAGTTTTCTACACATTTCTTCTTCAGTTCTCCTTTTGGACACCATAATGCAAATGTTAGTACTCTTGTTGTTGTGGCAGCAGTCTCTTAAATTATCATTCTTAAAAAATGTATCATTCTTTTTTTTTTTTTCTATTCTGCTTGGGTTATTACTGCTATTCTGTCTTCCAGTTCACTGATTTGTTCCTTTATATCTTGGAATGTGTTATTGATTTAATCTAGTGTATTTTAAAATTACAAGTGTTGTGTTTTTTATCTCTGTTGAGTTTTTCTGTATATTTTCTAGCTCTTTGCTAAATATCTCACTGTGTTGATCCTTTCTTTCCTGAGTTTGTTGAGCATCTTTATGATCATTTCTTTGAAGTCTTTACTGGGTAGATTGCTCATTTTCACTATGCTTCATTTCTTTCTGGAGTTTTGTCTTGTTCCTTCTTCTGAAATATATTTCTTAATCTTCTCTCTGTTTATTTCTATGTATTTGGTATCAAAAGCCTCATATATGCAAATGGCATATAGTGAAGAAGAGCTAAATAGCCTCTTGATGAGGGTGAAAGAAGAGAGAGAAAAAGCTGGCTTAAAACTTAACTTTCAAAAATCTAAGGTCATGGCAACTGGTCCCATCACTTCATGGTAAATAGATGGGAAAAATGGAAGCCCTGGCAGGTTTTATTTTCTTGGGCTCCAATATCACTGCAGATGGTGATTGCAGCCATGAAATTGAAAGATGCCTACTCCTTGAAATAAAAGCTATGACAAACCTAGATAGCATTTTAAAAAGCAGTGACATCATTTTGTCATTTTGTTGACAAAGGGTCCATATGGTCAAATCTATGGTTTTTCCAGTAGTCATGTGTACAAATGTGAGAGCTGGACCATAAAAATGGCTGAGCACTGAAGAATTGATGTTTTCAAATTCTGATGCAAGAGACTCTCAAGAGTCCCTGAGAGAGCAAGGAGATCAAACCAGTCAATCTTGGAGAAAATCAGCCCTGACTATTCATTGGAAGGACTGATGCTGAAGCTGAAACTCCAAAACTTTGGCCACCTGATGCGAAGAGCTGACTCATTGGGAGAGACTCTGATTTTGGGAAAAATTGAGGGTAGAGGAGAAGGGCGTAATAGAGGATGAGATGGTTGGATGGCATCAGAAACTCAGTGGACATGAGTTTGAGTAAACTCTGGGAGATAGGAAAGGACAGGAAAGCCTGCCACCAGACATGACTCAGCAACTGAAAAACAGAAATTTGATAGGAAGGTTATGTTTCCATTTCTTGGAAAAATGGCCTTATGTAGGAGATGTACTATGGTGTCCAGCAGCACACTCTCCTCTGGCCACCAGAGAGATATGCTCTAGGATTGCCCCCTATGTGAATTGTATGAACCTTCCTGTTGTGGTTTCTCTGACTTCTGTGGGCATCCTTGTAAGCTGGACTGTCTCCCAGCCCAGTTTCCTACAAGGTCCTTCTTCATTCTGTGTTTGTTGTTCCACTGGTTGGTGGGGTTGTTGTTGTTCAGTCACTCCATGGTGACTGACTCTTTGTGACCCTATGGACTGTAGCCTACCAGGCACATCTGCCCATGGGGTTCTCCAGGCAAGAATACTGGAGTGGGTTGCCATGCCCTCCTCCAGAGGATCTTTCTGACCCAGGGACTGAACCCACATCTCTGATGTCTCTTGCATTGGCAGGCAGGTCCTTACCGCTAGAACCACTTGGGAAGCCCAAGAGTTCTCTAGGTGTGTCCATTTCAAGATTTTAAACTTGGCACTGTGTTTCTTTCTATGCCAATCCTAAATCACATAAAGCCATTCTTAATTTTTGCTGTTTCTTTATTCCCATTTTCAGCTTATCACCACATTTCACCATTTCTGTTCTTAATGTATTTCTCACCACACTTATTCTACCCTGGGTATATTTATCTTATAGCTGAAATATTGTGAAATATATTGAGTCAGATTTGCTCAGTCGTGTCTGACTCTTTGCAACACCATGGATTGTAGCCCACCAGGTTCCTCTGTCCATTGAATTTTCCAGGCAAGAATACTGGAGTGGTTTGCCATTCCTTTCTCTAGGGGATCTTCCTGACCCAGGGATTGAATCCAGGTCTCCTGCAATGCAGGTAGATTCTTTACCATCTGAGCCACAGGGAAGCCTTTATATATATGAAATATATATATATATATATATTATATGTATATATAATATATGAAAGTATATTAACGTATGTTTAACATATATCATTGCTTCCCCCCAATTACTATTGTGAAAAACAACAGAATCAAAATCATTTTTCTAAAGACCACATATGATTAATTCTCCCCAGGTGTTGTGGAAAAGAAATGTTTTGAAATGTTACTGTACTAGGTATTTCCTTAAAGCTCTTGATTCAGCTCTTAGTTACATGAAAGAGAATTCATTTAGGTTTTAGATAAGGTTTGTGAAGGGGGCAGTAAAGAACATACTCATGAATTTTGAATTTAAAATACACAAGATTTTGTTTCATAAGGCATTCAGTTCAGTTCAGTTCAGTAGCTCAGTCATGTCCGACTCTTTGCAACCCCATGAATCGCAGGACACTAGACCTCCCTGTCCATCACCAACTCCTGGAGTTTACTCAAACTCATTTCTATCGAGTCAGTGATGCCATCCAGCCATCTCATCCTCTGTCGTCCCCTTCTCCTCCTGCCTCCAATCCCTCCCAGCATCAGAGTCTTTGCCAATGAGTCAACTCTTCACATGAGGTGGCCAAAGTACTGGAGTTTCAGCTTTAGCATCAGTCCTTCCAAAGAACACCCAGACTGATCTCCTTTAGGATGGACTGGTTCGATCTCCTTGCAGTTCAAGGGACTCTCAAGAGTCTTCTCCAACACCACAGTTCAAAAGCATCAATTCCTTGGCACTCAGCTTTCTTCACAGTCCAACTCTCACATCCATACACGACCACTGGAAAAACCATAGCCTTGACTAGATGGACCTTTGTTGGCAAAATAATGTCTCTGCTTTTCAATATGTTGTCTAGGTTGGTCATAACTTCCCTCCCAAAGAGTAAGCGTCTTTTAATTTCATGGCTGCAATCACCATCAGCAGTGATTTTGGAGCCTCCAAAAATAAAGTCTGACACTGCTTCCACTATTTCCTCAGCTACTTCCCATGAAGTGATGGGACCAGATGCCATGTTCTTCGTTTTCTGAATGTTGAGCTTCAAGCCAACTTTTTTGCTCTCCTCTTTCACTTTCATCAAGAGGCTCTTTAGCTCTTCTTCACTTTTGGCCATAAGGTTGATGTCATCTGCATATCTGAGGTTATTGATTTTTCTCCTGACAATCTTGATTCCAGCTTGTACCTCTTCCAGCCCAATGTTTCTCATGATGTACTCTGCATAGAAGTTAAATAAGCAGGGTGACAATATACAGCCTTGATGTACTCCTTTTCCTATTTGGAACCAGTCTGTTGTTCCATGTCCAGTTCTAACTGTTGCTTCCTGACCTGCATATAGGTTTCCCAAGAGGCAGGTCAGTTGGTCTGGTATTCCCATCTCTTTCAGAATTTTCCACAGTTTATTGTGATCCACACAGTCAAAGGCTTTGGCATAGTCAATAAAGCAGCAATAGATGTTTTTCTGGAACTCTCTTGCTTTTTCCATGATCCAGCAGATGCTGGCTATTTGATCTCTGATTCCTCTGCCTTTTCTAAAACCAGCTTGAACATCTGGAAGTTCATGTATTTCTGAAGCCTGGCTTGGAGAATGTTGAGCATTACTTTACTAGCATGTGAGACGAGTGCAACTAGCATGTGAGATACTAGCAATTTTACACATGCTAGTAAAGCATTCTTTGGCATTGCCTTTCTTTGGGATTGGAATGAAAACTGACCTTTTCCAGTCCTGTGGCCACTGCCGAGTTTTCCAAATTTGCTGGCATATTGAGTGCAGCACTTTCACAGCATCACCTTTCAGGATTTGAAATAGCTCAACTGGAATTCCATCACCTCCACTAGCTTTGTTCATAGTGATGCTTTCGAAGGCCCACTTGATTTCACATTCCAGGATGTCTGGCTCTAGATGAGTGATCACACCATTGTGATTATCTGAGTCATGAAGATCTTTTTTGTACCCTTCTGTGTATTCTTACCACCTCCTCTTAATATCTTCTGCTTCTGTTTGGTCCATACCATTTCTGTCTTTTATTGAGCCCATCTTTGCATGAAATGTTCCCTTGGTATCTCTAATTTTCTTGAGGAGATCTCTAGTCTTTCCTATTCTGTTGTTTTCCTCTATTTCTTTGCATTGATCATTGAGCAAGGCTTTCTTATCTCTCCTTGCTATTCTTTGGAACTCTGTTTTCAGACACGCTTATTTTTCCTTTTCTCCTTTGCTTTTCACTTCTCTTGTTATCACAACTATATGTAAGTCTTCCTCAAACAGCTTTTTTGCTCTTTTGCATTTCTTTTCCATGGGGATGGTCTTGATCCCTGCCTCCTGTACATGATCCTCCATCCATAGTTCATCAGGCACTCTATCTATCAGATCTAGTCCCTTACATTTATTTCTCACTTCCACTGTATAATCATAAGGTATTTCAGGTAATAAATATTTGAATATACACATAAAATCATATTTGTCTTAAACATCGGATATATTTTCTTTAAAATGATCTAGCAGATCTTTAGAATGACTTTTAAGAAGCTTTCTGTCTTTATATAAGCCTAATGGTAAATTGTACTGACCTTTTGAGACTGCCTTTGATGTTAAACAGGTATGATTAACTCTCTTGCTTTCCTGTGGAAAAGTTTTTTTCCTGGGCTCTTTGCACAATCTCTAGAGTAAGATGCAATGTTCTTATATGCCTTTTCCTTTTTGTCCTCAGTTTCCCCAGTGATATTTAGTTCATGAAATAATTGTGCGTGTTAATTGAGATAATCCATGCAGAGTGCCCAGTAGATGGTGAGTGAAAGCCACTACCCCTCCTTATTTCTCTCCTTCATTTTCTTTCTCCTCTTTCTCCTTTTCTTTTTGCTCCATGCGTGTGTGCATGCTAAGTCGCTTCAGTCATGTCTGACTCTTTGTGACCCAATGGACTGTAGCCCACCAGGCTCCTCTATCCATTGGATTCTCCAGGCAAGAATAATGAAGTAGGTTGTCTTGCCCTCCTCCAGGGGTTCTTCCCAACCCAGGGATCGAACTTGTATCTCTTACTCTCCTGCATTGGCAGGTGGTTCTTTACTAGTAATGCCACCTGGGAATCCTTACAGCGGTTGTATTCCTTTCTTGTGTTTTGTATAAAGCTGGTGTGTTGTGTGGATAAATATTGAGGGCAGAGTTCAGACCTGCAATTGTGGACATGAGGCAATAGGTATTCTACATTTCTTACTCAGCTGTTATTGATTAATTACTTGGGTAGTAGTTTCTTTTGTAAATGAAGAATTTATTTTATTTATTTTTCCTCCATTCCAAAGAGTAAAGAAATTTCCATTGAAAAATTAACTTGTTTGTTATATGAGTCATTTCACTTATTGTTTGCAATCTATCCCACAAGAAGCTTACAGATGTGTTCTAAGTTCTGGTGAAACAAAGCGTGTTATTTCTAAGAAGACAGTAAGAAACATCAGCATCACACTATGATAGATAGATAATAAATTACCTATGATTAATAGACATCTCTATAGAACACAGGCACTAATCTAGAATCAAAGGGAGAAATAACTAGCTCATAATTACGTACCCTATTGGATAGTATGATAAAGGAATCGGCCCTCTGAACTAAGCTGAGAAAATTCTGAAGCTCTCAGTGTTTCACTGTGGCATCCTAACTCAGACCATCGTTCCAGATCCTTCTTACCTTCTGTGATCCTAGATGTTAAGTGAGTGTTCTGGTAAACCACTTTCGTTTGTGTATTTTATGTTTAGTATATTTCAAGAAATATTTTGCATTTATCATTAGCTCACTATAAGTTGAACAATGATGGCAACATTGTTGGAAATTTGGCACTCTAAGCGTATTTTAGTTACATGTTGGAATAAATCTGTATTGATTCATAAGAATGATATCATACGGAAGGTCGCTTCTCTTTGTCCTACTGTTCTAATGAGTACCAATGAATTCTTTCAAAACATATTGAGAACCTATAGATATGTCTGGTTCTACATAGCTACTGAGAGGTAAAAGAGTGAACAGATAACTGACCCATCTATAATGATGTATGCAATAAATATTTCTAGTGAGTCCAATCCTTTTGAATTTTTCTAAAGCTAAAATCTGTTAGAAATACTGATTTTCTTTTTGGATATATCCAAATTAATGTATTGCCATCTCTGAGTTTTAAATAGATAAGTCTGATAGTTTGCAGACATCAAGGAACTAGAATGGTGAATGAAGAAAGAAACTGAAATTACCAAAAAACTTACTCCAATGGAAGGTAATCATGACTTTAATTAGCTGTGTAATCATAATCATCCCCAAGATGAAGTTGAAAGTATAAATGGTCTCAAACTCATGCACAAATGCCCCTCTCTTGAGGACATACATATTCACAGGCAGTATTTGCAGTGGATAGTGCTCTCTGAGTTGCCAGCTGACTGTCATTAAGGTTCTATTCCATTTAGACCTATGAAGAAAGGTCTTATGTCTTAAAGCTGAAGTAAAAAAAAAAAACATTTATTTAAAACATCTGAGATTCTTAGAAGATTTTGAAAATTGTAATTGCTGATGTCTCAAAGAAAGGATAGATTTTTACATAGTGAATAAAATGAATGTTTTATTGTCTCAGACCTATGGATGTGCAGGAGCCTGCTGTTTGGATAAATAGAGAGTTTTTCCTGACTTAAGTGCAAACATGACTAATGAAGCTAAAGTGCACTGAATTTTGGCAAAATACCTGACAGAGGCAGCAGTGGGATTCAGGCCCTTGGAGAAAATAGGATGCTGCAATTTTATTAGACAAATTCCAAGAGTAAAACAATAATGTCTTGATGAAAACATATTTCTAGATACTTTTCAACCCATAGATAACAAAGCATTAAGAAAACACAACAAAGTGGCTTTATGTCTATGTTTTCAATGGAAAAATATTTACACAAGTACATATATATATATATATATATATATGAAAGTTGTATACTTACAGTCAATTTCTAAGCCAAAAACTGTAAATATTTACATGGCAAAAAATTTTTAATATAATTTTTCTGTATTGTACCTCATATGAATAAATCATTATTTAATAAAGCTTCTCATATTTAGCTATTATTAAAGTACATATTATGTATTTTGTATAAATGTCCTTTATTTCCTTAGTTTATTTTATCAGAAAAGGAATTTCTGAGGCAAAGGCCACTTACATTTTAGAATTGTGATGTGTATTGTCACATTTGGCTTCCAATTTGTAATATCATTTACATAATACAAAAGGGTCTGGGTCTCTCTTTCACACTGTTGGGATTATGGGTTGTGAAGGATTTCCATCTTTATTTTTTTGCTTGAATTCTGAATCAACTAGATGTAGGCAAGTAAATGGAGATGAATACCAGTTTTATATAGAGGTATTGAAAACATAGCTTTGAATATTCTGTAAGAAAATCTTGAATATAATCTCTAGGTAGGCAGTGCTAGAAATCCACATCTACCCCACCACCTGGGATAAATCCTTTTGCTAAATGACTTCAAAGAGTCTGAAATCTGTCTGTAGACAGACAGTACATGACAGGAAATGGAATAGGATGAATCTAATATAGCATCAGTTCAGTTCAGTCGCACAGTCGTGTCCGACTCTTTGCAACCCCATGATTCGCAGCACGCCAGGCCTCCCTGTCCATCATCAGCTCCCGGAGTTCACTCAGATTCACGTCCATCCAGTCAGTGATGCCATCCAACCATCTTATCCTCTGTCATCCCCTTTTCCTCCTGCCCCCAATCCCTCAGAGTCTTTTTTTTGGTTTTATTTTTTAATTTTTTTAATTTTTAAAATTTTTATTTTTACTTCATTTTACTTTCCAATACTGTATTGGTTTTGCCATATATTGACATGAATCCACCACGGGTGTACATGCGTTCCCAAACATGAACCCCCCTCCCACCTCCCACCCCATAACATTTTTCTGGGTCATCCCCGTGCACCAGCCCCAAGCACCAGCATCAGAGTCTTTTCCAATAAGTCAACTCTTCACATGAGGTAGCCAAAGTACTGGAGTTTCAGCTTTAGCATCATTCCTTCCAAAGAAATCCCAGGGCTGATCTCCTTCAGAATGGAGTAGTTGGATCTCCTAACAGTCCAAGGGACTCTCAAGAGTCTTCTCCAACACCACAGTTCAAAACAGAGATGTTATGGGGAGGGAGGTGGGAGGGGGGTTCATGTTTGGGAACGCATGTAAGAATTAAAGATTAAAAAAAATTAAAAACAAAAACAAAAACAAACCAACAAAAAAACCAAAAGCATCAATTTTTCAGCGTTCAGGCTTCTTCACAGTCCAAATCTCACATCCATACATGACTACTGGAAAAACCATAGCCTTGACTATATGGACCTTAGTCGGCAAAGTAATGTCTCTGCTTTTTAATATGCTATCTAGGTTGGTCATAACTTTTTTTCCAAAAGTAAGCGTCTTTTAATTTCATGGCTGCAGTCACCATCTGCAGTGATTTTGGAGCCCCAACAAATAAAGTCTGACACTGTTTCCACTGTTTCCCCATCAATTTCCGATGAAATGATGGGACCAGATGCCATGATCTTCGTTCTCTGAATGTTGAGCTTTAAGCCAACTTTTTCACTCTTCTCTTTCACTTTCATCAAGAGGCTTTTTAGTTCCTCTTCACTTTCTACCATAAGGGTGTTGTCATCTGCATATCTGAGGTTATTGATATTTCTCCCTGCAATCTTGATTCCAGCTTGTGTTTCTTCCAGTCCAGCATTTCTCATGATGTACTCTGCATAGAAGTTATATAAGCAGGGTGACAATATACAGCCTTGACGTACTCCTTTTCCTACTTGAAACCAGTCTGTTGTTCCATGTCCAGTTCTAACTGTTGATTCCTGACCTGCATACATATTTCTCAAGAGGTAGGTCAGTTGGTCTGGTATTCCCATCTCTCTCAGAATTTTCCACAGTTTATTGTGATCCACACAGTCAAAGGCTTTGGCATAGTCAATAAAGCAGAAATAGATGTTTTTCTGGAACTCTCTTGCTTGTTGCATGATTCAGCGGATGTTGGCAATTTGATCTCTGGTTCCTCTGCCTATTCTAAAACCAGCTTGAACATCAGGAAGTTCATGGTCCATGTATTGCTGAAGCCTGGCTTGGAGAATTTTGAGCATTACTTTACTAGCATGTGAGATGAGTGCAATTGTGTGGTAGTTTGAGCATTCCTTGGCATTGCCTTTCTTTGGGATTGGAATGAAAACTGACCTTTTCCAGTCCTGTGGCCACTGCTGAGTTTTCCAAATTTGCTGGCATATTGAGTGCAGCACTTTCACAGCATCATATTTCAGCATTTGAAAGAGCTCAACAGAATGCCACCACCTCCACTAGTTTTGTTGGTAGTGATGCTTTCTAAGGTCCACTTGACTTCACATTCCAGAATGTCTGGCTCTAGATGAGTCATCACACCATCGTGATTATCTGGGTCATGAAGATCTTTTTTGTACAGTTCTTCTGTGTATTCTTGCCACCTCTTCTTAATATCTTCTGCTTGTGTTAGGTCCAGACCATTTCTGTCCTTTATCAAGCCCATCTTTGCATGAAATGTTCCCTTGGTATCTCTAATTTTCTTGAAGAGATCTCTAGTCTTTCCCATTCTGTTCTTTTCCTCTATTTCTTTGCATTGTTCGCTGAAGAAGGCTTCTTGATATTCTTTGGAACTCTGCCTTCAGATGCTTATATCTTTCCTTTTCTCCTTTGCTTTTAACTTCTCTTCTTTTCACAGCTATTTGTAAGGCCTCCCCAGACAGCCATTTTGCTTTTTTGCATTTCTTTTCCATGGGGATGGTCTTGATCCCTGTCTCCTGTACAATGTCATGAACCTCATTCCATAGTTCATCAGGCACTCTATCT
Source organism: Capra hircus (assembly GCF_001704415.2). Classification (NCBI taxonomy): domain Eukaryota; kingdom Metazoa; phylum Chordata; class Mammalia; order Artiodactyla; family Bovidae; genus Capra; species Capra hircus. Next base: position 57,460,984 of record NC_030812.1, read on the forward strand.
ATCAGATCTAGGGCCTTAAATCTATTTCTCACTTCCACTGTATAATCATAAGGGATTTGATTGAGGTCATACCTGAATGGTCTAGCGGTTTCCCTACTTTCTTCAGTTTAAGTCTGAGTTTGGTAATAAGGATTTCATGATCTGAGCCACAGTCAGCTCCTGGTCTTGATTTTGCTGACTGTATAAAGCTTCTCCATCTTTGGCTGCAAAGAATATAATCAATCTGATTTCAGTGTTGACCATCTGGTGATGTCCATGCGTAGAGTCTTCTCTTGTGTTGTTGGAAGAGGGTGTTTGCTATGACCAGTGCATTTTCTTGGCAAAACTCTATTAGTCTTTGCCCTGCTTCATTCCGCATTCCAAGGCCAAATTTGGAATACTCCAGGTGTTTCTTGACTTCCTACTTTTGCATTCCAGTCCCCTCTAATGAAAAGGACATCTTTTTTGGGTGTTAGTTCTAAAAGGTCTTGTAGGTCTTCATTAAGCCGTTCAACTTCAGCTTCTTCAGCGTTACTGGTTGGGGCATAGACTTGGATTACTGTGATATAGCATATCCTTGTTCAAAATCCACCCATCATGCCAAGAATAGGTAGGAGGCAAGTCAGGAGTTGGCAGTACTGAAAGACTAAGAAAAATGTCCAAATCTTAGAAATAAAGCCTGTCAGTGATTGCCTGTCTTTGCAATCTGATTGTAAATAAGTTCATTCAAAAATTATTTAATATACAGTAAAATATGTAGGTATTTGACTTTGCTATATATTCCAGACACTGTGAAGTGGCACATTAACTAATGATATCCTAAAACTTACAATTTTATTGTATGATGATAACCAATCCAATATGTATTTGGTGTTTTCAGTTTCTAATAGATATTGAGCAGTAGTCTTTTGATCATATATTTATTCCTTGATTTCTTCTCTGGAACAACAGACTTACCATCTTTCTTGTCCTACTGTCTAAATAAAGAAAATCTTTTGCATGTATTTTTTGAATAATTATACATCTCATATTTTTTTTAACTTTAGGAAAATTATTTCATAATAGAATAAACACCCATTTGGAAAGAATATAAAGAGTAGGGACTATGTATTTCTTCCTAATATTTACCACATTCCTATCCTAATATATTTTCTTAATCAGATACACTTACTCTTAAGCCTTTGGTTAACATCACCTGTCATCATATCCCTCAAATGGGAAAATCAATTCTATTTAAAACAGAACAAATTGTATCTTTCCAGTCTTACTTTCCCATTGTCACTTCTTCTGAATATTTTTCTGGGATTATGGTAAGCATCTTAAAATTTAGTCTAAATCAGGGTACTAAATAAATTATCAAGGCTGCCCTAAACCTGTAATTTAAAATTTATTAATACTTCTTAATATTTTCAAATACCATGTTTAGATATGTTATCTATTGCAAGACATCTAAGATCAAGTAAGATCATTACTTTGCCAAGAAAGGTCTGTATAGTCAAAGCTATTGTTTTCCCAGTAGTCGTGTACGGATGTGACAGCTGGACAATAAAAATGTCTGAGCACTAAAGAACTGATGCCTTTGAACTGTGGGGCTAGAGAAGATTCTTGAGTCACTTAGACTGCAAGGAGATCAAGGCAGTTAATCCTAAAGGACACCAAACCTGAATATTCATTGGATGAAGTGATACTGAAGCTTAGGTTCCGATACTTTGGCCACCTGATGTGAAGAGCTGACTCATTGTAAATGACCTTGATGATGGGCAAGACTGAAGGCAGGAGGAGAAGTGGACAACAGAGGATGAGATGGTTTGACAGTATCACCAACACAATGGGCATGAGTTTGAGCAAACTCCGGGAAATAGTGAAGGACAGGAAAGCCTGGTATGCTGCAGTCCATGGTGTTGTGAAGAGTTGGACATGACTGAGTGACTGACTGAACAACAGCAAAGATCAAATGACAGTATGGATACTCTAGTAATAGGTTCTTACACTATATAGGCACAGAGTTCTTAGATTATAGTCCTAATGTGCTATTTTGTGAAAAATTTCTCTAGTGTTAAAATATTAGTCACTCAGTTATGTCTGAGTCTTTGAACCCCATAGACTGTAGCCCACCAGGGTCCTTTGCCCATAGGACTCTCCAGGCAAGAATACTGGAATGGGTTGCCATGCCCTCTTCCAGGGGATCTTCCAGATCCAGGGATTGAATCCTGGTCTGCTGCATTGCAGGCAGATTCTTTTCCATCTGCATTTCTAGGGAAGTTCAAATTTCTCTAATCCTAAATGCATTAAAAGTATAAAGATGATTACAAATTCTTCCTCCCCAGTTTATAATTTTTTCAGCATCTATTATTGGAAGATGTGGTTGATATACAAAAATGTACACATTTAATGTATGCAATTTGATGAGTTTGTACTTATGGTAGATAAGTGAAACCATCACCACAGTCAAGGTAGAGGACAACCCATAAAACCTTTATTTTCAAGTAAAGGATAGTTAACATTTGTGTAGAATTTGGATTTTTTTTCAAAACCTAAACCTCAACATTCAGAAAACTAAGGTCATGGCATCCAGTCCCAATACTTCATGGCAGATAGATGGGGAAACAGTGGAACAGTGGCTGACTTTATTTTTGGGGGCTCCAAAATCATGCAGATGGAGACTGCAGCCATGAAATTAAAAGATGCTTACTCCTTGGCAGGAAAGTTATGACCAACCTAGACAGCATATTAGAAAGCAGAGACATTACTTTGCCAACAAAGGTCCGTCTAGGCAAGGCTATGGTTTTTCCAGTAGTCTTCTATGGATGTGAGAGTTGGACTGTAAAGAAAGCTGAGCACCGAAGAATTGGTGCTTTTGAACTGTGGTGTTGGAGAAGACTCTTGAGAGTCCTTTGGACTGCAAGGAGATCCAACCAGTACATCCTAAAGGAGATCAGACCTGGGTGTTCATTGGAAAGACTAATGTTGAATTGAAAAACCTGTATTTTGGCCACCTAATGGGATGAGCTGACTCATTTGAAAAGACCCTGATGCTGGGAAAGATTAAGGGCAGGAGCAGGGGACACTAGAGGATGAGATGGCTGAATGGCATCACCGACTCAATGGACATGAGTTTGGGTAAACTCTAGGAGTTGGTGATGGACAGGGATGCCTGGAGTGCTGCAGTCCATGGGGTCGCAAAGAGTCAGACAGGACTGAGTGACTAAACTGAACTGAAAGCCTGATGCAATATCTTCTATCTTGGATTCCTTCAAGAGCTGAAAAAAATATGAGTCTAATGGAGAACAGTGTGGAGATTCCTTAAACAAAACTGGAAATAAAACTGCCTTATGACCCAGCAAACCCATTGCTGGGCATACACACAGAGGAAACCTGAATTGAAAGAGACACATGTACCCCAATGTTCATCACAGCACTATTTATAATAGCCAGGACATGGAAGCAACCTAAATGTCCATCAGCAGATGAATGGATAAGAAAGCTGTGGTACATATACACAATGGAGTATTACTCAGCCATTAAAAAGAATACATTTGAATCAGTTCTAATGAGGTGGATGAAACTGGAGCCAATTATACAGAGTGAAGTAAGCCAGAAAGAAAAACACCAATACAGTATACTAAAACATATATATGGAATTTAGAAAGATGGTAACGATAACCCTGTATGTGAGACAGCAAAAGAGACACAGATGTATAGAACAGATTTTGGACCCTGTGGGAGAGGGAGAGGGTGGGATGATTTGGGAGAATTGCATTGAAACATGTATAATGTCATATATGAAACGGAAAAAAAAATGAGTCTAACTTACCTGCTTTTAAAGATTCTGAAGTAATAATAAACCAAGGAATTTGTTATACCACTCTATTTATTCTTCATTCAAGCTGAAGTAAATTTACTAAACACCCTCAATCTTTTCAACAGTTATGCCAGAAAATATTATTTTTTTCAGAAATATTTGTTGTTCTTAAAATCTCTATATATTTAAACCCTGTAAGCTGTTGTCACTATTGCAGACACTGTGTATTCAACCTTCCAATTCACTCCTTATATTAATATCCATTTGTGGTACTTATTGCATCTTCAAGAATATACCTCATTATGTTTCTTAGCTATAAAAAACACTTTATCATTTTTTATTTTAGGTTTGATATATTGATGATGAATTCATATTGATTTTTTTCTAGAAATTTCTGTTTCACTTTTTTTTTTTAAAATTTTAAAATCTTTAATTCTTACATGCGTTCCCAAACATGAACCCCGCTCCCACCTCCCTCCCCACAACATCTCTCTGGGTCATCCCCATGCACCAGCCCCAAGCAAGCTGCACCCTACATCAGACATGGACTGGCGATTCAATTCTTACATGACAGTATGCTGTTTCACTTTTTATTTTTTAGTTATTTATTTTTTAATTTTACTTTATTTTACTTTACAATACTGTGCTGGTTTTGCCATACATCAACATGAATCCGCCACGAGTGTACATGAGTTCCCAATCCTCAAACCCCCTCCCACCTCCCTCCCCATATCATCTCTCTGGGTCATCCCAGTGCACCAGTCCCAAGCATCCTGTATCCTGCATCAAACCTAGACTGGCGATTCATTTCTTAAATGATATTATACATGTTTCAATGCCATTCTCCCAAATCATCCCACCCTCTCCCTCTCCCACAGGGTCCAAAATCTGTTCTATACATCTGTGTCTCTTTTGCTGTCTCACATACAGGGTTATCGTTACCATCTTTCTAAATTCCATATATATGTTTTAGTATACTGTATTGGTGTTTTTCTTTCTGGCTTACTTCACTCTGTATAATTGGCTCCAGTTTCATCCACCTCATTAGAACTGATTCAAATGTATTCTTTTTAATGATGGAGTAACACTCCATTGTTTATTTGTACCACAGCTTTCTTATCCATTCATCTGCTGATGGACATCTAGGTTGCTTCCATGTCCTGGCTATTATAAGCAGTGCTGAAATGAACATTGGGGTACACGTGTCTCTTTCAATTCAGGTTTCCTCTGTGTGTATGCCCAGCGGTGGGTTTGCTGGGTCATAAGGCAGTTTTATTTCCAGTTTTTTAAGGAATCTCCACACTGTTCTCCATAGTGGCTGTACTGGTTGGCATTCCCATCAACAAAAAAATAAAAGCAAATGAAGCAACTGACAAACAACTAATCTCAAAAATATACAAACAACTCATGCAGCTCAATTCCAGAAAAATAAACGACCCAATAAAAAAATGGGCCAAAGAACTAAATAGACATTTCTCCAAAGAAGACATACAGATGGCTAACAAATACAGGAAAAGATACTCAACATCACTCATTATCAGAAAAAGGCAAATCAAGACCACAATGAGGTACCACTTCACACCATGCAGAATGGCTGTGATCCAAAAGTCTACAAGCAATAAATGCTGGAGAGGGTGTGGAGAAAAGGGAACCCTCTTGCACTGTTGGTGGGAATGCAAACTAGTACAGTCACTATGGAGAACAGTGTTTCACTTTTTCAAAGTTTGATATATAACACATTACAATGAGGGCACATCACCAGGTCTTCCTGTTTCCGATAGCACTGATTAGAATTTCTTGTATAGAGTTTTTTTTTTCTACATATACATATGTTACTTGTGATTATATATCTAAGATTTTAATTGCTCTGTTTTTTACAAAGTGTACCAATTACACTCCTGTTGAGAGTTTATAAGAATTCCAGATTTTTGCCATCTCATTTGGACTCTTTGTGGGACACATGTGTGTTTGCAATCATGTTATTTTCATATACTTACTTCCTAAATATATATTTATTTGGCCAGACTATGCATGAGGTATGCGGGATCTTAGTTCCCTGACCAGGGATTGAACCCTGGGCCCTCAGCAATGAAATCACAGAGTCTTAACCACTGGATCACCAGGGAAGTCCCAAAATATTTATTTATGTGAGGTACATGTTGAAGATATTTTGCTCATTTTCTTTGCTTTTCAAATCAGTTTTATTTGGATATGAATTATATACAATGAAATGCATCCATTTTAACTGTAAAGTTTGAGAAATTTTGAAAAATATAGCCATCAAAGTAATTACCACACCACAAGATATATAATGCCTCCCAAATTCCCAAAGCATTTCCTCATTTGCTTCCAGACAGTATATAGCTCACTTTAATCTCATTTAATCATTGACCTGCGTTTTGTCACTACAGGTTTGTTTTTCCCTTTCTAGAGTGTTAAATTTAGGGAACACAGCATGTACTGTTTTGTATCTGATATCTATCACTCAGCATAATGTTTTTGAAATTTTCTATTTTATTTGTTTTAGCAGTTTATACCTTTGCACAGTTGAGTGGTTTTTTAATTGTATGAATAAACTAAAATATGTTTCTCTTGTTTTTTTTTTTTTTTTTTAAACAAGCATTTGACATATTTGAAATTTTGAGCTCTATGAGTTAAGTGGCTACAAAAAATCATGTATATCATTTTTGGGGATGTCGATTTCCATTTTTCTTAGGTGAATAGGAGAGTAATAGCTGAGACATAGGGTAACTATGTTTAACTTTTTAAGAACCTGCCAGAATATTTTCCCAAGCAGTTGTATCACTTCACATATGCCCACCAGCACTGAATGATAGTTCCAGTTGCTCTCTGTCCTTGTGACTTACATTGTCAGCCTATATCCTAATTGTTGCCATTAGAGTGAATGTTTGACTCATTTCAATTTGAATATTCTAATGATAATGATTTTGAGCTTATTTCCAAGTTCCTATTGACTGTTCATGTAATTCCTTTATAAAGTGTCTACTAAGTTTTGTTGTCATTTTTATCTGGTAATTATCATTTACCTGGTAATTACAGTGCTGGCTTAAACTCGTCATTCAAAAAGCTAAGAGCGTGGCATCCAGTCCCATCACTGCATGCAAATAGATAGGGATACAATGGAAATGGTGACGGATTTATTTTCTTGGGCTCCAAAGTAACTGTGGATGGTGATTGTAGCCATGAAATTAAAGATCCTTGCTTCTTGGAAGAAAAGCTATGGCAAATCTAGACAGTGTGCTAAAAAGCAGAGACATCACTTTGCTGACCAATGTCTGGATAGTCAAAGCTATGGTTTTTCTAGTAGTTATGTGACATAAGAGTTGGATCATAAAGAAAGCTGAACTGTGGTGCTGGAGGAGACTCTTGAGAGTCCCTTGGACTGCAAGGAGGTCAAACCAGTCAGTCCTAAAGGAAATAAACCCTGAAAATTCATTGGAAGTACTGATGCTGAAGATGAAGCTCCAATACTTTGGCCACCTGATGCAAAGAGTTGACTCATTTGAAAAGGCCCTAATGCTGGGAAGGATTGAAGGCAGGGGGAGAAGGGAGCTATGGAGGATGAGGTGGTTGGATTTTATCATTGACTCAATGGACATGGGTTTGAGTCAACTCCAGGAGAAGGTAAAGGACAGGGAAGACTGGCATGCTACAGTCAATGGGGTCACAGAGCTGGACACAATTGAGTGACTGAACAAAAACAACAACAATTATCATTGAGCTTTGATAGCAAATTGTTAAGGATGTTTGCATGTGTCATCATAAGGAGTGTTGATCTACAATTTTATTCTTGTAATTTCTTGGCCTGGTATTTGTATGAAGTTTACATGGATTTCATAAAGCATCCAAAAGTGTTATTTTTTGTGTGTTCTGTAATAATTTATATAGAATGTGTTATTAATATTTTGATAGTATTCATTCACATGATTTTGGAGTTTTCTTTGTGAAAAGATTTTTAGATATTAATTTAATTTCTGAAACAGAAAGAAAGGTACTAAAAGAAAGATTCTGTATTTTTGAGTTAGGCTTGTAATATTTATCTTTCAAGTAACTATTCTATTTCATTTAAGATGTTAACAATATTGGTTTAACATTGCAGATAATAATCTCTTATTAATATGTTGACATCTGGAAGCTCAACAGACTGACCATAACTAGACATTGTGATGATGATTTTACCATGTATAAAAATATGGAGTCACTGTGCATTTGAAGGTAATAAATAGTGTATATCAATTATAAGTCTAAAAAGGAAAGTCTTCTCTATGCCAATAATATAAAATATCTGGAAATATAATTTAAAAGAGGTAAAAGGAATGACTTAAACATGGTAGGTCTGGTTAAAGAATTAAAAGTGATATATTTTGTTCTTCATAGAGCAATGTTCAATAATTAGCTCTCCAGTAAGTGAATGGAAGGGAAAATTAATGATTAAATGGCTTTGAAGTCAACCTGATTGGTTTACAAGCTAAAAAATTATGAGGTTCTTTCTTAAATTTATGAAAATGAGATAGATGTGCATCTTTGAATTTGGCTTATTGACAGATGTATTTTACTTTCTTAAGAGAAAAGCATTTTTTTTTGAGTGAGTCATCAAAGGCTTGTTTAACTTGCTTATTCCTCAGAGTATATATGAAAGGATTCAACATTGGTGATATGGAAGAAATAAGCAGTGATACACCTTTGTTAATATTTACCTCTTCTTTTGCAGATGGCTTGATATAGATGAAAATGCAACTGCCATAAGAGATGGAAAGTACAATCATGTGGGAAGAACATGTAGAAAAAGCTTTTTTTCTTTGTTGAAGAGAAGGGAATTTTAGAATTGTCCTTATGACATAAACGTAGGAGAGAACTACACAAAAAAGAGTGATGATGAAGATCAGTACGGAACAGGCTATAACCATCTGCTCAATTAACCATGTGTCTGAGCATGAGATCTTCAGGAGAGGTGATATATCACAGACAAAATGGTCAATGATGTTTGAATCACAGAATTCCAGATGAAAATCTAAGCTGAGTGGTGGGAGGATAGTCATGAGTGCTGCCATCCAGCAGCAGATGACCATTGTTTTGCACAGTTTGTTGCTCATGATCGTCATATAATGCAAGGGTTTGCAGATGGCCACGTAACGATCATATGACATGGCTGCCAAGAGAAAAAATTCAGTTACCCCAAAGAGATCGGTTAAAAATAGTTGTATGAAACATGCCTTATAGGTAATCACTCTGTCCCCAGTTGATATATTGTAGAGGAATCTTGGAATACAGGCGGTTGTAAACACGATTTCTAAGAAAGAGAAATTTTGGAGAAAAAAATACATGGGCGTTTTAAGGTGGGGATCCACCAAAGTTAGGATAATGATGGTCAGATTTCCAGTTATACTCAAAATGTAGGTGATAAATAGAAAAATAAAGAGCAAAATCTGCAACTGAGGATCATCTGTCAGTCCCAGAAGGATGAACGCTGTTACTGCGGTGTGATTTCTCATTATTGACTCCTGGATTTTGCCAAACCCACCTGTAAATGTCAGAGAGATTTGAACTGCAGAATTCAATGATGAAAACAGCCAATGATGAGAATTCTCTTGGTTATTTGACTCATCCAGGATCCATGGGCTTTACTTGTTGATCTAAGGAATACATTTCTTGTTTTACATGAGCTGAGTTTCCTCATCTATTTGTACCTAGTGATCAAGTGAAACTTTTACATATGTTTAAATTGCTGATTTACAGCATAACTTTTCCTTTACTAATCTCTTAAATTAATTTATAATTAATTAAACATTTAACTTTTAGCCTGGGTGGTATATTAATTACATTAATTTTCATTTTTTATATTATAGCTATTTTTATATGGCCAAATGTTTCCTTTAACTCATAGGGTAAAGCAAAAAAATATTAACTTCAATTTCATTCCTTTTCTTTATAATTTGGGAAATTTTAAAATCCTAAAATAAAATTTTGTGTGCTCACTCAGTCATGTCCGACTCTTTTTGACCCTACGGACTGTAACCCACCAGGATTCTCTGTCCATGGAATTTTCCAGGCAAGAAAACTGGAAAGACTTTCCATTTCCTCCTCCAGGAGATATTCCTGGCCCAGGGATTGAACCTACATCTCTGTGTTTCCTGCATTGGCAGGCAGGTTCTTTACCACTGTGCCACCTGGGATTTTGAACTTTTGATTTTCTCTAAATCATAATTTTTGCTTTCTAAAGATTGAGAATTCATTATAATGGCAAAACATGTCTTTATTCTAAACCATTTACATTTGTAATCTCAAGTTTCTAGTCTAAGCTTAACTACTTGTATTTTGGATCTTCTCATTGGATAACACTGTGTAGTACAGTCTGGCTATTTTGTTACACCCTTCATCACATTGTGAGGTAATGCTGAGTGCAATGAATGAACTGCTGAAGGATGTAAAAGGTATACTTGATGCTTTCATTTAACACTCAGATTGAAGCACATTTATATACTCTATTATGGTTAAAAACTCAATACAAAAGTTGATGAATATCCTCAACATGAAACTCTCTTTCCTCCATTTTCATTTCTTTCAAATCCACATTTTGCCTTTACTTTTATATGTTGCATTTATTTCTCAGACACTTACTGTCTGGATTTGAACCTCAGCAGCCATCATAAAGCACTCATGATGTATCTCCCTAGAACTTACTTTAATCTAAGTCATATATCCATAAAATTAAGTATAATCATAATACTACATGTCTTAGGAAGCATCACTATGAACAAAGCTAGTGGAGGTGATGGAATTCCAGTTGAACTATTTCAAATCCTGAAGGATGATACTCTTAAAGCACTGCACTCAATATGACAGCAAATTTGGAAAACTCAGCAGTGGCCACAGCACTTAAAAAGGTCAGTTTTCATTCCAATCCCAAAGAAAGGCAATGCCAAAGAATGATCAAACTACTGCACAATTGCATTCATCTCACATGCTAGCAAAGTAATGCTCCAAATTCTCTAAGCCAGGCTTCAACCGTATGTGAACCATGAAATTCTAGACATTCAAGCTGGTTTTAGAAAAGGCAGAGGAACCAGAGATCAAATTGCCAACATCTGTTATGTCATAGAAAAACAAAGAGAGCTCCAGAAAAATATCTGCTTTGGCTTATTGATTGTGTCAAAGTCTTTGACTGTGTAGATCACAAAAAAATGTAGAAAATTCTTCAAGAGATGGGAATACCAGACTACCTTACCTGCCTACTGAGAAATCTGTATGGAGGTCAAGAAGCAATAGTTAGAACCAGACATGGAATGACAGACTGGTTCCAAATTGGGAAGGAGTATGTCAAGGCTGTATATTGTCGCCCTGCTTATTTAACTTATATAAAGCGTACATCATGTGAAATGTCAAGCTGGATGAAGCACAAGTGGCAACCAAGATTCCCAGGAGAAGTATCAATAACCTAGGATATGCTAATGAAATCACACTTATGGCAGAAATAGAAGAGGAACTAGAGAGCCTCTTGATGAAAGTGAAACAAGAGAGTGAAAAAGCTGGCTTAAAACCAAACATTCAAGAAAAAAAAAAAAAAAAGATCATGGCTTTTGGTCCCATCACCCCATGGCAAATAGATGGAGAAACAATGGAAACAGTGACAGACTTAATTTTCTTGGGCTCCAAAGTTAATACAGATGGTGACTTCATCCATGAAATTAAAAGACACTTTCTCCTTGTAAGAAAAGTTATGACCAATTTGGATAGCGTATTAAAAGGCAGAGACATAACTTTGCCAACAAAGGTTCATATAGTCAAAGTTATGGTTTTTCCAGTATCATGTATGAATGTTAGAGTTGGACCAAAAAGAAAGCTGAGCGCCGAAGAACTGATGCTTTTGAACTGTGGTGTTGAAGACTCTTGAGAGTCCCCTGGACTGCAATTAGATTCAACTGGTCATTCCTAAAGGAAATCAGTCCTTAATATTCATTGGAAGGACTGATGCTGAAGCTGAAACTCCAATAATTTGGACACCTGATACAAAGAACTGACTCATTGGAAAGACCCTGATGCTGAAAAAGATTGAAGGCAGGAGGAGAAGGGGACCGCAGAGGATGAGATGGTTGGATTCAGTTCAGTTGCTCAGTCATGTCTGACTCTTTGTGACTGCAGCATGCCAGGCTTCCCTGTCCATCACTAACTCCCGAAGTTTACTCAAACTCTGTTCATTGAGTCGTGATGCCATCCAACCATCTCATCCTCTGGGGTCCCCTTCTCCTCCGGCCTTCGATCTTTCCTAGCATCAGGTTCTTTTCAAATGAGTCAGTTCTTTGCATCAGGTGGCCAAAGTATTGGAGTTTCAGCTTCAACATCAGTCCTTCCAATGAATATTCAGGACTGATCTCCTTTAGGATGGACTGGTTGGAACTCCTTGCAGTCCAAAGGACTCTCAAGAGTCTTCTCCAACACCACAGTTCAAAAGCATCAGTTCTTCACCATTCAGCTTTCTTTACAGGCCAACTCTCACATCCATACATGACTACTGGAAAAACCATAACCTTGCCTAGATGGACCTTTGTCGGCAAAGTAGTTTCTCTGCTCTTTAATATGTTGTCTAGGTTGGTCATAACTTTTCTTCCAAGGAGTAAGCATGTTGCAGTCCATGGTGTCACAAAGAGCTGGGCACAACTGAATGACTGAACTGAACTGAACTGATAATATTATATACTTATGTTTTTTTCTATGCTCCATGCAATTGTCTATTACATATGTTATCTATAAAATAGTTAGACCATCTTATGAGGTGGAAAATTCTGAAAGAGATGGGCATACCAGACCACCTGACCTGCCTCTTGAGAAACCTATATGCAGGTCAGGAAGCAACAGTTAGATCTGGACATGGAACAACAGACTGGTTCCAAATAGGAAAAGGAGTATGTCAAGGCTGTATATTGCCACCCTGCTTATTTAGCTTATATGCAGAGTACATCATGAGAAATGCTGGGCTGGATGAAGCACAAGCTGGAGTCAAGATTGCTGGGAGAAATATCGATCACTTCAGATATGCAGATGACACCACCCTTATGGCAGAAAGTGAAGAGAAAGAAAGTGAAGAGGAACTAGAAAGCCTCTTAATGAAAGTGAAAGTGGAGAGTGAAAAAGTTGGCTTAAAGCTCAACATTCAGAAAACGAAGATCATGGCATCCAGTCCCATCACTTCATCGGAAATAGATGGAGAAACTTTGGGAACAGTGTCAGACTTTATTTTTGGGGGCTCCAAAATCACTGCAGATGCCGACTGCAGCCATGAAATTAAAAGACACTTACTCCTTGGAAGAAAAGTTATGACCAACCTAGACAACATATTGAAAAGCAGAGACATTACTTTGCCAACAAAGGTCTGTCTAGTCAAAGCTATGGTTTTTCCAGTAGTCATGTATGGATGTGAGAGTTGGACTGTAAAGTAAGCTGAATGCCAAAGAATTGATGCTTTTGAACTGTGGTGCTGGAGAAGACTCTTGAGAGTCCCTTGGACTGCAAGGAGTTCCAACCAGTCCATCCTAAAGGAGATCAGCCCTGGGTGTTCTTTGGAAGGACTGATACTAAAGCTGAAACTCCAGTACTTTGGCCACCTCATGCAAAGTGTTGACTCATTGGAAAAGACTCTGATGCTGGGAGGAATTGGGGGCAGGAGAAGAAGGGGGTGACAGAGGATGAGATGGCTGGATGGCATCACTGACTCGATAGACGTGAGTCTGAGTGAACTCCAGGAGTTGGTGATGGACAGGGAGGCCTGGCGTGCTGCGATTCATGGGGTCGCAAAGAGTAGGACATGACTGAGCTACTGAACTGAACTGAACTGATGAGGTAAGAGATATATTAAGATGTTAGTCACTCAATTGTGGCTGACTGTTTGAAACCCCATGGACTGTAACCCAGCAGGCACCTCTGTCCATGGGTTTCTCTAAGCAAAAATACTCGAGTGGGTTTCCATTTCCTTATCCAAAGGTATATTATCTCCACTTTTAAAGTGGGAGAACTGAGGCACAGAGAGATAAAGTTTATTTTTAAGGTTTTCTGATATTAAGTAGCCATACAGAGCAACTCCAGAGTCCCAGGCTTGAATCACTGCATTCTGATTATTGATGCACATTTACCTGAATATCTTGGTTTCATGAACAGTATTTGTATTGCTAATTTTTTTAAAAAAGGTAGTGTTATTATAATATTTATTGTCATCAAAGTTGACTTGAGAAGCAAAGAGAGACAATTGTAATAATTATGTTGCTACAACTGGTATAAATGGGCTATTTAGAACAAAAACTAAATGTATGCCACTCAGTTGATATGCAACCACTCAATTACTGTGTAATATAAGAACTGATGGAGATTACAAAGTGCAACTGTCTGATTTTCCATTTTATTCTTTTTTTTCCTGTTAGTATGTTGATCCTTCCATGTTTGCCCAATATTTCTCCCCAGAAATACTAAGGCTGAAGACTAAGGACTGTATTATTCTGGGTTAAGATCAATCTAGTTGAGAGTTCTTTTTCACATATCCTCCATTTTATTGATAGATAATTACAGTTTTCTAACTTGCAAGTAATGTCTTTAGTGCTCCAAGTTTTCTAATTTTACTAAATGCAAGATAGATCTTGTGCGAGTAATGCACTTTCTTATGTTTTTAGTATATTCCTTTCAAAAAGCTTTGAGACATGTACTACCAGAGCTTTTTTTAATTCTTTTTTTTTAATTTGATAATTTTCAAAACAGTTTGTTGTTTTCCTAGCATCACCCACAGATCCAAAGGAACTAAAAAATATAAGGTATAGTCAATATTTAACTTTATTAGTTTCAACTGTGAAACAGAGCAGGACTGTATGGTCCTTCACCCTCATGTCCTCAACCTGCCTTTCGTCTGTGGAAAAACTGTAACCAATGAATAAGTTTTAATCAGAGAAGTGAGAAAATGTAGAAACAAAGGAAAACAGGCAAAGGAGACCAAATAACAATAGTTCAGTCATTAAGCACTGTCAAGGACATTTAGTTCCTTCTCTGGGGTTGTGGATAATATTCTGAGCCATGTCCCATGAGCTGTCTTACAAATACTGAATCCGCACCAGGTGAAGAAGTAACTATATAATGACCAGCCATGTAGCGATGACATAAGCCACTACATTCTAAGAATTAGCCACAAGGAAATGGAAACAAACCAACCTTGGAACTGAAGACTAGTTGTACTTAAACAATCAAGATAATGCTGATCAAATCACTGGTGACCAGAGCTGACTGTGCTGTTTCTGCCAGTAGCCCCTCTCCCTCAATGTATAAAAGCTCTAACTAGCTGATGGTCAGTGAGGGGGACTCAGTCTTTGGACAGGCATCATCATTCCCCCACCTTGTTACTGGCATCCAAAATAAAACAAACTTTTCTTTCTACTAACATGGCCTATTTAATGTCTTTTGAGTGGCAAGCAGGAAGACCCCATTTCAGTTAAAAGTGTACAGCATAACAATTCATTGTTTGTATACTTTGTAAAATAATCATCATAATGAGTCTAGCCAACATTCACCACTTTACTTAGTTACCTAAAATACCTTCCTTGTGATGAGACCTTTTAATATCTACTGTCTTATTAAGTTTCAAATATGTAATGCAGTGTAATTATCTATAGTCTCCCAGCTGTAAATTACATTTCCAGGACTTACTACTTTATAATTGAAGGTAGTATCTTTTGGGCCCCTTCACTCATTGTTCCCCTGCCCCCACCCTACCTCTGACAACCACCAATCTGTCCTCTGTATCTTTGAGCTTGGGAGTTTTTGGTGTGTTTTTGTTTGTTTGTTTTTGGATTCCACATGTATGTGACATCATGTAGTGTTTGTCTTAACTTAGTTTCCAATGCTTTGAGCCAGATCTTTCTCTTTAGTTTAAGCAGCTAAACCCTGTCTTCTGCTACTATAGGTGCAGTGGCTGACAGACCCCATCAAAGTGTGGGATATTAATTGAGGCTCAGGGTAGATAAAGTTGGATGAAAGGCTGATACCCTCTTGAACAGTTTAATGTCATCTGATGGTGACTGTAGCTCACACTGAGAGTCCCTGTCTTGTTTTCTTCTTTTCATGAATGCGGTTCACCACCCAGTAGTTCTCTGCATATACAATTCAGATTTGCTTGGGTCTTGAAATGATCTTAGCTTTAGTAATCAATATATTGTTTTTCTCTGAATCCAGCTGTTCATAGATAAATATTTAATTATGCTGACATTTGAATTCACAAAATCCTGCTTTAAGTATTTAACTTTAACAAAACATTTTAATTTTGAAAAAGGTTAACAAAATGAAAAAATCTCTGCTATTGATGTGTGTGTGTGTTTGTGTTTTTTTTGTGTTTGTGTTATTCCCCAACCAAATCTGCTAATGATCTTTAGGGACCATCATTCTAGAAAAATGACTGTGGGATATTCCCATCAAATACTAACATTAGTATTCACCTTACTGGTAGGTTGTTTAAGTCTAAAACAGGGAGGGGGAGAGATAAATTGGGAGATTGGGATTGACATATACACAGTAGCATATATAAAATAGACAACCAATAAAGACTTACTATATAGCACAAATAACTCTATTCAATACTCTGTAATGGCATATATGGGAAAGGAATCTAAAATAAAAAGAGGATATATGTATGTGTATAACTGTTTCAGGGCTTCCTAGACTGCTCAGTGATTAAGAATCTGTCTATCAATGTAGGAAACACGGGAGAGATGGATTTGATCCCTAGGTCAGGAAGATGCCCTGCAGGAGGAAACGGCAACCCACTCCAGTATTCTTGCCTGAAAAATCCCATGTAGAGGAGCCTGGCAGGCTATAGTCCATGGGGTTTCAGAAGTCTTGGGCATGACTGAGCCACTGAACACAATGAGCACAGTTAACTGATTCACTTTGCTGTACACTGGAAACTAACATGACAATGTAAATCTATACTCCAGTAAAAATTTTAAATATCGATTAAAAATGTCTGACACTTTGCTTAGAGACAGAAATCTATCATGACATTCCCCATCCACCTTCTTCCACAAAACATGCATGCATAGTGTGTAAATGACTGAAGGAGCAAAGATTTTCATACTTACCCCGTCACCATTAAGTTATTTCACGTCACCTGTTGACAGTTTATTTGAAGATACTCATAACGATACACATGCTGAACAGGAATATGCTAGAGGAGACATGTGACTTCTGTTTTCTCAGGGAATCACATTCAGCTAGGAAATCCCTGAAAATGCTCAGAGACCTACTATATCATACAGAGCTCCCTCTGTGAGAGGCACTGTGCCATTTTACACTGAGAATATATATTCTTCTCTTGCTAATTCAAATAAAAGAATGTCTTTTCTAAAGGGGTAAAGGAATAACATGGGAGAACAATTGATTAGGAGTAGTTGATATGATGAACTTGTTGGTCAGGAAAATGTATTTGGCACCAAATGTTATAGCTAGTTAATTCATGTATCCCACATATAATGAGTCAATAGAATCAACAAACAATAGTGTCCATGGAGACTCACGTTTAAAAGTCACTAAGGAATGTTAATATAAGTTTTGGCAATCAACTTTCCACAAGGTAGCAGTGAGAACAGTGCCTTTGAGGACAAGAAAATGCGACAATAGCATTAGACACATTGTGATGTTGCAGGAAAAGTCAAATGATGAAATGTTTGATTTTTTTCACAGTGTCTAAAGCAATTAAATAGGCATAACAAGCCTTTATCCACTTTCTTTAAACAACTCATGGATACTATAAAAATATGAACATAAAAAGGAAAAAATGACATAGTAATTACCAGCATAAATTATGTTATAAAAGTAGTGTCACAGATTTTTCCCCTTAACCACAAGTACATAACTAAATCTGTAAAAACTTGTAATCTACCATTTACATACAACCTATGGCAATTCTATTTAATTATAAACATATAATTTTTATATGAAATTTTGTTTTCAGAAATGGAAGACTACCTTTATGTGAATCCAGGGTAGACTGCACTTGTGATGACTCAGCAAAATAGCACCTGAGACACACTGTTAACTTCAGGGACAAAGTCTTATATTTATGGCACATGAAAGAGTTTAGCCAAATGATGAGCATTTCATACAGTTGGCCATACCTAGAAATCAGGAGGAATAGGGTGTATACTCCTGTGAGCTGACTCTGAATTATAGGTATACAATTTTGAGAGTTGTAGCTAAATGTACTTTTTCAGGGAAGTTTGTAAGGAGATACATACAAGGCACAAGCTGGAATCAAGATTGCCGGGAAAAATATCAATAACCTCAGATATGAAGATGACACCACCCTTATGGCAGAAAGTGAAAAAGAACTAAAGAGCCTCTTAATGAAAGTGAAAGAGGAGAGTGAAGAAGTTGGCTTAAAGCTCAACATTCAGAAAACTAAGGTCATGGCATCTTGTCCCTTCACTTCATGGCAAATAGATGGGGAAACAGTGGAAAAAGTGGCTGACTTCATTTTTTCAGGCTCCAAAATCAGTGCAGATGGTAATTGCAGCCATGAAATTTAAAGACACTTACTCCTTGGAAGGAAAGTTATGACCAACCTAGACAGCATATTAAAAAACAGAGACATTACTTTGTCAACAAAGGTCCATTTAGTCAAGGCTATGGTTTTTCTGGTAGTCATGTATGGATATGAGAGTTGGACTGTAAAGAAAGCTGAATGCCGAAGAATTGGTGCTTTTGAACCGTGGTGTTGGAGACGACTCTTGAGAGTTCCTTGGACTGCAAGGAGATCCAACCAGTCCATCCTAAAGGAGATCAGTCCTGGGTGTTCATTGGAAGGACTGATGATGAAGCTGAAATTCTAATACTTTGGCCACCTTATGTGAAAAGCTGACTCATTTGAAAATACCCTGATGCTGGGAAAGATTGAGGGCAGGAGAAGGGGATGCTAGAGGATGAGATGGTTGGATGGCATCACTGACTCAATGGACATGAGTTTGGGTAAACTCTGGGAGTTGGTGATGGACAGGGAGGCCTGGCATGCTGCGGTTCATAGGGTTGCTAAGAGTCGGACATGACTGAGAAACTGAACTGAACTGAATATATATATATATATGAAAGGAAAACACCTATCAGTGTAATGATGAAGGCACCTCTCAGTGTGATGATGAATGTCACCACCGCACAGATTATAATCATCTGTTCTATGAACCATTTATCTGAGCTTGAGATCTTTAGGAGGGGACCTGCATCACACCCAAAATGATGAATGGCACTGGAGTCACAAAATTCTAGCTGGAGGCCCATACTGAGTGGTGTGATGACAATCATCAACTCAGAGATCCAGCAGCAGAGCACAAAGATGATGCAGACTCTACTGTTCATGAAGGGGTTTACAGATGGCCATGTAGTGGTCATAGGACATGACTGCCAGAAGGAAAAATGCTGCGACTCCAAAAAGTCCAGCAAAAAATATTTGACCAGCACAGGCAATAAGCCCCTGATGGCTCAGATGATAAAGCATCTGCCTGCAATGCAAGAGACCCAGGTTTGATCCCTGGGTTGGGAAGATCCCCTGAAGAAGAAAATGGCAGCCTACTCTAGTATTCTTTCCTGGAGATCTCCATGAACAGAGGAGCCTGGTGGGCTACAGTCCATGGAATCTCAAAGAGTTGGACATGATTGAACAAATTTACTTCACTTCTCCAGGTGTTACAAGTAATGGTATTGTCCCCACTTAATATGCTGTACAGGAATCTGGGAATACACACTGTTGAGAATGAGACTTCTAAGAAGGCAAGGTTTTTGAAGAAAAAATACATAAGTGTTTTAAGATGAGAATCCATGAATGTGAGAATGATAATGGTCAGATTTCCAGTAACACTCATCACATATGTAAGAAATAAAAAGACAAAAATCAGAACTAGCAACTGTGGGTCCTCTGTAAATCCCAACAAGATGAATGTTGTTATGACTGTGTGATTTCTCATTACCAGCTTTGATGTTTTATACGATCTACATGTAACAAAGTCAAAGACAAGTTATCTAAACAGATGAAAAGAAATAATAAGCAAAAAAAGAAAAAATCAGAGAAATGGGAAAGAGAAACAAGAGAGAAGATGAATATAATCAAAAGCTGATTCTTGGAGAGGATGTCTAATATTGATAAACTGTTATTGTGGTTGGTCTGGAAAAAAAGAGAAAAGGTGAAATTTATCAGCAATGTGAGGTATGACATCATTGCAGTTTATGCATACATAAAAACATAAAAATATCATGTCTCTACAAAGTAGATTTGACAGCTTAAATTAATGAATCAATGCTACGAAAGATACAGTCTACCAAAGCTAATTCAAGATGAAATATCTAACCTATACATCCCTATCTCTAATATTAAAGTAAACAGGTACATAAATCATCCAACAAAGAGAACTGCAGCCTCAGATGATTTAATTGTATATTTCTATCAAACACTGAAAAACAGGAAAAAGCCTGTATGATACAAGTCCTTTCATACAGTTGTTGAGAGCAAAAATCATAGTTATTATCTGATGTGATTGTCAATGTAAATAGTCAAGATATAAATGATAACTGTCATGAGAAGTAGAAGTGTAAAAGCAAAAAAGTTTTTTTACATTCTACCCCCAGTGGTAATGACTTGGAAACAATATTCCAAAAAATATTGTTTCCAAGTCATTTGTGAAGTGTTCACTGTGTAGATTATTATTCACAGACCATGTACAAACTTATAAGAGGCAATACAGTAAAAAGCACATTGTATAAATTACATAAATTAAAATTGAAGAGTAAGGTTATTCAATTGAATGCAGGAAAGGAGAAACAAAAGAATGAACAGCAATGGGAACAAATAGCAAGTAACAAAATGATAGGCCAAAGTCCAAACATAAATGATGATACACTGCCTATAAATGTTCAAAGCATATCACACTAATTATAAGAGATTATAAGAATGCATTTTAAAAAATTGCCTACCTGGATGTTATATACAAGCACTTCATTTGTATATAAGATTTACTTATATATTCGAGGTTGTGTTTATGTGTGTGTGTGTTTACGTATAATATAACATCTATTTTCCCCATCTTAACCAATTTATAAGATAGGCCTAGAGACTTCCTCATTTGCCACAGACCCAGAGACATTCATGATGACATTTAAGAACTGAAATGAATTTCTCACATCCTGTGAACTATCCAAATTTAAAAGAAAAGCACGTGTTATATGTATCTTACATATAACTATATGTTTATATATAAATGCTTGTATGTATCCTTAGGAAATTTATAGGAATTAGTTTTCCAAGTTTTGGAATAGAAAAATATTGATTTGAGAAATATATACATACTTACATTTTAGTCTGTCATTCAGGCTTCAGTTTTTGTTTTCTCACAATTAAACAAGAATTGTTAGTAATGACATACATATAGTCTAGTGATTCTTTCTCACTTGCACTCAAAGACAGCAATGGAAATGCATAAACAGGCAATATCAATTTTTATATCCATATGTGTAGCATTTACTGTGAATGACAGTGTGAGTCTAAATTTTAAAATGAACTATTTCTATGTAATCTGAAGAGTTAGATAGAAGGAAAGACTAGTAAAAAGGCAAAAGAAAATCAGAAATTCTCTGATTGTTGAGAAGTTGATGTTCTGGTCCAACAATTTTTTAGCAGAGAATGGTTCCCTGAAAAGTTTCACTAAAGATATGATTGAGGATGCTTTCTTTATGTGGTCAACCTGTAACAGGTAAGGTAAACAAAGTTAGAAAAAAGTTTCCTTGAAAAAAAAGAAAAAAGTGTCCTTGATGACTATGCTTAAAAATCACTAATGAATGTAAAATATGATAATATAGAAAAGCAAAACAAAAGCTAACAAATACACCTAGGAACTGGGACAGTCCTATGAGATAGGAGGTGCATTAATAATACCAGGGTAAGGAGGTATCTTCATGGTACTAAATCTTTGCAAATGATGATTCAGATCATACTTTTTCATGTTAATTCACATTTTTAATTGCTAATAATCATAGTTTTCAAATATTTATTGATAATTTATGCTTTGTTTATGAACAGGCTGTTATGGTCCTTTCTGTTTTTGAACTAATATTACTCCTTATGCTTTTCTAAGTCATTTGTATACAAATTCAAGGATATCAGTCTTTGCAAGTCTTATGTTGTAAATCCCATTTCACTATTTGTTACTTAACATTTAATACTATTGTGTTGGCCAAGAAGTTTTTTCAGTTTTTAAGCAAAAAATAAAGGACGCATTTTCATTTTCACTAAGAACTTCATTGAACAACATATTCACTGTTTTGTTTCACTACTTTCCACCATTTTTCAAGTAACTTCATAATTCTATCTTGCCAAAACTTTTGATACTTTTGAGCAAAGAGCTGTTCAAGGTGCCTTTTACAGTCTTCCAGGGAATTGGAATTTTATCCATTAGGAGGATTATGTAAAGATGGAAATAAATTGAGATCTGAAGGTGCAATATCCAGGGAATATATCAGATGAATCAGAACTTCCCAGCCGTGCTGTAACAGTTTGTGCCTAATATTCAAGGAAACCTGTAGTCTTCCATTATCCTGACGGAATATTATGGGTTTTCTGTTCACTAACTCCAGATACTTTTCATCGAGTGCTGCTTTTAGTTGGTCTAACTGGGAGCAGTACTGTTGGAATTAATAGTTTGGTTTTTCAAAAGGAGCTTATAATAGAAGGACTTCTTTTCAGTCTCACCATATGCACAACATCACTTTCTTTGAAAACAGGACTTTGCTGTGGTTGGTGGTAGTTCATTTTGCTTGTCCTATGATCTGTTTCATTCCATATTATTCTACAGTATCCACTTTTCATCATCTGCCACAATTTGTTTTAATTTTCATTATTTTTAAGTAGAGAATTACATGTGGAAATATGGTCAGAAGTTTTTTCTTGCTTAACTTATGTGCAACCCAAACATTAAAATGATTAACATAACCAATATGGACTTCCCTAGTGGCTCAAATGGTGAAGAATCCACCTATACTGCAGGCAGGAGACCTGGGTTCGATCCCTGGGTTCTGAAGATCCTCTGGAGAAGGGAATGGCAACCCACTCCAGGATTCTTGCCTGGAGAATCCACATGGACTGAGGAGCCTGGCAGGTTACAGTACCTGGGATCACAAAATGTCAGACACAACTGAATGACTTTCACTTCACTTCAACACAACCAAGCTGTTGCAAATGATTTTCAGGGCTTGATTTGGATGTTTTGAGTATGTTGGCTGTCTCCTGTTGGTATAACATTCACTACTCTCCATTATTGTCTTTATTTGACTGCTGTCAACTTCACTGGTCTACTTGACTGTGGAATGTCATCCAGTGAGAAATCTCCAGCACAAAACTCTGCAAACCACTTTTGACACCTTCAGTCAGTCACAGAACCTTCTTCATACACTGCACAAATCTTTTTGTGTGTGTGCTTCGGTTGCATTTTTACCTTTCTTGATACAATAAAAGATAATGTGCTGAAAATGTTGGTTTTTTCTTCCATCTTCAGTATTAAAGTGCCTCACAAAAATTTATCAATTATGTTTTCTTTTTTTTAAATTTAAATTAATCAGTTTTAATGAGGTGGATGAAACTGAAGCCAATTGTACAGAGTGAAGTAAGCCAGAAAGAAATTTATCAATTAAAAATTTTTTTAAAATATAAATTTATTAATTTTAATTGGAGGTTAATTATTTTACAATATTGTATTGGTTTTGCCATACATCAACATGATCTGCCACAGGTATACACGTGTTCCCCATCCTGAAACCCCTTCCTCCTCCCTCCCCGTACCATACCTCTGGGTCATCCCAGTGCACCAGCCCCAAGCATCCAGTATCATGCATCAAACCAAAAAAAAAAATTCATCAATTTTGATGTTTTTTTTTAATGCACATTGATAGAATAGCTGTCACAATACAATCTAAAAAAAAATTGTTTTGAATGATGTTAAAGATAACTAAGCATTAGTAGAGTCCGCTCACAGAAAAAAACAATTGAATGTTTTGGCCAAACCAGTACTTACGGTGCTGGTGGTATCCTGAAAATTTGCTTGAATTGTAGTAAAATATGCTTCCTTTTGT
This sequence comes from Capra hircus, assembly GCF_001704415.2. NCBI lineage: Eukaryota > Metazoa > Chordata > Mammalia > Artiodactyla > Bovidae > Capra > Capra hircus. The sequence goes on from NC_030812.1 coordinate 57,484,913, forward strand.
TTTATTGTTTCTGAATCTTTTGCCATTATGGCTTTACTGATTCTGATGTTGTCATATATTTGCTTACATTTTGTTCCTCTTATTTTATTATTTATTTTCTTTACATTAATATCTGCATCCAACATGCAGAAGTCAACAAAATAAGGTGGTTATCAAAAGAAAATATATAGAAAAAGTCCATAGTGAGGTTGGAGGGACAAACACTAGATGAGCATGGTATCATGGAAAACAAATGTGAGTTTCATGTGCCATGAGGTTTGGAAATGTTGATTAAAATTTTTTTCATTCTTTATATGTGAGTAATTTGGTATTATAATTTTATAGAGTTTCCCCTCTTCATTATAAATTCATATACACATTACTAGCCATACCATTATGTATATTAGTAATGGTGTTACTATGAATTCTTAGGTGTTATGATTCTTTGTTTCTAAGGTAATTTTTTTCCAGCATTCACTAGTTTGCAAATTTGATCTTTAAGAAGTCTTCTGTGTCATCTTGGAATTTCCCACTCAGTGCTGGAGCATAGTAGTGTTGTCAGTCATTCAAAAGACAAAGCTGGGAAAAAAACATGTTAAGAAATCGTTAGTTTACACTTATGCTTCTAATTTTAATTCAGCACCACTGAATTATTTTCTCATCATATTTGATTTTCTCAGTCAGTCTGTCAGTCAGTTCAGTTGCTCAGTCATGTCAGACTCTTTGTGACCCCATGAATCACAGCACACCAGGCCTCCCTCTCCTTCACCAACTCCTGCAGTTCACTCAGACTCACGTCCATCGAGTCAGTGATGCCATCCAGCCATCTCATCCTCTGTCATCCCCTTCTCCTCCTGCCCCCAATCCCTCCCAGCATCAGAGTCTTTTCCAATGAGTCAACTCTGCATGAGGTGGCCAAAGTACTGGAGTTTTGGCTTTAGCATCATTCCACCCCTTATCCTTTCAGTGAAATTCCTAGGTCTCAACATTAGTATATTTACTAGTTTACCCAATGCTAAAATTCAGACAAGGTGAAATCAGAATTACTCAGTCAGTACTATCAGTGATAAAACACAAACTATATTAAGCTAAAGCTATGAGTGTTTTTTTTTTAATAAATAAAGCTATGTTTGTAATCCTTTTACCGTTTAGACTGCCCCACTGAGGGACCATGATCAGAGCATGATATTTTAAAAAGTCACACACTATATTACTTTTATTCCTTTATTTGCTTTTAACTCCTTGTGGTTCTTTTATTCACAGCATAATACTGTTATTTCATTTGATTTTTTATTCAATTTCAGTGTTATTGTTTCTTGTAATATGATACTTTAAACTTTACATAAAATAATGATATGGTTGAAAAATCCAAGTTTTGTTCAAAAGGGAGCAACCATTTTCTTGACAAAATATTTGCATGTATGACGACAACGGCAAACTGGCATTTGCAATTTACCTCTACAAGGATTAAATTATGAACCACTGCAGCTGCTGACCTTCAACACCCCTGAAAGGACTTCAGGGTAAAGATCAGGAATCAGGCACCCTGTGCTCTTAAAAAAAACTGATAGAACAGGCCTTCAGATAGATATTTTCAAAAGATTTTATGAACCCATTTTTTTGCATCTTCTTGTATCTAGACAGCACTAAAATCATTATTGGTGACATCTGTTCCTTGTGACTAGCAGCAAGCCTTGCCCAAAACGTGTGCTTGACTGCAGGTATCACCCTTCACTAAAATCACGTATAATAACCTTCATCCCTACTTCTCTGGAACTGTTTCTCAGAGCTATCTGAAATTTTGTCTGCAGAGTTGTCCTCATTTTGCCTCAAGTAAAACTTAATTCACAACTCTTATGTGCATTTTTTTTCAGTTGACAGTGTTATAAAAATGTCAATCTTTTTATCATATATTTATTCACTCAAAAAAAGTTAAGCATCCAAATTCTGGGTATGGTTTAAGCCATCAGATTATCTATCTACCTACTTATCTGTCTCTCATCATATCTAGCTATAGTCTGCTTGTCAGCTAACCATTCATTTACTTAATTGGAAGTATTGCATAATGGGTAACAAGCTACACTTTGGAATCATGAATCTGATTGCAATCATGTCTCCACGGTTTTTAAACTTTGTCATGAGTGTGAATTAGTGAAATGACTTCCGTAAGTATTAGTTTTTACAAAAGCAAAGGTCATAAATATGTGTAATTTGCCTATTGCTGACTGATTTAAATACTGTAAATACAAAAATTGGCAGTGTTTCATGCATACTAAATTTTCAACAAAAGGTGAACATTATAATAATTAGTAATATTTCAGAAAGCTTGAATGTAGGTGCACATCCTCAAATCACAAAATAAAATATCCATTCTCAAATCATAGTAATATACAGAAGTTCTAATTTTTTAATATTGAATAGAGTTGTTTTTTAAAAAAACAGTAATAGTATTAGTGGTAGGTAGCAACATGCTGATCTTCTAGTGCTAATTCACATTTTGGAAAAAACAAAAACCTCAAGAGGATTTATCCTGGTATCTTGGCACATCTGCTGGTTTGCAGAGTATACATGATTGTTTTGAAATGAGTATTTTTTAATACGATGAGTCTGACAATACTTCATATCAGCATGCTTGAAGCAATAAGCTTATTTTTAATTAAATGATAAAGACAAGGGATAAATGGTGTCAGGTGTGGTTTTCTGAGTGTCATTTCATTTTTTCTACTTTCACTTAGAGACACTATCCCCCTGGGTTTCTTGTAGAGAAGCACTCACTCCTTTTAAATAATTTCAACCTGGCAGATATTTCCCAAGTACCAAACTAGCTAGTCATCTCAGCTGTGATAATCATTATGGATGTTGGTATGGTGGGATTGGTTGAACAGATATAAATTCTCTAGTAACAGAGAGAAGTTTACTAGAAATTTTATTATTCAAGACATGCATTCAGTATAATGTGATAGTGAAGAAAGTTCCATTACTAATATAGTCACACTTTACTCTCTGATTGGAATTAATATGAGAATTTATTTAATATTATTTTCCAGTCTACAAAATTAAATATTATTTTCCAGTAAATATGTTTGACTCTATTATGGTTGATGTTTATTTACATAGTCTAGAGAAAAAAATGGATACCAACATATTCTACTAATGGCAGTAAGTAGTGTCTTACTTTTCTTTCAAATATTTAAGAATAATTATTGCTACCACGTAAATAACATACAAATAAATAACAGCGATTTAAAGGTGATATTAATTCTCATTGAATAAAGCATTGATTATTTCTCATCTATTTATGAATCTGTAAATGCAAGAACATGAAGCTTGAGATATGTGTTTGTACTTACATTTCCAGTACTTCATGGTTTACACCAGACACTGCTGTGTGGGAATGTGGAGGGAATGATGATTATTCTACTGCTCTAGACAAAGAGAACCTTGGCAACTTTAGATGTCAATCAAACATTACAAGGTTGGGGGATGTTTTTCTTGGAGAGTTTATTTCACATGTTTTAACACATTTTTGAAAAAACAGAAAAATTAACTCCCCGAGGAGTACTAATTCTGACCAACACTTTGATATATGACAATTTATCACTGATAAGTATGGATTTTCAAATCTGCCCTGGTTGCAGAACAAATATCTGCTTCTTGATTTTGAAATTACTCTGATACCAACAATTAACATACTAGAAAGTTCAATATATTTTTCAGGAAAAAGTAGAAATTAGTGAAAGAGCATAAACAGGGCCAAATGAGGACCAGATCAAGGAAGGAGTTTTAGATTCATCTATGGTTCTCTAAGGAGAAGGCAATGGCACCCCACTCCAGTACTCTTCCCTGGCAAATTCCATGGATGGAGAAGCCTCGTAGGCTGCAGCCCATGGGGTTGCCTGGAGTCGGACACGACTGAGCGACTTCACTTTCACGTTTCACTTTCATACACTGGAGAAGGAAATGGCAACCCACCCAGTGTTCTTGCCTGGAGAATCCCATGGACGGAGGAGCCTGGTGGGCTGCCGTCTCTGGGGCCGCACAGAGTTGGACACGACTGAAGTAACTTAGCAGTAGCAGCAGCATGGTTCTCTAAGAGCTGCCTTTTCCATTAACAGCCTGGAGCTAATAAATTGGAGTATTAATCTAAGAGGAGAAGAATATGCTAATATACATGAAATGAAAACAAAGATTTGCTAATGATTAGAAATAAAATTATTTATCTAAATAATGTGGGGTTTGTGAATTTCTATGTGAGGTTACAGGCTAAGTCATGTAGAAGGAAAAATATTATATATTCAATAAGAAAAAGAAGAAAAGTTTCAGAACAGGAAAAAATATTGATTGGCAAAATAATTGCTGAGAAGGAAGGTAATTTACATTATTTTATTTTAAAATGAGGAAAACATTGTATACTCTATGATGTATTTTCCTTTTTTCAGTGCTTATATACTGTTTATTTTGAAATAGTCTACCTATTTCACAAATGGTTGACAAAGATTTATTCAGAGTAAGAGGAAAATGAAGTGCATCATTGGGTATATTTTAGTTAAAAATATGCCTCTAAATTATATAACCAATTAGTACTCTGATTTCACTAAAATCCTTTTGCTTTTATAAAAAATTAGAGAATAAAAATGTTTTATTGAAAGATTTCCTTTTTATGAAAAACATATATGCACTCTAATTTAATATCTGATTAAAAGATAATTTAATGGCATGTGATGTAACTCTGAATATGTGTAACTGGGTGGAGACTGTGATTGTCTTTTCTGTTTTCTTTTTTATTATTTGGTCTCCATTACATGTGGCAAAATGTTGAAGTTCTAAATGCATTGTTAATTTTTTGTAAATGTGATTATATCTGCCTTATATTCATTTTCAAGTTTTCCTAGATTCGACTAGTATTTATTTTGCTGTGGTTCTACACACTTATGTTCTCTTTTTCTCTTGTTGTCCTTTCTATGCCTTCATCAGTAGTTCCTAGAGAAGTCTCTTCTCTAGGTGACTAATAGGGATGGAATCAAATGTCCCTTTAATATGAAATCTAAAGTATCAGAATTTAACTGTAGGTTTTCATTCAGTTCACTGGAATAATTTTATTTTGATGAAGTTAATTAAAAATGAATAAATTATTTTTGAAATCTGAACCAAGGATTTATTTAATTTATTTAACAATGGACAAATTGGAATCAGTTGTAATTGACTACTACTACTACTACTAAGTCGCTTGAGTTGTGTCCGACTCTGTGCGACCCCATAGACGGCAGCCCACCAGGCTCCCCTGTCCCTGGGATTCTCCAGGCAAGAACACTGGAGTGGGTTGCCGCTTCCTTCTCCAATGCATGAAAGTGAAAATTGAAAGTGAAGTCGCTCAGTCGTGTTTGACTCTTAGCGACCCCATGGACTTCAGCCTACCAGGCTCCTCCGCCCATGGTATTTTCCAGGCAAGAGTACTGGAGTGGGGTGCCATTGACTGGGAGTTTGTAAACAAGGGTGAAAAATATCAACTGTTATGGATATTATAGGTCAATTTCCAAAACTGAGTTGACTTCGGTAATAATAGTATTTGCAGCACAGTTCTAGAGCATATCTTCAAACTCCGGCAAATGGGTATGTTTGTGCACATGTATCTTTAATATATCATATCTTAAAGATAAATCTATTTCTGTAGTTTCTTATTTTTATACTTTTTTATTACTAGAAGTTGTTTGAAATCACAGAGGAGAAATGAAGAACCGTACAAGGCACACAGAGTTTATCCTTCTGGGACTGACATATGATTCCCAGTTACAGATCCTAATTTTTTTGTTTCTGCTTCTAAATTACACGTTGAGCATGATCGGAAACTTAACCATCATTGCCCTCACTCTGGTGGATTCCCATCTCAAGACCCCAATGTATTTCTTCCTCCGTAATTTCTCTTTCCTGGAAATTTTATTCACAAGTGCTTGCATCCCCAGATTCCTAATCACCACTGTAAACAGAGAAAAGACCATTTCTTATATTGGTTGCATGTCTCAGTTATTTTTTTACATATTCTTGGGAGTTACAGAATTTTTTCTTCTGGCGGCTATGTCCTACGACCGCTATGTTGCCATTTGCAAGCCTTTGCATTATACATCCATCATGAGCAGCACAATCTGTCATCAGCTGGTACTCAGTTCTTGGGCAACTGGATTCTTGGTTATTTTCCCTCCACTGATTTTGGTTCTTCACCTGGATTTCTGTGATTCAAATGTCATTGATCATTTCATTTGTGATATTTCTCCTATCCTACAACTTTCTTGCTCAGATACACATTTACTAGAAATGATTGAATTTTTATTAGCTGTGATAATCCTCATGGTCACATTGCTATTGGTAATTCTTTCTTACTCTTACATCATCAAGACAATTCTAAAATTCCCTTCAGCCCAACAAAAGAAAAAAGCCTTTTCTACCTGCTCTTCTCACATGATTGTTGTAACCATCACTTATGGTAGTTGTATATTCATCTACATAAAGCCCTCAGCAAATGAAAGGATCACTTTAAACAAAGGAGTGGCTGTATTAAATAGTTCAGTTGCCCCTTTGTTGAACCCATTCATTTATACTCTGAGGAACCAGCAAGTTAAACAAGCCTTCAGAGATGTATTTAGAAAGATATTTGCTGCTTCAGACAAGTAATAACTGTTTACTGAAATAATCAACATGAAAGCATAAAGCATTGAACAAAAGCTCTTTTGATGCTTCTAGTACAAGAATTGATCTCTAATATTTAATTTATTATATCACTTGTGCTTACCTGAGCTTAGAAACCGTTTCCATTTTATATATCTGAAGTTAACTTTCTGTTCTTTAAAATGAAGTATTCCTGTGTTAGAAACATAAAATTGAAAAATTTATTTTCTCTAATAGCATTTTAGAATAAAATGAATGGAAGGATTTGGTTGTATTATGGAATATAAGTTTTTGGAGTATTGCATTTTTTAAGTAATTTAAATGAATGTTCCATGATTCATTTAAAAGCCATAGTTTTAAAAATTCTTAAACTAAATTATTAAATATGCTTAAGAAGCAAAACCAATACAATATTGTAAAGTAATTAACCTCCAATTAAAATAAATTTACATTTGAAAAATAAAAAAAAGAAGCTCCAAGAGACCTTATTCTTTAAAAGTGTAATGTAGAGTATTATTTTGTAAAGTGTTTTTTTAATCAATTTTAAAATTTTTGTCAGCTTAGTAAACAAGAATGATTTCCTATTTTTAAACTGAAGCATGGTTGATTTATAATGTATTAGTTTCAGGTGTACCACAAAATGATTAAGTTACATATGTTCTTTTTTTCAGCCTCTTTTCCCTTGTAGGTTATTTTAAAGTATTGCACACAGTTTCCTGTGCTGTTCAGTAGGTCATTGTTGGTTATATATTTTTATTATAGTAGTTGCATATGTTATCACAAACTGCTAATTTACCCCTCCTTTTCTCTTTGGTTACTATAAGTTTGTTTTTTGTGTCTGTGAGTTTATTTCTGTTTTGTAAGTAAGTTAATTTGTATCATTTTTTCAAAATCTGCATATAAGCAATTGTGTGTCATGACTGCATGCTCAGTTGTGTCTGACTCTCTGTGCCTTTGTGGACTGTAGCCCACCAGGCTCCTCTGCGCACTCGATTTTCAAGCAAGAATACTGCAGCGTGTTGCCATTTCCTACTCTAGGGCATCTTCCTGAGCTGGGAAATCAAACCTGCATCTCCTCTGTCTCCTGCGTTGCAGGTAGATTTTTACCACTTGAGCCAAGTCATATGATGCTTGTCTTTCTCTGTCTGGTTTACTTCACTCCTTGTGATAATCCCTAGGTCCATCCATGCTGCTGCAAATGGCATTATTTCATTCTTTCTTGATGGTTGAATAATATTTCATTGTATGTATATGTACCACAGTTTTTTTAATCTAGTCATTTGCTGATGAGCGTTTAGTTTGCTTCCATGTAAGGGCTGTTGTAAATAGTGTTGAAATGAATTTTGGGGTGCATGTGTCTTTTCAAATTTTAGTTTACTCTGGGTATGTCCCCAGAAGTAGGATTGCTGATCCATACCTTAGTTCCATTTTTAGTTTTTTAGAAACCTTCATACTGTTTTTCATTGACTGCATCAACTTACATTTCCATCAACAACGTAGGAGTGTTCTCTTCTCTCCACACCCTCTCCAGCATTTATTGTTTGTAGATATTTTGATGATGGCCATAGTGACTAGTATGAGGTGGTAGCTCATTGTAGTTTTGATTTGTATTTCTCTATTAATCAGTATTTTCAACATCTTTTCATGTGCCTTTTAGCCACCTGTATGTCTTCTTTGGATTAATATCTATTTAGAACTTCTGCCTATTTTCTGACTAGGTTGTTTGTTTCTTAGATAGTGAGCTGTGTGACCTATTTATATATTTTTGGAAATTAATCCTTTGTTAGTCACATGATTTGCAAATATTTCCTCCCATTCTACTGGCTTTCTTTTCCTTGTCTCTATTGTTCCTTTTGCTGTGCAAATCTTCTAAGTTTATCTAGGTCCCATTTGTTTATTTCTGTTTTAATTTCCATTACCATTACTATTTCCATTCCATTACCATTTAATTTAAATTTCCATAAAGTAGGCCTGCTGCCTAGGTCCACCAGGGCTGACCTGGTGCCTGTGTCTGCACGTGTGTGCCTGGAGCTTGGGTCCATTGGGGCAGGTCTGACATTTGAATTCATTATGGCAATCCTGGCACTCAGGTGCCCAAGGATGATCTGGTACAGGATGGAGCATGAGCCTGAGTCTGCAAGAGGTGGTGGGATGCTGTATTGAGCCTGATGCCCAGGGATGGACCTGCTCTGGAGCCTGTGGGGACCAGCCTGGTGTTGGGGTCCACTAGGGTGGTCTGGCACCTGTGTCTCTGGAAGCATGCCTGTTCTTAAACTGTGGTATTGGTTCTGGAGCCTGGGTACATGGGGGTGGACCTTCAGCCTAAGTCTGTGGGGAACATTCATGGAGAATGGGAACACCAGGGCAAATCTGGATCTTGGACCCACATAGGCTCTTGGTGTTGGAGCAGGCCTAGAGCTTTGGGCCATGGGCCCAGCCTGGCATAGGATGTAGCTGTTGTGACCCTGATGCTGGGGTCCACAGTGAGGTCAGTTTCTCAGTGCTACCTGTAATGCTGTCTCCCAGGCTATAGCCCTCATTATGCCCCAAATGAAACAACTCACAACTCTCATGTTGTGCATTATTTTTTCGGTCGACAATACTCTTTTCAATAAGTGGTACTGGACTTCAGCATCAAGGTTATCCATGAACTCTACTAGATGGTGAGCCCAGAACCTCTGGGAGGGCTGGGTGGTGATGGGCTTTCCCTCTTAAAGCCAGTCTGTAAAGCTTGGAAGTGGTGCCCACTTCTTCAAATGTACAGACATCAACAAAGGCCACAGACATCCCAAACAATTAGGGAAACATTACACCAAAAAAAAAAAAAAAAAAAAGTGCTAGTAAGCAATCCTAACCAAATGGACCTTCTCTGTATTCAGCTTTCTTAGCTTTCTTTCTCTCAAGCTACACTGCTGCACCATTTCACTTCTTTCATCTCCATTTTAAAAGGATGCTACTTGTTTCATATATAATATTATACATGTTTCAATGCCATTCTCCCAAATCATCCCACCCTCGCCCTCTCCCACAGACAACCCAGAGGGATGGTATGGGGAGAGAAGTGGGAGGGGGGTTCAGGATGGGGAATATGTGTATACCTGTGGCAGATTCATGTTGATGTATGGCAAAACCAATACAATATTGTAAAGTAATTAACCTCCAATTAAAATAAATAAATTTATATTAAAAAATAAAAGGATGCTACTTTTCAACACAATAAAATCTCAGTAGCTCAAATATTAATTACTGATTATCATTGTTTTGATGGGCTTCCCAGATGGCTCAGCAGTAAAGAACGCCTGCGATTTAGGAGATGCAGGTTCGATCCCTGGTTGGGGCAGATCTCCTGGAAGAAGAAATGGCAACGTACTCTTGTATTCTTGCCTGGAGAATCCCATGGACAGAGAATCTTGGCGGTAGAGCCCATGGGATTGCAAAGAGTTAGACGTGACTGAGCATGCACTGCATGTGTGACACTTAAAATTCCACATATAAAGAAATTGGAGCAACTTATGGCTCCTTACTCCTATACTTTCTGAGTTTTACATATTGATGTCCTGAACTTGTTCTTGTTTTAACATACAGCATTTACAGGACATAATCTAAATTATGTAATTAAAATTATTTGTCTCTTTTGCAATTATATATAATAGATAATTATATTCATCATTTATTAAATTATTAGCTGCACGTTTCTAAGTGTCACATAATTACTCTGGTTTCAATAATGACTACTTCAGAGTCTCTTGTGCAGATTTGTTTATTCAGATATTTCTCATAGTGATTTTAGTACCTAAGAACTCTCTGTTGTATGGTTCATGAGGTCATGTTGATGATTTATGTTTCAAAGTTGCAGAGAGATGATAACTCAATTTTATCTTGTGTTCCTTCTTATCAAAACATAAATTCCTTAATATGCTGCAATAAGACAGATCATGCTATGTAAAGTCTATTACATAAATTCTGAAATATTTAGACAGCAGTTTTTCTTTGACATCAATAAAGAAATTTAACCGAGATAATTTGGCATATTGATAACTTAATAGTGTATTATCACAGGTAAAGATCTCTCCTACTAGCTGGTGTGTATACTTTCAATTACAGTGTCTTTCAATTACTTTCATTTATCTTTCAATTACAATGTCTTTTCCTGTCCCTGCTCCACTAAAACCACATTGCTGCTTGATAGGTAATGTACTGTAGCAGATTAAACATGATTTGAAATTAAAATCCAGACTCCACTGTTTGCTACCTGTAATGTATTGGTTAATTTACTCAGTATTCTTCTGTCTACATTTTAATATAACTGAAACATATTTATGGGATTGGTAAAGGCAGAATTATGCCAATAGAAATAATTTAAAAGAATATTGGTCAATGTATGGCAAAACCAATACAGTATTGTAAAGTAAAAAAATAAAATTTAAAAAATAAAATAAAATAAAACCCTCAAAAAAACAACAGCAAAAAAGAATATTGGTAATTTCAAAGCCCACTTTACAATTAAAGATAAATAGTTTCTGAGGTTTTCATTTAATATTAGGCACAATTTTTCAAATTTTTAAAACAGTTTTTTTTTGTTGTTCCTTAGTCAGTAGAAGTAATTATTTCCTTTCAATGAAAATAATGAAAAAGTGAATGTATTATCAGGGAAGGTTTTCTTTCTTTCTTCATTCCTTCTTTCTTCCCTTTTTATTTATCTATTTATTGACAAGCGCACTGTTACTTGCTTCAAATACTAGTTATCAAATTCAGCAATATTATCTTCAATTTCCCCTTGATCATAATTCCAATATTTACTTGCTTTTGTAACTTTCTATTTCTTTTGTTTAGGCTATCTCTGATATCTTTTAAAATCACTCAGTTGCCCTTGTGTTAACGTGTAATTGTCTTATGAGCATTTAAAATTTGATATTCTAAATCACTCATACATCTATTCTAATTTTGTAACTCATAATAAGTGGTTATTTTAAAATTTCTTTTAAATTAGATGCATCCCTTTTAAGTGAGTAGAAACAATATAGCTAATACATCTTATCAGTGATTGTGAAGATTCTTCGATTTTTTATTTTATTTATTTATTTATTTTTAATTGTATTTTTACTTTATTTTACTTTATAATACCGTATTAGTTTTGCCATACATTGACATGAATCAGCCATGAGTGTACATGAGTTCCCAATCCTGAAACTCTCTCCCACCTCCCACCCCATGTCATCTCTCTGGATCATCCCAGCGCAGCAGCCCCAAGCATCCTGTATCCTATATCGAACATAGACTGGCGATTCGTTTGTTACATGATAGTATACATGTTTTAGTGCCATTCTCCCAAATCATCCCTCCCTCTCCCTCTCCCTCTCCCTCAGAGTCCAAAAGTCCATTCTATACACCTGTATCTCTTTTGCTGTCTCGCATACAGGGTTATCATTACCATCTTTCTAAATTCCATATATATGTGGTAGTATACTGTTTTGGTGTTTTTCTTTCTGGCTTACTTCACTCTGTATAATTGGCTCCAGTTTCATCCATCTCATTAGAACTGCTTCAAATGTATTTTTTGTAATGGCTGAGTAATACTCCATTGTGTATATGTACCACAGCTATCTTATCCACTCATCTGCTGATGGACATCTAGGTTGTTTCCATGTCCTGGCTATTATAAACAGTGCTGCGATGAACATTGGGGTAAATGTCTCTCTTTCAATTCAGGTGTCCTCAGTGTGTATGCCCAGCAGCGGGATTGCTGGGTCATAAGGCAGTTCTATTTGCAATTTTTTAAGGAATTTCCCACGCTGTTCTCCATAGTGACTGTACTAGTTTGCATTCCCACCAACAGTGTAACAGGGTTCCCTTTTCTCCACACCCTCTCCAGCATTTATTGCTTGCAGACTTTTGGATCGCAGCCATTCTGACTGGTGTGAAATGGTACCTCATTATGGTTTTGATTTGCATTTCTCTGATAATGAGTGATGTTGAGCATCTTTTCATGTGTTTGTTAGCCATCCGTATGTCTTCTTTGGAGAAATGTCTATTTAGTTCTTTGGCGCATTTTTTGATTGGATCGTTTATTTTTCTGGAATTGAGCTGCATCAGTTGCTTGTATATTTTTGAGATTAGTTGTTTGTCAGTTGATTCATTTGCTTTTATTTTCTCCCATTCAGAAGGCTGTCTTTTCACCGTGCCTATAGTTTCATTTGTTGTGCAAAGCTTTAAATTTTAATTAGAACCCATTTGTTTATTTTTGCTTTTATTTCCAGTATTCTGGGAAGTGGATCATAGAGGATCCTACTGTGATTTATGTCGGAGAGAGTTTTGCCTATGTTCTCCTCTAGAAGTTTTATAGTTTCTGGTCTTACGTTTAGATCTTTAATCCATTTTGAGTTTATTTTTGTGTGTGGTGTTAGAAAGTGATCTAGTTTCATTCTTTTACAAGTGGTTGACCAATTTTCCCAGCACCACTTGTTAAAGAGATTGTCTTTACTCCATTGTATATTCTTGCCTCCTTTGTCAAAGATAAGATGTCCATAGGTGTGTGGATTTATCTCTGGGCTTTCTATTTTGTTCCATTGATCTATATTTCTGTCTTTATGCCAGTACCATACTGTCTTGATGACTGTGGCTTTGTAGTAGAGCCTGAAATCAGGCAAGTTGATTCCTCCAGTTCCATTCTTCTTTCTCAAGATTGCTTTGGCTATTCGAGGTTTTTTGTATGTCCATACAAATCTTGAAATTATTTATTCTAGTTCTGTGAAAAATACCATTGGTAGCTTGATAGGGATTGCATTGAATCTGTAGATTGCTTTGGGTAGTATACTCATTTTCACTATATTGATTCTTCTGATCCATGAACATGGTGTATTTCTCCATCTATTAGTGTCCTCTTTGATTTCTTTCACCAGTGTTTTATAGTTTTGTATATATAGGTCTTTAGTTTCCTTAGGTAGATATATTCTTAAGTATTTTATTCTTTTCATTGCAATGGTGAATGGAATTTTTCCTTAATTTCTTTTTCTACGTTCCCATTATTAGTGTATAGGAATGCAAGGGATTTCTGTGTGCTGATTTTATATCCTGCAACTTCACTATATTCACTGATTAGCTCTAGTAATTTTCTGGTGGAGTCTTTAGGGTTTTCTATGTAGAGGATCATGTCATCTGCAAACAGTGAAAGTTTTGCTTCTTCTTTTCCAATTTGGATTCCTTTTATTTCTTTTTCTGCTCTGATTGCTGTGGCCAACACTTCCAGAACTATGTTGAATAGTAGCGGTGAAAGTGGACACCCTTGTCTTGTTCCTGACTTTAGAGGAAATGCTTTCAATTTTCACCATTGAGGATAATGTTTGCTGTGGGTTTGTTATATGTAGCTTTTATTATGTTGAGGTATGTTCCTTCTATTCCTGCTTTCTGGAGAGTTTTTATCATAAATGGATGTTGAATTTTGTCAAAGGCCTTCTCTGCATCTATTGAGACAATCATATGGCTTTTATTTTTCAATTTGTTACTGTGGTGAATTACATTGATTGATTTGCAGATATTGAAGAATCCTTGCATCCCTGGGATAAAGCCCACTTGGTCATGGTGTATGAGCTTTTTAATGGGTTTTTGGATTCTGATTGCTGGAATTTTGTTGAGGATTTTTGCATCTATGTTCATCAGTGATATTGGCCTGTAGTTTTCTTTTTTTGTAGCATCTTTGTCAGGTTTTGGTATTAGGGTGATGGTGGCCTCACAGAATGAGTTTGGAAGTTTACCTTCCTCTGCAATTTTCTGGAAGAGTTTGAGTAGGATAGGTGTTAGCTCTTCTCTAAATTTTTGGTAGAATTCAGCTGTGAAGCCGTCTGGACCCGGGCTTTTGTTTGCTGGAAGATTTCTGATTACAGTTTCAATTTCTGTGCTTGTGATGGGTCTGTTAAGATTTTGTATTTCTTCCTGGTTCAGTTTTGGAAAGCTGTACTTTTCTAAGAGTTTGTCCATTTCTTTCACATTGTCCATCTTATTGGCATATAATTGCTGATAGTAGTCTTATGATCCTTTGTATTTCTGTGTTGTCTGTTGTGATCTCTCCATTTTCATTTCTAATTTTATTGATTTGGTTTTTCTCTCTTTGTTTCTTGATGAGTCTGGCTAATGGTTTGTCAATTTTATTTATCCTTTCAAGGAACCAGCTTTTGGCTTTGTTGATTTTTGCTATGGTCTCTTTTGTTTCTTTTGCATTTATTTCTGCCCTAATTTTTAAGATTTCTTTCCTTTTACTAACTCTGGGGTTCTCCATTTCTTCCTTTTCTAGTTGCTTTAGTTGTAGAGTTAGGTTATTTATTTGACTTTTTTCCTGTTTCTTGAGGTATGCCTGTATTGCTATGAACTTTCCTCCTAGCACTGCTTTTATAGTGTCCCACAGGTTTTGGGTTGTTGTGTTTTCATTTTCATTTGTTTCTATGCATATTTTGATTTCTTTTTTGATTTCTTCTGTGATTTGTTGGTTATTCAGACGCGTGTTGTTCAGCCTCCATATGTTGGAATTTTTAATAGTTTTTCTCCTGTAATTGAGATCTAATCTTAATGCATTATGGTCAGAAAAGATGCTTGGAATGATTTCGATTTTTTTGAATTTATCAAGGTTCGACTTATGGCCCAGGATGTGACCTATCCTGGAGAAGGTTCTGTGAGCACTTGAGAAAAAGGTGAAATTCATTGTTTTGGGGTGAAATGTCCTATAGATATCAATTAGGTCTAACTGGTCTATTTTATCATTTAAAGTTTGCGTTTCTTTGTTAATTTTCTGTTTAGTTGATCTGTCCATAGTTGTGAGTGGGGTATTAAAGTCTCCCACTATTATTGTGTTACTGTTAATTTCCCCTTTCATACTTGTTAGCATTTGTCTTACATATTGTGGTGCTCCTATATTGGATGAATATATATTTGTAATTGTTATCTCTTCTTCTTGGATTGATCCTTTGATCATTATGTAGTGGCCTTCTTTGTCTGTTTTCACAGCCTTTGTTTTAAAGTCTATTTTATCGGATATGAGTATTGCTACTCCTGCTTTCTTTTGGTCTCTATTTGCGTGGAATATCTTTTTCCAGCCCTTCACTTTCAGTCTGTATGTGTTCCTTTTATTGAGGTGGGTCTCTTGTAAGTCACATATATAGGGATCTTATTTTTGTATCCATTCAGCCAGTCTTTGCCTTTTGGTTGGGGAATTCAACCCATTTACGTTTAAGGTAATTATTGATAAGTATGATCCTGTTGCCAATACTTTACTGTTTTGGGTTCAGCTTTATATGCTCTTTTTGTGTTTCCTGTCTAGAGAATATCCTTTAGCATTTGTTGGAGAGTTGGTTTGGTGGTGCTGAATTCTCTCAGCTTTTGCTTCTCTGTAAAGCTTTTGATTTCTCCTTCATATTTGAATGAGATCCTTGCTGGGTACAGTAATCTGGGCTATGGGTTATTTTCTTTCATCACTTTAATTATGTCTTGCCATTCCCTCCTGGCCTGAAGAGTTTCTATTGGAAGATCTGCAGTTATCCTTATAGGAATCCCCTTGTGTGTTATTTGTTGTTTTTCCTTTGCTGCTTTTAATGTTTGTTCTTTGTGTTTGTTCTTTGTTAATTTGATTAATATGTGTCTTGGGGTGTTTCACCTTGGGTTTATCCTATTTGGAACTCTCTGGGTTTCTTGGACTTGAGTGATTATTTCCTTCCCCATTTTAGGGAAGTTTTCAACTATTATCTCCTCAAGGATTTTCTCATGGTCTTTCTTTTTGTCTTCTTCTTCTGGGACTCCTATAATTCGAATGTTGGAGCGTTTCATATTGTCCTGGAGGTCTCTGAGATTGTCCTCATTTCTTTAATTCGTTTTTCTTTTTTCCTCTCTGATTCATTTATTTCTACCATTCTATCTTCTATTTCACTAATCCTATCTTCTGCCTCCCTTATTCTACTATTTGTTGCCTCCAGAGTGTTTCTGATCTCATTTATTGTGTTATTCATTATATATTGACTCTTTCTTATTTCTTCTCGGTCCTTGTTAAACCTTTCTCGCATCTTCTCAATCCTTGTCTCTAGGCTATTTATCTGTGATTCCATTTTAATTTCAAGATTTTGGATCATTGTCACTATCAATATCCAGAATTCTTTCTCAGGTAGATTCCCTATCTCTTCCTCTTTTGTTTGGTTTGGTGGGCATTTCTCCTGTTCCTTTACCTGCTGGGTATTCCTCTGTCTCTTCATCTTTGTTATATTGCTGCGTTTGGGGTGGCCTTTCTATATTCTGGGAATTTGTGGAGATCTCTTTATTATGGAGCTTCCTCACTGTAGGTGGCGTTGTATCAGTGGCTTGTCAAGGTTTCCTGGTTAGGGAGGCTTGCGTTGGAGTTCTGGTGGGTGAAGCTGGATTTCTTCTCTCTGGAGTGCAATGGAGTGACCAGTAATGCGTTATGAGACATCAATGGTTTTGGAGTAACTTTGAGCTGCCTGTATATTGAAGCTCAGGGGAGTGTTCCTGTGTTGCTGGAGAATTTGCATGGTATGTCTTGCTCTGGAACTTGTTGGCCCTTGGTTGGTGCTTGGTTTCAGTGTAGGTATGGAGACGTTTGATGAGCTCCTATTGATTAATGTTCCCTGGATTCAGGAGTTCTCTGATGTTCTCAGGCTTTGGACTTAAGCCTCCTGCTTCTGGTTTTCAGTTTTATTTTTACAGTAGCCTCAAGACTTCTCCATCTATACAGCACCGATAATAAAACATCTAGGTTAAAGATGAATATTTTCTCCACATTGAGGGACACCCAGAGAGGTTCACTGTTTTTGAAGACGATGATCTGCTTTTCATCTTTCTATTTCTCACTTGCCTCTTGAGTGTAACAGGGAACTTGATGATTATCACTCTCACACTGGTAGACTCCCATCTTAAAACTCCTATGTACTTCTTCCTCAGAAATTTTTCCTTCTTGGAAGTCTCATTTACCACTGTCTGTATTCCTAGGTTTCTGTACAGTATATCAGCTGGGGACAGTATCATCACCTACAATGCTTGAACAAGTCAAATGTTTTTATTATTCTGTTTGGAGCAACAGAATTTTTTCTGCTGGCAGCCTATGTACTATGTACTAATGTACTATGACCACTATGTGGCCATCTGTAAACCCCCACATTACATGACCATCATGAACAATAGAGTCTGCACCTTCTTAATCCTCAGCTGTTGGGTTTCAGGTTTGATGATCATTGTGAAACTCCCATTGATATATATTTATTTCTGTTTGTTGTTTCATTATTTTAATTAGCCTGGAATACCTATTTGGGCAAATTTATTTTTAATACATGTTTGTTGTTTTTGACTTCTGTTTTATTTGATTCTTATATTTATGGTCTTAATTTTTATAACTGTATTTTAGAGTACTATTAGTAAAATTAGCATTATTATTACCTAATGTATCTTCTGTGTATCTTATATACTTTAAATATTATTACTTTATTACTTCTCTTAGATCATTGAAGAAAAGACTAGGTCAGAAGTGGAGACAAGTTTAATTACTTGGAAGTATATTTTATAGTTTTACAATAACAGGAAACACCATGTATGAGTTTGGTTTGACAGAAGTTTGAATAAGATGAGATTCAATTCAGTTCAGTTCAGTTCAGTTCAGTCGCTCAGTTGTGTCCAACTCTTTGCGACCCCATGAATTGCAGCATGCCAGGGCTCCCTGTCCCTCACCAACTGCCGGAGTTCATTCAAACTCACATCCATCGAGTCGATGATGCCATCCAGCCATCTCATCCTCTGTCGTCCCCTTCTCCTCCTGCCCCCAATCCCTCCCAGCATCAGAGACTTTTCCAAGGAGTCACCTCTTTGCATGAGGTGGCCAAAGTACTGGAGTTTCAGCTTTAGCATCATTCCTTCCAAAGAAATCCCAGGGCTGATCTCCTTCAGAATGGACTGGTTGGACCTCTTTGCAGTCCAAGGGACCTTCAAGAGTCTTCTCCAACACCACAGTTCAAAAGCACCAATTCTTCAGCGCTCAGCCTT
Organism: Capra hircus; assembly: GCF_001704415.2. Lineage (NCBI taxonomy): Eukaryota > Metazoa > Chordata > Mammalia > Artiodactyla > Bovidae > Capra > Capra hircus. The sequence continues at coordinate 57,503,576 of NC_030812.1, forward strand.
CGTCACAGTCCAACTCCCACATGCATAAGATGCAGTATAAAATGTCTTTGAGAAGGATAAAGTGATGAAATTATAGGTATAAAGCAATGAAATAATTAGAAGCTGTAGTTAAATATTTAGAAGATTTTCATTTTCCTCTGATTGATGACAACTGGATTCTTTTGAGAGAAATGTAATCCTCTTTATGGAGTTATTGAAAGCTTGCTTCACTTGCTTACTCCTCAGGGTGTAAATGAAGGGGTTCAACAAAGGGGCCACAGCAGTGGTGGGCACTGAGACACCTTTATTTATGGCCATCTCTTCTTTTGCCAAGGGTTTGACATAGATGAAGATACAGCTTCCATAGGTGATGGAAACTACAATCATGTGGGATGAGTAGGTAGAAAAGGCCTTTTTCCTGTGCTGGACTGAGGGAAACCTCAGAATTGTCCTAATGATGTATGTGTAGGACAGAAACACACACACTAGGGTGGTAATGAGGGCAAATACAGCCACAAGGATAACCATTTGTTCTATTACCCATGTATCTGAGCATGAGATCTTTAGGAAGGGACCTGCATTGCATCTAAAATGATCGATGGCATTGGAATCATGGAATTCCAGTTGGAGACCCAAGCTAAGGGTGGGACAATGATCATCAAACCTGAAACCCAACAGCTGAGGATTAAGAAGGTGCAGACTCTATTGTTCATGATGGTCATGTAATGTGGGGGTTTACAGATGGCCACATAGTGGTCATAGTACATTAGTACATAGTACATAGGCTGCCAGCAGAAAAAATTCTGTTGCTCCAAACAGAATAATAAAAACATTTGACTTGTTCAAGCATTGTAGGTGATGATACTGTCCCCAGCTGATATACTGTACAGAAACCTAGGAATACAGACAGTGGTAAATGAGACTTCCAAGAAGGAAAAATTTCTGAGGAAGAAGTACATAGGAGTTTTAAGATGGGAGTCTACCAGTGTGAGAGTGATAATCATCAAGTTCCCTGTTACACTCAAGAGGCAAATGAGAAATAGAAAGATGAAAAGCAGGATTTGCAGTTGTGGGTCATTTGTCAGTCCCAGAAGGATGAAAGTTGTTATTGCTGTGTGTTTTTTAACCACTGAGTTTTGAAATCTATCCAATTGACAAGTGAAAATCAAAGAGATTTTATGAGAAGGTTGGTATATGAATTCTGTAGCAAAACACTTTGCAGTTACAGCTAAACAAACCAGTCTATATTTACTTATCCCATCACATCAGTCTACATTTCTTTATGCCTTCACATTGGTCTACATTTAGTTAGCCCTTCACATTATAATTAGGATCATCACTGTTCTGATGGTCTTTCTGAATTTACAAGTGTGAGAGTGGATTATTCCTTTAGGATTTATGTTATTATCAAACCAACTTTTTCTCAGATCATTGCCCCTCAAAATTTACAAACGTTTTGTTAATTCATGACATGGACTAAATTTACAAAAAGGTAGGGAAAAAAGATGATACTACTTCTTTTAAAAAAATTTTTTTTGTCTTTTATTTTTACTTTATTTTACTTTACAATACTGTATGGTTTTGCCATACATTGACATGAATCCCCATGGGTGTACATGCGTTCCCAAACATGAACCCCCGTCCCCCCTCCCTCCCCATAACATCTCTCTGGGTCAAGGATGATACTACTTCATGTGTATTTAACCTTTTTTTATCCAAGACAAACCTTGGATATGGGAATATCCAGACGATGAAGATGAATTCTCTTCAACTGTTTGTTTCCAAGGATTCCTTAAAGAGTAAGAGGTGTTTCTCCTGGAAAACAAAGAAAAAAAATGACAAAACACAAGCCTGGATCATGACACTTTGCTCTGTCCATTTATTCTTTTCTACTTGTTTTCCTATTCTTAATTCATAGTTGGTTTCAAGCACTACTATTTTATCTGTTGGAGAAGGAAATGGCAACTCACTTGAGCATTCTTTCCTGAAGAATCCCATGGACAGAAGAGTCTGCTGGGCTACTGTCCTTGGGGTCGCAAAGAGTTGGACATGACCACGTGACTGAACACTCATTTTATCTGTAGTGTGAAGAAAGATTGTGTTATTTGCAAAAGAAATATGTTCATGTGCATTCATGTTAGTTTTCAGATAATTGGCTGTGGCTTCTGAAGCTCTGAAGTGACATCTTTTTAAATATCATCAAAATTATTCTTCCATGCTCTGCCTGTTTTCAATGCCTTTGACAAGATATTAGTGTCTTGTCTTCTCACCTCATCCCTGCTCAGTTATGCTTTAAGCTTCTTCAACCTGACCTTCATTCCAATGACCCCTTGTTCTTCTAACACCTATAAAACTTTTATTACATTTAAAATCAATGGTGCAGTTTTGTAGCTGTTTTACCTGGAGTCAAATGTTCTTTAATTAAATTTCAGTCATTTTTCACATGTCAAAATACTAACCAATATATGATCATGGGCAAGCAACTGGGGACCCAGTTAGTCATTTTTCAAAGAGATCCCATACCATCATTCTGATTTTTTTAAGTTTGAATCTTTTTTCACACAAACATGAGTTTGAGCAAACTCTGAGAGATAGTGAAAGACAGGAAAGCCTGGTGTGCTACAGTTCATGGGGTCGCAAATATTCGGACATGACTTATCAACTGAGCAGTAACAATTTGGTAGGTAGGTTATGTTTCCAGAATTGGACATGACTTAGTGGCTGAACAACAACAAAGCCTTCTGAATATACAAAGATAGACTAGTATCCATATATATATTTGCACTTATGACACACACAACTTTTTTGTAAATGTGTTGTTATTTTTAGGTTAGATGACTCCTCTGTGAATTTTAAATTTTTTAAATTGTAGCAAATCTCCAAAAGTGTTCCCACTATATTTATTGAAAAAAATCTGCCTGTAAGTGGACCCACACAGTTCAAAATCTCATTATTCAGGAGTCAACTGAACAATATTAGTGGTATATTAGTGCTGGATTGGTTTCTTTTGTACTGATTCTCTAGTTCAGTTCAGTTCAGTCACTCAGTCGTGTCTGACTCTTTGTGATCCCATGAATCTCAGCACACCAGGCCTCCCTGTCCATCACCAACCCCCGGAGTTCACTCAGACTCACGTCCATCGAGCCAGTGATGCCATCCAGCCATCTCATCCTCTGTCGTCCCCTTCTCCCCCTGCCCCCAATCCCTCCCAGCATCAGAGTCTTTTCCAAGGAGTCAACTCTTTGCATGCGGTGGCCAAAGTACTGGAGTTTCAGCTTTAGCATCATTCCTTCCAAAGAAATCCCAGGGCTGATCTCCTTCAGAATGGACTGGTTGGATCTCCTTGCAGTCCAAGGGACTCTCAAAAGTCTTCTCCAACACCATGGTACAAAAGCATCAATTCTTCGGTGCTCAGCCTTCTTCACAGTCCAACTCTCACATCCATGCATGACCACAGGAAAAGCCGTAGCCTTGACTAGACAGATCTTAGTACGAAAAGTAATGTCTCTGCTTTTGAATATGCTGTCTAAGTTAGTCATAACTTTTCTCCCAAAGAGTAAGCATCTTTTAATGTCATGGCTGTAGTCACCATCTGCAGTGATTTTGGAGTCCCCAAAAATAAAGTCTGACACAGTTTTCACTGTTTCCCCATCTATTTCCCATGAAGTGATGGGACCGGATGCCATGATCTTCATTTTCTGAATGTTGAGCTTTAAGCCAACTTTTTCACTCTCCTCTTTCACTTTCATCAAGAGGCTTTTTAGTTCCTCTTCACTTTCTGCCATAAGGGTGGTGTCATCTGCATATCTGAGGTTATTGATATTTCTCCCGACAACCTTGATTCCAGCTGGTGTTTCTTCCAGTCCAGCGTTTCTCATGATGTACTCTGCATAGAAGTTAAATAAGCAGGGTGACAATATACAGCCTTGACATACTCCTTTTCCTATTTGGAACTAGTCTGTTGTTCCATGTCCAGTTCTAACTGTTGCTCCCTGACCTGCATACAGATTTCTCAAGAGGCAGGTTAGGTGATCTGGTATTCCCATCTCTCTCAGAATTTTTCACAGTTTATTGTGATTCACACAGTCAAAGGCTTTGACATAGTCAAGAAAGCAGAAATAGATGTTTTTCTGGAACTCTCTTGCTTTTTCCATGATCCAGCAGATGTTGGCAATTTGATCTCTGGTTCCTCTGCCTTTTCTAAAACCAGCTTGAACATCAGGAAGTTCACGGTTCACGTATTGCTGAAGCCTGGCTTGGAGAGTTTTGAGCATTGCTTTGCTAGTATGTGAGATGAGTCCAATTGTTCAGTAGTTTGAGCATTCTTTGGCATTACCTTTCTTTGAGACTGGAATGATAACTGCCCTTCTCCAGTCCTGTGGCCACTGCTGAGTTTTCCAAATTTGCTGGTATATTGAGTGCAGCACTTTCATAGCATCATCTTTCAGCATTTGAAATAGCTCTACTGGAATTCCATCACCTCCACTAGCTTTGTTCATAGTAATGCTTTCTAAGGCCCGCTTGACTTCACATTCCAGGATGTCTGGCTCTAGATGAGTGATCACACCATCGTGATTATCTGGGTCTTGAAGATCTTTTTATTACAGTTCTTCTGTGTATTCTTGCCACCTCTTCTTTATATCATCTGGTTCTGTTAGGTCCACACCATTTCTGTCCTTTATCGAGCCCATCTTTGCATGAAATATTCCCTTGGTATCTCTACCTTTCTTGAAGAGATCTGTAGTCTTTCTCATTCTGTTCTTTTCCTGTATTTCTTTGCATTGATCGCTGAAGAAGGCTTTCTTATCTCTTCTTTCTATTCTCTGGAACTCTGCATTCGGATGCTTATATCTTTCCTTTTCCCATTGGCTTTTCACCTCTCTTCTTTTCACAGGTAATTGTAAGGGTTCCCCAGATAGCCATTTTGCTTTTTTGCATTTCTTTTCCGTGGGAATGGTCTTGATCCCTGTCTCTTGTACAATGTCACGAATCTCATTCCATAGTTCATTAAGCACTCTATCTATCAGATCTAGGCCCTTAAATCTATTTCTCACTTCCACTGTATAATCATAAGGGATCTGATTTAGGTCATACCTGAATGGTCTAGCAGTTTCCCCTACTTTATTCAATTTAAGTCTGAATTTGGCAATAAGTAGTTCATGATCTGAGCCACAGTCAGCTCCTGGTCTTGTTGACTGTATAGAGCTTCTCCATCTTTGGCTGCAAAGAATATAATCAATCTGATTTTGGTGTTGACCATCTGGTTATGTCCATGTGTAGAGTCTTCTCTTGTGTTGTTGGAAGAAGGTGTGTGCTATGACCAGTGCATTTTCTTGGCAAAACTCTATTATTCTTTGCCCTGCTTCATTCCACATTCCAAGGCCAAATTTGCCTGTTACTCCAGGTGTTTCTTGACTTCGTACTTTTGCATTCCAGTCCCCTATAATGAAAAGGACATCTTTTTTGGGTGTTAGTTCTAAAAGGTCTTGTAGGTCTTCATAAAACCATTCAACTTCAGCTTCTTCAGCATTACTGGTTAGGGCATAGACTTGGATTCATAGACTGATTCTCTATTAGAAGCCAAATATAGAAAGGTTTTTCTATTACCCCTGGGAGGTGGGAGTACTGTTGAGTTTTTAAAATATAGTAAAATCTCAAGAGTTTGGAATCAGACACACTCGAAAAAGAACTCTGACTTATATAGAGATCATAACGATATTCAGCAAATTATCAACTTCATAGTTATTATTAAATGGTTGCTCATACTGCAAAATAGTTTCCTGCTCCATTTTCACAGCCACTGATCTCATTGTCTCATGAACCGACTATGACTAAATCACAGTTATACAGTTAATATTGTTTCTCTTACTAGAGAAGCAATATTATTTGGAAAGGAGAACAAAATGTTAATTCTAATTGCCTTCAGTTCTGTTCAGTCCAACTCAGTAGTGTCCAACTCTTTGCGACCCCATGGACTGCAGCACTCCAGGCTTCCCTGTCCATCACCAACTCCTGGAGCTTGTTCAAACTCATGTTCATTGAGTTGGTGATGCCATCCAAACATCTCATCTTCGTCACCCCCTTCTCCTTCTGCCTTCAGTCTTTCCCAACATCAGGATATTTTCCAGTGAGTCAGTTCTTCACATCAGGTGGCCAAAGTATTGGAGCTTCAGCTTCAATATGTTCTTCCAATGAATATTTAGGACTCATTTCCTTGAGGCTTGGCTGTTTTGATCTCCTTGCAGTTCAAGGGACTCTCAGGAGTCTTTTCCAACACCATAGTTCAAAAGCATCAATTCTTTGGTGTTCAGCTTTCTTTATGGTCCAACTCTCACATCCATACATGACTAGTGGAAAAACCATGGCTTTGACTATCTGGACCTTTGTTGAAAAAGTAATTTCTCTGTTTTTTAATATGTTGTCTAGGTTTGGCATAGCTTTTCTTCCAAGGAGCGATCATCTTTTAATTTCATGGCTCTAGTTACCATCTGGAGTGATTTTGGAGCCCCCCCTCCAATAAATATTTCACTGTTTCCATTGTTTCCCCATCTATTTGCCATGAAGCGATGGGACCAGATGCCATGGTCTTTGTCTTTTGAATGTTGAATTTTAAGACAGTTTTCCACTGATTGTCTCAATGGCAAAATTTACCTAATATTTGACCTGTAGTTTGTTTTTTAATTTGTCCTATTTTCTAAGATGAATCTTTATCCAAACTTTAAATTTAATAAACTTTTGTTCTTCTTCCTCTTCAGAAATACGATATTGCTTTTAATCATCTTTTCCATCTTCATATTCTATTAAATAAGTGTGAATGTATCTTCTCATTTTTCAGAAGACAAGAATCTTGTCATTCTCCTAATTTATACTGGTCTTATCCTTTCATAAACCTTCCCACAAATGAAAGGGCAAAGGTGATGTTTGTCTTAATGGCCTCTTTTCTCCAAGCTTGCCACCTAAAAGCCCAGCCTCTCTCTGCCTGACTTCTCAAGGTGTACTTGACTGTGTATTGATGGTATTGTAAGGTAAGCCTTGACTGTTGACTTTTCTTTCCATATATGCAGGTGCCTGACTTATGCTTTGACAGTCAGGGCATCCACTTCAAAGAAGGCTTCAATAAACACATTTCCAGTCACCAGACTAGGTAAAGATCCAGGCCAACGTTACCCTCCACCCCTCCTGTCAGGCTCCTTTGTTCTAGAGAGCTTGAAAGTGAAGTGAAAGTGTTAGTTGCTCAATCTTGTCCAACTCTTTGTGACCCTATGGACTGTAGCCTGCCAGGCTCCTCTGTCCATGGGATTCTCCAGGAAAGAATTCAGGAGTGGGTAGCCATTCCCTTCTCCAGGGCATCTTCCCCACCCAGGGATTGAACCTGGGTCTCCTGGATTGCAGGCAGTTTCTTTACTGTCTGAATAACTGATCATTTGGTTCTCTTGTTTTTTTCTCTTCCCAGACTTTAAAATTCCTCACCTGTGTCTTAAGTTCACCACTAAAGAGTAAGCCCTTGAGACTCTAGTCCTGATCATGGACCCCAATAGAAGAAGAATGCCTAGTCTCCTCTCTCCCTTTTCCATTTCTCTTCCCATCACCTCAGTGTGTGGCAGCAAGTGTGTCACATGCTTTCCAGGATCTGTAAGAAATACATATTTTTAAAGTTTTCTGATGGTTATGGCTAAAGGGAGTCTTGTAATCATAAGAGCCACAGGTCCAGTCTTATCCATAGGCTGAGATCTGTGCAAACCATGCCTGGACTCCTACACTCTGAAATTCTCCTGAACTTACTCTTATATAATGAAGCAACACCGAACTTTTCTGTCGCCCCTGCCTCCCACTGAAGCATGTCCACTTACTTCTATGTCATCAGTTGCTTCCACCTGGCTATTGGGAAATCTGAGACAGCCTATTTTAAATAGAAATATTCCATCCAGGGTCTACTATATGTCAAGCACAGAGCTAGGTTCTGTATTATAAACCTCAGTCAACTTATACTAGAATTCTCACTGTAGCTATTTATTAATGTGCTACCCTCTTCTTCCATGAAAAATTGCATTTAACTACATTATTTAATGTGTCTGAATAGGATTCATCAAGGAGGTTCACAATATAGATTTCTCTTCTCAGAGAGACCTAAAAGTTTTTAACCAGGTAGTGGGGTGGAGAGGTTAGGTGCCCATGAAAAAAATAAAAATTAGACTATTTTGGTATGATGATCAAGAGTTTTATATGCATATTAACGCTTGAGATACACCCATACAATTAAGGAAGTGTGTTGCCTTACTTGGACATCATCACTTACATCTACACTTCCCTTCCAAATATCACATGCAATCACTTATTATATCTATATACATTATAAGTTCAGATACACATGAAAGAGGAGAAGGCAGCTTCTTCCCCTGTATTATGAGTTTTATTTTGTTCATATTATCTGTGACAATTATATATATTCTTCAGCAAGAAGAAAAAGGTCTATTTCTGTTCAGGGAGCAATAACTGGTATTAATTATTTATAATGACAGGAAAATTTGTCACATCTGAAAACAGTCTCTGGGTTTCTGCTGTTTCTCCATCATTGAATTAAATAGTCTCTCCCTGGAGACATTGATTAGTTGGTTAAATGCACAATTTTTCACTCCATTGGTTTTAAAATATTTCCCACAATTGACATGAACCTCTGCATCTGGAAAAACTAAGTCCTCTCTTCCTTTGGACACTTGCCTTATAAAATCCCTTGAGGTACATATGGCAAGGCCAACCTTAAATGAATCATCACAGGAAAATGGACATTCATGCAGAGAACCTAATGAAAAACTCTGAAAAGGGAAATGTACAGATCTGGTGCAACTAAGATGAAGACACTAACAAAGCTAATGTCCAACATCATTTAGTGACAGCCTAGCAAATAAATTAAGACTTTTCAAAACATCGATATGTAATGGAAACTGTTTCCTTTGGTGACCCTTCCAGCCTCTAAAGGAGTGGTCTCTTTTCGAGCCTCTCATACCAATCAATAGCTTGTACAAGGAGAGAAAAAGAATGTTCTTTGTTTTCAAACTCTGTGAGATTTTTCCTATCTCTTCAGTCCATTTTTGCTATGTGATTCCTATTTTGCCTTTGTTAGGTAAGATCAATTTATTCACAGTTTCTCTTTTAAGCAAATAAGACAGCATACTAATAGTTCATGGTGCCTTATTCTTTGACTTGTCCTTGATTGTGGTTTCTCTAAGAATTAATTTTCTCTTAACTACTTCAAGATGGCAAAAAAGCCATACATAATAAGTAGAATAAGCTGTGAAGTAACTAAAATCTGTTATCCCTGAGGTCGTCTTTTTCTAATACTTCTCCTTCTGAATGCACACCACGCCAAAATTGTTAGTGAAATACTCTCCTTAACCTTGTTTTATCCTCTGCAGTGCCTCATAAACAGCAAAAAGCTTATCTCTTTGCTGAGTCATCAAATTACTGTCTGTTGAGTAAGTTAGATATTTAGGGCTTCCCAGGTGGCTCTCTTGCCTGGAAAATCCCATGGACGGAGGAGCCTGGTGGGCTGCAGTCCATGGGGTCGCTACGGGTCGGGCATGACTGAGTGACTTCACTTTCACTTTTCACTTTCATGCATTGGAGAAGGAAATGGCAACCCACTCCAGTATTCTTGCCTGGAGAATCCCAGGGACGGGGGAGCCTGGTGGGCTGCAGTCTATGGGGTCGCACAGAGTCGGACACGACTGAAGCAACTTAGCAGTAGCAGCAGCAGCAGCAGGAGGTGGCTCTAGTGGTAAACAACAGGCCTGCCAGTTCAGAAGACATAAGAGACTAGGGTTTGATCCCTGGGTTGGAAAGATCCCCTGTAGAAGGGCATGGCAACCCACTCCAGTATTCTTGCCTGGAGAATCTCCAAGAACAGAAGAGCCTGGCAGACTACAGTCCATAGGGTCACCTAGAGTCTGACACAGCTGAAGCGACTTAGCCTGCATGAAATAGACGCTGAGGAAAAATTAAAATATTTCTGCTTAAATTTTTCATCATAAAATAAGCATAGAATTTAGATTAACAATTTAGAAAACGTTAACATTTTAAGCAGTGTAATATTCTTTTGGGGTATAAATTCCAGGGATTTGAAAGGAGTTTTTCTGTGTATTCTTGAATTAAACTGCATGGGTGCCAACTTCCCAGTGTAAAAATATAGCCCTGGTTATGACCTGAATTTTACAAAGTACTGTTGGATAATTCATACTATGTCTATTACAAGTTTCCATATTACAAACTGAAACAAGTTTAAGTACATCATACAAGAAAATAACAACACATATTTCTTTCTCTTATCTCTCAAAAGAGACAATAGTTCTCCTAGCTTCATTATGGTACTTATTCATTTGACAATTTTTCCTGGCTTCATCTGGCAGCTCCTTACTGTGTTTGCCTGTGTGTGATAAAGGAGATGCACCTCTGCACTGGTCTCACAGGATCTTTCAGTTCAGTTCAGTTCAGTCGCTCAGTCATGTCTGAGTCTTTTGACCCCATGGACTGCAGCATGCCAGGCCTCCCTGTCCATCACCAACTCCTGGAGTTTACTCAAACTCGTGTCCATTGACTTGGTGATGCCATCCAACCATCTCATCCTCTGTTGTCCCCTTCTCCTCCTACCTTCAATCTTTCCCAGCATCAAGGTCTTTTCCAATGAGTCAGTTCTTCCCATCAGGTGGCCAAAGTATTTCAGCTTCAACATCAGTCCTTCCAATGAACATTCAGGACTGATCTTTAGGATGGACTGGTTGGAACTCCTTGCAGTCCAAGGGACTCTCAAGAGTCTTCTCCAACACCACAGTTCAAAAGCATCAATTCTTCAGCATTCAGCTTTCTTTATAGGCCAACTCTCACATCCAACTTGACTACTGGAAAAATCATAGCCTTGACTAGATGAACCTTTGTCAGCAAAGTAATGTCTCTGCTTTTTAACATAATATCTAGATTGGTCATACTTACTTACTTACTGACAAACATACTTACTCCTTTTCTTCCAAGGAGTAAGCATCTTTTTATTTCATGCCTGCAGTCACCATCTGCAGTGATTTTGGATCCCAAGAAAATAAAGTCTGCCACTGTTTTGCCATGAAGTGATGGAACCAGATGCCATGATCTTAGTTTTCTGAATGTTGAGCTTTAAGCCAAGTTTTTCACTCTCCTCTTTCACTTTCATCAAGAAGCTCTTTAGTTTTTCTTCACTTCCTGCCATAAGGGTGGTGTCATCTGCATATCTGAGGTTATTGACATTTCTCCCGGCAATCTTGATTCCAGCTTGTGTTTCTTCCAGCCCCGTGTTTCTCATGATGTACTCTGCTTATAAGTTAAATAAGCCAGGTGACAATATACAGCCTTGACGTACTCCTTTTCCTATTTGGAACCAGTCTGTTGTTCCATGTCCAGTTCTAATTGTTTCTCCCTGACCTGAATACAGATTTCTCAAAAGTCAGATCAGGTGGTCTGGTATTCCCATCTCTTTCAGAATTTTCCACAGTTTATTGTGATCCACACAGTCAAAGGTTATGGCATAGTCCATAAAGCAGAAATAGTTGTTTTTCTGGGACTCTTTTGCTTTTTTGATGATCCAGCAGATGTTGGCAATTTGATCTCTGGTTCCTCTGCCTTTTCTAAAACCAGCTTGAACATCTGGAAGTTCACGGTTCACCTACTGATGAAGGCTGACTTGGAGAATTTTGAGCATTACTTTACTAGCATGTGAGATGAGTGCAATTGTGTGGTAGTTTGAGCATTCTTTGGCATTGCCTTTCTTTGGGATTGGAATGAAAACTGACCTTTTCCAGTCCTGTGGCCACTGCTGAGTTTTCCAAATTTGCTGGCATATTGAATGCAGCACTTTCACATCATCATCTTCCAGAACTTGAAACAGCTCAATGGGAATTCCATTACCTCCACTAGCTTTGTTCATAGTGATGCTTTCTAAGGCCCAGTTGATTTCACATTCCATGATGTCTGGCTCTAGGTGAGTGATCACACCATCATGATCATCTGGGTCATGAAGATCTTTTTTGTACAGTTCTTCTGAGTATTCTCACCACCTCTTCTTAATATCTTCTGCTTCTGTTAGGTCCCTACCATTTCTGTCCTTTATTGAGCCCATCTTTGCATGAAATGTTCCCTTGGTATCTGTGATTTTCTTGAAAAGATATCAAGTCTTTCCATTCTTTTCCTCTATTTCTTTGCACTGATCACTGAGAAAGCCTTTCTTCTATCTCTCCTTGCTATTCTTTGAAACTCTGCATTCAAATGGGTATATCTTTCCTTGTCTCCTTTGCTTTTGGCCTCTCTTCTTTTCACAGCTATTTGTAAGGCCTCCTCAGACAGACATTTTTTCCTAAATTTTCTTTCTAGTCATCTTTGGGGAGTCTTCAACACCGCATTTTCTGTTTTCATATCAGGTAGAGACTCTCTTTAGAGACTCTCTTAATTTAAATGTTGGAAACACTTTCCTTTGGACTCTGTCATGAAGGAAGAGGACCTGAAGTAAGGAGGAGAACAAAAGGAATTCCTTTGGGATTTGGAAGAACTATGACGGTTCTAAGCAGGGATTTGACTTTCCTACTCCAACATTAAGGATATTTACAGTCTTCTGCTCAGTCTTCTAGAGGTGCCCTGGGATCATCTGAATGAATAAAGTAAATAATCCTCAGTAACCTAGGTTCTGACATCACTAATTAACCTTTTTTTTTTTTTTCACTTAATGAACTTTGGCAAAGCAAGAAAAACAGGCGACAGCAGGGACACTGTTTTTTGAGAGGGTAGATGGAAGAACAGCATCACACAGAGGACAGGTTCCCATTTTACTAACAGAAAAACAAACAGATTTAATCCCCTACTACATTTCCTAAAAATATGAGTTTTTAATAATTAACCTATTTTGCTTTCATTTGGGATTTTCCATAACATCTATGAACTTTTTGATCAATCTAAACTAATCTAGCTTTATTTATTATTAGGATTTATGTTATTGGAGACTATATTATAGGATTTGGCTATTATCATGTCAAGAACTATTCAAATTTTTGGTCTAGGACATAGAAGAGGTTAAAACAGTGCATTTGATTAAAATTTATAAAAGTTATGATTTTATATGTAGAACTTCATGTGAGAATGAACCATACTGAGAAAGTACTATTATGTAACTACAAATAGATTTAGTTCTGGGTATTTTATTATTTTATGTTTATCCCCTTTACTTTTCTTTTTTTTTTTTTTTTACTAATGTATGTATGTGATATATATGTGATAAACTGGTATTTTTGCAAATAGTAAAGGTCATGATCTTAATAAATATATCTTATAACAAGTTATATTTTTGCTCTAAGACTTTTCAAAAGCATATAACCATATTAGGAATAAATTATGGTTTGTTTATATGGATTTACCAATGGAATTTACCTTACCATAGAGTTGTATTATTGTATAGCTTTAAAATGAAACTTTTATTTTTAAATGAACTCTATTTTGCATGAAAAACAGTGTATAGTCATTCAGATATCCATACTACTGGTCAAGAAATAGAACAATTCCTGTACCTTAGAAACCTCCTGTTTGTCCTCTGTAATCACATCCTTCTCAACTGCTGACTGATGAAGTAATGGACCACTTAGTTACTGTTTGCACTTTTCTTCAGCCTGCTCTGTGCTGGAGGAGGCTGACCTGTGAGGACCAGGGACAAGCTCTTTTTTCCAGTGGACCTGACTTTTTTTAACCATTGAGAGCCCCCTGTAATATCATTGTCAAGTCTTATATCAAGATTATAGTTTTCATTTTTAAAAATTTGTACATACTCCTTTAGCTATGCCTGGAAATCTGTGTAGAACTAGCTATTAATTCTTTCATATATATTTGCTAAATGCTTTGTTGAAACCATTAGATTCTGGATTTTTTAATGAGTTGTAATAACTATACAAGTATTCAGATTTTATATTTTTTCTGTACCAGTTATAATATATTTTATAGAACAATACTATTTTCAAACTTACTGGCAAAATTATAACTATCCTTCTTTTATGTCTATATTTATGTGCAGTTATGTGCTCTCTATTTCCCAATACAATGCTTTGATTTCTTCTAAATCACTCAAAAATGATTTAATTATCTCAGTAATCCACTTATTTTCTTTTGCCTTGCAGCCTTTCATTTTCTGCTCATTATTTTATTTTTCTGTTTTTCTATAATTTCTGCTTTATTACTACTTTTTTCTTTGCAGTTTAGTTAGGTTTAATATCTTGCCTATCTCCTTTGTATTAATGCATAGATAATTGGCTTCAAGATTGCATTAATTTTTTTTTCTAATGGGATTTGGACTCCAAATATGCTGCTAGTCATCACTTTTTCTGTATCTTACTAATTTGATACTTCATAGCTTTATATGACAGAGGAGCTTGGCAGGCTACAGACCATGGGGTCAGTAAACAGTTGGACAGCAATCATTTCCTTTGTCTCTAGTTCTTCCATTGTTTGTTGTTGTTTAGTCACTAAGTGGTGTCCAACTCTTTTTGACTCCATGAACTGTAACCCTTCAGGCTCCTCTGTCCATAGGATTTCCCAGGCAAGAATACTGGAGTGGGTCTCCATTTCCCTCTCCAGGGAATTGTCCAGACCCAGGGATCAAACGTGTGTCTCTTGAGTCTCCTGTATTGGCAGGTGGATTCTTTACCACTGCGCCACCTGGAAAGCCCATGGGATGGGCATAGGTTGCTAATGCTGGCAGTTTCAGACTTGCATGTGGAAAGGATGGTTTGCAAGAGCAATCTCCATATCTGGTGTCATCACTTGGATAATTATCTCAGGTAATTTTCATAGTGAAGATGGTGCTTTTCCTGTTTCCATGTTTCTCTTGTTAACATTGTTTGACACATAAAAATTGATATGTGCTTGTATATCAGATATTCCTATATTCCATAAATTAGTTCCAAGTTTTTTTTAAAGAAAAAATTAAGGCTGTGGATATATATGTGTGTGTGTGTGTGTGTGTGTGTTGTGTGTATTCTTATATATTAATGTAAATAAATAAAAACATATACAAGTAAATATATATATACAATGCAAGTACATATGTATATTGTTTGGTTTCTAAGTCGTATTTGACTCTTTGTGATATCATGGACACACCATGAAGCACACCAGGCTTCCTTGTCCTGTGCTGTCTCAGCGAGTTTACTCAAACTCATGTCATTGGGACAGTGATGCCTTTTAAGCATCTCATCCTTTGTCTCCCCCTTCTCCTGCCCTCAATTTTTCCCAGCATCAGGGTCTTTTCCAAAGGGATGGCTCTTCTCATCAGGTGGCTAAATTATTGGAGCTTCAGCTTTAGCACTAGTCCTTCCAAAGAATTTTCACAGTTGATTTCCTTTAAGATTAACTAGGCTGATATCCTTGCTGTCCAAGGGACTCAGGAATCTCTCCAGCACCACAGTTCAAAAGCATACATTCTTTGGTACTCAGCCTTCTTTATGGTCCAACTCTCACATCCACACATGACTGCTGGAAAAACCATAGTTTTGACTATATAGACCTTTGTTGGCAAACTGATGTCTCTGCTTTTTAATACACTGTCTAGGTTTGTTGTAACTTTTCTTCCAAGAAGTAAATATCTTTTAATTGTGTGGCTTCAGTCATCATCCGCATTGTTTAGGTACATTATTGAGTTAATACACTTATATGATCCTTTTATACATTTATAGCTAAAAATACTAATGCCATATGCTGTTTGAATAAATTAGGTTCTGATAAATATTATCACAATTAATACTATTGAAAGTACCTACATTAGTATAAGACTAAGTTCAGCCATTTCATTATGTTATATCATAGGGAAATGCTATAGATCATTCCATATATATATATATATATATATATAATATGGAGAATTGTATTTTAAGAATATTGGATCCAAAACAGAATAGACAATTATAGTTCTAAGAAGTGATAAAAGATAGAATACAGAGAGGTAAAACAATCAATTATTTATTGTTTCTCTGGTAAAAATTACTGTGTTTCAGTTATAAATTTTGGTGAAATCAATATTTTGGACAAACTGATCCACTGGAGAAGGGAATGGCAAATCACTTCAGTATTCTTGCCTTGAGGACCCCATGAACAGTATGAAAAAGCAAAATGATAGGACACTGAAAGATGAACTCCCCAGGTCGGTAGGTGCTCAATATGCTACTGGAGATCAGTGGAGAAGTAACTCCAGAAAGAATGAAGGGATGGAGCCAAAGCAAAAACAATACCCAGTTGCGGATGTGACTGGTGATAGAAGCAAGGTCCAATGCTATAAAGAGCAATATTGCATAGGAACCTGGAATGTTAGGTCCATGAATCAAAGCAAATTGGAAGTGGTCAAACAGTAGATGGCAAGAGTGAACGTCACCATTCTAGGAATCAGCGAACTAAAATGGACTGGAATGGGTGAATTTAACTCAGATGACCATTACATCTACTACTGTGGACAGGAATCCCTTAGAAGAAATGGAGTAGACATCATGGTCAACAAAAGAGCCCGAAATGCAGTACTTGGATGCAATCTCAAAAATGACAGACTGATCTCTGTTCGTTTCCAAGGCAAACCATTCAATATCACGTAATCCAAGTCTATGCCCCAACCAGTAACGCTGAAGAAGCTGAAGTTGGACAGTTCTATAGAGACCTACAAGACCTTTTAGAACTAACATCCAAAAAAGATGTCCTTTTCATTATAGGGGACTGGAATGCTAAAGTAGGAAGTCAAGAAATATCTGGAGTAGCAGGCAAAGTTGGGCTTGGAGTACAGAATGAAGCAGGGCAAAGGCTAATAGAGTTTTGTCAAGAGAACACACTGGTCATAGCAGACACCCACTTCCAACAAAACAAGAGAAAATTCTACACATGGACATCACCACATGGCCAACACCAAAATCAGACTGATAATATTCTTTGCAGCCAAATATGGAGAAGCTCTATACAGTCAGCAAAAACAAGACCTGGAGCTGACTGTGGCTCAGATCATGAGCTCCTTATTGCCAAATTCAAACTGAAATTGAAGAAGGTGGGAAAAATCACTAGATCATTCAGGTATGACCTCAATCAAATCACTTACGATTATATAGTGAAAGTGAGAAATAGATTTAAGGGACTAGGTCTGATAGACAGAGTGCCTGATGAACTATGGACGGAGGTTCATGACATTGTGCAGGAGACAGGGAGCAAGACCATCCCCAAGAAAAAGGAATGCAAAAAAGCAAAATGGCTGTCTGAGGAGGCCTTACAAATAGCTATGAAAAGAAGAGAAACAAAAAGTAAGGGAGAAAAAGAAAGATATACCCATTCGAATGCAGAGTTCCAAAGAATAGCAGGAGAGATAAGAAAGCCTTCCTCAGTGATCAGTGCAAAGAAATAGAGGAAAACAATAGAATGGGAAACACTAGAGAACTCTCAAGAAATCAGAGATACCAAGGGAACATTTCATGCAAAGATAGGTATTATAAAGGACAGAAATGTTATGGACCTAACAAGCAGAGATATTAAGAAAAGGTGGTGAGAATACACAGAAGAACTGTACAGAAAAGATCTTCACTACCCAGATAACCACAATGGTGTGATCAGTCACCTAGAACCAGACATCCTGGAATGTGAAGTCAAGTGGGCCTTAGCATCACTACAAACAAAGTTAGTGGAGGTGATGGAATTACAGCTGAGCTATTTCAAATCCTAAAAGATGATGTTGTGAAAGTGCTGCCAGCAATATGCCAGCAAATTTGGAAAATTCAGCAGTGGCCATGCGACTGGAAAAGGTCAGTTTTCATTCCAATGACTAAGAACAGTAATGCCAAATTGCTCAAACTATCTCACAATTGCACTCATCTCACACACTAGTAAATAATTCTCAAAATTCTCCAAGCCAGGCTTCAGCAATACGTGGACCATGAACTTCCAGATGTTCATGCTGGTTTTAGAAAAGGCAGAGGAACCAGAGATCAAATTGCCAACGTCCACTGGATCATCGAAAAAGCAAAAGAGTTCCAGAAAAACATCTATTTCTGCTTTATGGACTATGCTAAAGCCTTTGACTGTGTGGATCACAATAAACTGTTGAAAATTCTTTAAGAGATGGGAATACCAGACCACCTGATCTGCCTCTTGAGAAATACGTATTCAGGTCAGGAAGCTACAGTTGGAACTGGACATGGAACAACAGACTGGTTCCTAATAGGAAAAGGAGTATGTCAAGTGTGTATATTGTCACCCTCCTTATTTAACTTATATGCCGAGTACATAATGAGAAACACTGGGCTGGAAGAGGCACAAGCTGGAATCAAAATTGCCGGGAGAAATATCAATAACCTCAGATATGCAGATGACATCACCCTTATGGCAGAAAGTGAAGAGGAGCTAAAAAGCCTCTTGATAAAAGTGAAAGAGGAGAGTGAAACACTTGGCTTAAAGCTCACCATTCAGAAAACGAAGATCATGGCATCTGGTTCCATCACTTCATGGAAAATAGGTGGGGAAACAGTGGCTGATTTTTTTTCTGGGCTCCAAAATCACTGCAGATGGTGATTACAGCCATGAAATTAAAAGATGCTTGCTCCTTGAAAGGAAAGTTATGACCTCCCTGAAAATGAAAGTGAAATCACCAGTGGTGTCCAATTCTTTGCGATCCCTTGAACTGTAGCCTACCAGGCTCCTCCATCCATGGGTTCTCCAGGCAAGAATACTGGAGAGGGCTTCATTTCCTTCTCCAGGAGATCTTTCCAACCCAGGGATTGAGCCCAGGTCTCCTGCACTGCAGGCAGATGCTTTACCCTCTCAGCCACCAGGGAAGCCCATGATCAACCTAGACAGCATATTAAAATGCAGATACGTTACTTTGCTAACAAAGGTCCATCTAGTCAAGGCTATGATTTTTCCAGTGGTCATGTATGGATGTGAGAGTTTGACTGTAAAGAAAGGTAAGCGCCAAAGAATTGATGCTTTGGAACTGTGGTGTTGGAGAAGACTCTTGAGAGCCCCTTGGACTGCATGGAGATCCAACTAGTCCATCCTAAATGAGATCAGTCCTGGGTGTTTATTGGAATAACTGATGTTGAAGCAGAAACTCCAAAACTTTGGCCACATGATGCGAAGTGCTGCCTAATTTGAAAAGTCCCTGATGCTGTGAAAGATTGATGGCAGGAGTAGAAGGGTATGACAGAGAATTAGATGGTTGGATGGCATCTTCGACTCAATGGACATGAGTTTGGGTAAACTTCAGGAGTTGGTGATTGACAGGGAGGCCTGCTGTGCTGCGGTCCATTTGGTCACAAACAGCCTAATGTGACTAAGAGAATAAACTGAACTGAAACTGAATCATGGTTCGGAGGATTCTTGCCTTTTGGAAAATTGGAATAAGCATCGATTTTATTTTGCAATAAATTCAGATTTAAAGACTGAGAAGGGCGGTCCTAAGATGGCAGAGGAATAGGACGGGGAGACCACTTTCTCCCTCACAAATTCCTCAAAAGAACATTTCAATCCTGAGCAAACTCCACAAAATAACTTCTGAATGCTGGCAGAGGACATCAGGCACCCAGAAAAGCAGATCATTGTCTTCAAAAACAGGTAGTAAAAAATATAAAAGACAAAAAAAAGAGACAAAGGAGATGGGGAGGGAGCTCCGTCCCAGGAAGGGAAGCCCATCCCGGGAAGGGAATTTTAAGAAGAGAGTTTTCCAAACACCAGGAAACACTCTCCCTGCCGAGTCTGTGGCAAGCCTTGGAAGCACAGAAGGCAACATAACAGGAAGGAAAAATAAGTAAATAATTAAAACCAACAGATTACAAGCCCAACAGTAACTCCCCCAGTGGAAAAGCAGCACAGATGCCAGCATCCACCACTAACAAGTGGGGGCAGGGCAGGGAGGTGCGGGCTGCAGTGCTTTGTAAGAATCTGGCAGGAACGCCCCATGCTTAACCAGAACGAACTAACTTGGGCTAGCAAACCAGACTGTGGGATAGCTACCACGTGAAAAGCTCGAACATAAGACACCGCCAGGACCGCACACAGAACAAAGGATGGAATGGAAATAGCCAGCTGCCGACCATCCCCCGCCGGGGATAGGCAGCCAGAGCAGTAAGGGCTGGAAAGGGGCAATCGCAGCCCCAGAGAGACTTTACCTACCAAACTGCAAGGAGGCTTCTTTTCTAAGACTTCTGGGGCTGCTGGACAGTCACCATCTGCCTCACAAGGGGTGCCAGCGGTACACCCAGAAAACTGAGCAGCAGAGACAGGAAAGGCGACAAGTTGCAGTGACTGCGCTTGCTGAACACCTGATACTCGGACCTGGGAAGGGCACAAAATGCAGTCCCAACCGAATCTGTGCCTCTGAGGGCTACCTGAGCGCCAAACCTGAGCGGCTTAGACCGGGGAGGTGCACGCAGCCTAGGGCCAGCCTCAGACAGTTCTGGGCTGAGAATTGTAGAGCCGGAGCGGTTTGTGCGCCGCGAGCAGGGACAGGCCCAGGGGGGCTGAGACACTGCATGCACACGACATTGCTATTGGTTTGCAGCATCCCTCTCTCCCTACAGCGCGACTGAACAAGTGAGCCTAAAAAACAATAAAAGTGTCCACCACCGCCCCCCCCACCCCCCGTGTCAGGATGGAAATCAGACACTGAAGAGACCAGAAAACAGAAGAAGTTAAACATAGGGAACCGCCTTGGAAGTGACCCCACACTGCCCACACCACCAGAGAAAGGGCCAGAAATATCTTTACTATTGTTACAATCATTCCTTTTTTTCTTCTTCTTCTTTTTTTTTGTTTTGTTTTTTGTTGATGCTGTTGTGGGGTTGTTTTTTCTTCTTTTCTTTTTCTTCTTCTTTTTTTTTCTAACTTTTAAAAATTGTTAAGTCCTCTATTTCTCTTCTAATTTTTATTTCTATAACCTGCTATTACTTAAAAAAAAAAGACTCTATTTTTAAAAGCAAACACCATATATAGTCTTTGTGTGGTGGTTGTTGGTGTTTTTAAAATAATTCTTGTGGCTTTGTTTTTTTTTATTGTTTGTTTTCTTTTTTTTTTTCTTTTTTCCTTCTTCTTTTCTTTAATATTGTATTTTTGAAAATCCAACCTCTACTCTAGATTTTTAATCTTTGCATTTGGTTTTTGTTGTCAATTTTGTACATTTAAAAACCCAAACTTCACTACCCAATTTTACCTGAGAGCGAGATTACTGGCTTGACCACTCTCTCCTCCTTTGGATTCTCCTTTTTCTCCACCAGGTGGCCTCTGTCTCTTTCCTCCCCCTTCTCTTCTTTATCCATCTCTGTGTGTTCCAGACGGTGGAGAACACCTAAGGAACTGGTTACTGGCTGGATTTGTCTCTCTCCTTTTCATTTCCCTCTTTTATCCTCCTGGCCACCTCTGTCGACTTCCTCCCTCTCCTCTTCCCTGTATAACTCCGTGAATACCTCTGAGAGGTCTAAACTGTGGAGTGGACAAAAGGAAGT
Organism: Capra hircus; assembly: GCF_001704415.2. Lineage (NCBI taxonomy): Eukaryota > Metazoa > Chordata > Mammalia > Artiodactyla > Bovidae > Capra > Capra hircus. Next base: position 57,525,067 of record NC_030812.1, read on the forward strand.
GAATACTGGCTAGCTTGCTCTCTCTTCTTTTGATCTCACCACATCTCATTCCAGTCACCTCTAACTACCCCCTCCATCTTCTCTTCTCCATGTAACTCAGTGAACCTCTCTGGGTGTCCCTCAATGTGGAGAAACTTTTCATCTTTAACCTAGATGTTTTATCATCAGTGCTGTATAGATGGAGAAGTCTTGAGGCTACTGTAAAAATAAAACTGAAAACCAGAAGCAGGAGGCTTAAGTCCAAAGCCTGAGAACATCAGAGAATTCCTGAATCCAGGGAACATAAATCAATAGGAGCTCATCAAACGTCTCCATACCTACTCTGAAACCAAGCACCAACCAAGGGCCAACAAGTTCCAGAGCAAGACATACCATGCAAATTCTCCAGCAACACAGGAACACTCCCCTGAGCTTCAATATACAGGCAGCTCAAAGTTACTCCAAAACCATTGACGTCTCATAACGCATTACTGGTCACTCCATTGCACTCCAGAGAGAAGAAATCCAGCTTCACCCACCAGAACTCCAACGCAAGCCTCCCTAATCAGGAAACCATGACAAGCCACTGATACAATGCCACCTACAGTGAGGAAGCTCCATAATAAAGAGAACTCCACAAATTCCCAGAATATAGAAAGGCCACCCCAAACGCAGCAATATAACAAAGATGAAGAGACAGAGGAATACCCAGCAGGTAAAGGAACAGGAGAAATGCCCACCAAACCAAACAAAAGAGGAAGAGATAGGGAATCTACCTGAGAAAGAATTCTGGATATTGATAGTGACAATGATCCAAAATCTTGAAATTAAAATGGAATCACAGATAAATAGCCTAGAGACAAGGATTGAGAAGATGCGAGAAAGGTTTAACAAGGACCGAGAAGAAATAAGAAAGAGTCAATATATAATGAATAACACAATAAATGAGATCAGAGACACTCTGGAGGCAACAAATAGTAGAATAAGGGAGGCAGAAGATAGGATTAGTGAAATAGAAGATAGAATGGTAGAAATAAATGAATCAGAGAGGAAAAAAGAAAAACGAATTAAAAGAAATGAGGACAATCTCAGAGACCTCCAGGACAATATGAAACACTCCAACATTCGAATTATAGGAGTCCCAGGAGAAGACAAAAAGAAAGACCATGAGAAAAATCCTTGAGGAGATAATAGTTGAAAACTTCCCTAAAATGGGGAAGGAAATAATCACCCAAGTCCAAGAAACCCAAAGAGTTCCAAATAGGATAAACCCAAGGTGAAACACCCCAAGACATATATTAATCAAATTAACAAAGATCAAACTGTTAGGGACCAAACGACGGTCTCTAGGACCTGAGTCATGTTTACCAGAAAGAGACAGGATATGCGCTCATCCTGCCTGGCCAATCATGTAAAGCCAGCTACTCCTGTAACTGAGACAAAGAACTGCCTGTATGTAAGCCGCCATACTCCTTTGTTCGCGGCTCTTGTCAGATTCCCTTGTGTGGGATGAGACTTGGGCCCTAGCGCGTGAGGAATAAACAAACTCCCTTCTTGTGTTTGCAATACTGTGGTGGACTTGCTCTCTCGATCGGTTCGGAGATACGGGCTCGGAGCATAACATCTGGGGGCTCGTCCAGGATCTCTGTCCCGCTGGGGAGGACAACTCTACTGGTAGAAGGGAGTAACCTCGTTAGGAGATAAGAGCTCTGAGCACCGGTGCTAACGTTGCAGAAGCCCAGATTAAGTCTGAGGCCTAGTATCTTACTGGGGAGGCATCTGGCTGTAAAGTGCAGAGGCAAGTCAACGTAAGTCCGGGGCCTAGTTTCGTGCTGGGGAGGCAGCTGGCTCTGATACTGGATTAAGTCAGCATAAGACCGGGGCCTAGTTTCGTGCTGGGGAGGCAGCTGGCTCTGATACTGGATTAAGTCAGCGTAAGGCCGGGGCCTGGTTTCATGCTGGGGAGGCAGCTGGCTCTGATACTGGATTAAGTTAGCATAAGGCCGGGGCCTGGTTTCGTGCTGGGGAGGCAGCTGGCTCTGTGAACACCCTGCAGATAAGACTGAGTGCATTGTCGGTGGCCACCTTGTGTTTGTTATCTGTTTGTCTATTTGTGGTGTCTGCGCTGCTCTTTGTGTGCTCTGTTGGCTCCCAGTGTACTTTTCTGTGATCATGGGACAAACAACTTCTACTCCTTTATCTCTTATGATTAACCACTTCTCTGATTTCAAGTCTAGAGCTCAGAATCTTTCATTACTGGTAAAGAAGAGCAAACTGGTGACTTTCTGTTCTGTCGAGTGGCCCACATTTGACGTCGGATGGCCACAAGAGGGAACCTTCAATCCCCAAATTATCCAGGCAGTTAAAGAGAGGGTGCTTACTCCTAGTCCTGCCGGGCACCCAGATCAGACTCCCTACATTCTGGTCTGGCAGGATCTAGTGAGGAACCTGCCAGAATTGCTTAAACCCTTTGTTCTCGCTCCTCCTAAACCTCCCCGTCCCTCTTCCCCAACTCCAACCTCATCAAGCCCACAGGTGTTAGTAATGAAGGCTTCCGAAGAAACAGAAGAAATAAAGGACGAAAATCGACCAAAGCCGGTATTCCAGGAATCTTCTCTGTATCCTAATCTGATAGATCTGGAGACCGAATTGTTCCCATCCCCATATGTGGATCCACATCCGCCCTTGCTTTCACAGGTTTCATTGAGAGAAGTCAGGAGGAGAACCGAGCCTTCAGCTCATCCCAGAGAAGGGGGCCCTGCCCAGGGAACTCAGAGAAACACAAGAGAAATGGCCAATGTAGCGGAAGAAGACCCGGAAGTCCCCTCCTCCACTGTTAACGCGTTTCCGGTCCGGGCGGGACCAGCCAGAGAGGGTGGAGAGCAGACATATCAGTATTGGCCCTTTTCCACTAGTGATTTGTACAATTGGAAAACCCAGACTCCCTCCTTCTCTGAAAAACTGCAGGGTCTTATTGATCTGTTAGAGTCTATCCTTTTTACTCATAACCCCACTTGGGATGATTGTCAGCAACTGTTACAGGTGCTTTTCACTACAGAAGAGCAAGAGCGGATCCTGTCAGAAGCTCGAAAGAATGTGCCAGGGGTGGATGGGAGGCCCACAATACAGCCTAACCTCATTGAGGAGGGGTTCCCCTTGGTGCGACCCAACTGGGACTTCGAACGCACTGAAGGTAGGGAGCGTCTCCGGGTATACCGTCAGACTCTTATGGCCGGCCTTAGAGCAGCCTCCAGAAAGCCGACTAATTTGGCCAAAATAAATTCAGTGAGGCAGGAACCAAATGAGAGCCCAGCAGCCTTCCTTGAAAGGATAATGGAAGCTTTTAGACAGTATACCCCTATGGACCCACAGGCAGATGAGTCACGAGCTGCAGTTATGTTAGCATTTGTAAATCAAGCAGCCCCCGATATTAGAAAAAAATTACAAAAGATAGAAAGGTTAAATGAACAATCCTTGCAAGATCTAGTGAGGGCAGCCGAGAGAGTTTTTAATCATAGAGAGACCCCAGAAGAGAGAGAGGACCACATTAGAAGAGAAGAAAGAGAATTTAGAGCTGAAGAAAACCGTAAAAATCAAAAAGAGCTGGCCCAGATATTTTTTGCTGGGGTTAAAAACAAAAACAGGTTCCAGAAAGGGAAAAAATTGGACTCAAAAACTGAAGAAAAAACGACAAGGCGTAAGCTTGAGAAAAACCAATGTGCGTTTTGTAAAGAGTTTGGACACTGGAAAGATAAATGCCCCAAGAAAAATCTAAAAGAGGAGCCCAAGAACCCCAAGAACGAGACTCCCTCTCCAGACAGTCATATCCTCTACGCGGTTGAGGATAGCAACTAGGGGGGTCAGGGCTCGAAGCCCCTCCCCGAGTCCTGGGTAACTATAAATGTGGAGGGGAAACTGGTTGGCTTCATGGTGGACACGGGAGCCCAATACTCAGTCTTAAACCAAAAAGATGGACCCATGTCTAAGAAAAGTAGCTGGGTGCAGGGAGCAACTGGGACTAAACGATATGGATGGACTACAAAACGGCATGTGAACTTGGGGGCCCACCAGGTGACCCATTCTTTTCTGGTGATACCTGAGTGTCCAGTGCCCTTGTTGGGAAGGGATTTACTGTCTAAAGTAAATGCCCAAATTCATTTCGACCACGGACAAGTGTCGGTTTTAGATGGACTGGGCATCCTCTTCAGGTCTTGTCTCTGGCATTAAAAGATGAATACAGACTCTACTTGCCAGAGGCCCCAGCGACAATAAGCCCTGAAGTACAACCATGGGTTCAAAGATACCCTCAGGCCTGGGCTGAAACTGCAGGAATGGGACTAGCCAAACAGAGGCCCCCTATCATTGTGGAACTGAAAGCCAGTGCTTCCCCGGTGAGGGTACGACAGTATCCCATGAGTCAGGAGGCTCGACAAGGAATTACTCCTCATATACAATGCCTCATAGATGCTGGGGTCCTGAAAAGGTGCCGGTCCCCATGGAACACTCCCCTGTTGCCTGTGAAAAAGCCTGGGGGAACTGATTTTAGACTGGTTCAAGATCTACGAGAAGTCAACAAATGGGTGAATGATATTCATCCTATGGTTCCTAACCCTTATACATTGCTAAGCAACGTGCCTCCAAACTACATTTGGTACACTGTTTTAGATTTAAAAGATGCCTTTTTTAGTTTGCCTCTTGCCCCCGCAAGCCAAGAGATCTTTGCCTTTGAATGGCATGAAGACGGTGGTCAGACCCCTGTGCAGCTGACATGGACTCGCTTACCACAGGGTTTCAAAAACTCGCCCACGTTATTTAATGAGGCCCTGGATGAAGACCTCCGTGAGTATCGGGTTGAACACCCTACCATTGTTTTATTACAATATGTTGATGACCTTATGCTGGCGGCGGCTACAGAGAAAGAGAGCCAAGAGGCAACAGGTGACCTTCTCCAAACCTTGGGGACTTTAGGTTACCGGGCTAGTGCCAAAAAGGCCCAGATTGCCAAGCAAGAGGTTACATACCTCGGTTATAAGATAAAACAGGGCCAGAGGTGGCTAACACAGGCTATGAAAGAAACCATCCTCCAGATCCCTGAGCTGGCTAACCCTAGACAAGTGAGAGAATTTCTGGGAACGGTGGGATATTGCCAGTTATGGATCTTGGGGTTTGCAGAAAAGGCCAGGCCCCTATATGAGGGGACCAAAGGAAACAAGGACTGGAAATGGACTGAGCCAATGAAAGAGGCCTTCCAAGAGCTCAGGCGAGCCTTGCTAGAGGCTCCTGCCCTTGCCCTCCCTGATCCATCTAAGCCTTTCCAGTTATTTGTAGATGAAAAGCGGGGGATAGGAAAAGGGGTACTAACACAGAGATGCGGACCATGGAAGCGACCTGTAGCTTACCTTTCCAAGAGACTGGACCCAGTGGCAGCCGGATGGCCACCTTGCCTCCGTATCATCACGGCCACCGCGCTTAGTCCGCGATGCTGATAAACTGACTTATGGACAGAGACTCTTGGTCTACACTCCTCATGCCATAGAGAGAGTTTTAAAGCAACCCCCAGGTAAATGGATTTCTAATGCCCGCTTGACGCACTACCAGGCCTTGCTACTTGACACCCCACGGATTAATTTCCAAACGCCCTGCACTCTAAATCCGGCCACTCTTTTGCCCAATCCGGGGGAAAATGGCCCCCTCCATGATTGTGATGAGATACTGGCCGGGGTAACAGCAATGCAAAAGGACTTAACTGATACTCCACTGGATAACAGTGAGCTAAGATGGTTCACAGACGGCAGCAGTTATGTAAAAGATGGACAGAGACGGGCGGAAGCCACAGTAGTAGATGACTCTGGACGGACGATATGGGCAGAGACCCTTCCCCCGGATACCTCAGCACAAAAGGCAGAGTTAATTGCCCTGATTCAAGCATTAGAGAGAGCCAAAGGAAAAAGAATAACTATTTTCACTGACAGTCGCTATGCTTTTGGCACGGTACACATCCAGGGCTCGATATATCGGGAACAGGGGTTTTTGACAGCTGAAGGAAAAGAAATTAAAAACTTGCCTGAAATCCATAGACTTTTAGAGGCTGTACAGATGCCTCGGGCTGTGTCAATAGTACACGTACCTGGACATCAGAAGGGTGACAGCCCCACGGCACGAGGGAATCGTGCCGCAGACCTGGCAGCTCAAAAAGTAGCTGATAAAGATTTAATCACCCCTGTGTTGGCGATCGGACTTCCACCTCCAGGTATGGGAACTCTGCCCCCAACCCCTGAGTATTCATCCACAGACTTTGCTTGGATCCAAAAACACACCAACCTTCAAAAAGATAAAGATGGATGGTACCAAGACTCAGACGGCTACTTGATACTCCCTGCTTAGTTGGGATGGCAACTATATGAGCATTCGCACTTGTCTACTCATCTGGGAGAAAAGAAGACTCTGATGCTCTTTCAAACTGTGTGCCTGCGATTTCCCTGGCACCAGACAACTGTAAAGAACATAGTGCATGCTTGTAAGGCGTGTCAACAGATGAGGCCAGGAAAAGGACAACATGCAGGACTGAGGTATCGGGGAGAAGGACCAGGGCAACACTGGGAAATAGATTTCACCGAGGTAAGGCCAGGCAAGTATGGTTACCGGTACTTGTTAGTGTTGGTGGATACCTTCTCAGGGTGGGTAGAAGCTTTTCCTACAAAGGGAGAAACCACGATGATAGTGGCAAAAAAGATTTTAGAAGAAATAGTTCCCAGGTTTGGCCTGCCAGTGACCATCGGCTCTGATAATGGACCTGCCTTTGTGAGTCAAATAGTTCAGAGCCTCGCCCTAGCCCTGGGGACTAAATGGAAGTTACATTGTGAATGCAGTCCACAGAGCTCAGGGCAAGTAGAAAGAATGAATCTGACTCTAAAAGAAACTTTAACTAAATTGGCTATAGAGACTGGCGGGGACTGGGTGACCCTCCTTCCCTTTGCCCTCTTCCGTGCGCATAATACTCCTTATCAACTTAATCTGACCCCATTTGAGATTCTGTATGGGAGACCTCCCCCTGTATGTCCAATATTTGAAGGGAAGAAACTACCGCCTCCCATGTTGGGGCAACTCCAAGAGGTCTTGATGGCCTTAAGCAAGGTGTACTCTCATGTCTGGAAACTGCTCCGGGAAATACATGTGGGTCAAAATAAGGGAACTATTCCCTCACATGATATTGGCCCAGGAGACTGGGTGTGGGTCAAAAGGCACCAAACCAAGGCACAGAACCCAAATGGAAGGGTCCTTATGTTGTTCTTCTTACCACCCCAACTGCCCTAAAGGTTGACGGTATCGGGCCTTGGGTGCATTGCAACCACATATGCCCAGCTGCTTCAGCAGAGCAAGAAGACGCTAAGAAAGAATGGGAAGCATCTCTGCACCCGTCCACCCCCTTGAGGCTAAAGCTTCGAAGGTGCCAACAGGACCAGGACAACTCGGCTGGGCCCTCTTGTGGATGACCCAGTTACTCTGCTCCAGAGTTGCCAGCGTGAACCTGCATCAACCCGTCAAAATCACCTGGAAGCTGCAAAATGGACTAACACGAGAGGTGCTAAACTCCACTACCGCAATACATCCACCAAACACATGGTGGCCAGACTTGTACTTTGACCTTAAGCCGATGGTAAATGTGCCTTGGGCTAGGGGTTATCTCCGAGAACAAGGGTTCTGGGCATGCCCAGGCGCACCCAGGCATGACTGGAAGACCTGTGGGGGGGCACAAGACTCTTATTGTAAAACTTGGGATTGTGTTACTTCTAATGATGGACCTCGGTGCTGGGAAGTAGGAAATCGAGATTTACTTAATTTTTCATTCGCCAAGCCCCTCCTTAGGGTCCTTGGAGATCCAACTTTTAGCTGTGAAAGTTGCAATTATGCACAAGTCAGAATAAGGTTCAATCCAGAAAAAAGCAAAAAAGAGGGGACCTGGATCTCTGGCCTATCTTGGGGGCTACAGACGAGGGAATCAGGAGGGTTTGGGGTTGATGGGAAAGGGATTATAGTAGTGAGCCAGGTCTTAGAGCCAATTCTTGTACACAGTATCGGGCCCAACAAAGTAGAAAAGCTGGCTGTAATCCCCCGCCTAATGACTTCCATGCCGACATCTTTGGCAGTGAGTCTCGAAGCAGAAGCGCTCACTGAAATAGATCCCCTATGGAAGCTGATTAGGGCAGCTTATGCCACCCTGAATCAGACCCATCCTGAGGCAACTTAATCTTGTTGGTTATGTTACAACTTAATTCCCCCTCATTATGAAGCAGTAGGCCTCAATGCCTCTTATGACTTGGCCAACAGCACCGATCCTTCTCAATGTCATTGGGGGGACCGAAAGGTGGGTCTGACGATGAAAGAGGTATGGGGAAAGGGCTTATGCATGGGCACGGTGTTACCAGCAAAGTCTCCACTTTGTGTGCATGTCGTCGAGCCTGATGATTTGCCTGTAGCTAAATGGTTAATGCCTCAAATGGGGGAATGGTGGGTCTGTTCACACACGGGGCTAACTCCATGCCTGCATAGCTCAATCTTTGATCCCAAAGAAGAATTCTGTGTTATGGTGGCTGTCATGCCAAAGATTCTGTACCGACCAGAGAAAGCAATATATGATTATTGGGCCCAGAAATTAACTCTAAATCCTCCAAAAAGAACTTATAAAGTTAAGAGGGAACCTCTTACCGTCATAACCATAGCAACTATGTTCGGTCTTGGAATAGCCGGGGCTGGAACCGAAATAACAGCTCTGTCCCTGCAAGGCCAAGGATTTAACTCCCTGAGAGCAGCCATAGATGAAGACATTACCCGTATAGAGCAATCTATTAGTCATTTAGAATCGTCTCTAACTTCTCTATCTGAAGTAGTTCTGCAAAACAGGAGGGGATTAGATCTGCTCTTTCTGCAACAAGGGGGACTCTGTGCTGCCCTAGGAGAAGAGTGCTGTTTCTATGTGGATCATACAGGAATAGTTAGAGAATCTATGGCCAAAGTGAGAGAAGGACTAGCCCAACGTAAACGAGAACGTGAGGCTCAACAGGGATGGTTTGAATTTTGGTTTCAACAATCCCCTTGGCTGACTACCTTAATCTCCACCTTGCTAGGACCCCTGCTAGTACTTTTACTAATGCTTACCTTTGGCCCATGCATTATCAATAGACTTGTAGCCTTTGTAAAGGAACGCATAAATACCGTACAGCTGTTTGTGCTTCGACAACAATATCAAACTGTGTCTCAGGACCAAGAGGAAGATTCCTCTATATGATCTAAGGACGAGGGGAATGTTAGGGACCAAACGACGGTCTCTAGGACCTGAGTCATGTTTACCAGAAAGAGACAGGATATGCACTCATCCTGCCTGGCCAATCATGTAACGCCAGCTACTCCTGTACTGAGACAAAGAACTGCCTGTATATAAGCCGCCATACTCCTTTGTTCACGGCTCTTGTCAGATTCCCTTGTGTGGGATGAGACTTGGGCCCTAGCGCGCTAGGAATAAACAAACTCCCTTCTTGCGTTTGAAATACTGTGGTGGACTTGCTATCTCGGTTGGTTCGGAGATACGGGCTCGGAGCATAACAAAACACAAAGAACAAATATTAAAAGCAGCAAGGGATAAACAATGAATAACACACAAGGGGATTCCTATAAGGATAACTGCAGATCTTCCAATAGAAACTCTTCAGGCCAGGAGGGAATGGCAAGACTTACTTAAAGTGATGAAAGAAAATAACCTACAGCCCAGATTACTGTATCCAGCAAGGATCTCATTCAAATACGAAGGAGAAATCAAAAGCTTTACAGACAAGCAAAAACTGAGAGAATTCAGCACCACCAAAACAACTCTCCAACAAATGCTAAATGATCTTCTCTAGACAAGAAACACAAAAAGGGTGTATAAATCCAAACCCAAAACAATAAAGTAAATGGTAACAGGATCATAGTTATCAATAATTACTTTAAAGGTAAATGGGTTGAATTCCCCAACCAAAAGGCAAAGACTGGCTGAATGGATACAAAAACAAGACCCTCTATATGCTGCTTACAAGAGATCCACCTCAAAACAAGGGACACATACAGACTGAAAGTGAAGGGCTGTAAAAAGATATTCCACGCAAATAGAGACCAAAAGAAATCAGGGGTGGCAACACTCATATCCGATAAAATAGACATTAAAACAAAGGCTGTGAAAAGAGACAAAGAAGGCCACTACATAATGATCAAAGGATCAAGCCAAGAAGAAGATATAACAATTATAAATATATATTCACCCAATATAGGAGCACCGCAATATGTAAGACAAATGCTAACAAGTATGAAAGGGGAAATTAACAACAACACAATAATAGCGGGAGACTTTAATACCTCACTCACAACTATGGACAGATCAACTAAACAGAAAATTAGCAAAGAAACGCAAACTTTAAATGATAAAATAGACCAGTTAGACCTTGTTGATATCTATAGGACATTTCACCCCAAAACAATGAATTTCACCTTTTTTTCCAAGTGCTCATGGAACCTTCTCCAGGATAGGTCACATCCTGGGCCATAAGTCGAACCTTGATAAATTCAAAAAATCAAAATAATTCCAAGCATCTTTTCTGACCATAATGCATTAAGATTAGATCTCAATTACAGGAGAAAAACTATTAAAAATTCCAACATATGGAGGTTGAACAACACACTTCTGAATAACCAACAAATCACAGAAGAAATCAAAAAAGAAATCAAAATATGCATAGAAACAAATGAAAATGAAAACACAACAACCCAAAACCTGTGGGACACTATAAAAGCAGTGCTAGGAGGAAAGTTCATAGCAATACAGGCATACCTCAAGAAACAAGAAAAAAGTCAAATAAATAACCTAACTCTACACCTAAAGCAACTAGAAAAGGAAGAAATGGAGAACCCCAGAGTTAGTAGAAGGAAAGAAATCTTAAAAATTAGGGCAGAAATAAATGCAAAAGAAACAAAAGAGACCATAGCAAAAATCAACAAAGCCAAAAGCTGGTTCTTTGAAAGGATAAATAAAATTGACAAACCATTAGCCAGACTCATCAAGAAACAAAGAGAGAAAAACCAAATCAATAAAATTAGAAATGAAAACGGAGAGATCACAACAGACAACACAGAAATACAAAGGATCATAAGAGACTACTATCAGGAATTATATGCCAATAAAATGGACAACATGGAAGAAATGAACAAATTCTTAGAGAAGTACATCTTTCCAAAACTGAACCAAGAAGAAATGGAAAATCTTAACAGACCCATCACAAGCACAGAAATTGAAACTGTAATCAGAAATCTTCCAGCAAACAAAAGCCCGGGCCAGACGGCTTCACCGCTGAATTCTACCAAAAATTTCGAGAAGAGCTAACACCTATCCTACTCAAACGCTTCCGGAAAACTGGAGAGGAAGGTAAACTTCCAAACTCATTCTGTGAGGCCACCGTCACCCTAATACCAAAACCTGACAAAGATGCTACAAAAAAAGAAAACTACAGGCCAATATCACTGATGAACATAGATGCAAAAATCCTCAACAAAATTCTAGCAATCAGAATCCAACAATACATTAAAAAGATCATACACCATGACCAAGTGGGCTTTATCCCAGGGATGCAAGGATTTTTCAATATCTGCAAATCAATCAATGTAATTCACCACAGTAACAAATTGAAAAATAAAAGCCAAATGATTGTCTCAATAGATGCAGAGAAGGCCTTTGACAAAATTCAACATCCATTTATGATAAAAACTCTCCAGAAAGCAGGAATAGAAGGAACATACCTCAACATAATAAAAGCTACATATAACAAACCCACAGCAAACATTATCCTCAATGGTGAAAAATTGAAAGCATTTCCCCTAAAGTCAGGAACAAGACAAGGGTGTCCACTTTCACCGCTACTATTCAACATAGTTCTGGGAGTTTAGGCCACAGAAATCAGAACAGAAAAAGAAATAAAAGGAATCCAAATTGGAAAAGAAGAATTAAAACTCTCACTGTTTGCAGATGACATGATCCTCTACATAGAAAACCCTAAAGACTCCACCAGAAAATTACTAGAGCTAATCAATGAATATAGTAAAGTTGCAGGATATAAAATCAACACACAGAAATCCCTTGCATTCCTATACACGAATAATGAGAAAGTAGAAAAAGAAATTAAGGAAACAATTCCATGCACCATTGCAATGAAAAGAAAAAAATACTTAGGAATATATCTACCTAAGGAAACTAAAGACCTATATACAGAAAACTATAAAACACTGGTGAAAGAAATCAAAGAGGACACTAATAGATGGAGAAATATACCATGTTCATGGATTGGAAGAATCAATATAGTGAAAAGGAGTATACTACCCAAAGCAATCTACAAATTCAATGCAATCCCTATCAAGCTACCAATGGTATTTTTCACAGAACTAGAATAAATAATTTCAAGATTTGTATGGACATACAAAAAACCTCGAATAGCCAAGGCAATCTTGAGAAAGAAGAATGGAACTGGAGGAATCAACTTGCCTGACTTCAGGCTCTACTACAAAGCCACAGTCATCAAGACAGTATGGTACTGGCACAATGACAGAAATATAGATCAATGGAACAAAATAGAAAGGCCAGAGATAAATCCAGACACCTATGGACACCTTATCTTTGACAAAGGAGGCAAGAATATACAATGGAGTAAAGACAATCTCCTTAACAAGTGGTGCTGGGAAAACTGGTCAACCACTTGTAAAAGAATGAAACTAGATCACTTTCTAACACCACACACAAAAATAAACTCAAAATGGATTAAAGATCTAAATGTAAGATCAGAAACTATAAAACTCCTAGAGGAGAACATAGGCAAAACACTCTCAGACATAAATCACAGCAGGATCCTCTATGATCCACCTCCCAGAATACTGGAAATAAAAGCAAAAATAAACAAATAGGATCCAATTAAAATTTAAAGCTTCTGCACAACAAAGGAAAATATAAGCAAGGTGAAAAGACAGCCTTCTGAATGGGAGAAAATAATAGCAAACGAAGCAACTGACAACTAATCTCAAAAATACATAAGCAACTTCTGCAGCTCAATTCCAGAAAAATAAATGACCCAATCAAAAAATGCGCCAAAGAACTAAATAGACATTTCTCCAAAGAAGACATACAGATGGCTAACAAACACATGAAAAGATGCTCAACATCGCTCATTATCAGAGAAATGCAAATAAAAACCACAATGAGGTACCATTTCACACCAGTCAGAATGGCTCTGATCCAAAAGTCTGCAAGCAATAAATGCTGGAGAGGGTGTGGAGAAAAGGGAACCCTGTTACACTGTTGGTGGGAATGCAAACTAGTACAGCCACTATGGAGAACAGTGTGGAGATTCATTAAAAGACAGGAAATATAACTGCCTTATTACCCAGCAATCCCACTGCTGGGCATACATACCGAGGAAACCAGAATTGAAAGAGACAGTTGTACCCCAATGTTCATCACAGCACTGTTTATAATAGCCAGGACATGGAAACAACCTAGATGTCCATCAGCAGATGAATGGATAAGAAAGCTGCGGTACATATACACAATGGAGTATTACTCAGCCATTAAAAAGAATACATTTGAATCAGTTCTGATGAGATGAATAAAACTGGAGCCGATTATACAGAGTGAAGTAATCCAGAACGAAAAACACCAAACAGTATACTAACACATATATATGGATTTAGAAAGATGGCAATGATGACTCTGTATGCAAGACACCCAAAGAGACACAGATGTGTAGAGTGGACTTTTGGACTCAGAGGGAGAGGGAGAGGGAGGGATGATTTGGGAGAATGGCATTGAAACATGTATACTATCATGTAAGAAACGAATCACCAGTCTATGTCCGGTGCAGGATACAGGATGCTTGGGGCTGGTGCACGGGGATAACCCAGAGAGATGTTATGGGGAGGAGACGGGAGGGGGATTCATGTTTGGGAACGCATGTACACCTGTGGTGGATTCTTGTCAATGTATGGCAAAACCAATACAGTATTGTAAAGTAAAATAAAGTAATAATAAAATTGAAAATAAATAAATAAATAAAGACTGAGAAGATAGGTCCAAAGCTCCCTTATATTTTAATACTTTGGTCCACTTCCTATAAATGCAACTTCCTATGTATAAGCATAGAGCATTATTAAAACTAACTAATTGGGTTGTGCATGTGTGCTAAGTCACTTCAGTTCTGTTCTTCTGTTTGTGTCCCTATGATCTGTAGCCCACCAGGCTCCTCTGTACATGGGATTCTCCAGGCAAGAATAGTGGAATGGATTGCCATGCTCTCCTCCAAGGGATCTTCCCAATCCAGGGATCAAACCCATGTCTCTAACATTTCTGCATTGTCAGGTGGGTTCTTTACCAAGAGCCAAGTGGAAAGCACAGTAATTTTGTTACAATATTAATTAAGTTACATACTTTATTTCTATACATCAATGTTTCTATCAATATACCTTACCTGCTGAGGATCAAATCTTAAATCCTTCATTAAATTAGAGATTATGTTCCTTTGCTTTCCCCAATTTGTGAAAAAATCATGTCTTTCCTTGTTTTTCATGACCTTAATATATTTGAAGAGTACTGAGCAGGTAGTTTTTAGAATTCTTCCCAATTTTTCTGGTGTTTTCTCCAATCGTTTTGAGGTTGTATAGTTTCTGTGGACCACATTTTGTCATAAAGAAGGCTGAGCACTGAAGGATTGACGCTTTTGAATGTGGTGTTGGAGAAGACTCTTAGGAGTCCCTTGGACTGCAAGGAGATCAAACCAGTCAATCCTAAAGGAAATCAATCCTGAATATTCATTGGAAGGACTGATGCTGAAGCTGAAGCTCCAATACTTTGGCCACCTGATGTTTAGGGTTGATTCATTGGAAAAGACCCTGATGCTAGGAAAAATTGAGGGCAGGAGAAGTGGGCAAAAGAGGATGAGATGATTAGATGGCATCACTGACTCAATGGACATGAGTTTGAGCAAGCTCCAGGAGATGGTGAAGGACAGTGAAGTCTGGCATCCTGCAATCCATGGGGTCACGAGTTGTACAAACTGGGCAGATGAACAACAATAGCAACAAGCTTCTGTGGAAAATACTACAGAGGCAGTATGCCCTTTTCAGTACTTCAGGGAGAATATGTTATCTAGATGTCTTATCACTGATGTTAACTTTGTTAAATGCAGTTAATTACTATCTTTTAGGCCTTTGCATCATAAAGATTTCCCTCTGAAATTGCTTTGGGGGAAATACACAGGTTGTAAGCTGTAACAGAAGGTATCATTCTATGATCTTATGATTAGTTCTCAGTGTTTTAGTGAGCCTAGAAGGGCCTTCATAAATGTTTTTGGTAAAGTCTTTTCCCTTGGAATATATAGGTCATTGTATGAAGAATAGTTGGGAATTATTTCAGAATGGTTCCTCTTCCTGTTTCTTGCCTGAATCAGGAGATCTTTCTTAGCTTCTCAGCTTGAATACCTGGTGGCTTTAGTGGAGGCAAAACCTACAGAAGAGTGGGGACCCCCTTTCAATGATAATCCTTAGATAGTTCTCACTCTCAGCCTAGTAAGTGCTCAGTCTCCAGTGATTTGTCAAAGTTTTGGTATGTTATAATTCCATGTTATTTTGTTTAAACTACATTTTAATAATTTTATTTTATTTCATTTGACCTGTGGATTGCATAGTAAGATATTTAGCTTGAAAAGACTGGATTTTCCAGATATCTTGCCATATTAATTTCTAAATTAATTACACAATCTTCAGTAAACATACAATATATGACTTTAATCTTATAAAGTTTTTGAGACTTATTTGTCACTCAGAATAAGATCTAGTAAGACAATGCATTATGTTATTTTGGAAATAATAAGTATTCTTTGATGTTGAGTGGAATGTTCTAAAAATGTCAATTTGGTCAGTTTGATTGATAAGGTTGTTCAAATCTTTCATATATTTCCAATTAACAAAAAAACTTTTTCTATCAATTATTGAGTGAACTGAAACTTCTGACTGTAATTACACATTTGAATGCTGGTGTCAGATTCAAATCTGTCAAATTGTGTTGAGTGTGCAACCAAAAGTTGATTATGTAGTTTGGTAAAAGTCAGTGAAATCATTCTGTGAAAATCACTTGGGTATATAGAACCTACAATGAAGCTTATTTCATGTTTTATTATTTGTAAATTAGATTAGTAAAATTTATACTATAACTGCATTTTTTTCCTGATAACTGCTTTTTAAACATCAGCACACTGTTTCTCTGAACACATGCATTGAAGGGTCTGGACTTTATTGAGCACTAGATTCCATGAGTCATATCTATGTCAACAAATGCAAAGCAGTATTTACATTTATGTAGAATCTCTGAAGCAAAAACTAAAAAAATAAAAAGTCTCATAAGGCAAAGAGACAAGCAAAAATGTAATTCTGGAATAACTGGAAAATTCACACCTATGATGGAAACGTGATGGACAGGGAGGCCTGACATGCTGCAGTCCACGTGGTCACAAAGAGTTAGACACATCTTAGCGACTGAACAACAACAAAATGATGCCTGAGAGCCCAGTATACATCCCAATTCTACCTGAGGCTATTGTCAAATTGAGTAAAACACTCTCAACAAGCAGATGTAGTAAATGGTTTTGTTGAGACCAGAAAATGTAAAGGTCATATGGACGTTTTAAACATTCACACTCTCAGAAATTGTTAATTTTTTTCTCATATTTTTCATTAGGTGCAACCCTGTTTCTATAAACAATTCTTAGAAGAGCTCATTTTTTAATGGTGAGAAAATAAACTCAAGTATTGAGTTTCTAATAAGTATTAAGGAAAAGTGCTCTGATGGAAATTATTACATTTGCTTATACATTCCTTGTACAAGAAGAGAGAAAATAAATGCGTAGATGAATACTAAATGAAAATTTATTCTTACTAGTGTAAAGGTATAATAAGAACTTATGGAGAAGATTTATTATGTCAAAGTTTCAATAGTGCAAATGTGCTTAAATCAACAAACCCCAAAGTTCACAAAATTCTGAAATAATTTATATACACACATATGTATATATATATATAAATATATAAGAATGTAACTATAAAAACACTGAAAAACATTTCAAGATATCATTACTATATCAGAAAATTTGAGAACTATCTGGGTGAAGCATATGTTTAAATTGTCTAAAAAGTCAAAGACGTGCTATCGGATTTTAGGCAGAAAAAGCCATGCCAGGTTATTTCCATTGGAGTATTTGATGAGCTCCAGACTAACCATTGGCAAATTAAAAGCAAATAATGGGCTGTGGGTCAATCACCCGTGTTGTTAGTTAAAGATGATTCATGTTGAGGTATTGGGGTCTTACAGAAATGTCAACTCCATATTTGTAGTAACTTTGAAATTTGTCCAAAAAGCATATTAAATATTAAAATATGGACTTCACAATGAAGTTATAATGTCAGTGCCCCAAATAGAATAGATCAGCATACATAATGTAAAAAGCATAGGAGATACAAAGACAAATAGAAACACACTAGATGGAGGAGACTTTATTCTCACAGAAGGGTTGTTTTAATACTCTGTGCTGCTGTAATGGGAGAAATCATTTTTTAGAATTGCTTGATGATAACTTGTATTTAGCTCTTTATTGATGCCCATAGGGAAAGCTCTTCAGTGATTGTTAAATCTAAATTTTGGAATTTTTATTCACTGCCATTCCAGTTTATGTGACATCAGATCACTTGTGCACAGAAAATTTTCAGGGCATGTAAATATAAAGAAGATTGTGAATCAATTGAGATCAAAATGGAGTAGAAGGAGACTAAAACCTGAAGGAAACAAAAGTTGAATATAGTAGTGGATGCGAAAATATAAGAATATTAACTGTGTTATAAGATTCCATTTAAAGTTCGGGACATGCATTTCTTTTCAATTAAAATTTACTTGAGAAGCATTTCTTGACCAAGTTCTTAAAGGACTGCTTTACCTGCTGGTTCCTTAAGGAGTAAATGAAAGGATTTAGCATTGGGGCAACAGAAGTATTAAGCACTGCTATACCCTTGGTTAAGGCTACTCCTTCTTTGGCTGAAGTTTTGACATACATGAAAATACAACTTCCATAAGAAATGGAGACAACAATCATGTGTGAGGAACAAGTGGAAAATGCCTTTTTCCTTTGCTCAGCAGAGGGGATCCTCAGAATTGTTTTAAGGATGAATACATAGGAAAGAATCACTAATGTTAGGGTTACCATGAGTGTGAATACTGCCAGGAAAAATGCCATGAGCTCTAGGAAGGCTGTGTCTGTGCAGAAGATCAGTAGCATGGGGGAAGAGTCACAGGCGAAGTGGTCAATGATGTTGGAATCACAGAAATCCAATTGAAGTCCCATGATCACAGGTGGGAAGATAATGAGAAACCCAGCCAGCCAAGAACTAATGACAAGCTGGTTGCAGATTCTGCTATTCATTATTGTTGTGTAATGCAGTGGCTTACAGATAGCCACATAACGATCATAGGACATGACAGTCAAAAGGAAAAATTCTGTTGAACCAAGGAGTATCAAGAAAAACACTTGAGTCATGCAAGAATTATAGGAAATGGTCATATCCCCTGTCACAATGCTGACCAGAAATCTAGGAATACATACTGTTGTGAATGAGATTTCTAGGAAGGAGAAATTCCTAAGGAAGAAATACATGGGTGTTTTGAGGTGTGGGTCTACCAGAGTAAGGGTGAAAATTGTTAAGTTTCCACTTATACTCAGTATATATGTGCAAAATAGAAATAGAAAAATCAAAACATTTAGCTCTGGATCATCTGTTAATCCCAGAAGAATGAACTCTTTCACAGAGGTGTGATTTTTCATTTCTTATTACTGACTTATTCCAAGTCTATAAATGCAAAGAAAAGCAAGATTTAGTGAGTACGGTTTTACGGATTTTACCTTTTTAAAAATCACTTCTGCTGGTTTAAGAAATGTGTGCGTGTGTGTGTGCTTTGTCATTCAGTCATGTCCCACTCTTTGTGATCCCATGGATTATAGCCCACCAGGCACCTCTGTCCACGGAGATTCTCCTGGCAAGAATACTGGAGTGGGTTGCCATGCCCTCCTACACGGGATCTTCCCAACCTAGGGATTGCACCCAGCTCTCCCACATTGCAGGCAGATTCTTTACTCGCTGAACCCCAGAGAAGACCAAGAATATGGAGTGGGTAGCCTATCCCTTCTCCAGGGGAACTTCCTGACCCAGAAATTGAACTGGGGTTTCCTGCATTGCAGGTGGATCTTTACCAGCTGAGCTACCAGGGAAGCCCATATATATGTATATAAATAATGGAGAAGTAAATTAGACACCAAATTTTACTGAATTTTGAAAATATACCTAAGCCAGGAGAAGAAAACTTATATCTTCTAGACCATCAGCCTTTCATATTGAGGGAGTGACTTGATAGGACTAATAATCATATTTGTATAGGAAAAATATACCTATCACATGTGCTTCAGTTTCTTTTCAGAGTTTGATCATATGTGTAAAAAATTAGGTAGAACATTATAAAATATTCTAATCCTCAATCACCATACGGTCTAATGATTTTTCTGAAAATAAAACATTTCAAAATTTGTCTTTTTAGTGAGTTGTATGTTTAAATCATTAATGTCATTCTTGCCTACATAGAAAATTAATAACTTAACCAAAGGATCAGAGCCATAAAAATTAATATGCATATACTCCTAAATAAGCTGAGAAGTTAAAATTTTTCTTTTGAGTTAAATAACAATCTATTATGTTTTACAAGAGATTTTTACAAGCAAAGTTAATTGATCTAAGTATAAATTCATTAGAAAGTGAGAAAAATAAATGAAGTGAGATAAGAAAAATACACTTACAATTATATAATCCCATGTGGTAGCAATTTGACTGTTCAAATCCAAGTTATCTTTTGCTTTAATTTGAGTGTCAGTGTGGAATTTTACTAATGGAGTATTTCATAGACTTTCCAACTTGTTTCTGCCTTTGATTTTTCCATGCAATAACATACTTATATAGTGTGTAGGTGGATTTTGGCAATATGATCCTGGCTGCATAGTGTGAGATGGACATATTAAAGGATAAGTCCAGTAGAAAGTTTATTCCTGAAATTGATGAGGTCTTGACAGAAAAGTGATATAGTCCCAGTTGCTGGTATAAGGTGTTACATCCAGAAGACAAGCAAAGAGTTCAAGAGGTCCCTCAGGAAAGGATTTGGTGACACAGTGGCAGAGGATCCATGGCAGTCCCATGTAGTCAATTCATGTTGAGTCTGAAAGGCTGAGACTCAGGTAGTATTGCAAGATTTTTTATTGAGTAACAGAGTCTCTGATACTAGCTTATTGTTTAGGAGGACAGCTAGAAATGCTGGAAATGGGAGAGGGTAGCAGCCAAACAAAACTTTGTTCTAAGTGTTAAATTGTTGCACAGTAGAACCAACCAGAGACCAAGCTTTCCTGAAATGTGGGGTCAGACTCAAAGAACTAAAGCGATAACAGAAAAAGGGAAAGGAAAAGAAGAAAGTGGGATTAGAGCAGTAGTTACTTAGATGAAACAGGCAAATAAAGGTGATAAAGTTATATATTTTGCTGGTTAATAAAGTGAAGCTCCTAGTTCCTAAGGAGAGAGCTCACACTTTCTGAGAATCAAAAAATAGAAGCTCTGGAAAGGAGATGCAATGCATGGCGTATCAGTAGAAACTTGTAAGAAAAAAAATGCACTTGGAACTATTCCACATTTCACCATCTAAGGCCAGGTATTTTGTACCTCGTTTCCCAAAATTTTCATAAAAGTAGCAGTGGTCTAACCTTAGATACAAGGAAAATCTAGCAATATAATATCTTACTTGGCTCTCAGTAACCTTTGTGAAAGAAGGATGGTTTATAATTTTTGTTTTCACTTGTTTACCTTCCAGGGGTGAGGACTAGAGTGTCTAACTACTGTTTCCAAAACAAACAGACTGGTTTTTACCCGTTTTTTTTTTTTTTTTTTTTCCCTCCTCAAAATAGCCACAGGGGATTGTTGCAGTGAAACAGAATTCAAATGCCTCTGGAGAGAGATGGTGCTTATTAGTTCAACCTAAATTTAGTTGAATAATTTTAATTAGATGTCCTTGGGAAATAATTTTTAAAGAACATTAAATGTCAGAGGACAACTGCAAAAAGCAACAGCTAGGAAGTAGCCTTCTTTGAAATTGTGGATTTTGTGTTGTCAGTGTTGTTTTATTTTTGCTTGATATAAATGTCTGCTGAGGTACTATATTTCAGTTAATATAAACTTGTGAAGAAGCAGAAAATAGCAAGAGGATAGGGCAACCAGGAGACTCAATGCACTGTTAAAATTATTCAAGATTCCTTTACATGGGTAATTAATGTATCAGTCTCATGTGTTAATTTTTTCAATTTTTTCTTAGATCAGTGTGAGTTCATGGATATTTATTTTATACCTAGAATTATAACCATTGCTAATTTATCTTGTTGCTAGATTTTTTCTCAGCTTCGGCCATTGGGAGCCCTTTCAATGGGCTACTGCTCTTTTTGACCTACAGCTATCATGGTGCTTAAAAAAAAAAAGGCCCTTCTTTATTTTCTGGAATTATAAGATGCTCCAGGATCATCATGTATATTCCTTACCACAGCCCTCAGTTATTTCTTCAATGATGCCTGGATTCTTTAGAATTAAAGTGTTAGTCATTCAGTCCTGTCTGACTCTCTGTGACCTCATGACTGTAGCCCACCAGGTTCCTCTGTCCATGTAATTCTCCAGGCAAGAATACTGGAGTGAGTTGTCATAGAAACCAGGATCTTGGCCCTGTGTGTGTTCATGGCTGTCATGTGCCATTGATTCTAGGTCCTCTAACAGGACAGAACCAGGAAAAACGTATGAGACTGTGAACCTGTGTATCAATATGTATGTATAATCTTTATGCTACCTTCTGGATTTATACTAAACTAAAAATGAATCTATATTGTTACCTTCATTACCAGATACATTATAATAACTTCAGGTCTTCTCTGTAAGCTCCCACTGCAAAAGTAAGATTCTTGGCACCCACTATCCATTTACTTAAATCTTCAATACCTGTTTACTTATAAAACATAATCAAAATTATTGACCTATACAATGATGGGAAAACTCTTTATTAACTAGATTGTAGAACTTATGTGCCTTTCCTTTGTTTTTAGTCTTACAAATTTCAATCATTTTGAAGCTACTTAGGTCAGCCACTTTCAACCCTACTCCCTTCAGTGAGATTACTGCAGACATTTAAGATACAGGATCCATGAAATTAAAAGATGCTTACTCCTTGGAAGAAAAGTTATGACCAACCTAGATAGCATATTGAAAAGCAGATACATTACTTTGCTAACAAAGGTCCATCTAGTCAAGGCTATGGTTTTTCCTGTGGTCATGTATGGATGTGAGAGTTGGACTGTGAAGAAGGCTGAGGGCTGAAGAATTGATGCTTTTGAACTGTGGTGTTGGAGAAGACTCTTGAGAGTCCCTTGGACTGCAAGGAGATCCAGCCAGTCCATTCTGAAGGAGATCAGCCCTCCGTGTTCTTTGGAAGGAATGATGCTAAAGCTGAAGCTCCAGTACTTTGGACACCTCATGCAAAGAGCTGACTCATTGGAAAAGACTCTGATCCTGGGAGGGATTGGAGGCAGGAGGAAAGGGGACGACCCAGGATGAGATGGCTGGATGGCATCACTGACTCGATGGATGTGAGTTTGAGTGAACTCCGGGAGTTGGTGATGGACAGGGAGGCCTGGCATGCTGCAATTCATGGGGTCACAAAGAGTCGGACACGACTGAGCGACTGAACTGAACTCAAGTGGCAACAGACTCGGCTGTGAACAAATAAAAGTGTTAGCTACTCAGTTGTGTCTGACTCTCTGCAACGCCATGGACTGTAGCTCAACAGGCTCCTCTGTCCATGGAATTCTGCAGGCAAGAATACTGAAATGGGTGGACATTCTCTTCTCTAGTGGATCTTCCTGACCCAGGGATAAAATCTAGGTTTCCTGCATTCCAGGTGGGTTCTTTATTGACTGAGCCACCAGGGAAGCCCCATGAAAAAGTGGGTTTTTCTCAAATCATAAAGAAAACATGAAAAATTCATTGTGATGTTAAGACATCCATTATTCTACACTGCTGCTACTGCTAAGTCACTTCAGTCATGTCCAACTCTTAGCAACCCCGCGGACACCAGGCTCCTCTGTCCATGGGATTGTCCAGGCAAGAGTACTGATAAGGTATTAATTATTCTACACTGTAAAAGATGTCAGGCTTATTTTTAAGTTTTTATACACTTTCATTGAATGTTGACATAAGAGACCTGATCATGATTAGACCCATTACCATTGATTCATTCAATAATTATTTTTGACATTTTTTCTGAGAATATACAGATGGCAAGGATAGCTTTTTACATAATTTTCACTTTTTACAAAAAGTGTGAGAATTCTACATTGTTTTTGAAATCTCAGATTCCCATTCTCTTGTCCAATATAAGCAATATTCTTTCTCAGCATTTTCTTGCTCACTGCTTGGATCTGAAAAGATGTCTATAGTATTCCATTCACATTAAATTTTTGAGATTTATATTATGTTGTTTTTAATCCAGGGGTTCCATAAAATATATAGCTTAAATTAAATGAAACCTGGGATTATTTAATAATCTTAATAGAAATTCCTGAATAAAGTATTTCAAATTATTTTTACTGTTTCTTTGGGAGACAAATGAAGTTATTCATGGTATATTAAGTAATACACAGAACATACTGAAGAAAAAGACTATTAAAAAGAACTTCACTAATGTGACATAAACATTCTCATTTTAATTATAAATGTCACGATAGCTTTTATCTGATGTTTATCTATAAACCACAGTGTCATTTAAAATTACACATCATGTGTGTCTCTTATAGAACCGTCTTTTGGACTCTGTGGGAGAGGGCGAGGGTGGGATGATTTGGGAGAATGGCATTGAAACATGTATAATATCGTATATGAAATGAATCGCCAGTCCAGGTTTGATGCATGGTACTGGATGCTTGGGGCTGGTGGACTGAGATGACCCAGAGGGGTGGTATGGGAAGAGAGGAGGGAGAGGGGTTCAGGATGGGGAACACATGTATACCTGTGGTGGATTCATGTTGATGTATGGCAAAACCAATGCAATATTGTAAAGTTATTAGCCTCCAATTAAAATAAATAAATTAAAAAAATTATGCATCATGGACAACCTGTCACTTAACAAAGCTACATGGAAAATTAATGTATAAATCCTCATCTTAGCTTGCTTGCATATGCAAAGATCCTATTTTCAAGTAATGTCAAAGCTTCAGACTCTAGATGCACATGAATTTTTTGAAGAACACTATGCAAACCAGTAAAGTACTGAAAACAAATACTTCTTAGGACAATGTTAAACAATAACTTATATCTTCACTGAGCATAGTAATTCATGTGCTTTCAAAGTTTTTTTTATAGAATCTGCTTTTTACCAGTGTTTTCAATAATGGATTATATGAATGTACATGCTTTTAAGAAATGATACCTTAAGACTGGGCTTTGAGGACCATTTTAAGCAGTAAAATCGCCAATGAAAATACAAAAATGTAAAAATTATGGCATGAGATAGGCCAACGAAAAGGAATGTGTTTAAGATATAATAGCTGAAAAAAGAAAGGAGAGCATTGTTTTGTTTAACCTCAGCTGGAAATGTGTGTAAAGGTTTCTTAAATCCAAGACTTAAAGGGCAACGTTAGGAGAAATGTTTAACATGTTTCAATAGCAGATTTCCCACTTTAATCGTCAACCCCATGTCCCTTTTTCCCCTGTTAAAAAAGACACTGGAAAGACATACTTGTTTCAACTCTGGACATCTTAGAGAATAAAGTTTGTTCTGTTAATCAATAGCTTTATTTTTTTAATTAGAGAATAATTATTTTATAATATTGTGATGTCTTTTTCCATACATCAACATGAATCAGCATTCAGTTCAGTTCAGTTCAGTCGCTCAGTCATGTCTGACTCTTTGCGACCCCGTGAATCACAGCAAGCCAGGCCTCCCTGTCCATCACCATCTCCCAGAGTTCACTCAAACTCACATCCATTGAGTCAGTGATGTCATCCAGCCATCTCATCCTCTGTCGTCCCCTTCTCCTCCTGCCTCTAATGCCTCCCAGCATCTTTTCCAATGAGTCAACTCTTCGCATGAGGTGGCCAAAGTACTGGAGTTTCAGCTTTAGCATCATTCCTTCCAAAGAACACGGAGGGCTGATCTCCTTCAGAATGGACTGGTTGGATCTCCTTGCAGTCCAAGGGACTCTCAAGAGTCTTTTCCAACACCACAGTTCAAAAGCATCAATTCTTCAGCCCTCAGCCCTCTTCACAGTCCAACTCTTGCATCGATACATGACTACTGGAAAAACCAAAGCCTTGACTAGATGGACCTTTATTAGCAAAGTAATGTATCTGCTTTTCAATATGCTATCTATGTTGCATTAGGTATACATACATCCCCTCCTTCTTGAACCTCCCACCCACCTCCATCTCCATCCCACCCTGCTAGTTGTCACAGAGCACTCTCTTTGTGTTCCCCATGTCACGCTCTCATATCATGTCACCCTCTCCTTCCCCAATCAATAGCTTTGAATATGCTGAATAAATTCCAATCTATCTGTCTCTTTAATCTATATGTTTAAAACTCTACTTTTCATAAAGGAACTTACGCTATTTCAACTTCTTTTATAATAAGTTAATTTGAAATTGAAATGAGTAATCACCTGAAAATCCAGTGGTGCTTTCCCCATCTACCCCAGGTGACATGGAAAATTCAGAATTTTTGATAAGTGCACTCATTTCAGTAAATTCAGCATGATATAAAATTATGTTTCTTCTCCCCTATGCCATGGGAATTCATCCAAACATAAATTTCCATATTTATAGTAAAATAAATCAGCAATTAGTTAAAATAATCTAGCATCATGTAAAGCATGGTGACTATAGCTAATAATTCGGTGTTATGTATTTGAAAGTTGCTAAGAGAGTAGATCTTAAAAGTTCTCATCACAAAAAATGATTATAACTATTTGTGGTGGTGAGGTGTTAACTAGACCTATTTTGATGATTATTTTGTGATTTATACAAATGTCTAATTATTATGTTGTACACCTGAGACTAATGTAATGTTATATGTCAATTGTATTTCAGTAAAAATAATTTTAAAAAGGAAAGAAAACATAAAACAGATGGGATTCTGTCCATCAACATTTTTATGGCCTTGGAAAAGACAGCCACTCTATTATCTGATGGTTGGATAATAGTTTAAATTCACAGTGAGTCTCCCTGAAGATCACAGACCTCCTCTGCTGGTTCCCAACTTTGCTGGAATTGTCGTGAGTCCTGAGTGTTTGAACCATTGGCCTCCTGCAGTCATGGAGGCTGTCTCTCCTTTCTGGTGCCTCAGGGAGGAGAATTGAACAACAAAAGATCTGCCATATTCCTGTTTCCAATGTGTTCCTTCCTGCGACTTCATCTTTGCCCTGCCAGGCTGAAAGAGACCTTGTAATGCTTTGCACCTGCTCGTTGTAAACTCCACAAACCCAGTCCACTTGTTCCCCACTTGTCCAGTGAGCCCAGCCAGTCATGCTCTGGAGCTGGGCTTGTTTTTAAGTGAGAAGAGTTTTAAATCCCAGAATTTCAGAGGCCAAAGATAATCTACATTCCTCTGCTCTTGCTGCGTTTTGTCTGGTTTTGTTTCATTGTCATCATTAATAAAGGATCAGGAACAAGACAAGGGTGTTCACTTTCACCACTATTATTCAACATAGCTTGGAAAGTCTTAGCAACAGCAATCAAAGAAGAAAAAGAAATAAAAGGAATCCAGATCAGAAAAGAAGAAGTAAAATTCTTAGTTTGCAGATGACATGATACTGTACATGGAAAACCCTAAAGATGGTATCAGAAAATTACTTGAGCTAATCAGTGAATTTAGCAAAGTTTCAGGATACAAAATCAATACACAGAAATCACTTGCATTTCTATGTACTAAGAATGAAAATTCAGAAAGAGAAATTAAGGAATCAATCCCATTCACCATTTCAACAATAAGTATTAAATATCTAGGAATAAACTTACCTAAGGAGACAAAAGAATTGTACACAGAAAATTACAAGACACTAATGAAATAAATCAAAGATGACATAAACAGATGGAGAGATATTCCATGTTCCTGGGTAGGAAGAATCAATATTGTGAAAATGACTACACTACCAAATGTAATCTACAGATTCAATATGATCCCTAACAAATTACCAATGGCAAATTTCACAATTCTTAGGGAAGCACAAAAGACCCAGAGTAGCAAAAGTAGTCTTGAGAATGAAGAATGGAGTCGAAGGAATCAACGTTCCTGACTTCAGATCATACTACAAAGCTGCAGCCATCAAGACAGTATGGTACTGGCACAAAAACAGAAATACAGACCAAGAGAACAAGATAGAAAGCCCAGAAATAAACCCATGCACTTATGGGTACCTTAGTTTTGACAAAGGAGGCAAGAATATACAATGAGGCAAAGACAGCCTCTTCAATAAGTGGTGCTGGACATCTACATGTAAAAGAATGAAATCAGAACACTTTCTAACACCATACACAAAGATAAACTCAAAATGGATCAAAGACCTAAATGTAAGACCAGAAGCTATAAAACTCTTAGAGGAAAACATAGGCAGAACACTCAGTGACATAAAGCAAGATTCTCTATGACCCACCTCCTAGAGTAATGGAAATAAAAGCAAAAGTAAACAAGTGGGACCTGATTAAACTTAAAAGCTTTTGCACAGCAAAGGAAAGGATAAGCAAGGTGAAAAGACAACCCTCAGAATGGGAGGAAACAATAGCAAATGAAACAACTGACAAAATTTAATTTCCAAAATATACAAGCAGTTCATACAACTCAATGCCAGAAAAACAAACAACCCAATCAAAAAGTGGGAAAAAGACCTAAACAGACATTTCTCCAAAGAAGACATACAGATGGCTAAAAAACACATGAAAAGATGCTCGTTGTAAACTCCACAAACCCAGTCCACTTGTTCCCCACTTGTCCAGTGAGCCCAGCCAGTCATGCTCTGGAGCTGGGCTTGTTTTTAAGTGAGAAGAGTTTTAAATCCCAGAATTTCAGAGGCCAAAGATAATCTACATTCCTCTGCTCTTGCTGCGTTTTGTCTGGTTTTGCATTATTGTCTGGTTTTGCATTATTAGAAAAATGCAAATCAAAACTACAATGAGATATCACATCATACTGGTCAGAAAGGCCATCATCAAAAAGTCTACAAACAAATTCTGGAGAGGGTGTGGAGAAAACGGAACGCTCTTGCACTGTTGATGGTAATCTAAATTGATACAGCCATTATGGAAGATGATTTGGAGATTCCTTAAAAAACTAGGAATAGAACCACCATATGATCCACCAATCTCACTCCTAGGCATATACCCTAAGGAAATTAAAATCGAAAAAGACACATGTGTCCTATTGTTCACTGCAGCACTATTTACAATAGCTGGAACATGGAAGCAAGCTAGATGTCCATTGACAGATGAATGGATAAAGTTGTGGTACATATACACAATGGAATATTACTCAGCCATAAAAAAGAATGCATTTGAGTCAGTTCTAATGAGGTGGATGAGCCTAGAACCTATTATACAGAGTGATATGAGTCAGAAAGAGAAAGATAAATATCGTATTCTAACACATATATATGGACTCTAGAAGAATGGTATCAAAAAAAATGATTTACAAGGCAGCAATAGAGAAATATAGAGAATAGACTTACGGACATAGGAGAGAGGAGGAGAGGATGAGATGTATGGAAAGAGTAACATGGAAATTTACATTACCCTATATAAAATGGATATCCAACAAGAATTTGCTGTATGGTTCAGGAAACTCAAACAGGGACTCTGTATCAACCTAGAGGAGTGGGGTGGGGAGGGAGATTGGAAGGAGGTTCAAAAAGGAGGGGATACATGTATACTTATGGCTGATTTATTTGATGTTTGAAAGAAAACAACAAAATTTTGTAAAACAATTAACTTGCAATAAAAAATAAAAAGAAAAAAGAAAAAGTTTGCAAAAATAGCAAAAATTTGTGAAATTTTTCATATACAAAGTTATTTTTAGTTTTTTTTTTGATGTTTACCATCTCCTGAATAATTCCTGACATGTATACATGCTATAAACTTAAAAAATAGTTTGAAGTGACGTGAAGTCGCTCAGTCGTGTCCGACTCTTTGCGACCCCGTGGACTGTAGCCCACCAGGCTTCTCCATCCATGGGATTCTCCAGGCAAGAATACTGGAGTGGGTTACCATTTTCTTTTCCAGGGGATCTTCCCGACCCAGGGATCGAACCCAGGTCTCCTGCATTGGAGGCAGACCCTTTAACCTCTAAGCCACCAGGGAAGTGACAAATGCACACATGAAGAAAATAGCTCCTTCATGTGAAGTAATGACAGTGTCCTTAAACAATGCATGGCTAGCTTCATGAAGCAGAGGGATGTGGATCCTTTTCTTGGCAAGGGAGTCTACGTGGTACCTCCAAATTCAAGTTTTGAGGCATCTGAATCTATAGGAGCTTTATATTAATTCTCAGTCCCCAACCTTTCCCAGTCACATGAGACTAATAGTTACATGAGACAGGTGGAAATGTTGTGAATCAAATCATTTATATAATTAAGGAGATGTAGGACCAGGATTTATTATTGGTAATACCAGCTCATTGGTTATGAGATGACTGAAATATTAAAGCTATATATATATATATATATTTTTTTTTTCTTTTAGCTGTCAGATGCATTTGGAAGATGCTAGCACAGTACACAGGACTCCTACTCATTATGCAAGTTTCTTCAACCTTGATTTAGTAGGCACTTAATTCTAGGTGACTTCTGCCTTGCTAGTGTATCATGTAGAATACCAAGGTTTCACTGTCTAATGAAGTCATTATTGACTTCAGAAGAAACACATTAACTAATTGGTTAGATCCTTATTGCGTTGAGAATCTGCTATTTGTATATGCTGTCTATTTATCAAGGGCATGTTAGATTTAAAGTTCTATGTTTGTAAGATCCCCCATTTATTTCTATTACTCATGAAATATTAAATAATTGTGGTTAATGGAAGTGGTTATTTTATAAAAGTCAACATTGAGGTCTTCTATGGGATACAAAGATGAACATGGCCATTCTGAAAAGAAATTCACTATAGAGGGGAATTAGGAGGCTGCTGAGAATGCCAAGTATGGCTTCCAGAAATCCCTCATGGTCTATACCTTAGCACAGATTTGGCCTCGACTTTGCTTCATTCCTAGGAGATCAATGTATGACTTTCTTCATAGGTCAGAACAACTGGACATGAAAAATTTTGAGCCAGAGAGATACCAGATCCTAGTTTAAGTATCTATGCTCATAATACCCAATATTGTCATATTCCTTGCAGTTTTCTCTTAAAATATGGCTCCCTTAAACTTCTAGACCAACTTTATTGAAAAGGAGGATAGTGTATTTCCAATCTTCTATAGGTTTCTGACATTGTTTTTATTTCCTGAACTATTTCCCTTGAGTCACCATAAAACAGAGAAAATTTAATGAAATTTGATTAATGTGACATGTGCTAGTGTCTGGGAGGGAGCAATGATTTTGCATTTTATTACTCACAGCAGAAATGTGAATATCAGAAATAAGGAGAAGGGATTTGTCATGATTTTAGCAAAACAAATAAACAGAATGATAGCAGAGATGGGAATTAAGTGAATAGGTTTGTGTGCATAGGAGAGGTTTCCCTACACATTTCTGGAATATCCTTTTTTTTTCAGTTGCTTCATGCAAAAGACAAATGTGGGGCAGAGCTTCAAGGAAATAAAATGCTTTTTAATAAAGCTTAATAACTGAGAAATAAGGATGTTCAAACGGAAATTGCACTGGGCTGCAATCTGGGTGACAGAGGCGCTATGATATGAGGAAAGTAGCTACTTTTCAGTTTGTGCTTCAATACAAAAAGAAAAGTAGATAAATGCTGCATAGCCTTAAGTTCAAAATAGAAATGCTTGTATATGTATATTCTTAGAAAATCACAGAAGATACCAAACATTAATGATTTCAATGAAATTACAGACAAATCTTTAAGTGACTATATTTCCTATTAAATAACATAATTCAGCTATTTATTCTGTTTTATTATAAATACATATATAAATATAGAGCATTCTTATGTTATGTTGATAATTACTTCATAAATATCAATATTAATATTAAAATAAAATTAATAATTTAATTATTAAACATTTTAAAGTTTATTTTATTTGATAAGAAAATCTTTAATTGATTTATATCATAAAAGTAATGAGTCATACACAAAGAAAAATGGGTTGCTACTTTAGTTTTTTAAATTTCATTTTTGATCTTTTGAAGGAAGTGAGATCATCCATTTCTGTTTTTTAAGTGGTGGCATCTTCTAATAAATACATGACAGAAAAAAAGAAATGAATATTTTGTAGGATTATTCCAACAAAATTGCAAGGATTTCCATTAAATGGACAAAATAAAAAGCATACATTTCATTTATCATCTCTCAATAATGTGATTTATTGTATGAAGATTTTCTAATTAGAATAAGAGAAGTATTATATAAAGCAGGACCCAGGTATATGTTTTAAGATATAATGAAAATAGGCCAAAAAAGTGACATCAGCAAGAATTAAAATGTTTTAGAATTGTACTGATTATAATGACTTTGATTATAATAAATTATATCTTTCATCTCTTCCCTTTTAATACACTTTTAACCTAAATATGTTTTAAAAAGAGAGAGAGAGAAATGTACCACACTGTGATGACAGAGTTTGTCCTCCTAGGCCTTTCTGATGATACTGACCTTCAGATTGTGATTTTCCTCTTTTTATTTATCACATATGTATTCAGTGTCACTGGAAACCTGACTATCATCACCCTAACCTGGGTGGACTCCCATCTCCAGAGATCAGTGTATTTCTTCCTCCGAAACTTCTCTTTCTTAGAAATCTCCTTTACTACTGTGTGCATACCTAGACTTCTGGGGGCAATTATCACCAGGGACAAGACTATTTCTTACAAAAATTGTGCAGCCCAACTATTTTTCTCTATTTTTATGGGGTGACTGAAATTTACATTCTAACCGCCATGTCCTATGACTGCTATGTTGCCATCTGCAAGCCCCAGCACTAAACAAACCATCATGAGTAGGAAACTCTGCAGCCTGCTTGTGCTGTGAGCATGGCTCAGTGGGTTTCTGACCATTTTCTTGCCCCTTATGCTTCTCTTCCAGCTGGATTACTGTGCTTCCAATGTCACTGATCACTTGTTGTGTGACTATTCCCCTCCTTTACAATTCTCTTGTTCAGATACATGGCTTCTAGAAGTAATGGGTTTTTACTTTGCTTTGGTTAGTTTGCTGTTCACTTTGGCATTAGTGATTTTGTCTTATATGTACATTGTCAGGACTATTTTGAGAAACCCATCTGCCAGTCAGAGAAAAAAGGCCTTCTCCACTTGTTCCTCTCACATGATTGTCATTTTCATCTCCTATGGAAGCTGTATATTCATGTATGCTAATCATTTGGCCAAAAAAAAAAAAAAAAAGGCATCATTGAAAAAAGGAGTAGCTAGTCTCAATACCTCTGTGGCCCCCATGCTAAATCCTTTCACATACACCTTGAGAAATCAAGAAGTAAAACAAGTCTTCAAAGACATGATCTATAAAGCAGTATTTTCTGCTAATAAATCATTTTTTTTTTTGGTCAAAAACACTTTAAAGAACAATTAGGTTAAATTCTGAAATTCCTAAATATCTGTATAACTCTGCTTGCTGTTTATATCCTCTTACCAGGCCACATGACTTAATATATATTCTCCAGTCCATTTCTTCCATTTCTCCAGTCATTGTTTATTGACATTTAAATTATAGTAAAAGTTATTTATCCTACAGCATATTCTAGAATAGAATTGTATTTCTTTAAGACATACTTTATAGTGCGAAGTTAAAAATGAAATAAAATAAAATACACCATCAGAAAAAAAAAAAAAAGAAATAGTAAGCACTGCTGATGGGAATGTAAGATGGTACATGTACTTTAGAAACCAGTTGGCAATATCTTTAAAAAAAAATAAAAAATCTATACATAACTAAAAAAATAAAATTAAATTAACTGCAAAAGAAAAAATAGTTTTAATCCTGTAAATATCAGTCCTTAAAATGATATGATATCACATTGTATTTTAAATGCAAAGTTTCAAAATTAATGTGTAATATCTGAAGTGTTTTCAAGATGAACACTGATAATTTCTTAACATTAAAGAATCTACCTGTTATATATTATAATACAGTAAAGTCATTCCAAAAATATCATATAATTCTTTATACTTTGTGAAATTAAGTGCATATTTTCACAATAAGTATTTATCAAGATATTTTATATTTTAAAAATTCAAAATAAATCAACTAAAACTGAGACACTTCCACTTTCTTGAGCTCATTGAGTGCATTTATGGCAGTTTTTCTAAATTTTTTGTCAGATATTTATTTACCTCCATTTTTTTAGGGTCTGTGTTTTGAGATTTATTTTATTTGTTTGATTGGATCACTTTTCTTTTTTTTTTAAATGTTACTTTTAACTCTGTGTTGTAATCTACACATTTTACAGAACAACCACCTTTACAGGGGAATCCATCACCATCAGTCCACTTAGAGATTCTGAGTGGGCTTTCAAACCTTTCTGAGTCTGTGTCTTCTCAGAGTTGTGTATGAAGATTCCTAACTAGAACATTTTATCTTTTTTTTTTTTTTTTTGCATGGAGCCCATAGTCTCTTGCTCCCTCTGTTTCTGTTTGCTGTAACCCAGCTCCTTCAAGCAACAGCACATCACCTAGTCCTCTTTTGGCTTCAGTATCCCTTAGGCATTTATTTTTTGTCAGATCCCATAAGGCCCCAAGGAAAACTACACAGACACTAGTGCTTCCCCAGTCCCCAAAAGCCCAGATGCCAGATACATGCTCCACACTATTTTTTTTCCCCTTGGGGGAGAGTCACTGAGTTGCACTGGCCTCAGTCTTTTACAGGTGGGTCTCCTGGACATAAATTTTCCAAAGAATCCTCTTATATTGTCATAAAACATGTATTAATTAAGTTACATCCTTCTAAATTATTAGAATCTCACTTTATGGCCTAGTATATGATCAGAGTTTTGTAAACATTTTCATATACTTGAGAATTATATGTAATGGTAGTTGAATGCATTGTTCTATTTGAGTCAGCTAGTCAATAATTCATGATTTAAATCTGTACTTTTACTATTTGCACCATTACTGAGTTACTTAAAATTTCCAAAACAACTATGGAGCAGTTTCTTTCTGTTTACAGTCATGCCATGTTTTTACTTTTAAAAATATTAACACTGTGTATTTATGAAGACCCAAATTTGGAACTGTTATATCTTCTGGGGCATAATTATTTATCATTATGAAAACCCACCAATTCCTCTTTATCTGAAGCACACTTTTATTCTTTAATGTCAGCATTGACTAAAATTGGCATAGCTATATCAGGATTTAAAATATATATATTAAGGGCAGTCCTAAGGTGGCAGAGGAATAGGATGGGAAGCACTTTCTCCTCCACAAATTCATTGAAAGAACATTTGAACGCTGAGCAAATTCCACAAAACCACTTCTGAATGCTGGCAGAGGACAACAGGCACCCAGAAAGGCAGCCTATTGTCTTCAAAAGGATGTAGGAAAAAATATTAAAGATAAAAAGAGAGACAAAAGAGGTAGGGATGAAGATCCATCCTGGGAAGGGAGTCTTAAAAGAGAGAGAATTTTCCAAACACCAGGAAACACTCTCACTGGCAAGTCTGTGGCGAGCCTTGGAAACTCAGAGGGCAACATAACTGGGAGGAAAAATAAATAAATAATTAAACCCCACAGATTACGTGCCTAATGGCAACTCCCAGTGGAGAAGCAATGCAGACACTCCCATTCACCACTAGCAAGCGGGGACTGGACAGGGAGGCATGGGCTGCATTGCTTAGGGAAAGAACCCAGCATGAATGCCCCAAGGGCAATCTGAAGGAACTAACTTGAGATAGCAAGCCAGACTGCGGGATAGCTATCCTGCAAAAAGCCCTAATGTAAGACATCACCAGGCCTGCTCACAGAACAAAGGACTGAGCAAAGCTAGCCAGCTGCGGACCAGCCCATCCCCCACCAGAGATAGGCAGGTGAGGGCAGCCAGAGCCGGTAAGGGGCAATCGTGGTCCTAGAGAGGCATCCTCTACCAAAATGCAAGCAGGCTTCATTGCTAACCAAGACTTCTTGGGATTCTGGATGGTCCACATCTGCCGGGAGGGTCACAGCCAGAAATCAGCTCCCCAGAAGAGACACACAGCACACCTGAGAAGGTGCGCCAGTTGTACACCCAGAAAACCAAGCAGCTGGGATGAGGGAGGTGATAAGACACAGCCAGGGATGACTGCACTCTCCAAGCACCTGGTCACCTGAATTGCTTGGACCTGGGAAGGGGGCACAAAATGCAGGACCAACCAAGTCTGCGCCTTTGTGAAGTATCTGAGAACCTGAACCTGAGCAGCTTAGACTGGAGAGTGCATGCAACTCAGGGTCAGCATCAGACAGTTCCTGGCAGAGCAACCTAGAGTCTGAGCAGTGTGGACAGGGAAAGCATACATGCCATGAGTGGGGGTAAACCCAGTATGGTCACGACACTGAAAGCACTCCCCACACACACCAGTGATATTTGTTTGCAGTGTTCCTCCCTCCTCACAGCACGACTGAACAAGTGAGCCTAAATAAGTGACCACCACCTCCCCCTTGTGTCAGGGTGGAATTTAGACACTGAAGTGCAGAAGTGAAGTGAAGTAGCTCAGTCGTGTCTGACTCTCTGTGACCCCATGGACAGTAGCCTACCAGGCTCTGCCGTCCATGGGATTTTCCAGGCAAGAATACTGGAGTGGGCTGCCATTTCATTTTCCAGGGGATCTCCCCAACCTAGGGATCGAACCTGGGTCTCCTCCATTGCAGACAGACACTTTACCATTTGGGCCACCAGGGAATTCCCCTGGTGGAATTAGACACTGAAGAGACCAGCAAACAAAAGAAGCTAAAATAAACAGAGGGAACTGCTTTTGAAGTGACAGGTGCAACAGATTAAAACCCTGCAGTTAGCACTGACTATGTAGGAAGGGGCCTATAGATCTTGAGAAGTATAAGCCGGATCAAGGAACTATCTGAAAATGAACTGACCCCATAGTGTCCACAACAACTCCAAAGAAAGTCCTAGATATATTTTTACTATTATCATTTTTTTAATTAAAAACAAATATTATTTTTTAAATTTAAATTTATTTATTTTAATTGGAGGCTAATTAGATGTATAGAAAAAAATTATTTTTAAGTCCTCTATTACACCTTTAATTTTCATTTTTATAACCTACAATTACTTCGCCAAAAAAAGACCCTAATTTTAAAGCAAACTTCATATATATATATAATAATTTTGTGACTTTGCTTTTTTCTTTAATATTGTATTTTTGAGAATCTAACCTCTGCTCTAGATATTTAATCTTTGCTTTTTGGTATTTGTTATCAATTTTGTACCTTTAAGAACCCAATCTTCAGGACCCATTTTTACTGGGGAGCTAGATTACTGGCTTGATTGCTCTCTCTCCCTTGGAACTCTCCTTTTTCTCCACTAGGTCGCCTCTATCTCCTCCCTCCACCTTCTCTTCTC
Organism: Capra hircus; assembly: GCF_001704415.2. Taxonomy (NCBI): domain Eukaryota; kingdom Metazoa; phylum Chordata; class Mammalia; order Artiodactyla; family Bovidae; genus Capra; species Capra hircus. Next base: position 57,561,988 of record NC_030812.1, read on the forward strand.
TCTCCAACTCTATGAATCTCTTTGTATGTTCTGGTCTGTGGAGAGCACTTAGGGAACTGCTCACTGGCTAGGTCTGTCTCTTTCCTTTTGATTGCCCCTTTTATGCTCCTGGCCACCTCTGTCTCCTTCCTCCTTCTTCTCTTCTCTGTGTAACTCCGTGAACATCTCTGAGGGATCCAGACTGTGGAGAGCACATACGAAGTGATTACTGATTGGATTGCTCTCTCCCCTTTTGATTTCCCCCTCTTCTCCTCCTGGTCACCTCTATCTCCCTCCTCCCTCTTGTCTTGTCCATGTAACTCTGTGTACATCTCTGGGTGTCCCTCACTGTGGCAAAACTTTTCATCATTAACCTATACGTTGTATCATCAGTTCTGTATAGATAGAGCTCTTGAGGCCACTGTAAGAATAAGACTGAAAACCAGAAGCAGGTGGCTTAAGTCCAAATCCTGAGAACACCAGAGGACTCCTGACTCCAGGGAACATTAATCGATAGGAGTGCACTAAACGTCTCTATACCTACACTGAAACCAAGTGCCACCCAAGAGCCAACAAGTTCCAGAGCAAGACATACCACACAAATTCTCCAGCAACACAGGAACATAGCCCTGAGTTTCAATAAACAGGCTGCCCAAAGTCACACCAAACCCACTGACATCTCAAAACTCACTACTGGACACTTCATTGTACTCCAGAGAGAAGAAATCCAGCTCCACCCACCAGAACACTGACACAAGCTTCCCTAACCAGGAAACCTCGACAAGCCACATGTCGAACCCCACCCACAGTGAGGAACCTCCACAATAAAGAGGAACCACAAACTGCCAGAATACGGAAAGGCTGCCCCAAACCCAGCATTATAAACAAGATGAAAAGGCAGAGAAATATCCAACAGGTAAAGCAACAAGATAAATGCCCACCAAACCAAATGAAAGAGGAAGAGAGAGGGAATCTACCTGATAAAGAATTCCGAATAATGATAGAGGAAATTATCCAAAATCGTGAAAACAAAATGGAGTTACAGATAAATAGCCTGGAGACATGGATAGAGAAGCGGCAAGAAATGTTTAACAAGGACCTAGAAGAAATAAAAAAGAGTCAATATATAATGAATAATGCAATAAATGAAATAAAAAACACTCTGGAGGGAACCAACAGTAAAATAACAGAGGCAGAGATAGGATAAGTGAGGTAGAAGATAGAATGGTAGAAATAAATGAAACAGAGAGGAAAAAAGAAAAAAGAATTAAAAGAAATTAAGAAAACCTTGGATACCTCTGGATACCTCTGTTAAATGCCCCAACATACGAGTCATAGGAATCCCAGAGGAAGAAGACAAAAAGAAAGACCATGAGAAAATACTTGAGGAGATAATAGTTGAAAAAGTCCCTAAAATAGGGAAGGAAATAATCACCCAAGTCCAAGAAACCCAGAGAGCCCCAAACAGGATAAACCCAAGGCAAAACACCCCAAGACTCATATTATTCAAATTAACAAAGATCAAACACAAAGAACAAATATAAAAAGCATAAAGGGAAAAACAACAAATAACACACAAGGGGATTCCCACAAGGATAACGGCTGTTCTTTCAGTAAAAACTCTTCAGGCCAGAAGGGAATGGCAGGACATACTTAAAGTGATGAAAGAAAAAATATCTACAGCCCAAATTACTGCACCCACCAAGGATCTCATTCAAATATGAAGGAGAAATCAAAAGCTTTACAGACAAGCAAAAGCTGAGAGAATTTAGAACCACCAAACCAGCTCTCCACCAAATGCTAAAGGATCTTCTCTAGACAGGAAACATAGAAAGGGTGTATAAACTCAAACCCAAAACAACAAAGTAAATGGCAACAGGACCATACTTATCAATAATTACCTTAAATGTAAATGGGTTGAATGCCCCACCCAAAAGGCAAAGACTGGCTGAATGGATACAAAAACAAGACCCCTATATATGATGTCTATAAGAGACCCACCTCAAAACAAGGGACACATACAGACTGGAAGTGAAGGGCTGGAAAAAGATATTCCATGCAAATAGAGACCAAAAGAAAGCAGGAGTAGCAATACTTATATCAGATAAAATAGGCTTTAAAATAACGGCTGTGAAAAGAGACAAAGAAGACCACTACATAATGATCAAAGGATCAATCCAAGAAGAAGATATATATATAAATATATATAGATATTATAAATTTACAATTATAATTACAATTATAATAATTACAATTATTACAATTATAAATATATATGCACACAACATAGGAGCACTTCAATATGTAAGACAAATGCTAACAAGTATGAAAGGGAAAATTAACAATAACACAATAATAGTGGGAGACTTTAATACCCCATTCACACCTATGGATAGATCAACTAAACAGAAAATTAACAAGGAAACACAAACTTTAAATGATACAATAGACCAGTTAGACCTAATTGATATCTATAGGACATTTCACCCCAAAACAATGAATTTTAACTTTTTCTCAAGTGCACATGGATCTTCTCCAAGAGGAGATCACATCCTTGGCCATAAATCTAGCCTTGGTAAATTCAAAAAAATTGAAATCACTCCAAGCATCTTTTCTGACCAGAATGCATTAAGATTAGATCTCAATTACAGGAGAAAAACTATTAAAAATGCCAACATAGGGAGGCTGAACAACACGCTGCTGAATAACCAACAAATCACAGAATAAATCAAAAAAGAAATCAAAATATGCATAGAAGTGAATGAAAATAAAAACACAACAACCCAAAATCTATGGGACACTGTAAAAGAAGTGCTAAGGGGAAGGTTCATAGCAATACGGGCTTACCTCAAGAAACAAGAAAAAAGTCAATTAAATAAACTAACTCTATGCCTAAAACAACTAGAAAATGAAGAAATGAAGAACCTCAGTATTGCTAAAAGGAAAGAAATCTTAAAAATTAGGGCAGAAATAAATGCAAAAGAAACAAAGAGACCATAGCAAAAATCAACAAAGCCAAAAGCTGGTTCTTTGAAAGGATAAATAGAACTGACAAACCATTAGCCAGACTCACCAAGAAACAAGGGAGAAGAATCAAATCAACAGAATTAGAAATGAAAATGGAGAAATCACAACAGACAACACAGAAATATAAAGGATCATAAGAGACTACTATGAGCAACTATATGTTAATAAAATGGACAACTTGGAAGAAATGGACAAATTCTTAGAAAAGTACAACTTTCCAAAACTGAACCAGGAAGAAATAGAAAAGCTTAACAGACCCATCACAAGCATGGACATTGAAATTGTAATCAGAAATCTTCCAGCAAAGAAAAGCCCAGGACCAGATGGCTTCACAGCTGAATTCTACCAAAAATAGAAAGAAGAGCTAACGCTATCCTACTCCAATTCTTCCAGAAAATTGCAGAGGAAGTTAAACCTCCAAACTCAACCTATGAGGCCACCATCACCCTAACACCTGACAAAGATGCCACAAAATGGCAAAACCAATACAGTATTGTAAAGCAAAATAAAGTAAAAATAAAAATTAAAAAACAATTAAAAATAATAAATAAAAGCAAACAGAAAAGAAAAAGGAAACTACAGGTCAATATCACTGATGAAAAATCCTTAACAAAATTCTAGCAAACAGAATCCAACAACAGATTAAAAAGATCATACATCATGACCAAGTGGGCTTTATCCCAGGGATGCAAGGATTCTTCAATATCCACAAATTAATCAATGTAATACACCACATTAACAAATTAAAAATTAAAAACCATATGATTATCTCAGTAGATACAGAGAAAGCCTTTGACAAAATTCAATATTCATTTATGATAAAAACTCTCCAGGAAGCAGGAATAGATGGAATATACCTCAACATAATAGAGCTATATATGACAAACCCACAGCAAAACATTATCCTCAATGGTGAAAAATTGAAAGCATTTCTACTAAAGTCAGGAACAAGACAAGGTGACCACTCTCACCACTACTATTCAACATAGTTTTGGAAGTTTTGGCCACAGCAATCAGAGCAGATAAAGAAATAATAGGAATCCAGATTGGGAAAGAAGTAAAAGTCTCACTGTTTGCAGATGACATGGTCCTCTACTTGAAAACCCTAAAGACTCCACCAGAAAATTACTAGAGCTAATCAACGAATATAGTACATTTGCAGGATGTAAAATCAACACATAGAAATCCCTTGCATTCCTATACAGTAAAAATGAGAAAACACAAAGAGAAATTAAGAAAACAATTCCATTCATCATTGCAACAGAAAGAATAAAATACTTAGGAATATATCTACCTAAAGAAACAAAAGACCTATATATAGAAAACTATAAAGCACTGGGGAAAGAAACCAAAGAGGACACAAATAGATAGAGAAATATACTGTGTTCATTGATCAGAAGAATCAACTTAGTGAAAATGAGTATACAACCGAAAGCAATCTATAGATTAAATGCAATCCCTATCAAGATATCAATTGTATTTTTCACAGAATTAGAACAAATGATTTCACAATTTGTATGGAAATACAAAAAAACCTCGAATAGCCAAAGCAATCTTGAGAAAGAAGAATGGAACTGGAGGAATCAACCTGCCTGACTTCAAGCTCTACTACAAAGCCACAGTCATTACAACAATATGGTACTTGTACAAAGACAGAAATATAGATCAATGGAACAAAATAGAAAGCCCAGAGATAAATCCATACACCTATGGACACTTTATCTTCGACAAAGGAGGCAAGAATATACAACGGAGAAAAGACAATCTTTTTAATAAGTGTTGCTGGGAAAACTGGTCAACCACTTGGAAAAGAATGAAACTAGAACACTTTCTAACACCATACACAAAAATAAACTCAAAATGGATTAAAGATCTAAATGTAAGACCAGAAACTATAAAACTCCTAGAAGAGAACATAGGCAAAACACTCTTAGACATAAATCACAGCAGGATCTTCTATGACCCACCTCCCAGAATATTGGAAATAAAAGCAAAAATAAACAAATGGGACCTAATTAAACTTAAAAGCTTTTGCACAAGAAAGAAAACTATGAACAAGGCGAAAAGACAGTCTTCAGAATGGGAGAAAATAATAAATGAAGCAACTGACAAAGAATTAATCTCAAAAATATGCAAGCAATTCCTGGAGCTCAATTCCAGAAAAATAAACGACCCAAACAAAAAATGGACCAAAGAACTAAACAGACATTTCTCCAAAGAAGACATACAGATGGCTAACAAACACATGGAAAGATGCTCAACATCACTGATTATCAGAGAAATGCAAATCAAAACCACAATGAGGTACCACTTCATGCCAATCAGATGGCTGCTATCCAAAAGTCGACAAGCAATAAATGCTGGAGAGGGTGTGGAGAAAAGGGAACCCTCTTACACTGTTGGTGAGAATGAAAACTAATACAGCCAGTATGGAGAACAGTGTGGAGACTCCTTAAAAAACTGGAAATAGAACTGCCATACGACCCAACAATCCCACTGCTGGGTATACACATCAATGAAACCAGAATTGAAAGAGATATGTGTACCCCAATGTTCATCACAGCACTGTTTGCAATAGCCAGGACAGGGAAGCAACCTAGATGTCCATCAGCAGACGATGGATAAGAAAGCTGTAGTACATATACACAATGGAATGTTACTCAGCCATTAAAAGAATGCATTTGAATCAGTTTTAATGAGGTGGATGAAACTGGAGCCTGTTATACAGAGTGAAGTAAGCCAGAAAGAAAAATGCCAATACAGTATACTAAAGCATATATATGGAATTTAGAATGATGGTAACAATAACCCTGTATGTGAGACAGCAAAAGAGACACAGATGTATAGAACAGTATTTTGGACTCTGTGGGAGAGGGCTAGAATGAGATGATTTGGGAGAATGTCATTGAAACATACATATTATCATCAGTTCAGTTCAGTTCAGTCACTCAGTCGTGTCTGACTCTTTGCGACCCCATGAATCGCAGCACTCCAGGCATCCCTGTCCATCACCAACTCCCAGAGTTCACCCAGACTCGCGTCCATCGGTTAGTGATGCCATCCAGCCATCTCATCCTCGGTTGTTCCCTTCTTCTCCTGCTCCCAATCCCTCCCAGCATCAGTCTTTTCCAATGAGCCAGCTCTTCACATGAGGTGGCCAAAGTACTGGAGTTTCAGCTTTAGCATCATTCCTTCCAAAGAAATCCCAGGGTTGATCTCCTTCAGAATGGACTGGTTGGATCTCCTTGCAGTCCAAGGACTTGCAGTCCAAGTCCAAGTCTCAAGAGTCTGCTCCAACACCACAGTTCAAAAACATCAATTCTTTAGCGCTCAGCCTTCTTCACAGTCCAGCTCACACATCCATACATGACTACTGGAAAAACCATAGCCTTGGCTAGATGGACCTTAGTTGGCAAAGAAATGTCTCTGCTTTTGAGTATGCTATCTAGGTTGGTCATTAACTATTCTTCCAAGGAGTAAGCGTCGTTTAATTTTGTGGCTGCAATCACCATCTGCAGTGATTTTGGAGCCCCAAAAAAGTCTGTTTCCACTGTTTCCCCATCTATTTCCCATGAAGAGATGGGACCGGATGCCATGATCTTCGTTTTCTGAATGTTGAGCTTTCAGGGAACTTTTTCACTCTCCTCTTTCACTTTCATCAAGAGGCTCTTTATTTCCTCTTCACTTTCTGCCATGAGGGTGGTGTCATCTGCATATCTGAGGTTATTGATATTTCTCCCGGCAATCTTGACTCCAGCTTGTGTTTCTTCCAGTCCAGCGTTTCTCGTGATGTACTCTGCATATAAGTTAAATAAGCAGGGTGACAATATACAGCCTTGACATACTCCTTTTCCTATTTGGAACCATTCTGTTGTTCCATGTTCAGTTCTAACTGTTTGCTTCCTGGCCTCCATACAGATTTCTCAAGAGGCAAGTCAGGTGGTCTGGTATTCCCATCTCTTGAAGAATTGTCCACAGTTTATTGTGATCCACACAGTCAAAGGCTTTGGCATAGTCAATAAAGCAGAAATAGATGTTTCTCTGGAACTCTCTTGCTTTTTTGATGATCCAGTGGATGTTGGCAATTTGATCTCTGGTTCCTCTGCCTTTTCTAAAACCTGCTTGAACATCAGGGAGTTCACGGTTCACGTATTGCTGAAGCCTTGCTTGGAGAATTTTGAGCATTACTTTACTAGTGTGAGAGATGAGTGCAATTGTGTGGTAGTTTGAGCATTCTTTGGCATTGCCTTTCTTTGGGATTGGAATGAAAACCGACCTATTCCAGTGCTGAGGCCACTGTCGAGATTTCCAAATTTGCTGTCATATTGAGTGCAGTACTTTCACAGCATCATCTTTCAGGATTTGAAACAGCTCAACTGGAATTCCATCACCTCCACTAGCTTTGTTCGTAGTCATGCTTTGTAATGGCCACTTGACTTCACATTCCAGGATGTCTGGCTCTAGATTAGTGATCACACCATCATGATTATATTTTTGCGCAGTTCTTCTGTGTATTCTTGCCACCTCTTCTTAATATCTTCTGCTTCTGTTAGGTCCAGACCATTTCTGTCCTTTATTGAGCCCATCTTTGCATGCAATGTTCCCTTGGTATCTCTAATTTTCTTGAAGAGATCTCTAGTCTTTCCCATTCTGTTCTTTTCCTCTATTTCTTTGCATTGATCACTGAAGAAGGCTTCCTTATCTCTTCTTGCTATTCTCTGGGACTCTGCATTCAGATGCTTATATCTTTCCTTTTCTCCTTTGCTTTTCGCCTCTCTTCTTTTCACAGCTATTTGTAAGGCCTCCCCAGACAGCCATTTTGCTTTTTTGAATTTCTTTTCCATGGGGATGGTCTTGATCCCTGTCTCCTGTACAATGTCACAAACCTCATTCTATAGTTCATCAGGCACTCTATCTATCAGATCTAGGCCCTTAACTCCATTTCTCACTTCCACTGTGTAATCATTGATTTGATTTAGGTCATACCTGAATGGTTAGGTGGTTTTCCCTACTTTCTTCAATTTCAGTCTGAATTTGGTAATAAGGAGTTCATGATCTGAGCCACAGTCAGCTCCTGGTCTTGTTTTTGCTGCCTGTATAGAGCTTCTCCATCTTTTGCTGCAGAGATTATAATCAATCTGATTTTGGTGTTGACCATCTGGTGATGTCCATGTGTAGAGTCTTCACTTGTGTTGTTGGAAGAGGGTGTTTGCTATGACCAGAGCATTTTCTTGGCAAAACTCTATTCGTCTTTGTCCTGCTTCATTCCGCATTCCAAGGCCAAATTTGCCTGTTACTCCAGGTGTTTCTTGACTTCCTACTTGGGCATTCCAGTCCCCTATAATGAAAAGGACATCTTTTTGGAGTGTTTGTTAGTTCTAAAAGGTCTTGTAGGTCTTCATAGAGCCATTCAACTTCAGCTTCTTCAGCGTTACTGGTTGGGGCATAGACTTGGATTACTGTGATATTGGATGGTTTGCACTGAGGAGTATGTCAAGGCTGTTTATTGTCACCCTGCTTATTTAACTTATATGCATAGTACATCATGAGAAACGTTGGGTTGGAAGAAGCACAAGCTGGAATCAAGATTGCTGGGAGAAATATCAATAACCTCAGATATGCAGATTACACCACCCTTATGGCAGAAATGAAGAGGAACTAAAAAGCCTCTTGATGAAAGTGAAAGAGGAGAGTGAAAAAGTTGGCTTAAAGCTCAACATTCAGAAAACTAAGATCATGGCATCCGGCCCCATCACTTCATGGAAAATAGATGGGGAAACAGTGGGAACAGTGTCAGACTTTATTTTTTGGGGCTCCAAAATCACTGCAGATGGTGACTGCAGGCATGAAATTAAACGACGCTTACTCCTTGGAAGAATAGTTACGACCAACCTAGATAAGTATATTCAAAAGCAGAGACATTACTTTGCCGACTAAGGTCCGTCTAGTCAAGGCTATGATTTTTCTTGTGGTCAGGTATGGATGTGAGATTTGGACTGTGAAGAAGGCTGAATGCGGAAGAATTGATGCTTTTGAACTGTGGTGTTGGAGAAGACTCTTGAGAGTCCCTTGTACTGCAAGGAGATCCAACCAGTCTATTCTGAAAGAGATCAGCCCTTGGTCTTCTTTGGAGGGAATGATGCTGAAGCTGAAACTCCAGTACTTTGGCCACCTCATGTGAAGAGCTGACTCATTGGAAAAGACTGATGCTGGGAGGGATTGGGAGCTGATAGATTTAGAAAAATAAATATTGTGTTAAAATTAATGACACTCCATTATATATTTCCACTGTCTAGATTAGAGAACAAATAATACTGAATTATTATAATGGATAAGGGTTTCTTAAGGAATATGATACTTAATATATACAATCTCAAAATATTCCTGCATTGCACAAATATCACTGCCCAGTCATTTTAGTTACAGAGGGGAAAGTACCTTTACAGAGGGGAGAATTTTACAGTAGAGAAACAGGCTAACCATTAAGAAACACTAACATCATTGATAGTATAAAGCTAACATCAAATACCCCTCAACGTGATGTATTGAGATATTTCAGTCCTACTGACTATTTGCCTATCCATGTACAACTGATACAGTCTTAGTTATGGTGTCTTTATCTGGTAGGATAATTATCCTGGTTTTCTCACCTTCTTTTTAGGATTACCTCGGCAGTATTGTCTTTCAGTTTTTATTGAATTTGTGTCCTACCAAGAAAGATACACATAAAATACATGTGTAACACACCTAATTATGAAAAAAATATGTGCACATGTAACTAACAGGAAGAGCGAAAATTGATTCTTTTCAGACACCCAGAAACTCTAATCATGCTGCCTGTATTCATTGGGAATATCTTCTTTGAAAGCTTTATTATTTGGGACTGATATGGTTTTTAACTAAATACTTCTGTGGTCAGAATATTTTCAAATCTTTGACTCTTTTTTTATTGGAGGAAAATTGCTTTACAATGTTGTGGTGGTTTCTGTCATTCAGCAATGTGAATCAGTCAGAATTATATATATATATATCTCCTTCCTTTGAGTCTCTTTTCCCCCTCCATTCCAACTCTTTAGGTTGTCACAGAGTGCCAGGCTGGGCTCCGTGTGTTACATGGCAACTTCCTGCTAGTTATCTAATATATATATATATATATATATATATATATATGCTACTTTCTCAATTTCCCCTAGCCTCTACTTCCCTTGCTGTGTCCACAGTTCCATTCTCTATGTCTTCATCTCCATTTCTTCTCTGTAAATAGATTAATCAGTACTGTTTTTCCAGATTTCATATGCATGCATTAATATAGGATATTTGGTTTTCTCTTTCTGACTTACTTCACTCTGTATTATAGACTCTAGATTCATCCACCTCACAACAACTGACTGAAACTTGCTCCTTTTTATGAATGCTTGGCTTGTTATGAACCAGTTTGTAATCCAGCATATGGTTGTGCGTGTGTGCTCAGTTGTGGCTGACTCTTTGTGACCCTGTGGACTATAACTTGACAGGCTCCTCTGTCCATGTGCTTAGTCACTTCAGTCACGTCCTACTATTTTGATTCCAAAGACTGTAGCCCATCATGGGGATTCTCCAAGAAAGAATACTGGAGTGGGTTGCCATGCTCTCTTCCAGGGTCCCCTGTCCATGGGATCGTCCAAACAAGAAGTGGGTTGCAACTTTCTCCTCCAAGGGATCTTCTAGACCCAGGGATCAAATTAGAGGCTCCTGTGCCTCTTGCATTGGCAGGCAGATTCTTTTACCTTTAAGCCACTTGGGAAGCCCGGCATATGGTTATTTTTGGTAAATATTACCTGTGTATTGAAAACAATGTAGGGAAGAGTGAGATCAACAAGATGGCAGGATAGGAAGCTCCAATTCTCTTACCTCAACAGAAACTCCAATTGAATAAACTCCCACAGGAGAAAATACCTTCTGGAGAGCCCCAGAATCCAGGACAGAATATATAGCAATTTGGCAGACCATGGAAATGAGGAAAGAAGCATTAACAACGGTAGGAAGAAGAGTTTCTCTTTTTTGGGGAAACTTGTTTTTAACTTCTTTGCGTTAAATACCAGGGGGCATGATTACTGGATCGCAGAGAGAGTATGGTCAACTTTGGAAGAAACTGCCAAACTGCCTTCCAAAATGGCTGTTCCATTTTACATCCCCATCGTTAATGAATGAGGTTTCCTGTCGCTCCACATCCCCGTCAGCATTTGATGTTGTCAGTATTCCAGAATGGGCCATTCCAGTATATATGCAGTAGGTCTCATTGTTTCATTTTAAATTTCCCTGATGAGATGATATGAATAACTTTTCATATGTTTATTTATCATCTGTGTATCCTCTTTAGGTAAGGTCTGTTAAAGTCTAGTACCTATTTGTTAATCCGGTTGTTTCCTTATTGTTTAGTTTTAATAATTCTTTGCATATTTTGGATAGCAGTTGTTTATCAGATGTTTCTTTCACAAATGTCTCTGTCAGTCTGTGGCTTGCCTGATACTTTTCGAAGCATTGTCCTTCTCACAACCTGTCTTAAATTTTAATGAAATTCATTTTATCAAATATTTACTTCATAGATAATGCCTTTGTTGTTTCTATGTCACCAGTGTCACAACAGTCACATAGGTTTATTCTGTGTGAGCAGCTTAGTTTCAGTTAAGTTCAGTCGCTCAGTCCAATCTGACAATTTGTGACCCTATGGACTGCAGCTTCCCGGGCTTCACTGTGCATCACTATCTCCCGGATTATGTTCAAATTTATGTCCATTGAGTCAGTGATGCCATCCAGCCATCTCATCCGCTGTTGTCCCCTTTTCTTCTGGCCTTCAATCTTTTCCAGCATCAGGGTCTTTTCTAATTATTCAGTTATTCACATTAGGTGGCCAAAGTATTGGAGCTTCAGCTTCAGCATCAGTCCTTCCAATGAATACTCAGGATGGATTTCTTTTAGGATTGACTGATTTGATCTCCTTGTGGCCCAAGGGACTCTCAAGATTCTTCTCCAGCACCACAGTTCAAAAGTGTCAGTTTTTCAGTGCTCAGCTTTCTTTATGGTCCAACTCTCACATCCATACATGACTACTGGGAAAACCATAGCTTTGACTAGAAGGACCTTTGTTGGCAAAGTAATGTCTCTGCTTTTTAATATGCTGTCTAGTTTGTCATAGCTTTTCTTCCAAGGAGCAAGTGTCTTTTAATTTCATGGCAGCAGTCACCATCTGCAGTGATTTTGGAACCTAAGAAAATAAAGTCTCTCACTGTTTCCATTGTTTCCCCATCTATTTGCCATGAAGGGATGGGGCTGGATGCCATGATCTTCATTCTTTGAGTTTTATGCCAGCTTTTTCACTCTCCTCTTTCACTTTCATCAAGAGGTTCTTTAGTTCCTCTTCATTTTCTTCCATAAGAATGGTGTCATCTGCATATGCAAGGTTTATGATATTTCTCCTGGAAAACTTGATACCAGTTGGCGTGAGTGGCTTACCTTGCATTTAATTTCTTCTTTTTCTAGTTTCCCAAGGCACAACTTAGATTTTTAATTTTAGATCTTTCATCTTTTCTAATATTTTTTCAATGTCAGTAATTCTTTTTTTTTTAAATTTTATTTATTTATTTATTTTTTAAATTTTAAAATCTTTAATTCTTACATGCGTTCCCAAACATGAACCCCCCTCCCACCTCCCTCCCCATAACATCTCTCTGGGTCATCACTGCTTTTGGTATCCTACAAATGTTGATGTAGTCAGTTTATTTACTTATCTTAAAATATTTTAAAACTTATTCTGACATTTCTTTGCTTCATATGTTATTAGAAGCACATCATTTAATCTTCATTAAATGGAGATTTGGTGGCTTTCTAGTTATCTTTTTGTAATTTATTTGTAGTTTAATTCAACTATTCAACTATTTGTAGTTTAATTCAACAATTCAATGTCTACTTAGGGTAGACATTATATTATTTCTCATTTTTAAATTCATTTAGTGCATTTGATGGTCCAAAATGTCTTGACAATAATTCTGTATGAAGTTTGAAAAGAACGTATATTTTCCTGTTACTGGATGAAGTACTTTATAGGTGTCAGTTTTAACCAGTTGGTTGATGACCTTGTTGAGTTCCTTTATGTCCTTACTGATTTTCTACCTGCTGGATATGTTTCTTTCTGATAGATGGGTATTGATGTCTCCAACTGTGATAGTGCATTCATTTACCTTTTAGTCATTCTATTAATTTATGCATGACATATTTTATCTCTTGTTAGAAATTAAGAATAGTCATTAGGAATTTTTAGGTCTTCTTGGAGAATTGCCCCTTTTCAAAGTTATTTTAAGAAACATTTCATTATATGAGAAAAGAAACTGTAACATTTATACATGAGATACATTCCCAGTATTTCAGCAAGCAAGAAGTAAAAAAGCCTAGTCTTCAGAGGAATTCTGACTTAGAAAATTCAGGAAATCTTTTTTCAAAATTTTGCAGGTTTAGATATTTTCATATAGAGAATATGCACAATATTCCATTTATTTCTATCCTATTTCTCATACATTTCTAGCAGTTTGGACATAATCTTCCGTTTCCTGTTTCAATAGTGGTACAAATGTTGATAGAATATTTATAATCCTTGGAGCATTTTCTTCTTGGCCCTTGTTGGCACATTTGAGTCCCTGGAGTATTTCCCAAGAGCCTTGCCCATGTGGTGGAGTAAACAACGTGTGGCTCATGCAGGTTAATTTCCACATAAAAATCCTATCCAGAAAGGACCACAGTAACCCCATATCTTGATTCTCTTCACTCTTTTTGCCCCCATGGCTACAATGGAAGATGTATTAAAAATACTATCTATAGAAATAAAATAAGTCTGAATGTGTTGAGAGAGAATGACTCTTAGAAGTACTGGATTGCTTAACCTAAAACTGAAATGGTTACCAATAAATCTTTAATAACTGAAACCAGCTCATGTGATGCATTTGTATGACAAGAAGAGGTAAGTTTGCAATGTTAAAGGCATATAAAGCATTCTTTTTATTAGTGAAAGGTTGTTGTTGAATTACGATGCCGAGATTCTTGGCCCCCAGAAAAGAATTCAATCCAGGGCCAAAGACGAGGCTTGATCGCTCAGAGCTTTTGTGTAATAAAGTTTTATTAAAGTATAAAGGAGATAGAGAAAGCTTCTGACATAGGCATCAGAAGGGGGCAGAAAGAGTACCCCCCTGCTAGTCTTTAGCTGGATGTTATATAGTCACCAGCAGTCTGTTAATGAAAGAAAGGAATGTCTGAAAACTTAGAATGGCACCAGGCCCCTCACCCATAAGATGTATTTTGGGATAATCTTGGCTCCAAATGGTTCATCTTGGGCCATAAAAGGATTAATTTGAATCTTGAAGAAGGGCAGAGCACCATACAAATAGTTTCATTTACATAGATTAGAGGAACAATATCAGAGTATAACATACTGGTTTATCAAGTAGGTTCTGAGCCCAAAAGGCAGAACCGACTTGAAGACAGAGTTTGGGGTAAATGCATAGTACATTAGCATAGGTTAAGATAAACATTTCCATAAGAAAAGGGCATTGGTTAACTTCAGGTGAAACCAGGTGTCATTATGGCAACACAGAATTTTAAGAGAAACCTCCTTTTAAATTTGTATAGAGAAGGAAAAAAATATAGCTAGTTTGTTTCCTCCTGCCACTTAAGGGAGATAAAAATGTTTGACACTTGCAGGCTATTTCCTCCATTTGGAGACCCCTGGCCTTTCTATCTTTTACCCTCTCATTAGTATTGATTTAGTCATTCTTGGCTCTACCTATCATCCAGTTGAGTGGAATATTTTGGTGTTGCATTTCTTCCAGTATATGTCCAGGATTATGAAATGTGAACATGTTTACATTCCCTGTTTGTCCTACTAATTTAGTTCTTTATTAGTTTTCAGAAAACTACTTTTTGAATTTGGCCCTCATTGAATTCAGGTTTAATAAGTAGCACATGCTTCATTTTCAGCAAAAAGAGCTTAGAGTTCCAATTTGTGCATTAACTAGTAGTATTATCATCATTATGTTACTTAAAATTATGTTACTTAAAATGGCTCAGTCGTGTCCGACTCTGCGGCCTCATGGACTGTAGCCTACCAGGTCCCTCCCTCCATGGGATTCTCCAGGCAAGAGTACTGGAGTGGGTTGCCATTTTCCTTCTCCAGGGGATCTTCCCGACCCAAGGATCGAACCCGGGTCTCCTGCATTCCAGGTAGACGCTTTAACCTCTGAGCCACCAGGGAAGTCCTTGATAAGCAGCACATGCTTCAGTTTCAGCAAAAAGAGTTTAGAGTTCCAATTTGTGTGTTAACTAGTAGTATTATCTTCATTATGTTACTTAAAGTTTCATGCTCAGCTTCTTCAAAATTAACATAAGAATTGTAATGAGTCAATGAGATATATGCATAAATCAGCATTGTCTCTCAAATGAGTTTCCTTGAAATGAATATTCTTGTTTCCAAGCAGGACCCTCTTCATCAAATATGATAATTGATTTCACTTTTAGGAATTAATAAAGAGCGATATTTTCTATGTGGAGTACATGCTTTAAAAGCTGTGTATAGTTGAATTTTACTTATAAATTAGCTCTCACAATTATTCTCTGAAATATTATCCCCATCTTCCCAGTGAAGAAACAAACAAACAAACCTAAAACTCAGAAAAAGCTGTATTTTATGTGTATTTCTCCTGGAATGCAAACCCCAAATAATCTCACATGTTATATATTAAGTCCTGATGCCATATTATTATAACTTCTTTTCTTTGTAAAGTTAAAATTATCTTCAAATATAGAACTAGTTAACAAACTGAGTCAATCAGGGAGGAATTAGAGCATCTGTATGAAAACCTATAGATTTTGAGAGTAATTTAGGTGATTACAGTTTTCCTTCATTGTTCCTATCATACTGGTTGGTGCTTTGATCTGATTGACTTGATCTGACTCTCTTTTCCAGTAAGAAAAAAGCAAGGACATTTCCCCCGCCCCACCACCACCACCCCACCAAAGGACTCAGAGAATTTTGTTTCTGAACTAATTGCAGTACTATTTGAGGCAGTCTTAAAGCAATAATCTGAAAATAAACTAAATTAATTCTTCTTATGGGTTTTTGTTTTTACTGCAGTCATGATGAAGTTCTTACATGATCTTAGATGTCAGCAAGCACAGTCAAGAGTGAAATGGATCATTCCAGAAAAAGTTCAGGTTGTTTTAAACTCAAAATTTACCCAAGATATCACATTACCACCAATATTCTGTTCTCTTCTATGACAGAATAACCTAGCGTATAAACATACCACAGAAAATGATCATCAGGTAAGAGGGAAAGATAGAGAATTGGAACACTGTTTAGCAATGCTGAGGGTGCAAATTGCCTTGAGGATATATGTTTATAGAAGTTGATTTTCACATTCAGTGAGCTATAAGACTGATTCGACAATGAGATATTCATTTAAAAATGAATTTTTAAAATTCATTTTAAAAAAGAACAAAAGGATTGAAAGGAATACGAAGATTGTTATCCTAAATTCCACAGGCCTAAGGGGAAAACTCTATTTACTGAGAGAACTCTTAGCTTCCTTTTAAAATGAAGTCATGTTATCATTACCGTTATATAGGAAGACAAAAATAAGGGCATTTCCTTACTACTTCTTGGGTTACTACAAAGTACTAGCAAAATAGACCTATTAAGGAATATAAATGTAGATAAAAGGAAAAACCTAAAAGTATAACATGCAGTAGAAAGATACACACAGACACACATGAACACACATGTATATATTAAAGTGACAGAGAGAGAGAGAACAATACCATCATTTAGATAGGAGACATTCTGAAGAAAAAAAAATGTTCTCAGGAAGATGATTTTTTTAATGCTTTATTTTAGATTTTTCATACACTTTGGTCTTCTTAGCCCATGACACAGATCCAGTCTACTAAACATGTACTCTGCCTTCTCTGAACTCTGGACTCTCTACAGTGGTCCTCAAACATTTCAGCACTAAAGACAGTTTATGCGGGAGAAAATTATTCTATGGACCGAGGGCAGGGATGTGTTTCAGGATGATTCAAGTGCATTACATTTACTGTGTACTTCATCTCTTATTATTACATCAACTCTACCTCAGACCATCAGACATTAGATCTCAGAGGTTGGGGACCACTGCTTTAATATCTGAGGAGGTCATGACGATGCATCCATTAGATGTGGCTTCAGATAAGGAGTAGGAGCTTGGGAGGTAAATGTGAGTCAGAGTGAAATCTTAGAAATTGTTTCCGTTGTTGAAGATTTAAGTCTAATGACTTTCATTTGGGAGACAGATCCAACTAAATGATCTTTTTCCTGACATTTTTGAATTTTCTATAGGTTAACTAGCAAATAACAATACAAAACTAGGTGAAAAATTAAGAAATAATATAATTTTACCAGGTTTGAAGAAAAGACAAGATTCTTAATGGGAAAGAAAACTTTTAGGGAAGGATTTTTTAAAAGTCAACAGGTAGCATTTCTTTTCCAGTATTTCAAACACTGAGGGGGGTTCAGGATGGGGATCACGTGTATACCTGTGGTGGATTCATGTTGATGTTTCGCAAAAACGATACAATATTGTAAAGTAAGTAACCTCCAATTAAAATAAATAAATTTATATTAAAAAAGAGAAAAGCCTAGGTTAAAATTCCTGCTCTTCCCATTTAGGGGGTGTGATTTGGATAAAGTTTATAAAAGTACTTTTAGCATAATTCCAATCAGTAAAATGGAGATTTTAAAAGAAACATTCTATTGAAAACACACACAGTGTCATATAGTAAGAAATTCTTCTAAAGAGAGTTCTCTGTTTGTATTGTTTCAAAGATCTCCCAAGTTAAATTAGTATGGCATAACACATTCAGAAATAAATTCCAGTGTAGTCCATGAATAATTCTCTTTTCTTTAAGTTCTTCGGTTTCTGTTTTCTCTTGAAAGTTACTCAGAAGAAGAAGAAAATGAGAAACTACACGGAAACAACAGATTTCATCCTCCTGGGAC
Organism: Capra hircus; assembly: GCF_001704415.2. Classification (NCBI taxonomy): domain Eukaryota; kingdom Metazoa; phylum Chordata; class Mammalia; order Artiodactyla; family Bovidae; genus Capra; species Capra hircus. The sequence continues at coordinate 57,580,052 of NC_030812.1, forward strand.
TGTCAGATGACCCACAACTTCAGGTTGTGATCTTTGTCTTTCTACTCATCACCTACATGCTCAGCATCACTGGGAACCTGACCATTATCATCCTAACCCTGCTGGACGTCCACCTCCAGACCCCCATGTATTTCTTCCTGAGAAGTTTCTCCATCTTAGAAGTATCATTCACAACTGTCACTATACCCAGGTTTCTGGCCACCATTATTTCAGGAGATAAAACTATTTCTTATAATGACTGTATGGCTCAGTTATTTTTTTTCATTCTCTTGGGAGTCACTGAGTTTTATCTTCTGGCTGCCATGTCCTATGACCGCTACATTGCTATCTGCAAACCGCTGCATTACATGACCATCATGAATCATAGAGTCTGCACCCTGCTTGTCTTGGCTTCTTGGCTGGCCTCATTCTTAAACACATTTCCATTACTCATGTTCTCCCTACAGCTTGATTATTGCAAGTCCAATGCTATCGACCATTATACCTGTGATTTTTCCCCCCTTTTACAACTTTCTTGTTCAGACACCAAATTCCTAGAGATAATGGTGTTTTCTTGTGCTGCATTTACTCTGATGTTTACTTTGGCATTAATAATTCTGTCCTACACATATATCATCAGAACAATTTTGAGGATCCCTTCTACCACTCAGAGGACAAAGGCCTTTTCCACGTGTTCTTCTCACATGATTGTCATCTCCATCTCTTATGGCAGCTGCATTTTCATGTACATGAATCCATCAGCAAAGGACAGGGTGTCTTTGAGTAAGGGAGTAGCTGTGCTAAATACCTCAGTTGCCCCCATGCTAAACCCATTTATCTATACCTTAAGGAATCAGCAAGTCAAGCGAGCCTTCATGGACATGGCAAGGAAGAATGTACTTTTCTCAAGGAAATGAAAAAATAAAAGTTCTATCCCACAAATGGAGACATAATGAAATGCAATTAAATAAAACTCAGAGCTTTTCAAAATATATTAATTTTCATATTGTCTCCATTGAGCTATTTTTTCATTACTCATATTTCCATTGACAGCAATGTCACAAGCATATTATATACATTTTTTTTCTATTCAAATTCCCATCCTTCTCTCATGCACTTCCCTTCCTTTGGGCTCAGCTTTTCATTCTGTGCTTTCCAGTTGGCACCAGGGGTAAAGAATCCACCTGCTAATGCAGGAGACACAAGAGACACAGGTTCAATCCCTGGGTGCATAAGATCCTCTGTAGTAGGAAATGGCAGCACACTCCAGTATTCTTGCCTGGAAAAGTCTATGAATGGAGGACCCTGATGGGCTATTGTCCATGCTGGCACAAAAATCTGGCATGATTGTGCACCTGCACGCATGTGTTCCACTCTGTAACTAGGAAACGGCAATTTCCTTCTTTGAAACTTTTAAAATTTCATTTCTCCCACAATATTTCTTGGGAAATTAAATTCAGACAGAAAGAGGCAGAGCAAGAATATTCAAGAGAGACCTTTTTCATGATTTCATTCTTTCTAGAAATTCAGGAAATAATAAATCATGTTAAACACTATTTTTAATTTACTATACAAGACCATGAGCATAAACTGACCATCTTATTAGAGTATTACACATATTATTCTCTCCATACTAAGGCTACTCAGTAATTACATGAAAAACAGCACAACTAAAAAAATAATGGAATTATACTTTCTTGAGAAATCAAAAACTTTTCTCATTATGCAACTTAAACTCTCTCTGCCATATAATTTATCAATTTGAGAACAATTAAGAGTATATACTTTCAAGAAAACTGTGAAATTGTCCCTCTTTTGGGGGAACTCTTTAATTAACACATATAACAACGATTTATAATAAAAGCCTGAAGAATTAAATATTATTGGAAACCATATGTGACTGCATTTGAATAGTCAGTTGTATATTTAATGCTTGATGGCAAGCTGTTTTTGGTAAATAACCAATAGGTGACAGTTCTTGCAACTTTCTCATATAAGTGGTTATTTTGAGTTAATATTGTACACATATAATGCATCCAATTACCTAATTAAATGATAAACAATTAATAGGGATAAAAATGCTAAATGACAAAACTTTACTGTGTATAAACTTGAGATTTTCTTTAGCTAAAAATTTGTATTTTCACTCTGTTTTAAGCATTATAATATAGCACTGTATTTAAAAATGTATTGATTACAATTTAGAAGATGATTATGCAAGATCTTGCAACTCTGGCAGTAAAGTTTTTTTTTTAACTTTTTCATGAAGTCAAAATTTCAAATAATATTGAATGTTATGCATACTCATCTTGCATTTTCTAATCATTTTTCTAGAAAGAATATAATTGTAATTCATTGAGTTAAATTCTTCTTGATATGCATGTATTGTACTCAGTTGAGAGACTTAGATCCATACTACACTGAAAAGCAAAGAAAACAACTTTAAAAAATACTCGAGTTTTGCAGTTTGGAGAGAGTCATGAATTTACTATTTCCTACCTTTTTGTTGAAACAAAAATTTCTACAGTTAACAGGAAATATTTGAAGCTACTGAGGTTTAGGATTGATTGATGATGTGGGTTTTGATACCTGAGTGAACTTCCAGATGTTCAAGCTGGTTTTAGAAAAGGCAGAGGAACCAGAGATCAAATTGCGAACATCTGCTAGATCATCAAAAAGCAAGAGAGTTCCAGAAAATGATCTATTTCTACTTTATTGACTATGACAAAGCCTTTGACTGTGTGGATCACAATAAACTGTGGAAAATTCTTCAAGTGATGGGAATACGAGACCACCTGAGCTGCCTCTTAAGAAACCTATATGCAGGCCAGGAAGCAACTGTTAAGAACTGGACATGGAACAACAGACTGGTTCCAAATAGGACAAGGAGTACGTCAAGGCTGTATATTGTCACCCTGCTTATTTAACTTATATGCAGAGTACATCATGAGATATGCTGGGCCAGAGAAGCACAAGCTGGAATCAAGATTGCCAGAGGAAATATCAATAACCTCAGATATGCAGATGACACCACCCTTATGGTAGAAAGTGAAGAGGAGCTAAAAAGCCTCTTGATGAGAGTGAAAGAGGAGAGTGAAAAAGTTGGCTTAAAGCTCAACATTCAGAAAACGAAGATCATGGCATCTGGTCCCATCACTTCATGGGAAATAGATGGGGAAACAGTGGAAACAGTGTCAGATTTTATTTTTCTGGGCTCCAAACTCACTGCAGATGGTGACTGCAGCCATGAAATTACTAGATGCTTACTCCTTGGAAAAAAAGTTATGACCAACCTAGATAGCATATTCAAAAGCAGAGACATTACTTTGCCAACTAAGATCTGTCTTGTCAAGGCTATGGTTTTTCCTGTGGTCATGTATGGATGTGTGAGCTGGACTGTGAAGAAGGCTGAGCGCCGAAGAATTGATGCTTTTGAACTGTGGTGTTGGAGAAGACTCTTGAGAGTCCCTTGGACTGCAAGGAGACCCAACCAGTCCATTCTGAAGGAGATCAGCCCTGGGATTTCTTTGGAAGGAATGATGCTAAAGCTGAAACTCCAGTACTTTGGCCACCTCATGCGAAGAGTTGACTCACTGGAAAAGATCCGATGCTGGGAGGGATTGGGGGCAGGAGGAAAAGGGGACAACGAGGATGAGATGGTTGGATGGCATCCCTGACTCAATGGCCATGAGTCTGAGTGAACTCTGGGGATGGTAACAGACAGGGAGGCCTGGCGTGCTGCGATTCATGGGGTTGCAAAGAGTCGGACTCGACTGAGCAACTGAACTGAACTCAGTAAACTAGCTAGTTATATTACCAGGAATTAAAAGAACTGTAAAATTATTACAAAAGATATGAGGGAGTTTATGCTGATAACAGATAATGTGACTCTCTATATAATTCTATGCAAACACTTTAGTGGTTATTATAAAGGTTTAAATCAGTATAAACATTTTAATTATCTGTTTCAGAAGTCAACACAATTTGTGTCTAAAGGGCACTATTTTAATAATTCAGAATTTGCAGACCTTAGTGTCCGTGATGATATTAAACAACTCTACCCCTCTGTAATATAAATGCAGCTATAAACAATGTGTGAATGAAAGGGCTCAGTTCAGTTCAGTTCAGTCGCTCAGTCGCGTCCGACACTTTGCAACCCCATGAATTGCAGCACGCCAGGCCTCCCTATCCATCACCTTCTCCCAGAGTTCACTCAGACTCACACCCATTGAGTCCGTGATGCCATCCAGCCATCTCATCCTCTGTCTTCCCCTTCTCCTCCTGCCCCTAATCCCTCCCAGCGTCAAAGTCTTTCCCAATGAGTCAACTCTTCGCATGAGGTGGCCAAAGTACTGGAGCTTCAGCTTTAGCATAATTCCTTCCAAAGAAATCCCAGGGTTGATCTCCTTCAGAATGGACTGGTTGGATCTCCTTGCAGTCCAAGGCACTCTCAAGAGTCTTCTCCAACACCACAGTTCAAAAGCATCAATTCTTCGGCGCTCAGCCTTCTTCACAGTCCAACTCTCACATCCATACATGACCACAGGAAAAACCATAGCCTTGAGTAGACGGACCTTAGTCGGCAAAGTAATGTCTCTGCTTTTGAATATACTATCTAGGTTGGTCATAACTTTTCTTCCAAGGAGTAAGCATCTTTTAATTTCATGGCTGCAGTCACCATCTTCAGTGATTTTGGAGCCCCCCAAAATAAAGTCTGACACTGTTTCTACTGTTTCCCCATCGATTTGTCATGAAGTGATGGGACCGGATGCCATGATCTTCGTTTTCTGAATGGTGAGTTTTCAGCCAACTTTTTCACTCTCCTCTTTCACTTTCATCAAGAGGCTTTTTAGCTCCTCTTCACTTTCTGCCAGAAGGGTGGTGTCATCTGCATATCTGAGGTTATTGATATTTCTCCCAGCAATCTTGATTCCAGGTTGTGTTTCTTCCAGTCCAGTGTTTCTCATGATGTACTCTGCATATAACTTAAATAAGCAGGGTGACAATATACAGCTTTGATGTGCTCTTTTTCCTATTTGGAACCAGTCTGTTGTTCCATGTCCAGTTCTAACTGTTGCTCCCTGACCGGCATATAGGTTTCTCAAGAGGCAGGTCAGGTGGTCTGGTATTCTCACCTCTTTCAGAATTTTCCACAGTTTATTGTGGCCCACACAGTCAAAGGCTTTGGCATAGTCAATAAAGCAGAAATAGATGTTTTTCTGGAACTCTCTTGCTTTTTCCTTGATCCAGCGGATGTTGGCAATTTGGTCTCTGGTTCCTCTGCCTTTTCTAAAACCAGCTTGAACATCAGGAAGTTCACGGTTCACGTATTGCTGAAGCTTTGCTTGGAGAATTTTGAGCATTACTTTACCAGCGTGTGAGATGAGTGCAGTTGTGTGGTAGTTTGAGCATACTTTCACCACCAGCACATCCACAGCTTGGCTTTGTTTCTGCTTTGGCTCAGCCTCTTGATTCCTTCAGAGCTATTTTCCCACTCTTCTACAGTAGCACATTGGACCCCTACTGACCTCAGGGCTTCATCTTTCAGTGTCATATCTTTTTGCTTTGTCATATTGTTCATGGGGTTCTCAAGGCAAGAATGCTGAAGTGATTTGCCATTCTCTTTTCCAGTGGACCATGTTTTGTCAGAACGCTCCACCATGAGCCGTCTGTGTTGGGTGTGTTCAGTTCAGTTCAGTCACTCAGTTGTGTCTGATTCATTGCAGTTCCATGGACTGCAGCATGCCAGGCTTCTCTGTCCATCACCAACTCCTGAAGCCCACTCAAACTCAGGTCCATCGAGTCGATGATGTCATCCAACCATCTCATTCTCTGTCATCCCCTTCTTCTCTTGCCTTCAATCTTTCACATCATCAGGGCCTTTTAAAATGAGTCAGTTCTTCACATTAGGTGGCCAAAGTACTGGAGCTTCAGCTTCAGCAATGAATATTCAGGACTGATTTCCTTTAGAATTGACTGGTTTGATCTCTTTGTAGTCCAAGGGTCTCTCAAGAGTCTTCTACAACACCACAGTTCCAAAGCATCAATTCTGTGGTGCTTAGCTTTTTTTATGGTCCAACTCTCACATCCATACATGACTACTGGTAAAGCCATAGCTTTGACTAGATGGACATTTGTCAGCAAAGTAATGTCTCTGTTTGTTTGTTTGTTTTTTAATATGTTGCTGGGTTGTTCATAGTTTTTCTTCCAAGAAGCAAGCCTCTTTTAATTTCATGGCTGCAGTCACCATCTGCAGTGATTTTGGAGCCTACAAAAATAAAGTCTCCCACTGTTTCCATTGTTTACCCATAAATTTGCCATAAAGTGATGGGACTAGATGCCATGATCTTAGCTTTTTAAATGTTGAGTTTAATAGATGGGTGTGTGGATCACAGCAAATTGTGAAAAATTCTTAAAGAGATGGGAATACCAGATCACCTTACCTGCTTCCTGCAAAACCTGTATGCAGGTGAAGAAGCAACAGTTAGAACCAGACTGGAACATCAGACTGGTTCAAAATTGGGAAAGGAGTACATTAAGCCTGTATATTGTTACCCTGCTTATTAAATTTATATGCTGGGTACATCATGAGAACTTCTGGGTTGGATGAAGCACAAGCTAGAAACAAAATTACTTGGAGAAATATCAATAACCTCAGATATGCAGATGACACACCACCCTTATGGCAGAAAGACAAGAGGGATTTAAAAACTTCTAGATGAAGATAAAAGAGGAGAGTGAAAAACCTGGCTTAAAATTCAGCATTCAGAAAGTGAAGATCATGGCATCTTGTCCCATCACTTCATGCAAATAGATGAAGGAAAAAATGGAAACAGTGACAGATTTTATTTTCTTGGGCTCCGAAATCACTGCAGATGGTGACTGCAGCCATGAAATTAAAAGATACTTCCTCCTTGGAAAGAAAGCTATGACAAAACTACACAGCATATTAAAAAGCAGAGATTTAGCCGACAAAGGTCCGTCTAGTCAAAGCTATGATTTTTCCAGTAGTCATGTACGGATGTCAGAGCTGAACAATAAAAAGGGTTGAGTGCTGAAGAATTGATACCTTTAAACTGTGTGACTGGAGAAGACTCTTGAGAGTCTTGAGAGAGAGCAGGAGATCAAACCAGTCAATCCTAAGGCAATCAACTCTGAAGATCCATTGGAAGGACTGATGCTGAAGCTGAAGCTCCAATAATTTGGCCACCTGATGCAAAGGTCCAGCTCATTGGCAAAGACCCTGAGGCTGAGAAAAATAGAAGGCAGGAAGAGAAGGGGATGACATAGGATGAGATGATTGAATGGCCAAACTCAATGACCATAAGTTTGAGTAAAACTCTGAGAGATAGTGAAGGACAGGGAAGCCTGGAGTGCTGCAGCCCATGGGGTCACAAAGAGTGAGATACAGCTTAGCGATTGAACTGCAACAACAATCTGGTTCTTTTGCCTCTTTAATGATATATCTTACTTGATTTCCCAAATGTTGCATAGAGATTAATACATGTAAGTTTTCCACATCTTGAGTTAAATTTGAAATTTTGTTTTGCTAAGTCCTGGTTCATTAGCTCTAGGTCTTCACAGCTTATTGTTGCTGTAGTACAGTTGTGATAATATACCTACAAAGTTATACTAATTTATTCTATGCTAGTATTTATATCTTCTTTAAGATTTGTAACTTTGCATGTTTTTCTCTCTTTGTTTCATGTTTTTAATTTCTGAGAAATTTATCATTTTTCTTAATCTTTCATTTCTCTTAAAATTTGAAAGAATTTACTTTTATATTTATTTAGCTTTTAAATTTAATTTTCTATCCTTAGTAAATACATGTTCTATATACTTTAAAATAATTTTATGGTTTATGACATTTTTATAATGATCAGGAATTTATTTTTTGTTGTTTATTTTTTTTAAATAATTAATGTCTATGAATAAAAGTGTTTCCCAGGTGGCACTAGTGGTAAAGAATTTGCCTGCCAATGCAGGAAAAGCAAGTCATGTTAATTCGATCCCTGGGTCAGGAAGATTCCCTGGAGTAGGAAAGAGGAACCCACTCCAGCATTCTTGCCTGAAAAATTCCATGGAGAGAGGACCCTGGAGGGTTACAGTCCATGAGATCACAAACAGTGGGACATGACTGAGCGATTGTGCACAACACAAGCATAAAAATTCTTTACTTTCTTCGGTGTATAACTTTTTATACTTTATTAAATTGTTATGAAGTGTCTATCTCATCTGTATTTCTTAACTTTCAAAGAATTAATTTGTGTTCACTACTTAACATTATCTATAGCATTAGTGATTATTATAGAATTTGAGTTGTAAAAGCCATCTTTGAGATATACATGCGCATTCAGTCAGTCGCTTCTGACTCTCTTTGACCCCATGGATCATAGTCTCCCCCTCCCCCAAAGCCCCTCTAACCATGGAATTTTCCCAATACTGCAGTAGGTTGCCACTTGCTACTCCAGAGGATCTTTCGGACCCAGGGATTGAATTCACATCTTGGCTTTCCTGAATTGGCAGGCAGATTATTTATCCCTGTGCCACCTAGGGTGTGTGTGTGCGCGCGCGTGTGCGTGCATGCGTGTGTGTGTGTGTGTGTGTGTTAATTGCTCAGTTGTGTCTAATTCTTTGTGACCCCTTGGACTAGCCCACCACCAGGCTCCTCTGTCCATGGGATTTCCCAGGCAAGAATACTGGAGTGGGTTGCCATTTCCTCTACACACGGATGTTTAAACCCAAGTCCTTATAACCTGTAATTCAATAACTTGCCCCTCTTTATCCTCCTTTATTTGCTTCTCTGGAAATCCATGGGTTATAATTACTTATCTTCATTTTTGATTTTTCTGTGTCTCTGATAATTTGCGACTGCTCACATTTTAAATTATAATTAAACTATAAATGTGAGATTTTATTCTGCAGTTTTTTTGTGTTCAGTGTATTTTCCCAAAGTATTAGAAATGATATTATCTTCTCCCAATTGATCCCTATATTTTTACACCATGCCCTCATCATTTCTACTCAATATTTTAGCACAAGATTTTAACTCTTGAATTTTTATAGAATATTATGAATGTTTGAGTATAGTAATCAGCAATATTATGCTACTAACTTTATGTAAGATGAAAGAGTTGTTTTTTATTATGCCAAAACTTTAATATATTAGATCATGTTTATCTACAAAAGAATTTATGAGAAATATACTTTCATTTTTTTTACAGAGATAAAGCTCCCTCAAGAAGATAAGTAAAAACCAAAGGGAATAATGGATTTGATTAAGGTGCAACTTAAGTAAATCTAAGGAGGAACAGAGAAATATAATGTAACTGAAATATAGATTATTAAAAAATAAAGAAACTTAAAAGCATCAATAGAAAGGTTTATGGGCAATTCACCTTTTACATTGTATTTTACTTCTTTAATAATGATGCAATTATTTTGATTGAGTCATAACAGGATTTCTTTATTTGCTTATTTCTCAGTGTGTAAATTAATGGATTCAGCATAGGTGAAATGGAAGAAATGAGCCGTGAAACCACCTTATTAATAGTGACTTTTTCCTTGATTGTAGGATTCATATAGATGAACATGCATGTGCCATACTTGATGGAAAACACAATCATGTGGAAAGAACAAGTGGAAAAAGCCTTTTTTCTTTGCTGGGCAGAAGGGAATCCTAAAATTGTCTTCATAAAATAAATATAGGATAGAACTACACACATGAGTGTCAAAATGGGGGTCAGCACTGCACGGATTAAAACCGTTTGTTCCACGAACCATGTATCCAAACAGGACTTCTTCAGGAGGGGAGAAGAATCACAGAGAAAATGATCAATGACATTGGAGTCACAGAATTTCAGATTTAGCTCAGACTAAGTAGGGAGGCTATGACCAACAGTCCAGCCAACCAAGAGGAAAAAATAAATCTCTGGCAGACTTTGCTGCTCACGATGGTCACTTAATGCAGGGGTTTGCAGATGGCCATGTGGTGGTCATAGCAATGGCAGCCAGAAGAGAAAATTCCGTTACTGCAAAGAAGTCAGTAAAAAACACTTGTCTGATGCAAGTGCTTATATAGGATGGTATTATCACCTGTTGCGATGTTACAGAAATATCTAGGGATACGGGAAGTTGTGAATGAGATCTCTAAGAAGGAGAAATTTTGTAAAAAAAAAACAAGTACATGGGTGTTTTTGGGTGGGAATCCGCAAAGGTGAGTATGATGATGATGAATTTCCCAGTCACACTCAGCTCGTATCTGAAAAAAAAGAAAGAAAAAGTAAATTAATTAAAAGTTAAAAGTAATTAACCTCCAATTAAAATAAATAAATTTATATTAAAAAAAAGAAATCAGAACCTGTAACTCAGGGTCATCTGTCAGTCCCAGTAGAATAAAGGTTGTTGCTGTATAGTTTTTTCATCACTGGTGACTTCTATCAAATCTGCATTGCCAATAATTCAGATTATTATTCAGAGTGATGTCTATAAACTCTAATTTAATCAGCTCATCTTCATTATATTTTCATATTATATTTTAGATCATAATATGCAGATGATTTCATATGTTGCTAACATAGTGTGCTTTTCCAGTAACAAAATGTCATTTGGCTCCTCAAATTCTTCCCTATTCAAAGCTAAGCAAAAATCAAAGCAGAACCAAAAAACTAAACAAATTAATGCTTTTGGTTACAGATTTGATCCTTGTCAAAATACTAATACATAATATGTAATTTGAACTCTAAAGAGTCTTGTCAGAACATGGAGTCTGTGCACAAGTTTTATAAGATTTTTTCTTTTTTTTGGATAAGTGTATTTTCTGTTAAAATGATGCTAAACATTACACAGAAGACCACATACAAACTTCCTTTTCCTGTTTTCCTTCCACATTTCTTTGTCATTTTGCAAACTGTTGTGCAAAATGAAGTATTTTTGATATAATTATTGTAGTTTTAAAAGAAATGCTTTAATAAAGTAACTTTAAAACTACACATAAGATTTTTCTATGTAATCTCTTTTCCATTTTTGATTGCTTGGATCCATTAGGTCCTCTTCACTTCTGACTATATATGCTCTTCCTGTTTTCCACACAATTCCTACAATTTTATACAACATCTTTCTCTTAATGAATACAAAATTTCTGTTTCTAGTAATGGAGTTTTTCTGACTCATATTAAATTTATTATCAAATATAGGTACTTATATTTGTAACCTACTCCTAAACATATCTGCTTGCACAAACCATATGCTTGTCTGTTGCACTGTAGGTAAAGCAAAGTTATGATATTCACCTACTATGCCATCCTTCTCATTTTTCCTGTGTGCTAATAGGATCCATTTGTTAACCATACAATCTGAGCCAGATATTAGAGTAAGCTCTTGTCTTGTATGTTTTGTTCCATATTCCCCAGTTTAAGAAGTGAAAAGCAAAGGAGAAAAGGAAAGATATAGACGTCTGAATGCAGAGTTCCAAAGAATAGCAGGAAGAGATAAGAAAGCTTTCTTCAGAGATCAATGCAAAGAAATAGAGGAAAAAACAGAATGGGAAAGTCTAGAGACCTCTTCAAGAAAATTAGAGATACCAAGGGAACATTTCATGCAAGGATGGGCTCAATAAATGACAGAAATGGTATGGACATAACAGAAGCAGAAGATATTAAGAACAGGTGGCAAGAATACACGGAAGAACTGTACAAAAAAGATCTTCATGACCCAGATAATCATGATGATGTGATCACTAATCCAGAGCCAGACATCTTGGAAAGCGAAGTCAAGTGGGACTTAGAAAGCATCACTACAAACAAAGCTAGTGGAGGTGATGGAATTCCAGTTGAGCTGTTTCAAATCCTGAAAGATGATGCTGTGAAAGTGCTGCACTCAATATGCCAGCACATTTGGAAATCTCAACAGTGGCCACAGGACTGGAAAAGGTCCGTTTTCATCCCAATCCCAAAGAAAGGCAATGCCAAAGAATGCTCGAACTACCGCACAATTGCACTCATCTCACACGCTAGTAAAGTAATGCTCAAATTCTCCAAGCAAAGCTTTGGCAATATGTGAACCGTAAACTCCCTGATGTTCAAGCTGGTTTTAGAAAAGGCAGAGGAACCAGAGATCAAATTGCCAACATCCGCTGGATCATGGAAAAAGCAAGAGAGTTCCAGAAAAACATCTATTTCTGCTTTATTGACTATGCCAAAGCCTTTGACTGTGTGGATCACAATAAACTGTGGAAAATTCTGAAAGAGATGGGAATACCAGACCACCTGACCTGCCTCTTGAGAAATCTGTATGCAGGTCAGGAAGCAACAGTTAGAACTGGACATGGAACAACAGACTGGTTCCAAATAGGAAAAGGAGTGTGTCAAGGCTGTATATTGTCACCCTGCTTATTTAGCTTATATGCAGAATACATCATGAGAAACGCTAGACTGGAAGAAACACAAGCTGGAATCAAGATTGCTGGGAGAAATATCAATAACCTCAGATATGCAGATGACACCACCCTTCTGGCAGAAAGTGAAGAGGAGCTAAAAAGCCTCTTGATGAAAGTGAAAGAGGAGAGCAAAAAAGTTGGCTTAAAGCTCAACATTCAGAAAATGAAGATCATGGCATCCAGTCCCATCACTTCATGGCAAATCGATGGGGAAACAGTGGAAACGGTGTCAGACTTTATTTTTGGGGGTTCCAAAATCACAGCAGATGGTGATTGCAGCCATGAAATTAAAAGATGCTCACTCCTTGGAAGAAAAGTTATGACCAACCTAGATAGTATATTCAAAAGCAGAGACATTACTTTGCCGACTAAGGTCTGTCTAGTCAAGGCTATGGTTTTTCCTGTGGTCATGTATGGATGTAAGAGTTGGACTGTGAAGAAGGCTGAGCGCCGAAGAATTGATGCTTTTGAACTGTGGTGTTGGAGAAGACTCGAGAGTGCCTTGGACTACAAGGAGATCCAACCAGTCCATTCTGAAGGAGATCAACCCTGGGATTTCTTTGGAAGGAATGATGCTAAAGCTGAAGCTCCAGTACTTTGGCCACATCATGTGAAGACTTGACTCATTGGAAAAACTCTGATGCTGGGAGGGATTGGGGCAGGAGGAGAAGGGGATGACCGAGGATGAGATGGCTGGATGGCATCGCGGACTCGATAGACGTGAGTCTGAGTGAACTCCGGGAGATGGTGATGAACAGGGAGGCCTGGCGTGCTGCAATTCATGGGGTCGCAGAGAGTCGGATATGACTGAGCAACTGAACTGAACTGAACTGAACTGATTAAATCTAATCATTGATTTTCTGTTGAAGTACCACCTCCCAGGAATGTTTTCTGCTATTCTGATGACTATCTTAGCCTCCTCATCCTCACCTATGCACCCATAACAAATAAAATTTGCTACTGTGTTAGTGATTAGCAGGAGGCTAAGTTTGCTGGATGGAGAAGAAAAGGATGACCCACCTCAGTATTCTTGCCTGGAAAATCCCATGGACAGAGGATCCTGGCAGGTTAAAGTCCTTGGCATCACAAAGAGTCAGACATGGTTAAGCTATTGAACATGAACGCATGCATGCTTGCTTGTTGGGTACATGTCATTCTTAATAATGACAACATAATTCTACCTATACTGTCAATATCTAAAGAATATTTTCTGAATCAGTTCAGTTCAGTTGCTCAGTCGTATCCGACTCTCTGCGACCCCATGAATTGCAGCACGCCAGGCCTCCCTGTTCATCACCATCTCCCGGAGTTCACTCAGACTCACATCCATCAAGTCCATGATGCCATCCAGTCATCTCATCCTCTGTCATCCCCTTCTCCTCCTGCCCCCAATCCCTCCCAGCATCTGGGTCTTTTCCAATGAGTCAACTCTTCGCATGAGGTGGCCAAAGTACTGGAGTTTCAGCTTTAGCATCATTCCTTCCAAAGAAATCCCAGGGCTGATCTCCTTCAGCATGGACTGGTTGGATCTCTTTGCAGTTCAAGGGACTCTCAAGAGTCTTCTCCAACACCACAATTTAAAAGCATCAATTCTTTGGTGCTCAGCCTTTTTCAAAGTCCAACTCTCACATCCATACATGACCACAGGAAAAACCATAGCCTTGACTGGACGAATCTTTGTTGGCAAAGTAATGTCTCTGCTTTTGAGTATGCTATCTAGGTTGGTCATAACTTTTTTTCCAAGGAGTAAGCATCTTTTAATTTCATGGCTGCAGTCACCATCTGCAGTGATTTTGGAGACCCCCCCCCCCAAAAGTCTGACATTGTTTCCACTCTTTTCCCATCTATTTCCCATGAAGTGATGGGACCAGATGCCATGATCTTTGTTTTTTGAATGTTGAGTTTTAAGCCAAATTTTTCACTCTCCTCTTTCACTTTCATCAAGAGGCTTTTTAAGTTCCTCTTCACTTTCTACCATAAGGGTGGTGTCATCTGCATATCTGAATTATTGATATTTCTCCCGACAATCTTGATTCCAGCTTGTGCTTCTTCTAGCCCAGCATTTCTCATGATGTACTCTGCATATAAGTTAAATAAGCAGAGTGACAATATACAGCCTTGATGTACTCTTTTTCCTATTTGGAACCAGTCTGTTGTTCCATTTCTAGTTCTAACTGTTGCTTCCTGACCTGCATATAGGTTTCCAAGAGGCAGGTCAGGTGGTCTGGTATTCCTATCTATTTCAGAATTTTCCAGTGTATCATGAGCCACATAGTCAAAAGCTTTGGCATAGTCAATAAAGCAGAAATAGATGTTTTTCTGGAACTCCCTTGCTTTTTCCATGATCCAGCGGATGTTGGCATTTTGATCTCTGGTTCCTCTGCCTTTTCTAAAACCAGCTTGAACATCTGGAATTTCACAGTTCATGTATTGCTGAAGCCTTGCCTGGAGAATTTTGAGCATTACTTTACCAGCGTGTGAGTTGATTGCAATTGTGCAATAGTTTGAGCATTCTTTGAGATTGCCTTTCTTTTGAACTGGAATGAAAAGTGACCTTTGCCATTCCTGTGGCCACTGCTGAGTTTTCCAAATGTGCTGACATATTGAGTGTAGCACTTTCACAGCATCACCTTTCAGGATTTAAAATAGCTCAACTGGAATTCCATCACCTCCACTAGCTTTGTTCGTAGTGATGCTTGCTAAGGCACACTTGACTTCGCATTTCAGGATGTCTGGCTCTAGGTGAATGATTACACCATCATGATTATCTTGGTTGTTTTATTTTATGAATAAATTTATATATTCTCAATTACCATGTAGATGTAGGCTTGCATGCTATGTTGCTTCAGTGGTGTCTGACTCTTTGCAACCCTATGGACTGTAGACTGCCAGGCTCCTCTGTGCATGATATTCTCCAGACAAGAATACTGGAGTGGTTACCAAGTCCTCCTCCAGGGAGGGGATCTTTCCAACCCAAGGATTGAACCCACATCTCTTATGTCTCCTGATTTGGCAGTCAGGTTCTTTACCACTAGCACCACCTGGTAAATCCTTATCAAGCACCCACAATTTTCTCATATTAAAGTCATAATGCTCTAATACTGAATATACTTACTAAATTTTCTGCATCACTAATTCTATTATTGTAAAGTATTGTGATTATTTTACTTTTTGTCTTTATAGAAGAGCTGTTTTATTAAGACACTGTGACGTGATCTTTATAATTGTGACAAATGTTACAGTTACAACTATTTTCTCTGTTTTGGTTTTTTTTTTACATAGTAGCTGTATTTTCATTGATAGTTTGTTTCCATCCTCACTATTATCTATTAAAATAATATTAAATCCAGAGATCATGGGAATTTTTTTTTCTGCTGAATTTATGTCAAAAGCTGCTCCACAGTAACTTTCTCAGGCATCAAGAATTCATTACTGTCGTGGTGTATGTGAATGTCCTCAATTTTAAGTTTCTCAATACTCGTAATCTTATATCAATGAGAAAAAAAAAAAAAGCTCTATGAATCCACAATTTATTTGCTTGTGTACAGTTTCTCTCTTTTTAATAAAAACTTTATTCTACTGATATTGAGGTAAGAGAAGAGCTATATCTAGTAGTTGTCCCAATTCATACCTTATGGGCATTACTCAGTTAATTTTTTTTCCTTAGAAGATATTACATGGGATTATAAGAAAAAAATTCAATAAACTAATTGAGTTTGATAACCCATGGATTTCTGTTTATTTATTTTTCAATAAATATTTGAAAAGGGGAATGAGTTTCTAATGAGTGATATTACTACAGCTTGTCTTTTGCATGCATGTGATGAAGGGAGACATTTATACACACACACACAAACATGATACATTTATTTTCTAAGTTGAGGTTGCTGGTATAGCTGAAGTCATTTCTGGATATTTATGAGGATTCTTATTTATACAGTCATCTGTTTAGTGTATATAAATATTTAATATATATATAAATACACTAAAATGAAAATATAAAGTAAAAAAATATTTTTACTATATATAAATATACAAACTTTCTATTTACTCTTTAATATATAGATTATAGCTTATATATCTGAATTTAATGCAGGCAGGCAAGATCTTTTTATCCTCAGAGAAAAATTTAGCCAAAATTAAACAAAGGTAAATATTATTCATGTTGCAAAACTTATCACACTTACTTTTCTGTCTGTTAATCATAACTTTCTTAAGTTGTTTAAAATAATAACTCTTGAAGCCATTTAGTTGAAAATGTTAGGTTTGATGAAGAAGTTCCTGTGAACTTCTGTTGACTTTTGTTCATGCACCCACATTTACCCTCACTGATTTCTAGACTTGTAGAAAGCTCTCTGAGATTTCTGTCCCCAACAAATTTGACTGCTTCTCTTAGTAAAGGGCTATGAAAGCTTTTGTTGTATATTTTAACACTTAACAGGGAAAACAACTGATCCTAATGGCAGAAGAATGCCAGAAATGCTCCACTCTTGAAATAGCTGGTATTTCAGTATCTTTGGACAGAGATACTTTCTTATTTTAGGTTTGCTCTCCTTGCAAATACATGAATTTAAAAAAAGGCCCTTGGTGATTTACTCAAAAGTCACTAATGACTCACTAAGAAAGACTCAGTTCAGTTCAGTTGCTCAGTCATGTTCGACTCTTTGTGACCCCATGAACTGCAGCACTCCAAGTCTCCCAGTCCATCACCAACTCTTAGGGTTTACCCAAACTCATGTCCATTGAGTCGGGATGCCATCCAGCTATCTCATACTATGTCATCCCCTTCTCCTCCTGCCCTCAGTCTTTCCCAGCATCAGGGTCTTTTCAAATGAGTCAGCTGTTTGCATTAGGTGGCCAAAATACTGGAGCTTCAGCTTCAACATCAGTCCTTCCAGTGAACACTCAAGACTGATCTCCTTTAGGATGGACTGGTTGGATCTCCGTGTAGGCCAAGGGACTCTCCAGAATTTTCTCCACCACCACAGTTCAAAAGCCTCAGTTCTTCGGTGCTCAGCTTTCTTTATAGTCCAACTCTCAAGTCCATACTTGACTACTGGAAAAACCATATACTTGACTAGACGGACCTTTCTTGGCAAAGTAATGTCTCTGCTTTTTAATATGCTATCTGCTGCTGCTGCTAAGTTGCTTCAGTCGTGTCCGACTCTGCGACCCCATAGACAGCAGCCCACCAGGCTCCTCTAGGTTGGCCATAACTTTCCTTCCAAAGAGTAAGCGCCTTTTAATTTCATGGCACAATCTGCAGTGATTTTGGAGCCCCCCCAAAATAAAGTCAGCCACTCTTTCAACTGTTTCCCCATCTATTTGCCATGAAGTGATGGGACCAGATGCCATGATCTTTGTTTTCTGAATGTTGAGCTTTAAGCCAACTTTATCACTCCCCACTTTCACTTTCATCAAGAGGCTCTTTAGTTCTTCACTTTCTGCCATAAGGGTGGTGTCATCTGCATATCTGAGGTTATTGATATTTCTCCCAGCAATCTTGACTGCAGCTTTTACTTCATCCAGCCTAACGTTTCTCATGATGTACTCTGCATATAAGTTAAATAAGCAGGGTGACAATATACAGCCTTGACATACTCCTTTTCCTATTTGGAACCAGTCTGTTGTTCCATGTCCAGTTCTAAATGTTGTCTCCTGACCTGTGTACAGGTTTCTCAAGAGGCAGGTCAGGTGATCTGGTATTCCCATCTCTTTCAGAATTTTCCACAGTTTATTGTGATCCACACAGTCAAAAGCTTTGGCGTAGGCTTTGTCAAAGGCTGTGTGGCACTGGAGTGGTGGCTGCATGACTCTGGAGCAGCCAAAAGGAGATACACCACGTCTAAGGTCAGGAACAGCGGCCAAGAGGAGATACCCCACATCCAAGATAAGAGAAACCCCACTAAGGTGGTAGGCCCTGAGAGAGGGCATCAGAGGGCAGACAGACTGAAACCACAAACACAGAAATATAGCCAATCTGATCCATGGACCACAGCCTTATCTAAGTCAATGAAACTAAGCCATGCTGTGTCGGGCCACCCAAGATGGACGGGTCATGGTGGAGAGTTCTGACAAAATGTGATTCACTGGAGAAGGGAATGGCAAACCACTTCAATATTCTTGCCTTGAGAACCCCATGAACAGTATGAAAAGGCAAAAAGATAGAACACTGAAAGATGAACTCCCCAGGTCAGTAGATGCCCAATATGCTACTGGAGATCAGTGGAGAAGTAACTCCAGAAAGAATGAAGAGATGGAGCCAAAGCAAAAACAATACCCAGTTGTGGCTGTGACTGGTGATAGAAGCAAGGTCTGATGCTGTAAAGAGCAATGTTGCCTAGGAACCTGAAATGTTAGGTCCATGAATCAAGGCAAATTGCAAGTGGTAAAACAGGAGATGGCAAGGGTGAATGTTGACAGTCTAGGGATCAGCAAAGTAAAATGGACTGGAATGGGTGAATTTAACTCAAATGACCATTATATCTACTACTGTGAGCAAGAATCCCTTAGAAGAAAGGAAGACTGCTTGGCTCAGTTGTCCTTGGGGACACGAGGATGACAAGTATCAGCTAGTCTTGTTAATTTTCCAATTTTTCTTAACAGCTTTATAGAAGAAACAACATACAATAAACTGCACATATTTAAAATATACAGATGATATGCTTTGACAAATGTACTCTCACGTGAAAACACTTACAAGTAAATAGAGTGAACACGTCTATCACCTCCAAGTGTTCTTGTGCATCTTTGTTATTCCCTGTACCCTTGTCTCTGGTACCACACTCCCTACTCCTCAGGCAGCAACTGATAAGCTGTCTGTCACTATGGACTAGTTTGATTTTTTGTCAAAGTTTAAATAAAAACAGGAATGTAATATCATATTTTTTTTTGGCCTGATGTCTCTCACTGAATGTGAATTGAAGAGATATTCCTGTTTTTATATGTTTCAATAGTTCATTCCTTTTCACTTCTGAGTAGTATTCAAATGTTGATGGACTTATATACACCAGTCAGTCCTACAGGAAATCCACCCTGAATATTCATTGAAAGGACTGATTCAGAAACTGAAGCTCCAGTATTTTGGCCATCTCATGTGAGGGGCTAACTCATTGGAAAAGACCCTGATACTGGGAAAGATTGAAGATAGAATAAGAAAGGGATGACAGAGGATGAGATGTTTGGATGCCATCATTGACTCAATGGAACTGAGTTTGAGCAAACTCTTAAGAGATAGTGAAGGACATGGATGCCTGGCCTGCTGCAGCTAATGGGATCACAAAGAGTCAGACACAACTTGGCAACTAAACAACAACAACAATAGCTTAAATAAAGCTGATATGAATAATTGCTCATATAAAATTTTATGAAAATACACTTTCATTTCTCTTGGATAAATACCTTGGAACAAAGTTGAATGGTAAGTTGGTTTAAAGGTTACATGTATGTTTAGCCTTTAAAGAGTCTGTCCAACTGTTTTCCAGCATGCTTTTAGTATTTTACATTCTCACTATCAATGCTGCTGCTGCTAAGTCCCTTCAGTCGTGTTCTACTCTGTGTGACCTCATAGATAGCAGCCCATCAGGCTCCACCATCCTTGGGATTCTCCAGGCCAGAACACTGGAGTGGGTTGCCATTTCCTTCTCCAATGCATGAAAGTGAAAATAAAAGTGAAGCTGCTCAGTTATGCCAGACTCTTTGTGACCCCATGGACTACAGCCTACCAGGCTCCTCTGTTCATGGGATTTTCCAGGCAAGAGTACTGGAGTGGGGTGCTAGCGCCTTCTCCACACTATCAATTCATGAGAGATCAATTACTCCACATCAATGTCAAACCTTAGTGTGATCCGTCCTTAATTTTATTGTCTTTTCATATAAGTCCATGGGATCGCTAAGAGTTGGACACGACTGAGAAACTTCACTTTCACTTTTCACTTTCATGCGTAAGAGAATGAAATGGCAACCCATTCCAGTGTTCTTGCCTGGAGAATCCCAAGGACGGGGGAGCCTGGTGGGCTGCCATCTATGGGTTCACACAGAGTCGAACACGACTGAAGCAACTTAGCAGCAGCAGCAGCATATACTTATTTGATATTTGCTTATCTTCTTGGGTGTGGCCACTGTGGATCTTTTCCCATTTTAAAATTGGGTTCTTCTCTTATTGCTGACTCTACACTACTTCCCTCTGAAACCAAGACTTTGTTGGGGGATTTGTTGGTCTTTCCATAGAGTAGGGTGAATATTGCCAAAAAAGGGTTTCTGTTGTTTAGCCATCCTTTGTTTTTACTGTTGTTGTTGTTCAGTAGCTCAATAGTGTCTGACTCTTTGTGACCCCATAGACTGCAGCATGTAAGACATCCCTGTCCTTCACTGTCTCCTGGAGTTTGCTCAAACTCATGTCCATTGAGTTGGTGATGCCATCCAACCATCTCATTCATTGTTTCCCCCTTCTCCTCCTTCCCTTAATCTTTTCCAGCATCAGAATATTTCCAATGAGTCAGCTCTTTGCCTCAGGTGGCAAAAGTATTGGAGCTTCAGCTTCAGCATCAGTCCTTCCAATGAATGTTTAGGATTGATTTCCTTTAGGACTGACTGGTTTGGTCTCCTGGCTGTCCAAGGGACTCTCAAGAGTCTTCTCCAATACCACAATTCAGAAGCATTGATTCTTCAGCACTGAGCCTTCTTTATGGTCCAACTCTCACATACTCTACTCAATCCTTTGAATAGGCAGATAAGGCTTGTATCGAAGATTAAAAAAGAAAAAAAGTGCCTGTTGGAGGTCCTGGATTGGAGGTATCTGCAGAGCCCTGACTAGAACATAAGGCAGGCATTAAGTAACCTGAGGGAACTCACTGCCCTGTTCTTCCTCAAATTTTGAGGTTCCTGGGAAGCCTTTTTCTTTTAATTTTTAAGAACTTTTTTCTATGCATATTAATTTTGTTAGTTGTAAAGAGAAGGAACTGATGCTCCAATACTTTGGCCACCTGATGTGAAGAACTGACTCATTGGAAAAGACCTGACTCATTGGAAAACCTCTGATGTCCAGAAAGATTGACACTAAAGGAGAGGGTGTGGCAGAGGATGACATGGTTGAATGGCATCATCCACTCAATGGACATAAATTTGAGCAATCTCTGGGAAATAGTGGAGGACAGGGGAGCCCGGTGTGCTGCAGCCCATGGGGACAGAAAGAGTTGGACACAACTTAGGGAGTGAAGAACAATAACAAAGAAGAGGTGAATGTGGGAGAAATAGAGTTACCCTAACTTGGCAGGACTTCTTTTAACTGAGATGTTTCATTATTTTAAATATAATGTTGACAATTTACATTTCAACAGACACTGTGAGAACAGACATAATCCAAGAGTTCTAATAAGCTAGAGAGTAAGAACTCTTTCACATTCTCGATATCTCTCAGTTTTCGAATTGACTATAAATAAGTTTAACTAAGTTTTCATAGATTTATATATTTGCTGCTAAATTTGATTTGGTCTTAGGCCAATTACCACATCCTATTATTCTTTACCTTTTGAATTACTTGTCTATCCTGTTCCTATATGTAAGAGCTCTTTTTATAATTTAGATATTAACCTAGAACATGCTTTTTCACTGCATATGGTATAATTTGACTTACAAATATTTTATTTTTACTTTTATTTTTGCTATATTTATGTCTACTGTCCTTTATTGCTATATTTCTTTCCAAAAGTGTTACATTAACTTACGGTGCCATCAAGCATGAATATATAATTTCACTTCAACATTGACAGTCACGGTAATAAAAAGCTATAAATCTGCTATTTTAGTAGATCTAAAATGCTATTTTATAGTTTCTTTTTTATTTCTCTGATTACTCTCAAGGATGAACAATTTTTTCTATGTATTTATTTACTAACTGTATTTCCTCTCAGTAGAAAAGATATTTCTCTTCTCCACATTCTTATGATGTCTATGTTTAAAAATTGATGTGATAAGATATGTGAATAAATTTTATTGAAATATAGCTTCTCTTTTGTAAGTAGATTCAACTCTAATTGGTCTTAATCTATTTCTTCTTTGTAAGAGAAGCAAATTTTTATTTCCTTGTTTCACAAACAAATCTGGCTGAGTTGGCTGCTTTTTGGTGATTAGTCAGAAACCAAATTCCATATCCTTATTCAACTCCTCTGACTCTTGCTTTACCTCAATCTTGGTGGAGGCTGCTGGCAGCCACAAACGCAGATGGATCAGCCAAGAATGCCTTGACCTTTTCATCACGTTGGAAAGTGTAATCAATCTCTTCAGACAGAGCCAGGACCTGCTTGCAACCATTGATGATAGAATGGGGTATGGCTACAGCAGTTGGGTAACGAACCTGTGGACATATGCAGGCAATATTGCAGACACCTTCCAGGAAGTGAGAATGCCAAGTTTCCTTTGTGATGTCAAGCACTTCAGGACTGTGGATGCTACCACTGTCGAACACCTACTGGGATGATCAGCCCAAAGGAGAAGGGGAAGATGTTCAGAAGCATGGCTTTCCTGACTCCTACTTTGTCTCCAGTCTTAATCAGAGGCCCATTACTCGGGATTTCAATGGGGACCTTGGAGATTTTAGTGGCAAATCCTAAAGCCTTGAAGAAGGAGGTCTTCTCAGGCTCCAGACCAGTGATCTGGGATGGCACAGTAACTTCACAAAGGGCTATGGCACCAGCACAGGTGGCAGCTGGCAATATGGCCAGCAGCATGTCCCTGATTTCAGTGAGGTCCTGCTTGGTGAACACATAGCCCAGGTTCCCCTGGATGTGAGGCAACAGTCTCTCCAAAGCTGGGTTGTTTTCCAGATGTCCTTGGATGACCTTGTGGATCACCATTCCCTACCCATCAGCACTATTGCTTTCCCTTGGAGGGACATGCAGACCTGCTGCATGTACTTGGAGTCCACATTGTCTACTCCAAAAATGAAGCACTTTGAATAATCATCCAGGAGTTGGGCGATTTTAAGGAAGAAGTTGGACTTGGGCATCAAGGCAGTGCATCACCAATTGCCACACAGGATTTAAACATGATGTCACTCACAGAAGGGTGCCTAGTGAGAGTCTGTTTTTTCTTTTAATGTGTTCCTAAAATGTACTTATATATAGCTTATATAGAACATTTCTGTTTATACGTTTAATGAAATTATGATGCTTTCTTTTGCAATGGCTTGGATTGGTTTAATTTAGGCTGAAATTATTTAGGATATTTTAAGAGTTCATGAGAATTTTTTTTTTCTGGGTGCATCCACTCTTTGTTTTTTTAAATATAAATTTATTTATTTTAATTGGAGGTTAATTACTTCACAAGATTGTATTGGTTTTGCCATACATCAACATGAATCTGCCACAGGTATACACGTGTTCCCCATCCTGAAACCCCCTCCCTCCTCCCTCCCCATACCATCCCTCTGGGTCATCTAAGTGCACCAGCCCCAAGCACCTGGTATCATTTATTTCTCATGACACTAATTCTACCCTGGGTATCTTTATCTTATAGCTAAAATATTGTGAAAGTATATTGAGTCAAATTCGTTCAGTCATGTCCAACTCTGCAACACCATGGATTCTACCCCACCAGGCTCCTCCATCCATGGAATTTTTCAGGCAAAAATACTGGAATGGTTTGACATTTCCTTCTCTAGGGGAACTTCCTGATCCAGGCATCGAACCCAGGTCTCCTGCAATGAAGCAGATTTTTTATCATCTGAGCCACCAGAGAAGCCCTTATATATATGAAATATATATATTTTATATATATAATATATGAAAGTATATTAACATATACTTAGCATATATCATTGCTTCCCCACAATTAGTATTGTAAAACCACAGAATCAGAATCATTTTCCTAAAGACCACATATGATTAATTCTCCCCTAGGTGTTGTGGAAAAAAATGTTTTGAAATGTTATTAATTAAGAGTTATGCTATTTTTTTCTTTCTTTCTTTATTTTTTTTAGTTTTTTATTTTTTTGATTTTAAAATCTTTAATTCTTACATGTGTTCCCAAACATGAACCCCCCTCCCACCTCCCTCCCCATAACATCTCTCTGGGTCATCCCCATGCACCAGCCCCAAGCATGCTGTATCCTGCGTCAGACATAGACTGGCGATTCAATTCTTACATGATAGTATACATGTTAGAATGCCTTTCTCCCAAATCATCCCACCCTCTCCCTCTGAGTCCAAAAGTCCGTTGTACACATCTGTGTCTTTTTTCCTGTCTTGCATACAGGGTTGTCATTGCCATCTTTCTAAATTCCATATATATGTGTTAGTATACTGTATTGGTGTTTTTCTTTCTGGCTTACTTCACTCTGTATAATCGGCTCCAGTTTCATCCATCTCACCAGAACTGTTTCAAATGAATTCTTTTTAATGGCTGAGTAATACTCCATTGTGTATATGTACCACTGCTTTCTTATCCATTCATCTGCTGATGGACATCTAGGTTGTTTCCATGTCCTAGCTATTATAAACAGTGCTGCGATGAACATTGGGGTACATGTGTCTCTTTCTATTCTGGTTTCCTCGGTGTGTATGCCCAGAAGTGGGATTGCTGGGTCATAAGGTAGTTCTATTTGCAATTTTTTAAGGAATCTCCACACTGTTCTCCATAGTGGCTGTACTAGTTTGCATTCCCACCAACAGTGTAGGAGGGTTCCCTTTTCTCCATACCCTCTCCAGCATTTATTGCTTGCAGATTTTTGGATCGCAGACATTCTGACTGGTGTGAAGTGGTACCTCATTGTGGTTTTGATTTGCATTTCTGTAATAATAATTGATGTTGAGCATCTTTTCATGTGTTTGTTAGGCATCCGTATGTCTTCTTTGGAGAAATGTCTATTTAGTTTTTTGGCCCATTTTTTGATTGGGTCGTTTATTTTTCTGGAATTGAGCTGCAGAAGTTGTTTGTATATTTTTGAGATGAATTGTTTGTCAGTTGCTTCATTTGCTATTATTTTCTCCCATTCTGAATGCTGTCTTTTCACCTTGCTTATATTTTCCTTTGTTGTGCAGAAGCTTTTAATTTTAATTAGATCCCATTTGTTTATTTTTGCTTTTATTTCCAGTATTCTGGGAGGTGGATCATAGAGGATCCTGCTGTGATTTATGTCAGAGAGTGTTTTGCCTATGTTCTCCTCTAAGAGTTTTATAGTTTCTGGTCTTACATTTAGATCTTTAATCCATTTTGAGTTTATTTTTGTGTGTGGTGTTAGAAAGTGATCTAGTTTCATTCTTTTACAAGTGTTTGACCAGTTTTCCCAGCACCACTTGTTAAAGAGATTGTCTTTACTCCATTGTATATTCTTGCCTCCTTTGTCAAAGATAAGGTGTCCACATGTGAATCGATTTATATCTGGGCTTTCTACTTTGTTCCATTGATCTATATTTCTCACAAAAATATACAAGCAACTCCTGCAGCTCAATTCCAGAAAAATAAATGACCCAATCAAAAAATGGGCCAAAGAACTAAATAGATATTTCTCCAAAGAAGACATACAAATGGCTAAAAAACACATGAAAAGATGCTCAACATCATTCATTATCAGAGAAATGCAAATCAAAACCACAATGAGGTACCATTTCATGCCAGTCAGAATGGGTACAATCCAAAAGTCTACAATAAATGCTGGAGAGGGTGTGGAGAAAAGGAACCATCTTACACTGTTGGTGGGAACGCAAACTAGTACAGCCACTATGGAGAGTGTGTGGAGATTCCTTAAAAAACTGGAAATAGAACTGCCTTATGACCCAGCAATCCCCCTGCTGGGCATACACACCGAAGAAACCAGAATTGACAGAGATACGTGTACTGCAATGTTCATTGCAGCACTGCTTATAATAGCCAGGACATGGAAGCAACCTAGATGTCCATCAGCAGACGAATGGATAAGAAAGCTGTGGTACATACACACAATGGAGTATTACATAGCTATTAAAAAGAATACATTTGAATTAGTTCTAATGAGGTGGATGAAACTGGAGTCTATTATACAGAGTGAGGTAAGCTAGAAAGAAAAACATCAATACAGTATACTAACAAATATGTATGGAATTTAGAAAGATGGTAACGATAACCTAGTATGCGAGACAGCAAAAGAGACACAGATGTATAGAACAGTCTTTTGGACGCTGTGGGAGAGGGCGAGGGTGAGGTGATTTGGGAGAATGGCATTGAAACATGTATAATGTCATATATGAAATGAATCGCCAGTCCAGGTTCGATGCATGATACTGGATGCTTGAGGCTGGTGCATTGGGATGACCCAGAAGGATGTTACAGGGCGGGAGGAGGGAGGAAGGTTCAGGCTGGGGAACACGTGTATACCTGTGGCGGATTCATGCTGATGTATGGCAAAACCAATACAATATTTTAAAGTAATTAACCTCAAATTAAAATACATAAATTTATATTTTAAAAAAGTTATCCTATACTAGGTATTTCCTTAAAATTCAATTCAACTCTCAGTTACATGGAAGTGAAATCATTTAGGTTTTAGGTAAGGTTTCTGAAGAGGGGGATAAGGAACATCTTCATGAAATTTGAATTTAAAATACACAAGATTTTGATTAATAAGGTATTTTCAGTTAATAAATATTTCAATATATAAATAAAATCGTATTTGTCTTAAACATCAGATATATTTTCTTTAAAGTGATCTAGCAGGTCTGTAGAATGATCTTTAAGAAGATTTTTGTTTTTAAATGAGGCTAATGGTAAAATTCAACAAAACTAGAGCCTCCAAGGGAATATTTCATGCAAAGATAGGCTCAATAAAGGACAGAAATGGTATGGACCAAACAGAAGCAGATATTAAGAAGAGGTGGGAAGAATACACAGAAGAACTGCACAAAAGGAGCTTCATGACTCAGATCATCATGATGGTGTGATCACTCACCTAGAGCCAGACATCCTGAATGTAAAGTTAAGTGGGCTTTAAGAAGCATCAATAGGAACATAGCTAGTGGAGGTGATGGAATTCCAGTTGAGCTATTTTAAATCCTAAAAGATGATGCTGTGAATGTGCTGCACTCAACATGCCAGCAAATTTGGAAAACTCAGCAGTGGCCACAGGACTGGAAAAGGTCCGTTTTCATTCCAATCCCAATGAAAGGCAATGCCAAAGAATGCCCAAACTATCCCACAATTGCACTCATCTTACACGCTAGTAAAGTAATGTTCAAAATTCTCCAAGCCAGGCTTCAACAATATCTGAACCGTGAACTTCCAGATGTTCAAGCTGGTTTTAGAAAAGGCAGAGGAACTAGAGAACAAATTGCCAACATCTGCTGGATCATGGAAAAAGCAAGAGAGTTCCAGAAAAACATCTACTTCTGCTTTATTGACTATGCCAAAACCTTTGACTGTGTGGATCAAAACAAACTGGAAAATTCTGAAAGAGATAGGAATACCAGACCACCTGACCTGCTTTTTGAGCAATCTGTATGCAGGTCAGGAAGCAACAGTTAGAACTGGACATGGAACAATAGACTGGTTCCAAATAGGAAAAGGAGTACATCAAGGCTGTATATTGTCACCCTGCTTATTTAACTTATATGCAGAGTACATCATGAAAAATGCTGGGCTGGAAGAAGCACAAGCTGGAGTCAAGATTGCCAGGAGAAATATCAATAACCTCGGATATGCAGATGACATCACCCTTATGGCAGAAAGCAAAGAACTAAAGAGCCTCTTGATGAAAGTGAAAGTGGAGAATGAAAAAGTTGGCTTAAACCTCAACATTCAGGAAACTAAGATCATGGCATCCAGTCCTATCATTTCATGTCAAATAGATGGTGAAACAATGGAAACAGTGGCTAAATTTATTTTGGGGGACTCCAAAATCACTGCAGATGGTGACTGCAGCCATGAAATTAAAAGACGCTTACTCCTTGGAAGGAAAGTTATGACCAAAATAGACAGCATATTAAAAAGCAGAGACATTAGTTTGCAAAGTCCATCTAGTTAAGGCTATGGTTTTTCCAGTGGTCCTGTATGGATGTGAGAGTTGGACTATAAAGAAACCTGAGCACCAAAGAATTGATGCTTTTGAACTATGGTTTTGGAGAAGACTGTTGCAAGTCCCTTGGACAGCAAGGAGATCCAACCAGTCCATCCTAAAGGCGGTCAGTCCTAGGTGTTCATTGGAAGGACAGATGTTGAAGCTGAAACCCCACTTTGGTCACCTGATGCGAAGAACTGACTCATTTGAAAAGACCGTGATGCTGGGAAAGATTGAGGGAAGGAGGAGGAGGGTATGACAGAGGATGAGATGGTTGGATGGCATCACCAACTCAATGGACATGAGTTTGGGTAAACTCCGGAAGCTGGTGATGGACAGGGAGGCCTGGCATGCTGCAGTCCATGGAGTCGCAAAGAGGTGGACATGACTGAGTGACTGAACTGAATTGAACTGAATGGTAAAGTTTTACTGACCTTTTGAGACTGCCCTGGTTGTTAAACAGGTATGATTGACTCTCTTACTTTCCTGTGGAGTGATGTACAATGAAAAATTTATTTCCTGGGATTTATGCACAATCTCGAGTAAGACACAATGTTCTTATATGTCCTTTCCTTTTTATCCTCAGTGTCCCCAATGATATTTAGTCATGAAATAATTGTGTATGTTGATTGAGATAATCCATGCACAGTGCCTACTAGATGGTGAGTGAAAGCCACTACCCCTCCTTATTTCTCTCCTTCATTTTCTTTCTCCTCTTCCTCCTTTTCTTTTTGCTCCATGTGTATGTGCATGCTATGTCTCTTCAGTCATTTCTGACTCTGTGACCCAATGGAGTGTAGCCCACTAGGCTCATCTGGCCATCGGATTTTCCAGGCAAGAGTACTAAAGCAGGTTGCCTTGCCCTCCTCCAGGGGTTCTTCCCAACCCGAGGATCAAACTTACATCTCTTACTTCTCCTGTATTGGCAGGAGTGTTATTTACCAGTAGCACCACCTGGAAATCCTTACAGCTATTGTGTTCCTTTCTTGTGTTCTGTATAAAGCTGGTAGATAACCTGTTTAGTGTTGTGTGGAGAAATATTGAGAGCAGAGTTCAGACCTGCAATTGTGGACATGAGGCAATAGGTATTCTACATTTCTCACTCAGCTGTTATTGATTAATTACTTGGGTAGCAGTTTCTTTTCTAAGTGAAGAATTTATGTCATTTATTTTTCATCCATTCCAAGGAGTAAAGAATTTTCAATTGAAAAATAAACTTGTTTGTTATATGAGTCACTTCACTTATTGTTTGCAATCTATCCCACAAGAAACCTACAGATGTGTTCTCCTAAGTTCTGGTGAAACAAGCCGTGTTATTTCTATGAAGACAGTAAGAAACATCAGCATCACACTATGATAGATAGAAAATAAATTATCAATGATTAATAGGCATATCTATAGAACAGGGGCTGCTGCTGCTAAGTTGCTTCAGTCGTGTCCGACTCTGTGAGACCCCAGAGATGGCAGCCCATCAGGCTCCCCTGTCCCTGGGATTCTCCAGGCAAGAACACTGGAGTGGGTTGCCATGTCCTTATCCAATGCATGAAAGTGAAAAGTGAAAGTGAAGTTGCTCAGTCATGTCCGACCCTCAGCGACCCCATGGACTGCAGCCCACCAGGCTCCTCCATCCATGGGAGTATCTAGAATCAAAGGGAGAATTACTAGCTTGTAATTAGATACCCTATTGGATCGTATGATAAAGGAATTGGCCCTCTGAACTAAGCTGAGAAAATTCTGAAGCTCTCAGTGTTTCACTGTGGCATCCTAACTCAGACCATAGCTCCAGATCCCCAAACTGTCCTCCCTTTCTAGTCACTGATTTTTACCTTCTGTGATCCCAGATGTTAAGTGAATGTTCTGGTAAACCACTTTTGTTCAGGTGTATTTTCTGTTTGGTATATTTCAAAAAAAATTTGCATTTATCATTAGCTCACTATAATTTTATCACTGATGGCAACATTGTTGGAAATTTGGCACTCTAAGTAGATTATAATTACATGTTGGTATAAATCTGTATTGATTCATAAGAGTGATATCATATGAAGGTCACTTTTCTTTGTTCCTACTGTTCTAATGAGTACTCATGAATTCTTTCAAAACATATTGAGAACCTATGATATGTCTGGTTCTACTGTAGCTTTGAATTTAATTTCTCTAAAGGTAAACTCTGTTAGAAATACTGATTTTCTTTTTAGATATATCCAGATTAATGTATTGCCATCTCTGAGTTTTAAATAGATAAGTCTGATAGTTTGCAGACACCAAGGAACTAGAATGGTGAATGAAGAAAGAAACCGAAATTATCAAAGAACTTATTCCAGTGGAAGTTAACCATGACTTTATTTAGCTGTGTAATCATAATCATCCCCAAGATGAAATTGAAAGTATAAATGGTCTCAAACACATGCACAAATGCCCTTCTCTTGAGGACATACATATTTACAGGCAGTTTTTGCAGTAGATAGTGCTCTCTGAGTTGTCAGCTGACTCTCATTGAGGTTCTATTCCATTTAGACCTACGAAGAAAGGTCTTTTGTCTTTAAGTTGAAGTAAAAAAAAATCATTTATTTAAAATATCTGAGAAGTATAAGTTGATTCTTAGAAGGTTTTGAAAATGGTAATTGCTGATGTCTCTCAGCAAGGATAGATTTTTACACAGTGAATAAAATGAATGTTTTATTGTCTCAGACTCATGGATGTGCAGGAGCCTTCTGTTTGGATAAATAGACAGTAGTCCCTGACTAAAGCTCAAACATGACTAATGAATCTAATGTGCACTGAATTTTGGCAAAATACCTGACAGAGGCAGCAGTTGGAATCAGGTCCCTGGAGAAAATAGGATGCTGCAATTTTATTAGACACATGCCAAGAGTAAAACAATAATGTCCTGATGAAAACATATTTCTGGATACTCTTCAATCCATAGATGACAAAGTATTAAGAAAACACAACAAAGTGGCTTTATGTCTATGTTTTCAATGGAAAATATTTACACAAGTATATTATATATATATATGAAAGTTGTATACTTACAATCAATTTCTAAGCCAAAAACTGTAAATATTTACATGGCAAAATATATATTTTTATTATAATTTTTCTGTATTGTACCTCTTCTGGATAAATCATTATTTAATAAAGCTTCTCATATTTAGCTATTATAAAAGTACATATTATGTTTTGTATAAAAGTCTTTTATTTCCTTAGTTTATTTTATCAGAAAAGGAATTTCTGAGGCAAAGGTCTTACATTTTATTTATTTATTTGTTTGTTTTTTAACCTTACAATATTGAGGATGAGGCCTTACATTTTAGAATTTTGAAGTGTATTGTCACATTTGGCTTCCAATTTGTAGTATCACTTACATAATACAAAAGTGTCTGGGTCTCTCTTTCACACTTTTGGGATTATGGGTTCTGAAGGAATTCCACCCTTATTTTTTTGCTTGAGTTCTGAATCAACTAGGATTAGGCAAGCAAATGGAAATGAAAATACCAGTTTTATATAGAGGTATTGAAAACATAGCTATGAATATCCCGTAAGAAAATCTTGAGTTATTTCTCTAGGTAGGCAGTGCTAGAAATCCACATCTACCCCACCACCTGGGACAGATCCTTTTGCTAAATGACTTCTAAGAGTCTGAAATCTGTCTGTAGACAGTGCATGACAGGAAATGGAATAGGATAGGATGGAACTAATATAGCATATCCTTGTTCAAAATCCACCCATCATGCCGAGAATAGGTAGGAGGCAAGTCAGGAGTTAGCAGAACTAAAAGACTGAGAAAAATGTCCAAATCTTAGAAATAAAGCCTGACAGTGATTGCCTGTCTTTGCAATCTGATTGTAAATAGGTTTGTCCAAAAATTATTTAATATACAGTAAAATATGTAGGTATTTGACTTTGCTATATATTCCAGACACTGTGAAGTACAACTTTATTATGTGATGTTAACCTATCCAATATGTATTAGGTATTTTCAGTTTCTAATAGATATTTAGCAGTAGTCTTTTGATCATATATTTATTCCTTGATTTCTTCTCTGGAACAGCAGACTTACCATCTTACTTGTCTATTTAAATAAAAGAAAATATTTTACATGTGTTTATTGAATAATTGTATGCCTCATTTTTTTTTTAACTTTAGGAAAATTATTTCATAATAGAATAAACATCCATTTGCAAAGAATATAAAGAGTAAGGACTATGTATTTCTTCCTAATTTTTCCACATCCTTATCCTAATATCTTCTCTTAATCAGATCCACTTACTCTTAAGCCTTTGGTTAACAACACCTATCATCATATCCCTCAAGTGAGAAAATCAGTTCTCTTTAAAATAGAACAAATTCAATCTTTCCAATTTTATTTTCCCATTGCCAGTTCTTTTGAATATTTTTCTGGGCTTATGGTAAACATCTTAGAATTTAGTCAAAATCAGGGTACTAAATAAATTATCAAGGCTACCCTAAACCTGTAATTTAAAATTTATTAATACTTCCTAATATTTTCCAATACCATATTTAGATATGTTATCTAATGCAAGACATCTAAGATCAAGTAAGATCATTACTTTACCGACAAGTGTCTGTATAGTCAAAGCTATTGTTTTTCCAGTAGTCGTGTACGGATGTGAGAGCTGGACAATAAAAAAGGCTGAGTGCCAAAGAATTGATGCCTTTGAACTGTGATGCTAGAGAAGACTCTGAAGAGTCCCTTGGACTGTAAGGAGATCAAGCCAGTCAATCCTAAAGGAAATTAAACCTGAATATTTATTGGAAGAAGTGATACTGAAGCTTAGGTTCCAATACTTAGGCCACCTGATGCAAAGAGCTGACTCATTGGAAATGACCCCGATGATGGGAAAGATTGAAGGCAGGAGGAGAAGGGGACAATAGAGGATGAGATAGTTCGACAGCATCACCAAAACAATGGACATGAGTTTGAGCAAACTCCAGGAAATAGAGAAGGACAGGAAAAAGCCTAGCATGCTGCAGTCCATGGTGTTGCAAAGAGTTGGACATGACTGAGTGATGGACTGAACTACAGCAAAGATCAAATGACAGTATAGATACTCTAGTAATAAAATACCATAACTTAAAAATAAGTCAAATTTGGATGTTTAAAAACTCTCACAGGTTCTTACACTATATAGGTACAGAGTTCTTAGATTGTAGCCCTAATGTGCTCTTTTGTGAAACAAACTTCTCTAGAGTTAAAGTGTTAGTCACTGAGTCATGTCTGAGTCTTTGAACCCCATAGATTGTAGCCCACAAGTCTCCTCTGCCCATAGGACTCTCCAGGCAAGAATACTGGAATGGGTTGCCACGCCGTCTTCCGGGGATCTTCCAGATCCAGGGACTGAATCTTGCTCTGCTGCATTGCAGGCAGATTCTTTTTCATGTGCATTTCTAGGGAAGTCCTAATTTCTCTAATCCTAAATGTGTTAAAAGTATAAAGATGATTACAAATTCTTCCTCTCCAGTTTATAATTTTTTCAGCATCTGTTATTGGAAGATGTGGTTGATATAAAAAAATGTACATGTTTAACGTATACAATTTGATGAGTTTGTACTTATGCTACATCAGTGAAACCATCACCATGATCAAGGTAGAGGACAATCCGTCAACACTTTATTTTCAAGTAAAGTATAGTTAATGTTTTTGCAGAATTTTGATTTTTTTTTTTTTCAAAACCTAAAGCTCAACATTCAGAAAACTAAGATCATGCCATCCAGTCCCAACACTTCATGGCAAATAAACAAGAAAACAGTGGAAACAGTGGCTGAATTTATTTTGGGTGTCTCCAAAATCACTGCAGATGGTGACTGCAGCCATGAAATTAAAAGACGCTTACTCCTTGGAAGGAAAGTTATGACCAACCTAGACAGCATATTAAAAAGCACAGTGTTACTTTGCCAACAAAGGTCTGTCTAGTCAAGGCTATGGTTTTTTCAGTAGTCATGTATGGATGTAGAGCTGGACTATAAAGAAAGCTGAGCGCCTAAGAACTGATGCTTTTGAACTGTGGTGTTGGAGAAGACTCTTGAGAGTCCCTTGGACTGCAAGGAGATCCAACCAGTCCATCCAAAAGAAGATCAGTCCTGGGTGTTCATTGGAAGGACTGATGTTGAAGCTGAAACTCCAATACTTTGGCCACCTGATGCAAAGAGCTGTCTCATTTGAAAAGACCCTGATGTTGGGAAAGATTGAGGGCAGGAGGAGAAGGGTATGACAGAGGATGAGATGGTTGGATGGCATCACCAACTCAATGGACATGAGTTTGGGTAAACTCCGGGAGTTGGTGATGGACAGGGAGACCAGGCGTGCTGCAATTCATGGTGTCGCAAAGAGTCGGACACGACTGAGTGACTGAATTGAACTGAAAGCCTGATGCAGTATTTTCTATATTGGATTCCCTCAAGAGTTTTAAAAATATGAGTCTAACTTGCCTACTTTTAAAGATTCTGGAGTAATAATAAAGCAGGCAATTTGTTACACCACTTTATTTGACTAAGCTAAAACAAATTTACTAAAAATCCTCAGTCTTTTCAACAGTTATGCTGGAAAATATTAATTTTTCAGAAATATTTGTTTTTCTTAAATTTCTCTCTATATTTAAGCCCTGTAAGCTGTTTTCACTATTTCAGACACTGTGTATTCAAACTTACAATTTCCTCCTTATATTAATATCTATTCTTTGTTTCTTATGGCACCTTCAAGAATAGGACTCATTATGTTTCTTAGCTATAAAGAACAGTTTTTTATTTTCAGTTTGATATGCTGGTGATAAATTCACTTTGATATTTTCTGGAAATTTCTGTTTCACTTTTTAAAAGTTTGATATGTAACACATTACAATGAGGGCACATCACCAGGTCTTCCTGTTTTCCATAGCATTGATAAGAATATCTTGCATACAGTTTTTTTTTAAAACATATACATATGTTGCTTGTGATAATATACCTAAGGTTTTAATTGCTGATCATGCAGTGTATTTTACAAAGTGCATGTACCAATTACACTCCTGTGGAGAGTGTATAAGAATTCCAATTTTTTGCCATCTCATTTGGACTCTTTGTGGGTGCCTACATGTCTGTTTGCAGTCATATGTCATTTTCATATACTTCAGTTCAGTTCAGTCACTCAGTTGTGTCTGATTCTTTGTGACCCCATGAATCGCAGCACGCCAGGCCTCCCTGTCCATCACCAACTCCCAGAGTTCACGCAGACTCACGTCCATCTAGCCAGTGGTGCCATCCAGCCATCTCATCCTCTGTCGTCCCCTTCTCCTCCTGCCCCCAATCCCTCTCAGCATCAAAGTCTTTCCCAATGAGTCAACTCTTCGCATGAGGTGGCCAAAGTACTGGAGTTTCAGCTTTAGCATCCTTCCTTCCAAAGAAATCCCAGGGTTGATCTCCTTCAGAATGGACTGGTTGGACCTCCTTGCAGTCCAAGGCACTCTCAAGAGTCTTCTCCAACACCAGAGTTCAAATGCATCAATTCTTCAGTGCTCTGCCTTCTTCACAGTCCACCTCTCACATCCATACATGACTACTGGAAAAACCATAGCCTTGACCAGACGGACCTTAGTCGGCAAAGTAATGTCTCTGCTTTTGAATATACTATCTAGGTTGGTCATAACTTTTCTTCCAAGGAGTAAGAGTCTTTTAATTTCATGGCTGCAGTCACCATCTGCAGTGATTTTGGAGCCCCCAAAAATAAAGTCTGACACTGTTTTCACTGTTTCCCCATCTATTTCCCATGAAGTGATGGGACCGGATGCCATGATCTTCGTTTTCTGAATGTTGAGCTTTAAGCCAACTTTTTCACTTCCCTCTTTCACTTTCATCAAGAGGCTTTTTAGTTCCTCTCCACTTGCTGCCATAAGGGTGGTGTCATCTGCATATCTGAGGTTATTGATATTTCTCCCGGCAATCTTGATTCCAGCTTGTGTTTCTTCCAGTCCAGCGTTTCTCATGATGTACTCTGCATAGAAGTTAAATTAGCAGGGTGACAATATACAGCCTTGACACACTCCTTCTTCTATTTAGAACCAGTCTGTTATTCCATGTCCAGTTCTAACTGTTGCTTCCTGGCCTGCATACAGATTTCTCAAGAGGCAGGTCAGGTGGTCTGGTATTCCCATCTCTTTCAGAATTTTCTGCAGTTTATTGTGATCCACACAGTCAAAGGCTTTGGCATAGTCAATACTTACTTCCCAAATATGTATTTATTTAGCCAGATGATGCATGAGGCATGCAGGATCTTAGTTCCCTGACCATGGATTGAACCCTTGGCCCTCAGCAATGAAATTACAGAGTCTTAACCACTGGACCACCAGGGAAATCCCAAAATATTTATTTATGTGAGGTACATATTGAAGACAATTTCCTCATTTTCGTTGCTTTTCAAATCAGTTTTATTTGGATATAAATTATATACAATGAAATGCATCCATTTTAACTGTAAAATTTGACACATTTTGAAAAATATAGCCATCCAAGTAATTACCACACTGCAAGATATATAATGTCTCCCAAATCCCCAAAGCATTCCCTCATCTTGCTTCCAGTGTATAGCTCACTTTGATCTCATTTAATCATTGACCTGCATTTTGTCACTACAGGTTTTTTTTTCCCTTTCTAGATTGTTAAATTTAGGGAACACAGCATGTACTGTTTTGTGTCTGATATCTTTCACTTAGCATAATGTTTTTGAAATTTTCTATTTTAGTTGTTTTAGCAGTTTATACTTTTGCACAGTTGAGTGGGTTTTTAACTGTATGAATAAACTAGAATATGTTTCTCTGTTTTTTATTTAATTTTATTTTACTTTAAAATATTGTATTGGTTTTGCCATACATCAACATGAATGAATTCTCTGGTTTGTTTTAAACAAGCATTTGACATATTTGCAATTTTGAGCTCTATGAGTCAAGTGGCTACAAACAATCATGTATATCATTTTGGGGGAAGTCAATTTCCATTTTTCTTAGGTAAATAGGAGAGTAATAGCTGAGACATAGGGATACTATGTTTAACTTTTTAAGAAACTGCCAGAATGTTTTCCCTAGCGGTTGTGCCACTCCACATACGCCCACCAGCACTGAATGATAATTTCAGTTGCTCTCTGTCCTTGTGACTTACATTGTCAGCCTATATCCTAATAGTGGCCATTAGAGTGAATGTTTGACTCATTTCAATTTGTATATTCTAATGATAATGATTTTGAGCTTCTTTCCAAGTTCCTATTGACTATTCATGTAATTCCTTTATGAAGTGTCTACTAAGTTTTCTTGTCATTTTTATCTGGTAGTTATCATTTACCTGGTAATTATAATTTATCTGGTAACTATAGTGCTGGCTTAAACTCATAATTCGAAAGACTAAGAGCATGGCATCTGGTCCCATCACTTCATGCAAATAGATGGGGAAACAATAGAAAGAGTGACAGATTTATTTTCTTGGGCTCCAAAATCACTGTGGATGGTGATTGTAGCCATGAAATTAAAAGATGCTTGCTTCTTGGAAGAAAAGCTATGGCAAATCTAGACAGTGTGCTAAAAAGCAGAGATATCACTTTGCCAACAAATGTCTGGATAGTCAAAGCTATGGTTTTTCTAGTAGTTACGTGACACGAGAGTTACATCATAAAGCTGAAGAATTGACGCTTTTGTTGGTTGTTGGCTCACTGGTTGTTTTAATACCGAAGCTAAAGTTCCAACACTTTGGCCACCTGATGCAAAGAGCTGATTTGAAAAGGCCCTGATCCTGGGAAGGATTGAAGGCAGAAGGAAAAGGGGGCTATGGAGGATGAGGTGGTTGGATGGCATCATTGACTCAATGGACATGGGTTTGAGTCAACTCCAGGAGATGGTGAAGGACAGGGAAGCCTAGCATGCTACAGTCCATGGGGTCACAGAGCTGGACACAACTGAGTGACTGAATAAAAACAACAACAATTATCATTGAGCTTTGATAGCAAATTGTTAAGGATGTTTGCATGTGTCATCATAAGGAGTGTTGATCTACAATTTTATTCTTGTAATTTCTTGGCCTGGTATTTGTATCATTTATATGGATTTCATAAAGATTGAAAAGTGTTATCTTTTGTGTGTTCTGTAACAATTCACATAGAATGTGTTATTTATCTTTTTGATAGTATTCATCCACATGATTTTGAGTCAACATGATTTTGGAGTTTTCTTTGTGAAAAGATTTTTAGACATTAATTTAATTTCTGAAACAGAAACAAAGGTACTATGAGAAAGATTCTTTATTTATTTTTGAGTTAGGTTTGTAATATTTATCTTTCAAGTAACTTGTATTTCATCTAAGATGTTAACAATATTGGTTTAACATTGCCAATAATCATCTCTTATTAATATGTTAACATCTAGAAGCTCAACAGACTGACCATAACTAGATATACTGTGGTGATGATTTTACCATGTATAACAGTATGGAGTCACTGTGCATTTGAAGGTAATAAATAGAGCATATCAATTATAATTCTAAAAAAGGAAAGACTTCTCTATGCCAGTAATATATAATACCTGGGGACATAATTTAAAAGAAGTAAAAGGAATGACTTAAACATGGTAGGTCTGGTTAAAGAATTATAAGTGATATATTTTGTTCTTCATAGAGCAATGTTCAATAATTAGTTCTTCAGTATATGAATAGAAGTGAAAATTAATGACTAAGTGGCTCTGAAGTCAAGCTGATTGGTCTACAAGCTAAAAAATATGAAATTCTCTCTTAAATTTGTGAAAATGAGACAGATGTGCACCTTTGGAGCTGGCTTATTGACAGGTACATTTTACTTTCTTAAGAGAAATGCAATTTTTTTGAGTGAGTCATCAAAGGCTTGTTTAACTTGCTTATTCCTCAGAGTATATATGAAAGGATTCAACATTGGTGATATGGAAGAAATAAGCAGTGATACACCTTTGTTAATATTTACCTCTTCTTTTGCAGACGGCTTGATATAGATGAAAATGCAACTGCCATAAGAGATGGAAAGTACAATCATGTGGGAAGAACATGTAGAAAAAGCTTTTTTTCTTTGTTAAAGAGAAGGGAATTTTAGAATTGTCCTTATGACATAAACGTAGGAGAGAACTACACAAAGGAGAGTGATGATGAAGATCAGTACGGAACAGGCTATAACCATCTGCTCAATTAACCATGTGTCTGAGCATGAGATCTTCAGGAGAGGTGATATATCACAGACAAAATGATCAATGATGTTTGAATCACAGAATTCCAGATGAAAATCTAAGCTGAGTGGTGGGAGGATAGTCATAAGTGCTGCCATCCAGCAGCAGATGACCATTGTTTTGCACAGTTTGTTACTCATGATGGGCATATAATGCAAGGGTTTGCAGATGGCCACGTAACGATCATATGACATGGCTGCCAAGAGAAAAAATTCAGTTACCCCAAAGAGATCGGTTAAAAATAGTTGTATGAAACATGCCTTATAGGTAATCACTCTGTCCCCAGTTGACATATTGTAGAGGAATCTTGGAATACAGGTGGTTGTAAACAAGATTTCTAAAAAAGAGAAATTTTGGAGAAAAAAATACATGGGCGTTTTAAGGTGAGGATCCACCAAAGTTAGGATAATGATGGTCAGATTTCCAGTTATACTCAAAATGTAGGTGATAAATAGAAAAATAAAGAGCAAAATCTGCAACTGAGGATCATCTGTCAGTCCCAGAACGATGAACACTGTTACTGCGGTGTGATTTCTCATTATTGACTCCTGGATTTTGCCAAACCCACCTGTAAATGTCAGAGAGATTTGAACTGCAGAATTGAATGATGAAAACAGCCAATGATGAGAACTCTCTTGGTTATCTGAGTCATCCAATATCCATGGGCTTTAATTATTGATGTAAGGAATACATTTCTTGTTTTACATGAGCTGAGTTTCCCCATCTATTTGTACCTAATGATCAAGTGAAACTTTTATATATGTTTTAGTTGCTGAATTGCAACCTAACTTTTCTTTTAGTAAACTCCAAAATTAATTCATAGTTAATTAAGGATTTAACTTTTAGCCTGGGTGGTATAGTAATTACATTAATTTTTCATTTTCTATATTATAGATCTTTTTATATGGCCAAATGTTTCCTTTAACTCATAAGTAAATAAAAAAAATATTAACTTCAATCTCATTCCTTTGCTTTAGAATTTGGGAAATATTAAAATCCTAAAATAAAATTTTGTATGCTCACTCAGTCTGGTCTGACTGTTTGTGATGCTATGGACTGTAGTCCACCAGGCTTCTCTGTCCATGGAATTTTCCAAGCAAGAATACTGGAATGGCTTTCCATTTCCTCCTCCAGGAGATATTCCTGGCCCAGGGACTGAACCTATATCTCTGTGTCTCCTGCATTGGCAGGCAGGTTGTTTACCACTGTGCCACCTGGGATTTTAAACTTTCAGTTTTCTCTAAAACATAATTGTTGCTTTCTAAAGATTGAGAATTCATTATAATGGCAAAACATGTCTTTATTCTAAAGCATTTATATTTGTAATCTTAACTTTCTAGTCTAAGCTTAATTACCTGTATCTTGGATCTTCTCATTGGATAACACTATGTAATACAGTCTGGCTATTTTGTTACACCCTTCATCACATTGTGAGGTAACGCTGAGTGCAGTGAATGAACTGCTGAAGGATATAAAAGGTTTACTTTGATGCTTTCATTTAACACTCAGGTTGAAGCATATTTACATGCTCTATTATGGTTAAAAAGTCAATGCAAAAGTTGGTGAATATCCTCACTATGAAACTCTCTTTCCTCCATTTTCATTTCTTTCAAGTCCACATTTTTGCCTTTACTTTTTTGTGTTGCATTTATTTCTCAGACACTTACTGTCTGGATTTGAACCTCAGCAGCCATTATAAAGCACTCCATCATGTATCTTCCTGGGACTTACTTCAGTCTAAGTCATATATCCATATAATTAAATATAATCATAATACTCCATGCCTTAGAAAGCATCACTATGAACAAAGCTAGTGGAGGTGATGGAATTCCAGTTGAACTATTTCAAATCCTGAATGATGATGCTGTTAAAGCACTGCACTCAATATGACAGTAAATTTGGAAAACTCAGCAGTGGCCACAGCACTGGAAAAGCTCAGTTTTCATTTTAATCCCAACAAAAAGCAATGCCAATGAATGATCAAACTACTGCACAATTGTGCTCATCTCCCATGCTAGCAAAGTAAAACTCCAAATTCTCCAAGCCAGGCTTCAACAGTACATGAACCATGAAATTCCAGATGTTCAAGCTGTATTTAGAAAAGGCAGAGGAACCAGATATCAAATTGCCAACATCCATTAGGTCATAGAAAAAGCAAGAGAGTTCCAGAAAAACATCTGCTTCTGCTTTATTGATTATGCCAAAGCCTTTGACTGTGTAGATCATGACAAACTGTAGAAAATTCTTCAAGAGATGAGAATGCCAGACTACCTTACCTCCCTCCTGAGAAGTCTGTATGCAGGTCAAGAAGCAACAGTTAGAACATTCCAACATTCCAATCAGCAGTTAGTACATTCCAGACCATGGAATGACAGGCTAGTTCCAAATTGGGTAGGAGTGTGTCAAGTCTGTATACTGTTGCTCTGCTTATTTAACTTATATGCGGGGTGCATCATGTGAAATGCCAGTCTGGATGAAGTACAAGCAGCAAACAAGATTGCCAGAGAAGTGTCAATAACCTCAGATATGCAGATGACATTACACTTATGGCAGAAAGAGAAGAGGAACTAGAGAGCTTCTTGATGAAAGTGAAAGAGGAGAGTGATAAATATGGCTTAAAACTCAACATTGAAAAAACAAAGATCATGGCTTCTGGTCCCCTCACTCCATGGCAAATAGATGGAGAAATGATGGAAACAGTGACAGACAATTTTCTTGGGCTTCAAAATTAATGCAGATGGTGACTACAACCATGAAATCATAAGATTCTTTCTCCTTGTAAGAAAAGTTTTGACCAATCTAGACAGCATATTAAAAATCAGAGATATTACATTGCTGACAAAGGTCCATATAGTCAAAGTCATGGTTTTTCCAGTATCATGTATGAATGTAAGTATTGGACCAAAAAGAAAGCTGAGCACCGAAGAATTGATGCTTTTGAAGTGTGGTGTTGGAGAAGACACTTGAGAGTCCCTCGGACTGCAAGGAGATCCAACCGGTCAATCCTAATGGAAATCAACCTGATTATTCATTAGAAGGACTGATGGTGAAGCTGAAATTCCAATACTTTGGCCACCTGATGAGAAGAGCTGACTCATTTGAAAAGATCCTGAGGCTGGGAAAGATTTAGGGCAGGAGGAGAAGGGGACGACAGAAGATGAGATGGTTGGATGGCATCACCAACTTAATGGACATGAGTTTGGGTAAACTCCAGGAGTTGGTGATGGACACGGATGCCTGGAGTGCTGCAGTCCAGTTCAGTTTAGTTGTTCAGTCGTGTCTGACTCTTTGTGACCCCATGGACTGCAGCACACCAGGTTTCCCTGTCCATCACCAACTCTTGGAGTTTATTCAAACTCATGTTCATTGAGCCGTGATGCCATCCAACCATCTGTTGGAGGGATATTAATTGAGGTTCAGGGTAGATAAAGTTGGATGAAAGGTTGATACCCTCTTGAACA
Source organism: Capra hircus (assembly GCF_001704415.2). Taxonomy (NCBI): domain Eukaryota; kingdom Metazoa; phylum Chordata; class Mammalia; order Artiodactyla; family Bovidae; genus Capra; species Capra hircus. The sequence goes on from NC_030812.1 coordinate 57,623,174, forward strand.
GTTTATTGTCATCTGATGGTGACTGTAGCTCACACTGAGAGTCCCTGTTTTGTTTCCTTTTCATGAACTCAGTTCACCACCCAGTAGTTCCCTTCATATCTGATTCAGATTTGCTTGGGTCTTGAAACAATCTTATCTTTAGTAATCAATATATTGTTTTTCCCTGAGTCCAGCTGTTCATTGATAAATATTTAATAATGTTGACATATTCAAATTGGCAAAATCCTGCTCTAACTTTAACAAAACATTTTAATTTTAAAAAAGGTTAACAAAATGAATAAAATCTCTGCTATTGATATGTGTGTGTGTGTGTGTGTGTGTGTTATTCCCAAACCAAATCTGCTAATGATTTCTAGGGGCCATCATTCTAGAAAAATGACTGTTGGAAATTTCCATCAAATACTAGCATTAGTATTCACCTTATTGGTTGGTACACAGGGAGGGGGAGAGATAAATTGGGTGGTTGGGATTGATATATACACAGTAATGTATGTAAAATAGACAACCAATAAGGACTTACTATATAGCACAGGGACCTCTATTCAATACTCTGTAATGGCATATATGGGAAAGAAATCTAAAAAAAGAGGATATATGCATATGTATAACTGACTCAGGGCTTCCCAGACAGCTCAGTGATTAAGAATCTGTCTATCAATGTAGGAGACGCGAGAGACATGGATTTGATCCCTAGGTCAGGAAGGTGCCCTGCAGGAGGAAATGGCAACCCACTCCAGTATTCTTGCCTGAAAAATCCCATGTAGAGGAGCCTGGCAGGCTATAGTCCATGGGGTTTCAGAAGTGTTGGGCATGACTGAGCCACTGAACACAATGAGCACAGTTAACTGATGCACTTTGCGGTACACTTGAAACTAACATGACAATGTAAATCTATACTGCAGTAAAAATTTTAAATATCAATTAAAAATGTCTGACACTTTGCTTAGAGACAGAAATCTATCATGACATTCCCATCCACCTCCCACCTTCTGCCAGAAAACATGCACACATAGTGTGTAAATGACTGAAGGAGCAAACATTTTCATACTTACCCTGTCACCATTAAGTTATTTCATGGCACCTGTTGACAGTTTATTTGAAGATACTCATAATGATACACATGCTGAACAGGAATATGCTAGAGGAGACATGTGAATTCTGTTTTCTCAGGGAATCACATTCAGCTAGGAAATCCCTGAAAATGCCCAGAGCCCTCCTATATCAGACAGCTCCCTCTGTGAGAGACCCTGTGCCATTTTACACTGAGAATATATGTTCTTCTCTTGCTAGCTCAAATAAAGAATGTCTTTTCTAAAGGGCTAAAGGTATAACACGGGAGAACAATTGACTAGGAGTAGTTGATATGATGAACTTTTTGGTCAGGAAAATGTATTTGGCACCAAATGTTATAACTAGTTAACTCATGTATCCCACCTATAATGAGTCAATTGAATCAACAAACAAAAGAGTCCTTGGAGACCCACATTTAAAAGTCACTAAGGAATGTTAATATAAGTTTTGGCAATCAACTTTCCACAAGGTAGCAGTGGGAACATTGTCTTTGAGGACAAGAAAATGCAACAATAGCATTAGACACACTGTGATGGTGCAGGATAATAAAAGTCAATGATAGAATGTTTGATTTTTTTTTTACAGTGTATAAGGCAATTAAATTGGCATAACAAGCCTTTATCCACTTTCTTTAAACAACTCATGGATACTATAAAAATATGAACATAAAAAGGAAAAAAAATGATGTAGTAATTACCAGCATAAATTATGTTGTAAAAGTAGCATCAGAGATTTTTCCCTTCAACCAAAAGTACATAACCAAATTTGTAAACTTGTAATCTACCATTTATATACATCCTATGGTAATTCTATTTAATTATAAAGATATAACTTTTATATGTTTTTATATGAAAATTTTGTTTTCAAAAATGAAATGCTACCTTTAGGTGTATCCAGGCAGACTCACTTGTGATGACTCAGCAAAATAGCACCTGAGACACACTGTTACCATCAGGGACAAAGTCTTACATTTATGGCACAGGAAAGAGTTTAGCCAAATGATGGTCATTTCATACAGTTGGCCATACCTAGAAATCAGTAGGCATAGGGTGTATACACATGTGATCTGACTTTGAATTATAGGTATACAATTTTGAGAATTGTAACTAAATGTACTTTTTCAGGGAAATTTGTAGGGAGATACATACAAGGAACAAGCTGGAATGAAGATTGCTGGGAGAAATATCAATAACCTCAGATATGCAGATCACACCACCCTTAATGGCAGAAAGTGAAGAAGATCTAAAGAGCCTCTTGATGAAAGTGAAAGAGGAGACTGAAAAAGTTGGCTTAAAGCTCAACATTCAGAAAACTAAGATCATGGCATCTGGTCCCTTCACTTCATGGCAAATAGATGGGGAAACAGTGCCTGACTTTATTTTGGGGGGGCTCCAAAATCATTGCAGATGGTGATTGCAGCCATGAAATTAAAAGACCCTTACTTCTTGGAAGGAAAGTTATGACCAATCTAGACAACATATTAAAAAGTAGAGACATTGCTTTGTCAACAAAGGTCTGTCTAGTCAAGGCTATGGTTTTTCCAGTGGTCATGTATGATGTGAGAGTGGGACTGTGAAGAAAGCTGAGTGCTGAAGAATTGATGCTTTTGAATTGAGGTGTTGGAGAAGACTCTTGAGAATCCCTTGGACTGCAAGGAGATCCAACCGGTCCATTCAAAAGGAAATTAGTCCTGGGTGTTCATTAAAAGGACTGATATTGAAGCTGAAACTCCAATACTTTGGCCACCTGATGTGAAGAGCTGACTCATTTGAAAAGACCTTGATGCTGGGAAAGATTGAGGGCAGGAGGAGAAGCGGACAACAGAGGATGAGATGGTTGGATGGCATCACTGACTCGATGGACATGGGTTTGGGTGGACTCCAGGAGTTGGTGATGGACAGTGAGGCCTGGAGTGCTGCGGCTCTTGGGGTTGCGAAGAGTCGGACACGACTAAGCGACTGAACTTAACTTATTCTTTTCTAAGATATTTTTATACATTCAAGGATATCAATCTTTGCAAGTCTTATGTTGTAAATCCCATTTCATTATTTGTTATTTAACATTTAATACTATTGTGTTGGCCAAGAAGCTTTTTCAGTTTTTAAGCAAAAATAAAGGATGCATTTTTCATTTTCACTAAGAACTTAATTGAACAACATATTCACTGTTTTGTTTCACTACTTTCCAACATTTTTCAAGTAACTTCATAATTCTATCTTGCCAAAACTTTTGATACTTTTGAGCATAGAGCTGTTCAAGGTGTCTTTTACAGACTTCCAGTAAATTGGAATTTTTTCCATTAAGAGGGCTGTGTAAAGACTGAAATAAACTGAGATCTGAAGGTGCAATATCCAGGGAATATGTCAGGTGAATTAGAACTTCCCAGCCATGCTATAACAGTTTTCGCCTGGTATTCAAGGAAACATGTAGTCTTCCATTACCCTGATGGAATATTATGGGTTTTCCATTCACTACCTCCAGATGCTTTTCATTGAGTGCTGCTTTTAGGTGGTCGAATTGGGAGCAGTACTTGTTGGAATTAATAGCTTGGTTTTTCAAAAGGAGCTCATAATAGGACTCCCTTCCAATCTCATCATATACACATCACCTTCTTTGAAAATGGGCCTTTGCTGTGGTTGGTGGTAGTTTTTGCTTGTCCTATGATCTGTTTCATTCCACATTATTCTACAGTATCCACTTTTCATCATCTGCCACAATTTGTTTTAATTTTCATTATTTTTAAGTAGAGAATTGCATGCGGAAATACACTCAAGAAGTTTTTTCTTGCTTAACTTATGTGCAACCCAAACATTAAAATGATTAACAGAACCAATATGGACTTCCCTAGTGGCTCAGATGGTAAAGAATCCATTTACATTATGGGAGACCTGGGTTTGATCCCTGAGTTCTGAAGATCCCCTGGAGAAAGGAATGGCAACCCACTCCAGTATTCTTGCCTGGAGAATCCCCATGGATTGAGGAGCCTGGCAGGCTACAGTCCCTGGTGTAAAGAGTCGGACACGACTGAATGACTTTCACTTCACTTCAACATAACCAAGCTGTTGCAAATGATTTTCAGGGCTTGATTTGGATGTTTTGAGTATGTCGGCTATCTCCTGTTGGTGTAACATTCATTGCTCTCCATTATTGTCTTTATTTGACTGCTGTCAACTTCACTGGTCGACTTGACTGTGGAATGTCATCCAGTGAGAAATCTCCAGCACAAAACTCTGCAAACCACTTTTGACACCTTCAATCAGTCACAGAACCTTCTTCATACACTGCACAAATCTTTTTGTGTGTGTGCTTCGGTTGCATTTTTACCTTTCTTGATATAATAAAGCATAATATGCTGAAAATGTTGTTTTTTTCTTCCATCTTCAGTATTAAAATGCCTCACAAAAATTCACCAATTTTGATGGTTTTTTAAAATGCATACTGATATAATAGCTGTCACATTACAGTCTAAAAATAATTGTTTTGAATGATGTTAAAGATAACTAAGCATTAGTAGAGGCAGCTCACAGAAAAAAAAAAAAAAAAGTTGAACGTTTTGGCCAAACCAGTGCTTACGGTGCTGGTGGTATCCTGAAAATTTGCTTGAATTGTAGTAAAATATGCTTCCTTTTGTTTTATTGTTTCTGAATCTTTTGCTATTATGGCTTTACTGATTCTGATGTTGTCAAATATTTGCTTACATTTTCTTCCTATTATTTTATTATTTATTTTCTTTATATTAGCATCGGCATCCAAGATGCAGAAGTCAACAAAATAAGGCAGTATCAAAAGAAAATATATAGAGAAAGTCTATAGTGAGGTAGGAGGGACAAATAGCAGGTGAGCTTGGTATCATGGAAAACAAATGTAAAGGGTTTCATGTGCCATGAGGTTTGGAAATGTTGATTTTTAAATTTTTTTCATTCTTTATATGTGAATAATTTGGCATTAAAGTTCTCTTATAGAGTTTCCCCTCTTCATTATTAATTCACATACACATTACTATCCATACCATTATGTATATTAGTAATGGTGTCACTATGAATTATTTTGGAGACGGCAATGGCACCCCACTCCAGTACTCTTGCCTGGCAAATCACATGGATGGAGGAGTCTGGTGGGCTGCAGTACATGGGGTCACTGAGGGTCAGACACAGCTGAGCGACTTCACTTTTACTTTTCACCTTCATGCATTGGAGAAGGAAATGGCAACCCACTCCAGTGTTCTTGCCTGGAGAATCCCAGGGATGGGGGAGCCTGGTGGGCTGCCATCTATGGGGTCACACAGAGTCAGACACGACTGAAGTGACTTAGCAGCAGCAGCAGCATGAATTATTTTCTTATGATTCTTTGTTTCTAAGGTGATTTTCTTCCAGTATTCTCTATTTTGCAAATTTGATCTTCAAGATGTCTTCTATGTCAACTTGGAATTTCCCACTTAGTGCTGGAGCATAGTAGTGTTGTCAGTCTTTGAAAAAACAAAGCTAGGAAAAAGAAAACATGTTAAGAAATCATTAGTTTACACTGCTGCTTCTAATTTTAATTCAGCACCACTGAATTATTTTCTCATCCTATTTGATTCTCCCCCACTCCTCCTTTTATCCCTTCAGTGGAATTCCTAGTTCTCAACATCAGTATATTTACTAGTTTACCCAATGCTAAAATTCAGACAAGGTGAAATCAGAATTACTCAGTCAGTACTATCAATGATAAGATGCAAACTATATGAAGTTAAAAATGTGTTTTTAATCCTTTTACCCTTTAGACTGCCCCACAGAGGGTCCATGATCAGAGCATGATGTTTTAAAAAGTCACACATAAATAATTTTTATTTCTTTCTTTGCTTTTGACTCCTGTGGTTCTTTTATTCACAGCATAATACTGTTATTTCATTTGATTTTTATTCAATTTCAGTGTTTTTTTCTTGCAATATGATTCTTTAAACTTTACATAAAATAATGATATGGTTGAAAAATACCAGTTTTGTTTAAAAGGGAAAAACCATTTTCTTGACAAAATATTTGCATGTATGATGACAACTACAAACTGCCATTTGCAAGTTACCTCTACAAAGATTAAATCATGAGCCACTGCAGCTGCTGACCTTCAATACCCATGAAAGGACTTGAGGGTGAAGATCAGAAGTGAGGAACCCTGTGCTCTGGAAAAAAACCTGATAGAACAGGCCTTCAGATAGATATTTTCAAAAGATTTTATGAGCCCATTTTTTTTTGCATCTCCTTGTATCTAGACAGCACTAAAATCATTATTGGTGACATCTCTTCCTTGTGACTAGCAACAAGCCTTGCCCAAAATGTGTGCTTGACTGCAGGTATCACCCCTCATTAAAATCACATATAATGATGACCTTCATCCCTACCTCTCTGGAGCTGTTTCTCAGAGCTATCTGAAATACTGTCTGCAGGGTTATTGTCCTCATTTGCCTCAAGTAAAACTTAATTCACAACTCTTATGTGCATTTTTTTTCGGTTGACAGTGGTATGAAAATGTCAATCATTTATCATACATTTATTCAGTCAAAAGTTAAGCATTCAAATTCTGGGTATGGTTTAAGCCATTAGATTATTTATCTACCTACCTACCTATCTGTCTATCATCATATCTGCTTGTCAGCTAACCACTCATTTACTTAATTAGAAGTATTGCATAATGGGTAACAAGCTACACTTTGGAATCATGAATCTGATTGCAATCATGTCTCCATGGTTTTTAAACTTTGTCTTGAGTGTGAATTAGTGAAATGACTTCCCTAAGTATTAGTTTTTATAAAAGTAAAGGTCATACATATGTGTACTTTGCCTATTGATGACTAATTTAAATATTGTAAATACAAAAATTAGCAGTGTTTTATACATACTAAATTTTTAACAAAAGGTGGACATTATAATAATTAGTAATATTTCAAAAAGCTTGGATGTAGGTGCACATCCTCAAATCACAAAATAAAATATCCGTTCTCAAATCATAGTAATATACAGAAGTTCTAATTTTTTTAATATTGAAGAGAGGTTTTTTTTAGAAAACAGTAATAGTATTAGTGGTAGGTAGCAACATGCTGATCTCCTAGTGATAATTCACATTTTGGAAAAAACATAACCTCAAGAGGATTTATCCTGGTATCTTGGCAATCTGCTGGTTTGCAGAGTATATATGATTGTTTTGAAATGAGTATTTTTTAATGCGATGAGTTTCACAATACTTCATATCAGCATGCTTGAAACAATAAGCTTATTTTTGATTAAATGATAAAATCAAGGGATAAATGGTGTTTTGTGTGGCTTTTTGAGTGTTATTTCATCTTTTCTACTTTCCCGTAGAGACACTATCCCCTTAGGTTTCTTGTAAAGAAGCACTCACTCCTTTTAAATAATTTGAACCTGGCAGATACTTTCCAAGCAGCAAACTAGCTAGTCACCTCACCTATGATAATCTTTATGGATGTTGGTATGGTGAGATTGGTTGATCAGATATAAATTTTCTAGTAACAGAGAGAAGTTTACTAGAAATCTTTATTATTCAAGACATATATTCAGTTTCCTGTGATAGTGAAGAAAATTCCATTACTAATATAGTCACACTTTACTCTTTGGAATTAACATGGGAGTTTATTTAATATTATTTTCCAATAATATGTTTGACTATATTATGGTTGATGTTTATTTACATACTTTAGAGAAAAAAAAAGATAACCAACATATTTTACTAATGGTGGTAAGTAGTGTCTTACTTTTCTTTTAATATTTAAGAATAATTATTGCTACCCTGTAAATAACATACAAACAAATAACAGTGATTTAAAGGTGATATTAACTCTCGTTGAATAAAGCATTGATTATTTCTCATCTATTTATGAATCTGTAAATGCAAGAACATGAAGCTTGAGATATACATTTGCACTTACATTTCCAGTACTTCATGGTTTATACCAGACACTGTGCTGTGTGGGAATGTGGAGGGAATGATGATTATTCTACTGCTCTAGACAAAGAGAACCTTGGCAACTCTAGATGTCAATCAAACATTACAAGGTTGGGGGATGTTTTTCTTGGAGAATTTATATCACATTTAATACATTTTTGAAAAACCAGAAAAATTAAGTCCCTGAGGAGTACTAATTCTGACCCAACACTTTGATACATGACAATTTATAGCTGATAATTATGGATTTTCAAATCTGCACTGGTTGCAGAACAAATATCTGCTCCTTGATTTTGAAATTACTCTGATACCAACAATTAACCTACAAGAAAGTTCAATATATTTTTCAGAAAAAGTAGAAATTAGGGAAAGAGCATGTTAGCAAAATAAACAGGGCCAAATGAAGATCAGATCAAGGAAGGAAGGTTTAGATTCATCTATGGTTCTCTAAGAGCTGCCTTTTCCATTAACAGCCTGTAGCTAATTCATTGGAGTGCTAATCTAAGAGGATAAGAATATGCTATCTTTTCCAATTTGGATTCCTTTTATTTCTTTTTCTGCTCTAATTGCTGTGGCCAAAACTTCCAGAACTATGTTAAATAGTAGTGGTGAAAGTAAAAATAAAATAAAATAAAATCTGAAAAAAAAAAGAAGAATATGCTAATATCCATGAAATGAAAAACAAAAATGTCCTTTGCTTTTAGTTATATAAATAATAAATAAAAGTATATATCTAAATAATGTGGGGTTTGTGAATTCCTATGTGAAGTAACAGGCTAAATCATGTAGAAGGAATGTATTATATATTCAATAAGAAAAGGAAGAAAAGCTTCAGAACAGGCAAAAATATTGATTGACAAAGTAATTGCTGAGAAGGAAGGTAATTTACATTATTTTATTTTAAAATGAAGAAAACATTGTATACTCTACGATGTAGTCTATTTTCCTTTTCTTCAGTGCTTACAGTCTATGTTTATTTGCAGATAGTCTACTATTTCACAAATGGTTGACAAAGATTTCTTCAGAGTAAGAGGAAAATAAAGTTCATCGTTGGGTATATTTTTGTTGAAAATATGGCTCTAAAATACATAACCAATTAGTACTCTGAGTTCACTAAAATTCTTTCGCTTTTATAAAAAAATTAGAGAATAAAAATATGTTTTACTGAAAGATTTCCTTTTTATGAAAAACATATGCACTGTAATTTAATATCTGATTAAAAGATAATTTAATGGCAAGTGATGTTAGACTCTGAATATGTATAACTGGGTGGAGATTGTGATGATCTTTTCTGTGTTTTCTCTTTTATTATTTGGTCTCCATTACATGTACCAAAATGTTGAAGTTCTAAATGCATTGTTAATTTTTTGTAAATGTAATTATATCTGCTTTATATTCATTTTCAAGGTTTCCTAGATTCGACTAGTATTTATTTTGCTGGGGTACTGCACACTTATGTTCTCTTTTTCTCTTGTCCTTTCTTTGACTTCATCAGCAGTTCCTAGAGAAGTCTCTTCTCTAGGTGACTAATTGGGATTGAATCAAATGTCCCTTTAATATGAAATCTAAAGTATCAGAATTTAACTGTAGGTTTTAATTCACTTCACTGGTATACTTTTATTTTGATGAAGTTAATTAAAAATGAATGAATTATTTTTGAAGTCTGAACCAAGGATTTATTTAATTTATTTAACAACGGACAAATTGGAATCAGTTGTAATTGACTGGGAGTTTGTAAATAAGGCTGAAAAAAACCCCACCTCTTATAGCTTTTATAGGTCAATTTCCAAAATGGAGTTGACTTTGATAATAATAGTATTTGCAGCAGAGTTCTAGAGCATATCTTTAAACTCAGGCAAATGGGTATGTTTGTGCACATGTATCCTTTAATATACCATATCTTAAAGATAAATCTATTCCTGTAGTTTCTTATTTTTGTGCCTTTTTATTACAAGAAATTGTTTGAAATCACAGAGGAGAAATGAAGAACCATACAAGGCACACAGAGTTTATCCTTCTGGGACTGACAGATGATTCCCAGTTACAGATTCTAATTTTTTTGTTTCTGCTTCTAAATTACACGTTGAGCATGATCGGAAACTTAACCATCATTGCCCTCACTCTGGTAGATTCCCATCTCAAGACCCCAATGTATTTCTTCCCCCATAATTTCTCTTTCCTGGAAATTTCATTCACAAGTGCTTGCATCCCCAGATTCCTAATCACCACTGTAAACAGAGAAAAGATGATTTCTTATATTGGTTGCGTGTCTCAGTTATTTTTTTATATATTCTTGGGAGTTACAGAATTTTTCCTTCTGGTGACTATGTCCTACGACCGCTATGTTGCCATTTGCAAGACTTTGCATTATACATCTATCATGAGCAGCACAATTTGTCATCAGCTGGTACTCAGTTCTTGGGCATCTGGCTTCCTGGTCATTTTCCCTCCATTGATTTTGGGTCTTCACCTGGACTTCTGTGCATCAAATGTTATTGATCATTTCATTTGTGATATTTATCCTATCCTACAACTTTCTTGCTCAGATACACGTTTACTAGAAATGATTGCATTTTTATTAGCTGTGATAATCCTCATGGCCACACTGCTATTGATAATTCTTTCTTACTTTTATATACTCAAGACAATTCTAAAATTCCCTTCAGCTCAACAAAAGAAAAAAGCCTTTTCTACCTGCTCTTCTCACATGATTGTTGCATCCATCACTTATGGTAGTTGTATATTCATCTACATAAAGCCCTCAGCAAATGAAAGGATCACTTTAAGCAAAGCAGTGGCTGTATTAAATACTTCAATTGCCCCTTTGTTGAACCCATTCATTTATACTCTAAGGAACCAGCAAGTTAAACAAGCCTTCAGAGATGTATTTAGAAAGATATTTTCTGCTTCAGAAAAGTAATACTGTTTATTGAAATAATCAACATGAAGCATAAAAAAAATTGAACAAAAACTCTTTTATTATTTCTAGTACAAGAATTGATCTCTAATATTTAATTTATTATATCACTTATGCTTACCTGAGCTTAGAAATTAGAAACCCTTTCCATTCTATGTATCTGAAGTTAACTTTCTGTTCTTCAAAATGAAATATTTCTGTGTTAGAAATATAAAATTGCAAAATTTATTTTCTCTAATAGCATGTTAGAATAAAATGAATGGAAGGATTTGGTGGTATTATGGAATATAAGTTTTTGGAGTATTGTATTCCTTAAGTAATTTAAATGAATGTTCCATGATTCATTTAAAAGCCATAGTTTTAAAAATTCTTAAACTGAATCATTAAGTATGCTTAAGATGCTCCAAGAGAACTTATTCTTTAAAAGTGTAATGTAGACTAGTATTTTGTAAAGTGTTTTTTGGATCAATTTTAAAATGTTTGTCAGCTTCAGTTCAGTTCAGTTCAGTCGCTCAGTCGTGTCCGACTCTGCAACCCCATGAATAGCAGCATGCCAGGCCTTCCTGTCCATCACCAACTCCCGGAGTTCACTCAGACTCACGTCCATTGACTCAGTGATGCCATCCAGCCATCTCATCCTCTGTCGTCCCCTTCTCCTACTGATCCCAATACCTCCCAGCATCAGAGTCTTTCCCAATGAATCAACTCTTCACATGAGGTGGCCAAAGTACTGGAGTTTTAGCTTTAGCACCATTCCTTCCAAAGAAATCCCAGGGCTAATCTCCTTCAGAATAGGCTGGTTGGATCTCCTTGCAGTCCAAGGGACTTTCAAGTGTCTTCTCCAAAACCACAGCTCAAAAGCATCAATTCTTCAGCCCTCAGCCTTCTTCACAGTCCAACTCTCACATCCATACATGACTACTGGAAAAACCATAGCCTTGACTAGAAGGACCTTAGTCGGCAAATAATGTCTCTGCTTTTGAAAATGTTATCTAGGTTGGTCATAACTTTTCTTCCAAGGAGTAAGCTTCTTTTAATTTCATGGCTGCAGCCACCATCTGCAGTGATTTGGAGCCCCCAAAAATTAAGTCTGACACTGTTTCCACTGTTTCCCCGTCTACTTCCCATGAAGTGATGGGACCAGATGCCATGATCTTCATTTTCTGAATGTTGAGCTTCAAGCCAACATTTTCACTCTCCTCTTTCACTTTCATCAAGAAGATTTTTAGCTCCTCTTCACTTTCTGCCATAAGGGTGGTGTCATCTGCATATCTGAGGTTATTGATATTTCTCCCGGCAGTCTTGATTTCAGCTTGTGTTTCTTCCAGTCCAGCGTTTCTCATGATGTACTCTGTATATAAGTTAAATAAGGAGGGTGACAATATACAGCCTTGACACACTCCTTTTCTTATTTGGAACCAGTCTGTTGTTCCATGTCCAGTTCTAACTGTTGCTTCCTGACCTTCCTACAGATTTCTCAAGAGGCAGGTCAGGTGGTCTGGTATTCCCATCTCTTTCAGAATTTTCCACAGTTTATTGTGATCCACACAGTCAAAGGCTTTGGCATAGTCAATAAAGCAGAAGTAGATGTTTTTCTGGAACTCTCTTGCTTTTTCAATGATCCATCGGATGTTGGCAATTTGATCTCTGGTTCCTCTGCCTTTTCTAAAACCAGCTTAAACACCAGGAAGTTCATGGTTCACGTATTGCTGAAGCCGGGCTTGGAGAATTTTGAGCATTACTTTACTAGCACATGAGATGAGTGCAATTGTGCGGTAGTTTGAGCATTCTTTGGCATTGCCTTTCTTTTGATTGAAATGAAAACTGACCTTTTCCAGTCCTGTGGCCACTGCTGAGTTTTACAAATTTGCTGGCATATTGAATGCAGCACTTTCACAGCATCATCTTTCAGAATTTGAAATAGCTCAACTGGAATTCCATCACCTCCACTAGCTTTGTTCGTAGTGATGCTTTCTAAGGCCCACTTGACTTCACATTCCAGAATGTCTGGCTTTAAATGAGTGATCACACCTTCGTGATTATCCAGGTCATGTAGACCTTTTTTGTACAGTTCTGTGTATAATTTTTGTCAGCTTAGTAAACATTAATAATTTTCTATTTTTAAATTGAAGCATGGTTGATTTACAATGTTGTATTATTTTCAGGTGTACAGCAAAATGATTAAGTTATATATGTTCTTTTCTTCAGCCTCTTTTCCCTTGTAGGTTATTTCAAAGTATTACACACATTTTCCTGTGCTGTACAGTAGGTCCTTGTTGGTTATGTATTTTTATTATAGTAGTTGCATATGTTATCAAAAACTCCTAATTTACCCCTCCTTTGCTCTTTGGTTAATGTAAGTTTGTTTTTTGTGTCTGTGACTTTATTTCTTTTTTGTAAGTAAGTTAATTTGTATCTTTTTTTTTTAAATCCACATATAAGCAATTGTGTGTCATGACTGGGTGCTCAGTTGTGTCTGGCTCTCTGTGCCTCTGTGGACTGTACCTACCAGGCTCCTCTGTGCATCTAATTTTCAAGCAAGAATACTACAGCGTGTTGCCATTTCCTATTCTAGGGCATCTTCCTGAACTGGGAAATCAAACCTGTGTCTCCTCTGTCTCCTGTGTTGCAGGCAGATTTTTACCACTTGAGCCAAGTCATATAATGCTTGTCTTTCTCTGCCTGGCTTACTTCACTCATTGTGATAATCCCTAGGTCCATCCATGCTGCTGCAAATGGCATTATTTCATTCTTTCTTGATGGTTGAATAATATTTCATTGTATGTATATGTACCACACTTTTTTTTATCCAGTCATTTGCTGATGAGCGTTTAGTTTGCTTCCATGTAAGGGCTGTTATAAATAGTGTTGAAATGAATTTTGGGGTGCATGTGTCTTTTCAAATTTTAGTTTACTCTGGGTATGTCCCCAGAAGTAGGATTGCTGATTCATATATTAGTTCTATTTTTAGTTTTTTTAGAAACCTCCATACTGTTTTTCAGTGACTGCATCAACTTACATTTCCATCAACAACGTCGGAGTGTTCTCTTCTCTCCACATCCTGTCTAGCATTTATTGTTTGTAGATATTTTGATGATGGCCATACTGACTAGTATGAAGTGGTACCTCACTGTAGTTTTGATTTGCATTTCTATAGTAACCAGTGATTTTCAACATCTTTTCATGTGCCTTTTAGTCACCTGTATATTTTCTTTGGATTAATATCTATTTAGATCTTCTGCCCATTTTTGATTGGGTTGTTTTTTCCTTAGATAGTGAGCTGTGTGAGCTATTTATATATTTTAGAAATAAATCCCTTGTTGGTCACATCATTTGCAAATATTTCCCCCCATTCTATTGATTTTCTTCTCCTTGTGTTTATTGTTTCCTTTGCTGTGCAAATCTTCTAAGTTTATCTAGGTCCCATTTGTTTATTTCTGTTTTAACTTCCACTATCATTACCATTTCCATTCCATTACCATTTAATTTCCATTCCCATAAAGTAGGCCTGCTGCCTAGGTCCACCAGGGCTGACCCGGTGCCTGTGCCTGCAGGTGTGTGCCTGCAGCCTGGTTCCACTGGGGCAGGTCTGACATCTGAATCCATTATGGCAGTCCTGGTACCCAGGTGCCCAATGATGATCTGGTACAGGATGGGGCATGAGCCCAAATTTGCAAGAGGTGGTGGGATGCTATGTTGAGCCTGGTGCCTGGGGATGGACATGCTCTGGAGCCTGTGGGGACCATCCTAGTGTTGGGGTCCACTAGGTGGTCTGGCACCTGTGTCTCTGGAAGCATGCTTGGTCTTAGACTGTGGTATTGGTTTTGGAGCCTGTGTACATGGGGGTGGACCTTCAGCCTAAGTCTGTGGGGGCCATTCATGGAGAATGGGAACACAAGGGCAAGTCTGGATCTTGGACCCACACGGGCTGGTGGTGCTGGAGTAGGCACTGGCCTAGAGCTTTGGGCCATGGGCCCAGCCTGGCATAGGAGATAGCTGGGTGACCCTGATGCTGGGGTCTACAGTGAGGTCAGTTTCTCAGTGCTATCTATAATCCTGTCTCCCAGGCTACAGCCCTCATTATGCTCCAAATGAAACATAACTCACAACTCTCACGTGTGCATTAGTTTTTTGATTGACAATACTCTTTTCAATAAGTGGTACTAGACTTCAGCATTAAGCTCAACTCCATCAGATGGTGAGCCTGGAACCTCAGGGAGGGCTGGGTGGTGATGGGCTTTCCCTCTCAAAGCCAGTCTGCAAAGCTTGAAAGTGGTGCCCACTTCTTCAAATGAACATACATCAACAAATGCCACAGACGTTACAAAAAATTGGGGGAACAACACCAAAAAAAAAAAAAAAGTGCTAGTATGCAACCTTAACCAAATGGATCTTCTTTGTATTAAGCTTTCTTAGTCTTCTTTCAAGCTATGATGTTGCCACCATTTCACTTCTTTCACCTCTATTTTAAAAGGATGTTACTTTTCAACACAATAAAATCTCAGTAGCTCAAATATTAATTGCTTATTATCCTTGTTTTGATGGGTTATCTGACAGCTCAGCAAGAAATAATATGCCTGCAATTTAGGTTCGATCCCTGGTTGGGGAAAATCTCCTGGAGGAAGAAATGGCAACCTACTCTTGTATTCTTGCCTGGAGAATCCCATAGACAGAGAAGCTTGGTGGTCTACAGTCCATGGGGTTGCAAAGAGTTAGACATGACTGAGCACGCACTGCATGTGTGATACTTAAAATTCCACATATAAAGAAATTAGAGCAACTTTTGTCTCTGACTTCCTATACTTTCTGAATTTTAGATCTTGATGTCCTGAACTTGTTTTGGTTTTAACATATAGCTTTTACAGTGAAAGTGAAAGAAAGTGAAGTCACTCAGTCATGTCAGACTCTTTGTAACCCCACAGACTGCAGCCTACCAGGCTCCATCCGTCCATGGGATTTTCCAGGCAAGAGTACTGGAGTGGGTTGCCATTTCCTTCTCCAGAGAATCTTCCTAATCCAGGGATCGAACCTGGGTCTACACACATTATAGGCAGATACTTTACCATCTGAGCCACTAGGGAAGCCTAATCTAAATCAAGTAATTAAAACTATTTGTCTCTTTTGCAATTATATATAATATAATAATTATATTCATCATTTATTAACTTATTAGCCACACATTTCTAAGTGTCACATAATTACTCTGTTTTCAATAATGACTACTTTAGTGTCTCTTGTGCAGATTTATTTCGATATTTCTCACTTTAGTACCTAAGAGCTCTCTGTTGTATGTTTCATGAGGTCATGTTGATGATTTATGTTTCGAAGTTTCAGGGAGGTGATAACTCCATTTTTACCTCATGTTCCTCTTATCAAAACATAAATTCCTAAATATGCTGCAATAGGACAGATCATGCTATGTAAAGTCTATGACATAAATTCTGAAATGTTTAGACAATAATGTTTTTCTTTGATATCAATAAAGAAATTTAACAGAGATAATTAGGCATATTGATAACTTCAGTTCATGTCAGTCACTCAGTCGTGTCTGACTCTTTGCAACCCCATGAACAGCAGCACACCAGGCCTCCCTGTCCATTGCCAACTCCCAGAGTTTACCCACATTCATGTCCATTGAGTTGGTGATGCCATCTAATGATCTCATCTTTTGTCATCCCCTTCTCCTCCTGCCTTCAGTCTTTCCCAACATCAGGGTCTTTTCAAATGAGTCAACTCTTTGCGTCAGATGGCCAAAGTATTGGAGTTTCAGCTTCAACATCAGTCCTCCCAATGAACACCTAAGACTGATTTCCTTTAAGATGGACTGGTTGGATCTCCCTGCAGTCCAAGGGACTCTTTTTTTGTTTTTTAATTTTTATTTTTACTATATTTTACTTTACAATACTGTATTGGTATTGCCGTACATTAACATGAATCTGCTATGGTTGTAAATGAGTTCCCAATCCTGAACCCCCCTCTAACCTCCCACCCCATATCATCTCTCTGGATCATCCCCGTGCACCAGCATACACACCAAGGGACTCTTAAGAGTCTTCTCCAACACCACAGTTCAAAAGCATCAGTTCTTCGGTGCTCAGCTTTCTTTATAGTCCAACTTTCACAACCATACTTAAGAGTGTATCATTGCAGGTAAAGATCTCTCCTACTAGCTGGTGTGTATACTTTCAATTACAGTGTCTTTCAATTACTTTCATTTATTTTTCAGTTACAATGTCTTTTCCCAACCCTGCCCCCACCCCCAAACTACTTTGCTGCTTGATAGGTTATGTACTGCAGCAGATTAAACATGACTTGAAATTAAAATCCAGACTCCACTCTTTGTTACCTGTAATATGCTGGTTAATTTGCTCAGTCTTCTTCTGTCTACATTTTTTTTTTGTCTTTTTTAAAATTTAAATTTATTTGTTTTAATTGGAGGCTAATTACTTTACAATATTGTATTGGTTTTGCCATACATGAACATGAATCCACCACAGAGGTGAAAAGACAGCCTTTGGAATGGGAGAAAATAATAGCAAATGAAGCAACTGACAAGCAACTACTTTTTAGTATAACTGAAATAGTTATGGGATTGGTAAAGGCAGAATTATGCCAATAGAAATAATTTAAAAGAATACTGGCACTTTCAATCCCTACTTTACATTTAAAAATAAATAGTTTCTGAGGTTTTCATTGAATATCAGGCACAATTTTTCAAATTTTTAGAACAGTTTTTTTTTTTTTTTTGTCTTTTTTGTTTCCTGGCCAGTAGAAGTAATTGTTTATTTTCAATGAAAATAATGAAAAAGTGAATGTATTATCAGGAAAGGTTTTCTTTCTTTCTTCATTCCTTCTTTCTTTTTTTTTAAATTGACAAGCCCACATGTTACTTGCTTCAAATTCTAAGTTATAAAATTTAGCAATATCATCTTCAATTGTCCCTTGATCATAATTCTAATATTTACTTGCTTTTATAACTTTCTATTTCTGTTGTTTAGGATACTTCTGATATCTTTTAAAATCGTTCTGTTGCCCTTGTATTAATGTGTAGTTGTATTATGAGCATTTAAAATTTGATATTCTAAATCACTCATACATCTATTCTAATTTTGTAACTCATAATAAGTGATGTCACTTTTAAATTTGTTTTAAATTAGATGCATCCCTTTTAAGTGAATAGAAACTATATAGCTAATGCATCTTATTAGTGACTGTGAAGATGCTTCCATTTTTTAGAATTCAGATCATTCTGAAACTCCCATTGATATAGTTATTTCCTGTTTGACGTTTCATTATTTTAATTAGCCTGGAATACCTATTTAGACAAATTTATTTTTAATACATGTTTATTGCTGTTGATTTGTTTTATTTGATTATTAGTATTTTAGAGTGAAGTGAAGTCGCTCAGTCGTGTCCGACTCTTCGCGACCCATGGACTGTAGCCCACCAGGCTCCTCCGTCCATGGGATTCTCCAGGCAAGAATACTGGAGTGGGTTGCCATTTCCTTCTCCAGGGGATCTTCCCTACCCAGGGATCGAATCCAGGTCTCCCGCATTGCAGGCAGATGCTTTAACCTCTGCACCACCAGGGAAGCCCCATATTAGAGTACTATTAGTAAAATTAGTATTATTATTACATAATGTATCTTCTATATAATTTATGTACATTAAATATTATTACTTTCCTAATTCTCTTAGATCATTAAAGAAAAGACTAGGTCAGAAGTGGAGACAAGTTTAATTATGTGGAAGTATATTTTATAGTTTCACAATAAAAGAAAACACCATGTATGAGTTTGATTTGACAGAAATTTGATTACGGTGAGATTAGGAAACAGTATTAAATGTCTTTGAGAAGGATAAAATGATAAAATTTTAGGTACAAAGCAATGAAATAATTAGAAGCTGTAGTTAAGTATTTAGAAGGATTTCATTCTACTCTGATAAAAACTTGGATTCTTTTGAGAGGAATGTAATCCTCTTTATGGAGTTATTGAAAGCTTGCTTCACTTGCTTACTCATCAGCGTGTAAATGAAGGGGTTAAACAAAGGGGCTACAGCAGTGGTGGGCACTGAGACACCTTAATTTATGGCCACCTCTTCCTTTGCCGAGGGTTTGACATAGATGAAGATAAAGCTTCCATAGGTGATGGAAACTACAATCATGTGGGATGAGCAGGTAGAAAAGGCATTTTTCCTGTGTTGGACTGAGGGAAACCTCAGAATTGTCCTAATGATGTATGTGTAGGACAGAAATACAGATACTAGGGTGATAATGAGGGCAAATACAGCCACAAGGATAACTATTTGTTCTATTACCCACGTATCTGAGCACAAAATCTTTAGGAGGGGACCAGCATTGCAGCTAAAATGATCAATGACATTGGAAATATTCTAGCTGGAGCCTAAGGGGTAGGATGATCATCATCAAACCTGAAACCCAACAGCTGAGGACTAAGAAGGTCCAGACTCTATTGTTCATGCTGGTCGTGCAATGTGGGGGTTTACAGATGGCCACATAGTGGTCATGGTACATGGCTGCCAGCAGAAAAAATTCTGATGCTCCAAAGAGAATAACAAAAAAATATTTGACTTGCGCAAGTATCGTAGGTGATGGTATTGTCCCCAGTTGATATACTGTACAGAAACCTAGGAATACAGCCAGTGGTAAATGAAACTTCCAAGAAGGAAAAATTTCTGAGGAAGAGGTACATAGGAGTTTTAAGATGGGAGTCTACCAGTGTGAGGGTGATGATTGTCAAGTTCCCTGTTACACTCAAGAGGCAAGTGAGAAATAGAGAGATGGAAGCAGAATTTGCAGTTGTGGGTCATTTGTCAGTCCCAGAAGGATGAAAGTTGTTATTGCTGTGTGGTTTTTCACCACTGAGTTTTGAAATCTATCTAATTGACAAGGGAAAATCAGAGATTTTATGAGGAGGTTGGTATATGAATCCTGTACCAAAACACTCTGCAATTACAGCCAAACAAACCAGTCTACATTTACTTATCCCTTCACATCAGTCTACATTTCTTTATGCCTTCACATTGGTCTACATTTAGTTAGCCCTTCACATTATAATCAAGATCATCACTGTTCTGACAGTCTTTCTGAATTTACAAGCTTGAGAGAGGATTATTCCTTTAGGATTTATGTTATTATCAAACCAACTCTTTCTAAGATCATTGTTTGTCCCTTAAAATTTACAAATGTTTGTTAATTCATGACATGGACTAAATTTACAAAACAGTAGTGAAAAAAGATAATACTACTTCATGTGTATTTAACCTTTTTTTAAATCCAAGACAAACTTTGTATATGGGATGTATCCAGATGATGAAGATGAATTCTCTTCAACTGTTAATTTATAAGGATTCTTTAAAGGGTGAGATGCATCTCTCCTAGAAAACATAGAAGAATGATGACAAAATACAAGCCTGGATCCTGACATTTTCCACTGTCCATTTATTCTTTTCTACTTGTTTTCCTATTCTTAATTCAAAGTTGGTTTCAAGCACTACTGTTTTATCTATTGGAGAAGGAAATGGCAACCCACTTGAGCATTCTTGCCTGGAGAATCCCATGGACAGAGGAGCCTGGTGGGCTACTGTTCTTGGGGTTGCAAAGAGTCGGACACAACTGAGCACTCATTTTATCTATAGTGTGAAGTAAGATTGTGCTCTTTGCAGAACAAATATGCTCATGTGCATTCATGTTATTTTTCAGGTAACTGACTGTGGTTCCTGACACTTTGAAGTGACAACTTTTTTAGTATCATCAAAATTATTCTTCCATGCTGTGCCTGTTTTCATTATGGTTTCAATGCCTTTGAAAAGATATTAGTGTCTTATCTTCTCATCTCATCCCTGCTCAGTTTATCCTTTAAGCTTCTTCAACCTGACCTTCAATTCCAATGACCCCCTGATCTTCTAACACTATAAAATTTTATTACATTTGAAATCAATGGCACATTTTTGCAGCTATTTTACCTGGAATCAATATGTTCTTTAAATTAAATTTCAGTTATTTTTCACATCTAAAAGTACTAACCACTATATGATCATGGCAAGAAACTGGGGACCCAATTAGTCATTTTTCAAAGGGATCCTAAACCATCATTCTCATTTTTCTAATTTTGAATCTCTTTTTTTTAGTGTCTTACACAGTCTCTTCATTCTCTACTCGTCTATGAAATATCACTGTTTCCTAGTATTCTATCTTGAGAGCTCTTCCTTTTTGTCTTTTGTTTGGTATTCTTCTTTCTGCATATTCTCCAAGCACATTTCAGTTAGTAGAATTGATCTGTCTTTTATTTGGTGGATTACAAAGGCCAGGAGTTTTACAAATAAAAATCATTGTTAAGTGTATATCACCAGTTAGATGTTTCACAGACACCTCACAGACTATGAGGACGAAAGGCTCTCCCCTCTGGATCCAGAGGGACAACAGGGTCGGTGGCCCACTGGCAGGGATGTTGCAAGATATCACTATGCTGATGAAATTCTGGGTGTTCAAAGCTATGATTTTTCAGTAGTCACGTATGGATATGAGAGTTGGACATAAAAAAGGCTGAAAGCTGAAGAATTGATGCTTTTGAACTGTGATGTTGGAGAAGACTCTTGAGAATTCTTTGGACAGCAAGGAAGTCAAACTAGTCAATCCTAAAATAAATCAACACTGAATATTCACTGGATGCTGAAACTGAAGCTCCAATACTTTGGCCATCTAATGTGAAGAACCGACTCATTGGAAAAGACCTTGATGCTGGGAAAAATTGAAGGCAGGAGAAGGGGGTAACAGAGGGCAAGATGGTTGGATAGCATCACCGACTCAATGGATGTGAGCTTGAGCAAACTCTGAGATAGTGAAGGACAGGAGAGCCTGGCATGCTGCAGTTCATGGGGTCACAAAGAGGCGGATACAATTTAGTAACTGAACAGTAATCATTTGGTAGGTGGGTTATGCTTCCAATATTGGACATGACTTAGTGACTGGACAACAACAATGCCTTCTGCATATACAAAGATACACTAGTATCCATATGTATTTTTGCACTTATGACACACACAACTTTTTTGTAAATGTCTTGTTATTTCTAGGGTACATGGCTCCTCTGTGAATTTTTAATTTTTTAAATTGTAGCAAATCTCCAAAAGTGTTCCCACTATATTTATTGAAAAAAATATGCCTATAATTGTCCCATACAGTTCAAAGTCTTGTTCAGGAATCAACTGAACAATATTAGCAGTAAATTAGCACTGGATTGGTTTCTTTCACACTGATTCTCAATTAGAAGCCAAATATAGAATGGCCTTTCTATTACCCCTAGGTGGTGGGAGTATGGTTGAGTTTTTTAAGTACAGTAGAAATCTCAAGAGTTTGGAATCAGACACACTCAAAAAAGAACTCTGACTTATACAGAGATCCACAGCAACATTCAGTAAATTATAAACATCATAGTTATTATTAAGCTTTTACTCATACTGCAAAATAGTTTTCTGCTCCATTTCCACAGCTACTGATCTCATTCTTTCATGAACCAACTGTGACTAAATCACAGCTACACAGTTAATATTGCTTCTCTTATTAGAGAACAGAGAACAGGATGTTAATTCTGATTGTCTTCAGTTCAGTTCAGTCATTCAGTCATGTCCCACTCTTTGTCACCCCATGGACTACAGCCTGCCAGGCTTTCCTGTCCATCACCAACTCCCAGAGCTTGCTCAAATTTGCTGGATTCCGGTGGATCCAGGGAATTCGAAGCGGGGACAGCTTTGGCGTGAGAAAAACTTATTTGTTTATTAATATAAGATTAGATTAATAAACAACAGTGTAGTAGGAAGATTAAGTGGAGAGAAGAGGCTGATTAACTTGGGTTACGTGGAAAACCAATAAAGCTCCAGACAAGGAGCTTGCACCGTCTACGTTAGGCCACCGGTGCCCATTTGAATATCGGAGAGTGCCCCGCCTTGGGCTCTCTCTCTTATGGATCTTAGAAACCGGGACAAGTAAGTAGACGCAGTGAGCCTCCATGCCCCAGATGGGAATTCAGCCTGAAATTAGAGTAAAGAGGAGACACAGGGGAAACCAGTCCAGTGACTTGCCCTCCTTCTATTGTCCTTCAAGGCCTTTTACACTTTTGATTATACATAGAGATCAATGGGTAATACAAAATAATGTAGCGTTCACAGCCCAGACTCTTTCTGTATATCTTTTTGTATACAAAAGATCTCAGGTGATTTACATTATCTTCTGGCCAAGAGGCTTGTTAACACTTTTTGGCTCTCTTCCTTAATGAATGTTAATTTCATTTCCCCTAAGTGTTTTTCTTTAATCTGCATCTCCTTAAAGCGCTAAAGTTACATCTCTATAGAACAAAGGCACAGTGGGTTATAACAAAGAAGGTACTTAACTCAAAGATCTAATGTTGCTAATACCAGGTCTACTACTTGTTTTTCTATATACCAACTATATCTAAAAATAAAGGATATGAAAATTTGGCAGGAAGTATTGGCTCAACAAATGAAACCTTTAATCAGTCCTATTCTAATGTTTTTGACTCTTCGGAAGCCCCTACATTCCTAGGATGTTTTAAGCTTCCTGTGCCTCCTGCTGTCAGGAGGCCTCAAACAATCACATATGCAGCTGTACGAGTCCTGCAGGCAGGCTAGAAAGCCATCAGAGGGGTTTTTGGATTGAAATACTCTTTCAAATGCAGAAGACTAAAGCCCTGAATTGACTTTTTCCAGAGAATGTCAGAAGAGTGGAAAAGCAGGCAGATTCTTATTTTTTAGGGGGTGGATGCTCAGGAAATTCCAGGGGGAAAACCTGAGGTCTGATTAGCCTTGCCATCAGAGCTCTGCTGCATGACCTTGTCACGGGTGGAATTCCTCACGCTGGCTCCCGACACAAATTCATGTCCATTGAGTCAGTGATGTCATCCAACCATCTCATCTTCTGTCATCCCCTTCTCCTGCCTTCAGTCTCCCCCAACATCAGGGACTTTTCCAATGAGTCAGTTCTTCACACCAGGTAGCCAAAGTATTGGAGTTTCAGCTTCAGCATGCCTTCCAATGAATATTCAGGACTGATTTCCTTGAGGATTGACTGGTTTGATCTCCTTGCAGTCCAAGAAACTCTCAAGAGTCTTCTCCAACACCACAGTTCAAAAGCATCAATTCTTTGGTGTTCAGCTTTCTTTATAGTCTAACTCTCACATCCATACATGACTAATGGAAGAACTATGGTTTTAACTATCCGGACCTTTGTCAGCAACGTAATGTCTCTGCTTTTTGATATCCTGTAGGTTGGTCATAACTTTTCTTCCAAGGAGCAAGGTTTTGTTTTGTTTTTTGTTTTTGTTTTTTTTTTTTTAAATTTCATGGTTACAGTCACCATCTGCATTGATTTTGCAGCCCCGCAAAATAAAGTATCTCACTGTTTCCCCATCTATTTGCCATTAAGTGATGGAACCAGATGCCA
Organism: Capra hircus; assembly: GCF_001704415.2. Taxonomy (NCBI): domain Eukaryota; kingdom Metazoa; phylum Chordata; class Mammalia; order Artiodactyla; family Bovidae; genus Capra; species Capra hircus. Next base: position 57,647,578 of record NC_030812.1, read on the forward strand.
TGATCTTTCTTTTTAGAATGTTGAGTTTTAGGCAAGCGTTTTCACTGATTGTCTTAATGGCAAAATTTACCTACTTATTCGACCTATTCAGTTCAGTTCAGTCACTCAGTCATGTCCGACTCTTTGTGACCCCATGAATCGCAGCACGCCAGGCCTCCCTGTCCATCACCAACTCCCGGAGTTCACTCAGACTCACGTCCATCGAGTCCGTGATGCCACCCAGCCATCTCATTCTCTGTCGTTCCCTTCTCCTCCTGCCCCCAATCCTTTCCAGCATCAGAGTCTTTTCCAATGAGTCAACTCTTTGCATGAGGTGGCCAAAGTACTGGAGTTTCAGCTTTAGCATCATTCCTTCCAAAGAAATCCCAGGGCTGATCTTCAGAATGGACTGGTTGGATCTCCTTGCAGTCTAAGGGACTCTCAAGAGTCTTTTCCAACATCACAGTTCAAAAGCAACAATTCTTCGGCACTCAGCCTTCTTCACAGTCCAAATCTCACATCCATACATGACTACTGGAAAAACCATAGCCTTGACTAGAAGGACCTTAGTTGGCAAAGTAATGTCTCTGCTTTTGAACATGCTATCTAGGTTGGTCATAACTTTTCTTCCAAGGAGTAAGCGTCTTTTAATTTCATGGCTGCAGTCACCATCTTCAGTGATTTTGGAGCCCCAAACCTGTAGTTTGCTTTTTAATTTTTCTGGTTTTCTAAATGATCCTTTATCCAAACTTTATTTTTATTTATTTTTTTATAGATCCCCTTTTATTGCTAAATATCAATGATGTGTATCCAAACTTTAAATTTAACCAGCTTTTGTTCTATTTTTCCTCTTGAGAAACACAATATCACTTTTAAGTCATACTTTCCATCTTCATATTTTATTAAATAAGTGTAAATATATCTTCTCATTTTTCAGAAGACAAAAATCTTGTCATTCTCCTAATTTATACTGGTATTATCCTTTCAGAAACCTTCCCCAAAATGCAAGGGCAAAGGTGATATTTGTCTTAATGGCCTTTGTCCTCACAGCTGAAAGCCAGCTGAAAACCCTACTTCTCCCTGCCTGACTTCTCATGGTTTACTTGGCTGTGCATTGATGGTACTGTAAGGTAAGCCCTGACAGTTGACTTTTCTTTTCATAATGCAAGTGCCTGACTTATGCTTTGATAGTCAGGGCATCCACTTCAAAGTAGGCATCAATAAACACATTGCCAGCCACCAGACTAGGTAAAAATCCAGGCCAACACCACCCTCCACCCCTCCTGTCAGGCTCTTTTGTTTTAGAGAGCTTGAAAGTGAAGTGAAAGTGTTAGTCACTCAGTCTTGTCTAACTCTTTGTGACCCCATGGACTGTAGCCTGCCAGGCTCCTCTGTCCATAGGATTCTCCATAAAAGAATACAGGAGTGGGTAGCCATTGCCTTCTCCAGGGCATCTTCCCCATCCAGGGATTGAACCTGGGTCTCCTAGGTTGCAGGCAGATTCTTTACTGTCTGAATAACTAACTGATCATTCGGTTCTCTTGTTTTTTCTCTTCCCAGGCTTTAGAATGCCTCACTTGTGTCTTAAGTTCACCATCAAAGAGTGAGCCCTTGAGACTCTGCCTAGTCTCCTCTAACCCTTTTCCATTTCTCTTCCCATCACCTCAGTGTGTGGCCACAAATGTGCCGTATGCTTTCCAGGATCTGTAAGAAATATATTTTTAAAGTTTTCTGATATTTTGTTATGGCTAAAGGGAGTCTTGTAATCATAAGAGCCACAGGTCCAGTCTTATCTATAGGCTGAGACCTGTGCAGACCATGCCAGTACTCCTACACCCTGAAATTCTCCTGAACTTACTCTTATATAATGAAGCAACACCAAACTTTTCTGTCACCCCTGCCTCCCATTAAAGCACATCCACTTAATTCTATGTCAGGAGCTGCTTCCACCTGGCTATTGGGAAATCTGAGACAGCCTATTTTAAATGGAAATATTCCATCCAGTGTCTACTACCTGTCAAGTACAGAGCTAGGTTCTGTATTATAAAACTCATTCAACTTATACTAGAATTCTCACTGTAGCCATTAATTAATGTGCTACCCTCTTCTTCCATTGCAGAAGGCAATGGCAACCCACTTCAGTACTCTTGCCTGGAAAGTCCCATGGACGGAGGAGCCTGGTAGGCTGCAGTCCATGGAGTCACAAAGAGTCCGACACGACTGAGCGACTTCACTTTCACTTTTCATTTTCATGCATTGGAGAAGGAAATGGCAACCCAATCCAATGTTCTTGCCTGGAGAATCCCAGAGACGGCAGAGCCTGATGGGCTGCCGTCTATGGGGTGGCACAGAGTCGGACACGACTGAAGTGACTTAGCAGCTTCTTTCATAAAAAATTGCATTTAACTACATTATTTAACCAGAGAAGGCAATGGCATCCCACTCTGGTACTCTTGCCTGGAAAACCCCATGGATGGAGGAGCCTGGTAGGCTGCAGTCCACGGGGTCACTAACAGTCGGACACGACTGAGCGACTTCACTTTCACTTTTCATTTTCATGCATTGGAGAAGGAAATGGCAACCCACTCCAGTATTCTTGCCCGGAGAATCCCAGGGACAGGGCAGCCTGGTGGGCTGCCGTCTATGGGGTCACACAGAGTTGGGCATGACTGAAGCGACTTAGCAGCAGCACATTATTTAAGGTATGTCACTCCGAATAGGATTCATCAAGGAGGTTCACAGTATAGATTCTTCTTCTCAGAGAGACCTAAATGTTTTTAACCAGGTAGTGGAGTGGAGAGGTTAGGTGCCCATGAAAGAATAAAAATTACACTATTTTGGTATGATGATCAAGGGTTTTATATGCATATTAATGCTTAAAATATACCCAGGCAATTAAGGAAGTCTGTTGCCTTACTTGGACATCATTACTTACATCTATCTACACTTGCTTTCCAATTAGGCTGCCCCGATATCACATTCAATCACTTATATATATATATATATATGTGTGTGTGTGTGTGTGTGTGTGTGTGTGTGTATACACACACATTATATATATATACACATATATATTATATATATATTAATATTAAATACATATTATATACATGTATATATATAATGGTATACAATATTATACACATATAATATTGTATACATATACAATGTATATATAATATATTAATATATAGTAATATTTAATAATATTATTAATATTAATATATAATGATATACTGTGATATGATACATAATATAATATATGTGTATATGTATATATGTACACTTGCCTTCCAATCAGGCTGTCCCAATATAACATGCAATCACTTATTTTATATATATATATACACATATATATGTGTGTATATATATGTATGTCTGTATATATATATGTATATATACACATTATAATTTCAGATACACATGAAAGAGACAAGGTAGCTTCTTCCCCTGTATTATGAGTTTTATTTTGTTAATATTATCTGTGACAATTATGTATATTCTTCAGCAAGAAGAAAAAACTCTATTTCTGTTCAGGGAACAATCAGTTCAGTTCAGTCTCTCAGTCATGTCTGACTCTTTGTCACCCCATGAATCACAGCATTCCAGGCCTCCTTGTCCATCACCATCTCCCAGAGTTCACTCAGACTCACACCCATCGAGTCTGTGATACCATCCAGCATTCTCATCCTCGGTCATCCCTTTCTCCTCCTGCCCCCAATCCCTCCCAGCATCAGAGTCTTTTCCAATGAGTCAACTCTTCGCATGAGGTGGCCAAAGTACTGGAATTTCAGCTTTAGCATCTTTCCTTCCAAAGAAATCCCGGGGCTGATCTCCTTCAGAATGGACTGGTTGGGTCTCCTTGCAGTCCAAGGGACTCTCAAGAGTCTTCTCCAACACCACAGTTCAAAAGCATCAGTTCTTCGGTGCTCAGCCTTCTTCACAGTCCAACTCACATCCATACATGACCACTGGAAAAACTATAGCCTTGACTAGACGGACCTTAGTCGGCAAAGTAATATCTCTGCTTTTGAATATGCTATCTAGGTTGCTCATAACTTTTCTTCCAAGGAGTAAGCGTCTTTTAATTTCATGGCTGCAGTCACCATCTGCAGTGATTTTGGAGCCCCCCAAAATAAAGTCTGACACTGTTTCCACTGTTTCCCCATCGATTTGCCATGAAGTGATGGGACTGGATGCCATGATCTTCATTTTCTGAATGCTGAGCTTTAAGCCAACTTTTTTGCTCTCCTCTTTCACTTTCATCAAGAAGATTTTTAGTTCCTCTTCACTTTCTGCCAGAAGGGTGGTGTCATCTGCATATCTGAGGTTATTGATATTTCTCCCAGCAATCTTGATTCCAGCTTGTGTTTCTTCCAGTCCAGCATTTCTCATGATGTACTCTGCATATAAGTTAAATAAGCAGGGTGACAATATACAGCCTTGATGTACTCCTTTTCCTATTTGGAACCAGTCTGTTGTTCCATGTCCAGTTTTCACTGTTGCTTCCTGACCTGCATACAGATTTCTCAAGAGGCAGGTCAATAACGGGTATTAATTATTTACAATGACAGTTAGGAAAATATGTCCCATCTGAAAAGTCTCTGGGTTCCTGCTGTTTCTCCATCATTGAATTAAATAGTATGTCCCTGGAGACATCAATTAGTTATATCTACAATTTTTCACTCCATTGGTTTTAAAATATTTCCTGCAAATGACATGAACCTCTCAGAAAAGACTAAGTCTTCTCTTCCTTTGGACATGTGCCTTATAAAATTTCTTGAGGTACATATGGCAAGGCCAACCTTGCTTTAAATGAATCATCACAGGAAAAGACATTCATGCAGAGAAACTAATGAAAAATTCTAAAAAGTAAAAGTGCAGATCTGGCTCAACTAAGATGAAGACACTAACAAACTAATGGCAAACATCATTTAGTGCCACCCTAGCTCTTAAATTCTCAAGATTTTTCTATACATCAATAAGTAATGGAAACTGTTTCCTTTGGTGACTCTTTCACCCTCCAAAGGAGTGGTCTCTTTGCGAGCCTCTCATACCAATCAATAGCTTATACAAGGAGAGTAAAAGAATATTCTTTGTTTTCAAACTGTGAAATTTTTCCTATCTCTTCAATCCTTGTTTTTGCTGTGTAAGTCCTATTTTGCCTTTGTTAGGTAAGATCAATTTATTCACAGTTTCTCTTTTAAGCGAATAAAACAGTATACTAATAGTCCACAATGCCTTATTCTTTGACTTGTCCTTGACTGTGGTTTCTCTAATAATTTATTTTGTCTTAACTACTTCAAGACTGCAAAAAGGCTATAATAAGTAGAATAAGCTGTGAAGTAACTAAAATCTGTTATCCCTGAAGTCATCTTTTTCTCATACTTCTCCTTCTGAATGCACATCACCCCAAAATTGTTAGTGAAATACTTTCCTCAACCTTGCTTTATCCTCTGCAGTGCCTCATAAACAGCAAAAAGTGTATCTCTCTGCTGAGTCATCAAATTACTGTCTGTTGAGTAAGTTAGATATTAAGGGCTTCCCAGGTGGCTCCAGTGGTAAAAAACCTGCCTGACAGTTCAGAAGATATAAGAGACTAGGGTTCGATCCCTAGGTTGGAAAGATCCCCTGTAGAAGGGCCTGGCAACCCGCTGCAGTATTCTTGCCTGGAAACTCTCCAAGAACAGAGGAGCCTGGCAGACTACAGTCCATAGGGTCGCCTAGAGTCTGACACAAGTGAAGCAACTAAGCATGCACAAAATAGATGTTGAGGAAAAATTAAAATATTTTTGCTTAAATTTTTCATTATAAAATACAATCTAGAATTTAGATTTATAATTTAGAAAATGTTGATATTTTAAGCAGTGTAATAGTCTTTTGGGGTATAAATTCCAGGGATTTGAAAGGTATGTTTCTGTATATTCTTGAATTAAACTGCATAGGTGCCAACTTATCAGTGTAAAAATATAGCCCTGGTTATGACCTGACTTTTACAAAGGACTATTGGATATTTCATAGTATGTCTGCTGCAAGTTTCCATATTACAAACTGAAACAAGTTTAAGCACATCATACAAGAAAATAACAACACATATTTCTTACTCTTATCTCTCAAAAGAGAAAGTAGTTCTCCTAGCTCCCTTATGGTACTTATTCATTTGACAATTTTTCCTGGCTTCAGCTGGCAGCTCCCTACTCTGTTTGCCTGTGTGTGATAAGGGAAATGCCCCTCTGCACTGGTCTCACAGGATCTTCACCCCACATTTTCTCTCTGGTCATCTTTGGAGGGTCTTCAATATTGCATCTTCCATCTTCATATCAGATAGAGACTTTCATTAGAGACTCTCTTATTTTAAACTTTGGAAACACTTTCCTTTGGGCTCTGTCATGAGGCAAGGAGGACCAGAAGTAAGGGAGGAGAACAAAAGGAATTTCTTTGGGATGTGGAAGAGCTATGACGGTTTTAAGCAGGGAGCTGCCTTTCCTAGTCCAACATTAAGGATATTTACAGTCTTCTGCTCAATCTTCTGGAGGTTCCTTGGGATCATCTGAATGAATAAAGTAAATAATCCTCAGTAACCTAGGTTCTGACATCACTAACGAACCTTTTGCTTAATGTACTTTGGCAAAGTAAGAAAACCAGGCGACAGCAGGGACACTGTCTTTTGAGAGGGTAGATGGAACAATAGCATCAAACAGAGGACAGGTTCCCATTTTACTAATAGAAAAACAAACAGACAAACAGATTTAATCCCCTACTACATTTCCTAAAAATATGAGGTTTTAATAATTAATCTATTTTGCTTTCATTTGGGATTTTCCATAACATTTTATGAACTTTTTGATCAATCTAATCTAATCTAGTTTTATTTATTATTAGGATTTATGTTATTGGAGACTATATTATAGGATTTGGCTATTATCATGTCAAGAACTATTCAAATTTTGGGTCTAGGACATAGAAGAGGTTAAAAGAGTGCATTTGATTAAACTTAATAAAAATCATGATTTTATATGTAGAACTTCATATAAGAATGAATCATACTGAGAAAGTACTATTATGTAACTACACACAGATTTAGTCCTAGGTATTTTATTATTCTATTTTTATCCCCTTTACTATTCTTTTTTTTTGTTAATGTATATATGTGATATAGCTAACCAGTATTTTTGCAATTAGTAAAGGCCATGATCTTAATAAATATATCTTATAACAAGTTATATTTTTGCTCTAAGATTCTTCAAAAACATGTAACCACATTAGGAATAAATTATAGTTTCTTTGTATGGATTTGCCAATGGAATTTACCCTACCATAGAGTTGTATTATTGAACAGCTTTAAAGAAAAACTTTTTTTTTTTTTATGAAATCTATCATGCATGAAAAACAGTGTACAGTCATAGAGGTATCCACTCTACACGTTAAGAAACAGAACATCCCCTGTACCTTAGAAACCTCCTGTTTGTCCTCTGTAATCACATCCTTCTCAACTGCTGTGTGTTGAATTAATTGACCACTTAGTTACTGTTTGCACTCTTCAACCTGCTCTGTGCTGGAGTAGGCTGACCCATGAGGACTAGGCACAAGCTCCTTTTTCCAGTGGACTTGACTTTGTTTAACCATTGAGAGCCCCTTGTAATATCATTGTCAAGTCTTACATCAAGATTATACTGCTTTCATTTTTTGAAATTTGTACATAATCTTTTAGTTATGCCTGGAAAGTTCTGTGTAGAACTGGTATTATTATTATTTTTTGTATGCATTTGCTAAATACTTTGTAGAAACCATTAGATTCTGGATTTTTTAATGAGTTGTAATAACTATACAAGTATTCAAATTTTATATTTTTTCTGTACCAGTTATATTTTATAGAACAATACTATTTACAAACTTATTGGAAAAATTATAATTATCCCACTTTCATGTCTATATTTATGTGCAGTGATGTGCTATTTCTCAATACAATGCTTGGATTTCTCTTTTTTTTCCTAAACACTCAAAAATGATTTAATTATCTCAGTAGTCCACTTATTTTCTTTTGCCTTGCTGTCCTTCATTTTCTGCTTAGTCTCTATTTTCTTTTTCTATAATTTCTGCTTTATTCTTTACTACTTTTTTCTTTGAAGTTTAGTTAAGTTTAATGTCTTGCCTATTTCCTTTGCATTAATGCTGAGATAATTGGTTTCAAGATTGTATTAATTTTTTTTTTCAAATGGAATTTGGACTCCACCTATGCTGCTAGTCACCACTTTTTCTGTATCTTACAAATATGATACTCTGTAACTTTATATGACAGAGGAGCCTGGCAGGCTAGACGATGGTGTCTGTAAAAAGTTGGACAGAAATCACTTCCTTTGTCTTTCTAGTTCTTCCATTGTTTGTTGTTGTTTAGTCACTAAGTGGTGTCCAACTCTTTTTGACTCGATGGACTGTAGCCCGTCAGATTCCTCTGTCCATAGGATTTCCCAGGCAAGAATACTGGAGTGGGTCTCCATTTCCCTCTCCAGGGAATTGTCCAGACCCAGGGATCAAACGTGTGTCTCTTGAGTCTCCTGTATTGGCAGGTGGATTCTTTATCACTGTGCCACCTGGAAAGCCCATGGGATGTGCATAGGTTGCTAATGCTGGCAGTTTCAGACTTGCATGTGGAAAGGATGGTTTGTAAGAGCAGTCTCCATATCTGGTGTCATCACTAGGATAATTATCTCAGGTAATTTTCATAGCGAAGATGGTGCTTTTCTTGTTTTCATGTTTCTCTAATTAACATTGTTTGACACATAAATTTTGATATTTGCTTGTATATCAGATATTCCTATATTCCATAAATTTATTCCAAGTTCTTTTAAAGAAAAAATTAAGGCAGTGGATATATATATATATATATTCTTATATATTCACATAAATAAAAACATACACAAGTAAATATATATACAATGTAAGTACATGTGTATGTTGTTGTTTAGTTGCTAAGTCGTATTTAACTCTTTGTGACTCCATGAACACACCATGAAGCCCACCAGGCTTCCCTGTCCTGTGCTGTCTCACCAAGTTTATTCAAACTCATGTCACTGAGACAGAGATGCCATTCAAGCATCTCATCCTCCGTCGCCCCCTTCACCTCTTGCCCTCAATTTTCCCCAGCATCAGGGTCTTTTCCAAAGAGTTGGCTCTTTGTATCAGGAGGTTAAATTATTGGAGCTTCAGCTTTAGCACCAGTCTTTTCAATGAATATTCAGGGTTGATTTCCTTTACGATTAACTGGTTTGATCTCCTTGCTTTCCAAAGGACTCTCAAGAGTCTTCTCCAGCACCACAGTTCAAAAGCATATATTCTTTGGCACTCAGCCTTCATTATCGTCCAGCTCTCACATCCAAACATGACTGCTGGAAAAATCACAGTTTTGACTGTACAGACCTTTGTTGGCAAACTGATATCTCTGCTTTTTAATACACTGTCTAGGTTTGTCACAGATTTCCTTCCAAGGAGTAAGCATCATTTCATTTTGTGGCCTCAGTCATCATCCACATTGTGTAGGTACATGATTTTATACATTTATATGATTTAATATACTTAAATGATTCTTTTATACATTTATAGCTAAAAAAACTAGTGCCATATGCTGTTTGAATAAATTAGGCTGTGATAAATATCATCACAATGAATATTATTGGAAGTACCTACATTAATAGAAGACTAGCTTCAGCCATTTCCTTACATTATATCATAGGGAAATGCTATGGATCATTCCATAATGATTTTGTGCTTATATATATATAGAGAGAATTGTATTTTAAGAGCAAAACCAATACAGTATTATAAAGTAAAATAAAGTAAAAATAAAAATTAAAAAAAAAGAATATTGTATCCAAAACACCATAAACAATTATATTTCTGAGAATCAACAAAAGAAGACAGAAGAGATAAAACAATTATTTATTGTTTCTCTGGTAAAAGTTGTTGTGTGTTTCAGTTATAAATTTTCATGAAATCAATGGTTTGGAGGACAGTATCATTCTCATAATATCCTTAAATGCTTGTTTCACCTGCTGGTTCCATAAGGTATAAATAAATGGGTTCAGCATAGGAGCCAAGGAGGCATCAAGTATAGCAACCCCCTTTGTCAAAGCAATCCTTTCCTTCGCTGAGGTTTTCACATACGTGAAGATGCAGCTTCCATAGAGGGATTGAGACAACATCATATTGGAGAAGCAGACTGAAAAAGCCTTTTTCATTTGTTGAGCAGAGATTCTCAGAATTGATCTGAGGATATAGAAGTAGGAGAGGACGCTCAAGGTGGACATGAGCGTCAGCACAGCTAAAACAAAACTCAAGAGCTCTAGTGTGCTGGTGTCTGTGAAGGAGAGTTCCAATAAAGGAAAGGAATCACATGTGAAGTGGTAAATGACATTAGAGTCACAGAAATCCAGCTGCAGCCCCAAGGTCAGTGGTGGAAAGATCACTAAGAATCCAGCCAGCTAAAAGCCGCCTACAAGCTGGTAGCAGATCTTGTTACTCATGATGGTTGTATAATGCAGAGGTTTGCAGATAGTCATGTAACTATCATAGGACATAGATGCCAGGAGAAAAAACTCTTGAACTGAATAGAATCAAGAAAAATAGCTGAGCTACACAAGTGTTATAGGAGATAGATTTGTCTCCAGTTAGAATGCTCATCAAAAATCCAGGGATACAGACAGAAGTAAATGATATTTCTAAGAAGGAGAAATTCTTGAGGAAAAAATACATGGGAGTCTTCAGATGGGAATCCAGCAGTGTAAGAATGATGATAGTCAGATTTCCACAAACACTCAGCACATATGTGAGAAATGAAGAAAATCACAGCTTGTATTTCTATATTATCAGTCAGACCCAGTAGGATTAAATCTGTCACTGATGATCTGTCTCTCACTTCTGGCTGTTGATTTTTGGCAAATCTTGTGGCATAATCAAGACAGACAACAGTAAATGGGTTAGACAAGCATAAATATTAACATCTTCTTTTTAAAGTAATAATTGTGTCTTCACCAAAATTATGTACATTCTTCATTTCTTCCAGTTTCATTATTCATCTTAGATTTGTGTCTTTTGTTTAATATAAGTCTTATTACTCTGCATAATGTCCTTTGATTTCTTGCTACATGTTCACTCTGCTTTCATTTACCATAATTGCTACTTGGGAAATCTAGTGATTGAACATGAGCTCTTCTCATGCTTCACAGTTGAGCTAACATGGAGAGAACCTTACTCTTTTGTTATTCAAGCTTTTTAGGATAAAAAGTACTAACTGATGATGGCAATAATTGGTCAACCCAAATCTAATTAATATAGGTCAGTGACATTCTGATTGCTCTCTGAGAAAATAGCCAATCATACACTTACTTGTTCATATATTTCCCATTTCTTCTAAAAATTAGAGTATAAGTCATTCTAATGCTGTATTTAGAACATTTATGTATATTAAAATGATTTATATAAATAACATAAAATATTTTGTAACCAAAAACTTATATCATTTTCACATATATTAATGAGGCCTCTGAACACCCAAATTTCTTTTTGCATTACTCAACATGAAAATTTAAGTTCATGTTTTTACTTATTGGTTCCAGGCATATGTGTAAGTCACTTCAATAGTGTCTGACTCTTCACAACCCTATGGACTGTAGGCCACCTGGCTCCTCTATCCGTGGGATTATCCAGATAAGAATACTGGAGTGAGTTGCCATGCTCTCCTCCAGGGTATCTTCACAACCCAGGGATCAAACCCTCGTCTCCTGCGACTCCTGCATTGCAGGTGGATACTTCACTGCTGAGCCACCGGGGAAGCCCTCATGGTTTCATAATGCCTAATAATTCCTTTTGAAAATCTACCAAATAATGGTATCAAGCAACATGTTCACAAAATATGCTAATGATCTCTAAGAATGATTCACAAGTGAATTTAGATGAGAAATGCACAAATACTTTACAAGTATCTAAGCGACTTAGCAGCAGCAGCAGCAGACCTATTGTGGACACCAACACCAAGAGTATCCACATGTCCTTCTAAAGTATAAGTGTAATTTAAGGAAAGCAACCTATGCTGCACATATTTCTGCTAATTGCCATTGAAAGTGCTAAAATCTAGAAATCATCATTTAAACTTCTCAACTATTTAGATTGTTGACTTTAACTTTAATATTAATATGCATATATATTTATGTGTATTCTTATGTATTCATATATATGAGAGATATAGGCATCAGAGAATCAATGCTATATAACATATAAAAGCTGAAAACATATGAAAATAAATTGTGAATACTTACATAAAATTGATCATAAATCACCATTTAAGGTTCTCAACTATTTAATTATCAATATGCTATTACATTAATATGTATGTATATTTATGTGTATACATATATATTCATGTGTATGAGAGACAGGCAGCAATCAATGTTATATAAGATATAAAAGCTGAGCATCCTATGAAAATAAGTTGAGAATATTTATTGTCAAGTGCTTGATGGTTAGATTAATTATTTAAAGTGATATATTTGATTCTCTTAAATCAGAAATGATCAATCATAGATATATTTCCTTCCCTCCAACAGAGCTATAAATCCCTCATAAATACCTTTTTATCCCATCTCCAAATACCTAATGAGATATTTTCCACATATCTTTTCCCAACATTGTCCAAAAACCTGGAATCTTGAAATATTTTACCTGTCATATTGACATAAATCTCTAAATGAAAGTTTACTGCTATTAATGCTGCAAATTTGAGAATATTTCTTTAATAGGCTTCTCTGATATTTTGAGGTAGGTGGGCATATCCATTTATTTTCCTTTGAAAAGGAGTCAACTTAGCACCTTTAATGTGCTTTGCTACATATAACTTCATAAATATTCCTTGAGACAAATTTTTAATGACTTTTGGGGTAAACAGCAATAGGGCACTAATGAATAATGTACAAGATCTGCTTTGGCAATCATGTTTTAATTGGTTGATCACGGGACCTATGGCGCAAGGGAAGTTTGAGGAATTCATGCAGCTGGATGTTAGCCAATATTGGAGGAGAACTGAGGCTAAGCAAACCAACACGCTCTGATTTTTATTTTTATATGATCTAAGCATGATTCTTAAATGGTGTGCAGAAATCTGTTTAATGTGAAAAATAAGGTACAGAACGATTAAAGAAAAACAACAGGTTCCATGGGCTGTGGAACGTTAAAATTACGAGGACTTTTTAAGATAGAGCATTGAGCAAATATTTCTTTAGAATGAATTTGTCTTTCAATACTTGAGCAAAGTCACTAAAATTAGAAGCACATCAGATTTCACTTTTACATTTGCTTATTTCTTCTGACTTCTGAGTATGAAATCCAAGACACATTTATATAAAGAATATATATGTAATGTATATCAAAACTATTCTTTATGGGTTCACAAAGAGTTGGACAGTATTGAGTGACTAAGCACACACATACATAACTATTCTTTCCAGGTGAGCACATTAAGTGCAGTTTATCCCACTGTGACCAAATTCAGTGTTATCACACACACACAGTGAGCTATCTGAAGAATGGCCACCTAATGTCAACAGTAGAAATAATATCTGGGCTGTGGGATTTTGGATCATTTTAATTGTGTGGTTTTGTGTGCTTTTTTTCTATCAATATAGAACTATCAATCCCCCCCCAAAAAAGAAATATGCATTAATGTAATATCTTCTTAATGAACATATAAGTAAAATCTATTCAATAACTTTTTTTACAATCAATAATAACATTTTAGTACTAGAAGTCTAATCAATGTTATTAAAATACATCACAATGACAATGTCAAATATAACATGAATAAAAACATCACAACGTGTATCTTTATCTTTCCACTTCAAAGAACTTGTTTTGCCGTCATGTGATCTTACTTTTAAGAAAATCTACTTGAAGTTTATATTTATTTTGAAATATTTACCTTCACTGGTAAGTGTTCTTAACAAATTATAATACACATTGTTGATACATCTTTTAACACATTCTAATTTTGGAAAATTTCCCTTGACACTTAGTAATATATTATTAGTTCCCTTGTCACAAAGTAATATTTAAGCATTCAAAGTGAGCATATGCATTTATAATAGTTACATAGTTGAATACCATTTTGATGTTCAGTTGCTCAGTTTTGTTGGTCTATGTGACCCCAGTGACTGCAGCATGCCAGGTTTCCTTGTCCTTCACCATCTCCTGGAGCTTGCTCAAGCTCCATAATCAACCAAATTATTACTTTGGGGTATTATGAATGATCAAAAATTTCTAAAATTAAATCATGTATTAGAATAAGTCACACACATACATTTTTATATAATTGTTCTATTTCATTTTGAATGTAGATTCTACAAATGAAATTACTTTTCCTTCTTAAAATTTTCATACATATTCCTATACAATTGTTTGTATTTATCTCATATGTTTATAAGAATGGCTATTTTACCATAAGCTCAGTGCTACAGGATAGTTTAAACTAATATCAATGTTGTAAAGAAAAAAATGTCTGGGTGTTTGTTTCTGAATGGATATTCTATTTTGGTAATATATTATTGATTTCATAATTTTAATTAAGGTCATTTACCCTTCAGTGTGATGTTTACCAAGTCATGTCTTCATGATGAAATTTGAATATGAGATATAAAGCCCCATGTACTTGGTAGAAGTGGCTTATTCATACTGATAGGGCTCATTATTGTAAAATAGAATTTTATGGTAATATGAAAATCTGAAAAATTGGTAAAAAGAGGTACACAAAAAAGAGAAATATCACAAACATTTAGTTCTAAGGGGTAAACTGAGAAATAAAGCACTAAATAAGGGAAGAGAGAAGAAATAAATGTAGTTCTTCAATAAAAATCAAGACATTGAGAAGTTGGATAAATTTGTGCCCATCACTGATTAGTCAGAGCTGGTTTTTAGGGGAAGAGGAACCTCATCATGTATCTGCTTGTCTGGTTTAAAGCAAACCATAGCAGCAAAAATACAAGAAAAAAGCAATGATATTCATTTTATATACCAATCTGTTTTCTAACGTACTGTTTCATTAGTATATACTTGCTAAGAATGTGTTTACCTCTACATGAAAATTTAAGCACTGAAAACTTTTTTTAAAAAATCAAATTATTTTTATTTATTTTTGACTGTGCTGGGTCTTTGTTGCTGACTGTGGGCTTTTCTCTAGTTGGGGCAAGCAGGGAATACTCTTTGTTGCAGTGTCCCGGCTTCTTACTGCAGTGTTTTCTCTTGTTGCAGAGCATGGGCCTTAGGCGTGGGAGTTTCAGTAGTTACTGCCCCCCCGGGCTCAGTAGTTGTGGCACAGGCGCTTAGTGGCCCCAGGGCAAGTGGGATCTTCCTGAACCAGGGATCAAACCTGTGTCCTCTGCATTGACAGGTGGATTTTTAAACAATGGAACACGAGGGAAGTCCCTGAAACCTTTTTAAAGGCGATTCTTTCACAATGGGTTTTACTACATGATCTTTTGACTCTGATTATTACGATTGCAAGTCTGATGAAGCATGACACTTGGACAAGGCAAAGGGCCAATTCTTTCCTTTCATAAATCTATCTGGTCTATGCTATCCTTTTAAGGTGGCTCAGACAGTAAAACATCTGTCTACAATGTGGGAGACCTGGGTTCGATCCCTGGTTAGGGAAGTACCCTGGAGAAGGCAATGGCAACCTACTCCAGTATTCTTGCCTAGAAAATCCCATGGACGGAGGAGCCTGATGTCCATGGGTTCGCAAAGAGTCGAACATGACTGAGCAACTTCACAACAATCCTTTTAAGAGTATCTGTAAGTGGCTATTACCTTAGGAAGTGCTTCTATCTCTGGAAGTAGACATGTTTTCCATACAACCAAACTGGCAAAATGAAGTTGGCTGAAATAAAATCGAGTGGTTACTCCAAAACTACTTCTCATTGTCAAGCAGGATTTTCTGCCATCTCCACCTACGTCTCAGTTGACAATGTGACCCAGACTATGTGACTGAAATTAATCACTATAACAATAATAATAATAAATGTTAACATTATTGCACCATTACTCAATTACTAGCAGTTTTAGATGCTTAAACTATATGTAACATAACAAATCTATGATTAAACAGAATTACTGACTTTCCTTTGCATGTGAAAATTTTGCAACCAAGAGAATTCAAGCTACAAACGACAAAACTAGAGGCAAATCTAGACAACTTAATTCTAGCATATATATATATATATATATATATATATATATATATATATATGCAGCATCCTATGGCTATGAAACATAGTTCATGGTCAGGGATCAAAGAGATGATTCTTTAATTGACATCTACTCAGAGGGGTATCAATAAGCTTCTTCCAACTGATACTTCTATTGAACTGAGTGTCAGGGAGTCTTGCTTTTTATCATGAAGTGAAAAGGATGAACTGAAGTCTACAAGGAACTGTACTATCTCTTATGTGATGAAGAACAATTTATTCTGGAAGAAGGAAACAAAATTAAACCAAATGAAGATAGATTAAAATCTTTAACAGAGAAAAAGGGAAACATTTGAGAGAAATTATGAGCAATAAATAGTCATGGGATAAGCGAATCTATCTTTCCAGCTCCTGAGTTAAGCAGAATTTTCTGGGATCCTACAAATCTTCCTGAGTTTTTTGTTCTAGATCTTATTTCCCCCTTAACTTCATTTTACTTTTAATGTTTATTTGGCAAGCAATATAATCTCACATAATATATTGGTCAAATCTTATAAAAGTTTATTAGAGATACCAATAGAGAAAAAATACTATTAGCTAGTATTTGTATGTGCGAAGTAAGATTCTCATAATGGAAAATATTTCCAAGCCAAATACTGCCATCTCTGTATATAACTACCTTCTAAAAATCTGTTTACATGATATTGCAATTTCTTTAAGTATTAGCTCTATAAAAGTTCTGTATTCAAGAAATTTTTATTAAAGAAATAGTTTCTGCATTATTTTTCTTATCTAAATTCTCATACAATGAATTGCTAAAAACAAATATAAATGTAGAAAAGTATTTTTCCATTACTAATCTGTTGTCCTGATGACAAATACATAGAATATTTTAAAATTTTTATGTAGAATGTAAGTAAATTGTAACTTAAATTTCGTGCTCAAATTATTATTTTTCCACATTGCCTAACTCCTATATTACTTAGTTATTTGTACACCTTTATGACTGAGTTTCCTCTATCTCACTTGATGAAAATCATTAGAAGTATAGTATGTGTAAATATACAGAGAGAGACATATATATGATTATATACACATAGAACACATATATACGTATTTGCATGCTTCTAGAGACATGAGTAAGTACTTTTGAATTTAGACATATATGAATTAATAGTAATTTTATTCTGCTCAAGTATTTTAGGTGATGTTTAATGTCATGCATGTCATTTGAAATTAATAAATGGAGCTTCTCATGTAGCACTAGTGATAAAAAGCTTGCCTGCCAATGCAGGAGTTTTAAGAGATGTGGGTTCAAACCCTGGGTTACGAAGATCTCCTGGAGGATGGCATGACAACCCTCTCCAGTATTCTTTCTGGAGAATCACCTGGACAGAGAAGCCTGGCGGGCTACAGTTTGCTGGGACGCAAAGAGTCGGACGTGAATGAAGCGACTTTGCACTCACACACATGTTAATATATGAAGGGCCTTTAGTTCTAAATTTAAGCTTATAATATGAAATTGCATAAGAACATTCCGAAATAATACTGTGATAAGTTTATACAAGGAAGATTTACAATAAGAATATTAAGTTCAAAATAGCCTAAACAATACTGTTTCTATAAAGAAATAGAATAAGGTAGAATATATATCAGAAAAGATATTATTCACTGGTTCTATAGTTAAAATTGTATTTGTTTTAGTTAAAATTTAAGTCAGGTCACTGTTTTGAGAACAGCATCTTTCTTACAACATCCTTAACCGCTTGTTTTACTTGCTGGTTCCGTAAGGTATAAATAAACGGATTGAGCATAGGAGCTACAGAGGTATTGAGCATAGCTACTCCCTTTGTCAAAGCAACCCCTTCCTTTGCTGAGGTTTTCACATACATGAAGATGCAACTTCCATAAGAGATTGAGACAACAATCATATGGGAGGAGCAGGTTGAAAAGGCCTTTTTTCTTTGTTGAGCACAAGGGATTCTCAGGATTGTTCTGAGAATGTAGGAGTAGGAGAGGATTACCAACATCAAGGTAGACATGAGCATCAGCACAGCTAAAACAAAGCTCATGAGTTCTAGTGTGCTGGTGTCTGTGCAGGAGATTTGCAGTAAAGGAGCAGAATCACAGGTGAAGTGGTCAATGATATTGGAGTCACAGAAATCCAGCTTCAGCCCTATGGTCAGTGGAGGAAAGATCACCAAGAATCCAGCCAGCCAAGAGCCGCCTACAAGCTGGTAGCAGATCTTGTTACTCATGATGGTTGTATAATGCAGAGGTTTGCATATAGCCACATAACGATCGTAGGACATAGATGCCAGGAGAAAAAACTCTGTTGAACCAAGAAGGATAAAGAAAAAGAGCTGAGCTGCACAAGCATTATAGGAAATAGATTTGTCTCCAGTTAGAATGCTCATCAAAAATCTAGGGTTACAGACAGAAGTAAATGAGATTTCTAAGAAGGAGTAATTCCTGAGGAAAAAATACATGGGCGTCTTCAGATGGGAATCCAGCAGTGTAAGAATGATGATAATCAGATTTCCACAAACACTCAGCACATATGTGAGAAACAAAAAGAAAAAAATCAAAGCTTGTATTTTGGGATCATCAGTCAGACCTAGAAGGATGAACTCTGTCACTGATGTTCTGTTTCTCATTTCTGGTGGCTGATTTTTGACAAATCTTACTGGCAGATACAAGACAGTAATAAATTGATTAGATAAGCATAAATGTCTGCACCTGTTTTTCAAGTAATAATTTTATTTTCACAAAAAGTTTCTGGACTTTTATATTCACTTTCCCAATTTTATTATACATCTTAGGAGTGTTTCTTTTGTTTAATATTAGTCTCATCTGTAGGATGTAATGTCCTCTGATCCTTACCTCATGTCTATTGTGTCTTCATTTATTACTCTTGTTACCTGGAAAATCTAGTGATTGAACATGAACTCTTCTCATGCTTCATTGTTAAGCTAAAATAAAGAGGAAATTATGTTCTCAATTTGTCTTTTCCAGGCATTAAAACTCTGACTGATAATGGAAATCAGCGATCAGCCTAAACTTAATTAATATTTCATAGGGAAAATTCTAAATGTTCTTTTGGAGAAGTAGTGAATACTACCTCTGTTATTTATTACCCTTTTTAAAAAATACAAATATCAAGTCACTATAATGTATTATAGACTTTTATTTATATCAAACTATGGTTTATATAATATTATCCATATTTTAAAACCCAGTAGTCCATTCAATTTCCAGAAGTTAGAATCACTTAACTCTTACCTTTATTCTTGATTTCTTAAAAATATGACTTTTCATGATATGCAATTAATGCAGTGACTTTTAATAGATTGTTTAAAAATTTCTAATAAAATAAGTTTTACAGATTAAGTTAATAGCTTAAACAATATATTTACAAATATGTTAATGAAGGACAGAAATACTCATAAAATTAAAATATGAAATATGCAAACACTTTGTATATGTCATTTAGAACTATCTTGGACATCCAGGCCAAGAATATGTATCAAGTTTTTGTAAAGTGTGATTATACCAAAATTAAGGAAAATGTGGTGTGTTTTACACATTGCTGTTAATGATAGAAATCACCATTTCAAATATCTTTATATTTCAGTTTATTGGTTTACCTATTGAATATATATGTAAGATAATATATTGTAATATTATTATATACACTGTTTGTAATTATATGTATCAGAGAAGAAGAGAATCACAACAGAGAGTCATAATCAATGCTTTATAATAAATAGAAGCATCAGATTAAAATAAACAGAATACTTACATATGGTCAAAAGACTGATGATTTGTGTGACATATTGAGTACAAGCTAATGTGCTCAGTTAAGATAAATGAAAAGAAAAGTAGTAGTCTAATGCTTCATGGAGAAATAACTATTCTCCCTGTCTTTCCATAAATCTCTCTATTCTTCCATAAAACCCTTCAAGTTTCAGGAGCTAAATAGCTAATGGAGCAGTTTTCTCATATTATTCTTCACCATTTGTCCCAAATATGGAATCCTGAACATATCCCACCAGCTATCTTAGCAGCAACATTTTCATGTGAAAGCTAAAAATGAAAAACATTTGAGAAATCTTTTGTAACAAGCTCTTCTGATATTTCACAGAAGGCCATTTCCATTTATTTTTCTTAGGAAAAAAGAAAACCTAGAAAATTTAAAGTGTTTTGTTACATAAATTTTTTTTTTTTTTGCTTCAGAAATATTCTTTGAGATAAATCCTTAATGACTTCTGGGAAAATAATAATAGGGCACTGATGAATCATGCACAAGATTAGCTTTGGTGAGTATCTTTTAATTGATATTATGGGACCTGTGTCCCAGGAGAAAGTTGAGAAAATTATCCAGCAGGGTGATGGTCAAGTATTTGGTGAGGTGGGAAGTGTAGTGAAAATAAGCCAACATTTCCTGATCATATTCTTATGATGGATATATCCTTCACAACATATGGTATATGTTTAAAATATGAAAGCAAAACAGACAGAAGACTATTAATGAAGAAAGACATGGTCTCATCATGTGTAAAATAACTTTAAAATTATTAAATCTCTTGAGTTGCATCATTTCAGCCATACTCCTTAAGAAGTACTTCTACTTTCATCAATTGAGCTAAATAACTAGTATACACCAAAATCAGAAACAACTGAAATTTCACCTTTATGTTTCTGTATTATTTCCAATGTATTGTCATAGAATCTAAGATACACTTTAATATTTACCAAAACTGCTCTTACTAATGAGCAAATGAGGCACAGTTCATTCCACAGTGAGTAAATACAATGTAGAAAAAGATAACTTCTTCAAAATGGCATCTTGTTGTTGAATATATCATATAGGTGAAAACTAAGATACTTAAATTACTTTTGTGTACCCAATAATGATACTTCAAAGCAGTCTTAATTAATAGTTGAATTATTAGATATTTTATCACCACTTTAAGTATAAATATAATTATAAAAACACAAAATGATGTTTTTCCATTTTAAAGAATTTGTCTTCATGTGATATATACATTACTTCAAGCACTTGATAATTAATAGGAAATCTTCATTTTAGCCAATAGTTAACCATTGGCTATGGGCTTCCCTGGTGGCTCAGTGGTAAAGAATATGCTTGTAAATGTAGGAAGGGTGGGTTCAGTCCCTGGGTTGGCTTCAAACCCTGAGTTGGGTTTTCCACATTGGATTTTTTTTTTTTAATTTCAATTTTTAATTAAACTTCACATTTAATTTCAACATTTCCATTCCTTCTAATTAAATGGTGTGAGATACTTACAATGATTGAAAATGGTAAAGGTGTGTGATTTATCTTTGAATTTACCTTATTTGAGTAACAATAATTGTGTTCTCTGATCCTTATATATGTATGTTAAATAGGTGTGTAAGCATCTTGCACTGTTCAGTAATTTCATGGACTAAGCTTTTTATGTTTACATACTTCTGACTATTTAATGTTAAAAATTTTCTGATGTTATGATATGGCCAAACAAAGGTCACTGCATGTGATATAAAAGCAGTTATCCCTAATATTTATCAATAATGATCTCATTAATAATTAATATTTAATAATTAGTCATAATTTCTGTTGACATCACTCACTGGAAGAAATCACCCACCAAACAGCTGCAGTTTCTCGCAATTCCAGTTTATTGTCTAACAAGAAGAGTATAACTTGGAAAAATATAGATAAATACTTCTGATGAAGCAGAGCTGGGAGAAAGTGATATGGACAACTTAAAATAATCTATTTTCACAGTAGAGGATAATTTTTTTCAAATATTTTTAACATAACTTATTCATATTTATTTAATTTATTAATTTTTAATTTTTATTTTATGTTGGAGTATAATTGATTAACAACGTTCTGTTAGTTTCAGGTGTACATCACAGTGATTCAGTTATGCATATACATGAATCTATTCTTTTTCAAATTATTTTCCCATTTAGGTTACTACAGAATAGTTAGCAGAGTTCACTGTGGTACAAAGTAGGTCTTTGGTGGTTATCTCCTTTAAACATAGCAGTGTGTACATGTCCATCCCAAACACTATCTGCAATCTGTTTTTTTCCCTTTACATATGTTGAATAGCTGACTCAATAGAAAAGGAAATAAGAGTAGGGAGGAGGCAGAGTTCTTTGGTAGAAATAATCATAAAGCATGGTTTTCTAAGCCTTGAATTTAGGTTCCATTCATTAACTGTGGGTTATTGTGAATTTTATTTTGAATCATTTATTCCTCATGTAGGATCTGAATAGCTATCTAGAGCTTTCAACTTGTCTTTTGAAATTAAAGACCAATATTAAAATCACACCTCAGAGTCTCCCTATGTTTGCCAACTGTGGAATTAATGATACATAGAGCTGGGAACATTATAGGGGGAAAAAGTAACAAATACAGAGAAATACTTTTGGAAGTAAAAAAGTGAAATATGAAAGGAGCTATAAAATAACTGTGAAATCTTTGACCACCCTATTTAATTTGAATTGTGTCCTCCTTTCCTTACAGTATATCAGTTTTGTTCATATTATTTTCACTTACTAAAATACAAAATAATTTAATTTTCAATTATGTTGACTGTTTGAAGTCTGTTCCTGCACTAGAAATAAACTCTACAATATCAAGAGGTTTTGTGTGCTTTGTTCCCTTCTGTATATCAACCATCTGAATCAATGGTTTGTGTTTATGTGTTGTTTATTTGTGGTTTCAGCTACAGATTTCATAATGATTAACCCACTCCAGTGTTCTTGCCTGGAGAATCCCAGGGATGGCAGAGCCTGGTGGGCTGCTGTCTGTGGGGTCACACAGAGTCGGAAATGACTGAAGCAACTTAGCAGCAGCAGCAGCAGTGCTTGACTGATGATAACATTGTTTTGGTGAAAACAAGTTGTTTTACCTACTGGTTCCTTAAGGTGTATATAAAGGGATTCAGCATGGGAGCAACAGAGCTATTAAGTACCGCTAACCCCCCTTTTTAAAACATATAAATTTATTTATTTTAACTGGAGGTTAATTACTCAAAGCCACACCTTCTTTAGCAGATGTCTTGACATACACGAAAATATAATTCCTGTGAGAAATGGAAACCACAATCATATGAACAAGTAGAGAAGGCCTTTTTCCTTTGCCTGGCAGAAGGGGTCTTCAGAATTGTTCTAAGGATGTGTAAAAGAGAATCACCAAGGCTAAAGTTACCATGAGTGTGAATGCTGCTAAGAAAAATGTCATAAGTTCTAGAAACTTTGTGTCTGTGTAAGCAATCACTGCGAGCCGGCGCACTGAGCATAGGCGGCTGCGGGCTGGTGCACTGAGCGCAGCCAAGAGGAGCTACTGCATGTCTGAGGTCAGGGGCAGCGGCCTAGAGTGCCAGGCTGCGACAGTGCAGGAACGACCAAGAGGACATACCCTGCGTCCAAGGTCAGGGGCGGCCAAGAGGAGCTACCCTGCGTCTGAGGTCAGTGGCGGCCAAGAGGAACTACCCTGCATCTGAGGTCAGGGCAGCGGCCGGGAGAGCCACCCATGCCTGAGGCCAGGGCCGGTGGCCGGGAGGAGCAACCCGAGGAATGGGGGCTGTGCAGACACAGGAGGGCCAAGAGGAGCTATCCCACATTGAAGGTCAGGAACGGCGTCAGTAAGCAGATACTGATCGTCCAAGGTAAGGAGCAGCGGCTGTGCTTTGCTGGAGCAGCTGTGAAGAGATACCCCACGTCCAAGGTAAGAGAAACCCAAGTACAATGGTAGGTGTTGCAAGAGGGCATCAGAGGGCAGACACATTGAAACCATACTCACAGAAAACTAGTCAATCTAATCACACTAGGACCACAGCCTTGCCTAACTCAATGAAAGCAAGCCATGGTGCAGGACAACCCAACCCAGGCAGGTCATGGTGGAGAGGTCTGACAGAATGTGGTCCACTGGAGAAGAGAATGGCAAGCCACTTCAGTATTCTTGCCTTGAGAACCCTATGAACAGTATGAAAAGGCAAAATGATAGGATACCAAAAGAGGAACTCCCCAGGTCATTAGGTGCCCAATATGCTACTGGAGATCAGTGGAGAAATAACTCCAGAAAGAATGAAGGGATGGAGCCAAAACAAAAACAATACCCAGCTGTGAATGTAACTGGTGATAGAAGCAAGGTCCGATGCTGTAAAGAGCAATATTGCATAGGAACCTGGAATGGCAGGTCCATGAATCAAGGCAAATTGGAATTGGTCAAACAAGAAATGGCAAGAGTGAACGTCGACATTCTAGGAATCAGAGAACTAAAATGGACTGGCATGGGTGAATTTAACTCAAATGACCATTATATCTACTACTGCGGACAGGAATCCCTCAGAAGAAACGGAGTAGCCATCATGGTCAAAAAAGAGTCCGAAATGCAGTACTTGGATGTTATTTCAAAAACGAGAGAATGATCTCTGTTCGTCTCCAAGGCAAAACATTCAGTATCACAGTAATCCAAGTCTATGCCCCAACCAGTAACGCTGAAGAAGCTGAAGTTGAACGGTTTATGAAGACCTACAAGACCTCGTAGAACTAACACCCCAAAAAGTTATCCTTTTTATTATAGGGGGCTGGAATGCAAAAGTAGGAAGTCAAAAAACATCTGGAGTAACAGGCAAATTTGGCCTTGGAATGCAGAATGAAGCAGGGCAAAGACTAATAGAGTTTTGCCAAGAAAATGCACTGGTCATAGCAAACACCCTCTTCCAACAACACAAGAGAAGACTCTACACATGGACATCACCAGATGGTCAACACCGAAATCAGATTGATTATGTTCTTTGCAGCCAAAGATGGAGAAGCTCTATACAGTCAACAAAAACAAGATCAGGAGCTGACTGTGGCTCAGATCATGAACTCCTTATTATCAAAGTGAAGTCATTCAGTTATGTCCGACTCTTTGGGACCCCATGGACTGTAGCCCACCATGTTCCTCCTTCCATGGGATTCTCCAGGCAAGAATACTGGAGTGGGTTGCCATTTCTTTCTCCAGGGGATCTTGCCGACCCAAGGATCGAACCCTGGTCTCCCGCCTTGCAGGCAGACGCTTTAACCTCTGAGCCACCAGGGAAGCCCTCCTTATTACCAAATTCAGACTCAAATTGAAGAAAGTAGGGAAAACCGCTAGCTCATTCAGGTATGATTTAAATCAAATCCCTTATGATTATACAATGGAAGTGAGAAAGATTTAAGGGCCTAGATCTGATAGAGTGCCTGATGAACTATGGAATGAGCTTCGTGACATTGTACAGGAGACAGGGATCAAGACAATCCCCATGGAAAAGAAATGCAAGAAAGCAAAATGGCTGTCTCAGGAGGCCTTACAAATAGCTGTGAAAAGAAGAGAGGCGAAAAGCAAAGGAGAAAAGGAAAGATATAAGCATCTGAATGCAGAGTTCCAAAGAATAGCAAGAAGAGATAAGAAGGCCTTCTTCAGCGATCAATGCAAAGAAATAGAGGAAAACAACAGAATGGGAATGACTAGAGATCTCTTCAGGAAAATTAGAGATACCAAGGGAACATTTCATGCAAATATGGGCTCAATAAAGGACAGAAATGGTATGGACCTAACAGAAGCAGAAAGTGTGAAGAAGAGGTGGCAAGAATACACAGAAGAACTGTACAAAAAAGATGTTCAAGACCCAGATAATCATGATGATGTGATCACTAATCTAGAGCCAGACATCTTCGAATGTGAAGTCAAGTGGGCCTTAGAAAGCATCACTACGAACAAAGCTAGTGGAGGTGATGGAATTCCAGTTGAGCTATTTCAAATCCTGAAAGATGATGCTGTGAAAGTGCTACACTCAATATGCCAGCAAGTTTGGAAAACTCAGCAGTGGCCACAGGACTGGAAAAGGTCAGTTTTCATTCCAATTCCAAAGAGGGGCAATGCCAAAGAATGCTCGAACTACCGCACAATGCACTTATCTCACATGCTAGTAAAGTAATGCTCATAATTCTCCAAGCCAGGCTTCAGTAATACATGAACCATGAACTCCCTGATGTTCAAGGTGCTTTTAGAAGGGGCAGAGGAACCAGAGATCAAATTGCCAACATCCGCTGGATCATGGAAAAAGCAAGAGAGTTCCAGAAAAACATCTATTTCTGCTTTGTTGACTATGCCAAAGCCTTTGACTGTGTGGATCACAAGAAACTGTGGAAAATTCTGAAAGAGATGGGAATACTAGACCACCTGACCTGCCTCTTGAGAAATCTTATGCAGGTCAGGAAGCAACAGTTAGAACTGGACATGGAACAACAGACTGGTTCTAAATAGGAAAAGGAGTATGTCAAGGCTGTATATTGTCACCCTGCTTTTTAACTTATATGCAGAGTACATCATGAGAAATGCTGGACTGGAAGAAACACAAGCTGGAATCAAGATTGCCAGGAGAAATATCAGTAACCTCAGATATGCATATGACACCACTCTTATGGCAGAAAGTGAAGAGGAGCTAAAAAGCCTCTTGATGAAAGTGAAAGAGGAGAGTGAAAAAGTTGGCTTAAAGCTCAACATTCAGAAAACGAAGATTATGGCATCCGGTCCCATCACTTCATGGGAAATAGATGGGGAAACAGTGGAAACAGTGTCAGATCTTATTTTTTTGGGCTCCCAAATCACTGCAGATGGTGACTGCAGGCATGAAATTAAAAGACGCTTACTCCTTGGAAGAAAAGTTATGACCAACCTAGGTAGTATATTCAAAAGCAGAGACTTTACTTTGCCGACTAAGGTCCGTCTAGCCAAGGCTATGGTTGTTCCTGTGGTCATATATGGATGTGAGAGTTGGACTGTGAAGAAGGCTGAGCGCCAAAGAATTGATGTTTTTGAACTGTGGTGCTGGAGAAGACTCTTGAGAGTCCCTTGGACTGCAAGGAGATCCAACCAGTCCATTCTGAAGGAGATCAAACCTGGGATTTCTTTGGAAGGAATGAAGCTAAAGCTGAAACTCCAGTACTTTGGCCACCTCATGCGAAGAGTTGACTCATTGGAAAAGACTCTGATGCTGGTAGGGATTGTGGGCAGGAGGAGAAGGGGATGAAAGAGGATGAGATGGCTGGATGAAATCACGGACTGGATGGACGTGAGTCTGAGTGAACTCCGGGAGATGGTGATGGACAGGGAGGCCTGGCGGTGTTGCGATTCTTG
The DNA here is from genome assembly GCF_001704415.2 of Capra hircus. NCBI lineage: Eukaryota > Metazoa > Chordata > Mammalia > Artiodactyla > Bovidae > Capra > Capra hircus. The sequence goes on from NC_030812.1 coordinate 57,674,974, forward strand.
GGGTTGCAATGAGTCGGACATGACTGAGCGACTGAACTGAACTGAAGCAATCAGCAGCATAGGAGAAGAGTCACAGTGAAGTGATCAATGATGTTGGAATCACAGAAACCCAGCTGGTAGCCCATAATCAGGGTCGGGTGGAGGAGGGAAGATAATTAGGAAATGAACCAGCCAGGAGCTGATTACAAGCTGATTACAAGCTGGTTGCAGACTCTGTTACTCATGCTGGTTGTGTAATGTATAGGTATACTGATAGCCACATAATGATCATAGGACATCACTGGCAAAAGGAAAAACTCTGGAGGGCAGAATTAAAAAAACAAACAAACAAAAAAACCACTTGTGTCATGCAAGCATTATAGGAAATGATTGTGTCTCCTGTAGCAGGGCTGCTCAGAAACCTAGGAATACAGACTGTGGTGAATGAAATTTCTAAGAAAGTGAAATTCCTGAGGAAGCAATACTTAGGTGTCTTCAAACAGACACTGAATAGTTTTAACATGATGATGTTCATGTTTCCACTTACACTCAGTAAGGTGAACAACATAAAGAAGAATATTACAACTTGTACTTCTGGGCCATCTTTAAGTCCCAGAAGAATGAAGTCTCTGATTAATGCTTTATTTGGCATGACTAAACTCTGAATCCTGCAGGTCTGGAGGTAAAAATAAGAGTGGATATCAACTCCTTATATGATTTCAAATACATTTATAGCTCTCTTATTCTGTTCAAAGAACAATAAAACATGCATTAATAGGAAGTGACAAAATTTTATCCATCAGAATAATGCAAATTCTTATTAGAATTTGTCTAGTAGGGAAAAAAATTAATCTGTGTTTAATAACCTTAAAGTAAGCCAGAAAGAAAAACACCAATACAGTATACTAACACATATATATGGAATTTAGAAAGATGGTAATGATAACCCTGTATGTGAGGCAGTAAAAGAGACACAGATGTATAGAACAGACTTTTGGACTCTGTGGGAGGGAGAGGATGGGATGATTTGGGAGAATGGCATTAAAACATGTATACTATCATGTAAGAAACAAATCGCCAGTCTAGTGTCAATACAGGATACAGGAGGCTTGGGGCTGGTGCACTGGGATGACCCAGAGAGATGATATGGGGAGAGAGGTGGGAGAGGGGTTCAGGATTGGGAACTCACGTACACCCGTGGTGGATTCATGTCAATGTATGGCAAAACCAATACAGTATTGTAAAGGTAAAAAACAAACAAACAAACAAACAAAAACTTAGAGTTTAATCTCAGCTTTTGATAATTCCCTGCTGTATATTTTTGATTACTTATTAAAACACAGTGAGTTGTTTTTCACAGTCATAAAAATGAGTAATAATGATAAATACTTGGCGTACTTCACTGGGAAGTAGGCCATTGGGAAGATTAAACAAGTTACTAAGTATATAGTATTTCTGAAAACGTAATGTGCATAAAATTCTACATGCTAATTTTTCTATTCAAAAATTTATTTTTGATTTGGAATGTATTCTTTTTCTAAATAAGTTGTGATTTAGTCATAGTAAAAAGTTAAAGAGAAAATATTGTATTTATGAGCAATTCATTGAAATCAATTCTATTCTGCCTTTATGCAAAATTAACTCTATTCACTCTTCTTTAACTAAAGGTGATGTGAGCAAAATGTTAGCCCCTTGTTAGCCCAATGTTAGCCCATAAACAAAGTTACAAGGTAAAATTTCCTGTTGGACTCCTTAAATATAGTCAATCATTAAACAATTATAGAGATCATATTGTTTCCTATAAGACTATATACTTATGTCAGAAAGTTATTGCATGACAACCTTTATTAAGTTCTGCTTTCAAAAATAATAATTTGATAGCTGTATTGTTTATTAAACTAGTTTTGAAGGATGCAATAGGGAAAGAAAGTATATTAGAAGGAAGATAGTAACAGCAATGATAACAGTAATTAATTATACAACAAAGTATAATGAGTTTTATTATGTGTTATTGTCAATATTATTCATATTATAACAAAGATGTAAACAGCCTTTTACTCTGTGCCCAAAATGCTTTTGGTTGGTCCTTTTAAGAGACTCATTATGCAGATGAGGGAACTGACTGAAAAAATACTACCTGACTCCCTCCTCAGGCAAGTGTGATACATTTATGAGTTCAGCTCTGACAAATTTACAAAGCTATAGGCAGAGAAAATAATGCAAGAATTGATAGAGTGCCTTCATGCTGCATTTTAAAGAGAGTAATTTTAGACATATATGATTTCAAAAAGATAATTAATGATGTAGATAAAGAAAAAACACACTCACCTTTATGATAGTCAATAGAATCGAGTCATGGTTTAAACCTGAATATTTTTCTGATTATCAATAATAAGAGAAACATGATGTTTTAGGTAGAAAAGATTTCCTTCATTTTGACATATTTTACAAAATTAATTCACATTTGTGCACTCATGATTAAAAATTTAAATCTTTGGTTTGCATTTTCCTAGTCATAAACCAACCATTTTCAAATATCCAGTCTGTGAGGATGAAAAAATCCAGTCAGCAAACGTCCAAAAAATTGTTTTTGCAATTTAAATGTCATATGTTTTATGACTTTTCTGATATTGCTCAGTGATATAGGTTTCCCAAAATGCTTTTCTCCAACAGAAACTGACCCATTTAATATATTTTGAGTGTACTGTTACAGATGAGGGTTTTTTTTTTTTTTTTTTTTGAGGGAAACATAAAGAAAACTCTGAGGAAGAAAAACCAAGGCATCTATAATGCAATTAATCTTAGCTACAATTTTTAGTAAGGTTCCTTGGGAGCCATTAGGTATTGAAGGACTATAGAATTCTATCTATAATATTGGAGTTTGCAGGGAACAAAAGGAAAGACTGATGAAAAAATTATTTCTTGGTTATTTTTCAAATATTTTTCTGATCGTTGTTTTAAAAGAGAGACTCTCATTGACTCTCTTGCAAATTTTTGTGAGAAAAATGAATGTGTGGTAAAAATTTATTTGGAGCCTAGAAGAAATACCTTACCTATGTGGTTATATAGTACAAACAATGGTGAAAAGGTGTTTTTTGTTTTTGCTTTTCCTTTCTTTTTTAAATACAGCTGATGTTCTCTTTGGAAAAGGTCATACATTTTTAATGAGAGATTTAATAAAGTATTACAGATTTCTTCAAGTAAATATTTTGCATACTTGGATTTAGAAAGGAACAGATAAAATGTGTCACCAAAGATAGGGTGTATTAAACTTTAATTTTAGTTAAAATTAATTAACATAATGGTTTCTAGACTTCAATTAATGGTGTTATAGGGATGCCAGTCCACTTGGTCTGTGTTCTACCAAGCTAAAATAACAGCTGTTTTACTTTGCATGATAGGGAGTATTTGTAGGGCTGAATGTAATGATTATGGTAAATAGGGCTCTATTATCAGGCAGAGGTAAAGAAAAGATAACACCTAATAGTATGACTCTATCTGGAGTTCAGTTCACTTCAGTTCAGTTGCTCAGTCCTGTCCGACTCTGCAACCCCATGGACTGCAGCACACCAGGCTTCCCTGTACATCACCAACTCCTGGAGTTTATTCAAACTCATGTTCATTGGGTCGGGAATGCCATCTGACCATTTCATCCTCTGTTGTCCCCTTCTTCTCCCACCTTCAATCTTCCCCAGCAACAGAGTCTTTTCAAAATGAGTCAGCTCTTCATATCAGGTGGTCAAAGTATTGGAGTTTCAGCTTCAACATCAGTCATTCCAATGAACACTCAGGACTGATCTCCTTTAGGATGAGCTGGTTGGATCTCCTTGCAGTCCAAGGGACTCTCAAGAGTCTTCTCCAACACCACAGTTCAGAAGCATCAATTCTTTGGTGCTCAGCTTTCTTTATAGTCCAACTCTCACATCATACATGACTACTGGAAAAACTATAGCCTTGACTAGATAGACCTTTGTTGACAAAGTAATGTCTCTGCTTTTTAACAGGCTGTCTAAGCTGGTCATAGCTTTTCTTCCAATGAGCAAGGGTCTTTTAATTTCATGGCTGCAGTCACCATCTGCAGTGATTTTGGAGCTCAAAAGATAAAGTCTGCCACTGTTTTCACTGATTCCCCATCTATTTGCCATGAAGTGATGGGACCAGATGCCATGATCTTCGTTTTCTGAATGTTGAGCTTTAAGCCAACTTTTTCACTCTCCTCTTTCACTTTCATCAAGAAGCTCTTTAGCTCTTCTTCACTTTCTACCATAAGGGTGGTGTGATCTGCATATCTGAGGTTATTGATATTTCTCCCAGCAATCTTGATTCCAGCATGTGCATCATCCAGCCCAGCATTTCTCATGATGTACTCGGCATATAAGTTAAATAAGCACGGTGACAATATGCATCCTTGACACACTTCTTTTCCTATTTGGAACCAGTCTGTTGTTCCATGTACATTTCCAACTGTTGCTTCCTAACCTGCATACAGATTTCTCAAGAGGCAGGTCAGGTGGTCTGGTATTCCTCTCTTTCAGAACTTTCCACAGTGTTCACAGATTTATTGAATACAGGATTCCTTTTTCTAACGTCTGCTTGTTTAGGAAATGTATAATATAATGGATCAATAAATTAGCCACTTAGTGTTACCACCACTTTTGAAACCAAGTCTAAGCCAGGACAAGAAAACTTACATGTTTAGACCTTCTCCTTTTAATATTGAGTGAGTTCCTTGATCTCTTCAAGAAAATTAGAGATACCAAGGGGACATTTCATGCAAAGATGGGCTCGATAAAGCACATTTCAGCCAAAGGCTTTGACATAGTTAATAAAGCAGAAATAGATGTTTTTCTGGAACTCGTTTGCTTTTTTGAAGATCCAGCAGATGTTGGCAATTTGATCTCTGGTTCCTTTGCCTTCTCTAAATCCACCTTGAACATCTGGAATTTCACAGTTCACATATTGCTGAAGCCTGGCTTGGAAAATTTTGAGCAATACTTTACTAGCATGTGAGGTGAGAGCAATTGTGTGGTAATTTGAGCATTCTTTGCATTGCCTTTCTTTGGGATTGGAATGAAAACCTTTTTCAGTCCCATGGCCACTACTGAGTTTTCCAAATTTACTGGGATATTGAGTGCATCACTTTCACGTAATCATCTTTTAGGATTTGAAATAGCTCAGCTGGAATTCCATCACCTCCACTAACTTTGTTCATGGTGATGCTTCCTAAGGCCCACTTGACTTCACATTCCAGGATTTCTGGCTCTAGATGAGTGATCACACCATCGTGATTATCTTGGTCATGAAAATCTTTTTTGTACAGTTCTTCTGTGTATTCTTGCCACCTCTTCTTAATATCTTCTGCTTTTGTTAGCAAGGAGAGATAAGAAAGCCTGCTATTCATTATTGTTTTGTAATGCAATGGCTTATAGATAGCCACATAACGATCATATGGCATGACAGTCAAAAGAAAAAATTCTGTTGAGCCAAGGAATATGAAGAAAATGTCCTGGGCCATGCAAGAATTATATGAAATGGTCATATCCCCTGTTACAATGTTGACCATAAATCTAGGAATACAAACTGCAGTGAATGAGATTTCTAAGAAAGTGAAATTCCTAAGGAAGAAATACATGGGTGTTTTGAGGTGTGAGTTTAACAGAGTAAGGGTGATAACTGTCGTATTTTCAGTCACAGTCAGTATATATGTGCAAAATAGAAATAGAAAAATGAAAACATTTATCTCTGGATCATCTGTTAATCCCAGAAGAATGAACTCTTTCGCTGAGGTGTGATTTCTCATTTCTTATTGCTTACTTCTTCCTGGTCTGTAAATACAAACAAGAAACATGATTTAGTGAATACAGGATTCCTTTTTTCTAACGTCTGCTTGTTTAAGAAATGTATAATATAATGGATCAATAAATTAGCCACTTAGTGTTACCACCACTTTTGAAACCAAGTCTAAGCCAGGACAAGAAAACTTACGTATTTAGACATTCTCCTTTTAATATTGAGTGAGTTCCTTGATCTCTTCAAGAAAAATAGAGATACCAAAGGAACATTTCATGCAAAGATGGGCTCAATAAAGGACAGAAATGGTATGGACCTGACAGAAGCAGAAAATATTGAGAAGAGATGGCAAGAATACACAGAAGAACTGTACAAAAAAGATCTTCATGACCCAGTTAATCACGATGGTGTGATCACTCATCTAGAGTCAGACATCCTGGAATATGAAGTCAAGTGGCCCTTAGGAAGCATCACTATGAACAAAGCTAGTGTAGGTGATGGAATTTCAGTCCATCCTAAAGATCAGACCTGGGTGTTCATTGGAGGGTCTGATGTTGAAGCTGAAATTCCAATACTTTAGTCACCTGATGCAAAGAGCTGACTTATTTGAAAAGACCCTGATGCTGGGAAAGATTGAAGGTAGGAGGAGAAGGGGATGACAGAGGATGAGATGGTTGGATGGCATCACCGACTCAATGCACATGAGTTTGGGTGTTCTCCGGGAGTTGGTGTTAAACAGGGAGGCCTCGTGTGCTGCAGTCCATGGGGTCGCAAAGAGTTGGACATGACTGAGTGATTGAACTGAACTGAACGGATTCCCTTGAAAGGACTAATAATCATGTTTGTATAAGAAAAATATGTTTATCACATGTAGTTAACTTTCTTTTCAGAATTTGATCATATGGGTAAAGAAGTTGCATAATACTGTAAAATGTTTTAATGTTTGTTCAATCACCACATGTATAATGATTTTTCTGAAAATGAAATACTTTGAAATTTGTCTTTAAGAGTTATTTTCCACATTTTTCAATCTTAATGTCATTCTGGCTACATAATTAATAACTTACCAAAATATCAGAGCCATCAAAATTAATATGCATATACTCCTAAATAAACAAATTCAGAACTTAAGGATTTTCTTTTCTGAGTTAAACAATAATCTATTGCTTTTGAGAATAGATTCTTACAAGCAAAGTTAATTAATATAAATATAAATTGATTAGAAAATGGGAAAAATAAATGAGGTGAGAAAAGAAAAATATACTTACAATTATATAACCCCATGCGGTAGCAATTTTACTGTTCAACCCAAGTAAACTGTTGCTTTAATTTGAGTGTCGGTGTGGAATCTTTACTTATGGAGTATTTCATAGACTTCTCAACTTGTTTGTTTCTGCCTTTGATTTTTCTATGCAATAACATACTTACATAGTGCATTGGTGGAATTTGGCAGTATTATCCTGGCTGTGTAGAGTGAGGTGAACGTATTGAAGGATAAATCCAGCAGAAAATTTATTCCTAAATTGATGAGGCCCTAACAGAAAAGTGACAGTCCCAGGTGCTGATAGAAGGTGTTACATCCAAAAGACAAGCAAAGAGTTCAAGAGGTCCGCCAGGAAAGGGTTGGTGACATGGTGGCAGAGGTTCTGTGGCAGTCCCACATAGTCAGTTCATGTTGAGTCTGAAAGGATAAGACTTGGGTAATATTGCAAGATTTTTTACTGAGTAACAGTGTCTCTGATATTAGCTTGTTGTTTAGGAGGATAGCTAGAAGAACTGGAAATGGGAGAGGGTAACAGCGAAATGAACTTTTGTCCTGTGTTTAACTGGTTGCACAGCAGAACTAGAGACCAAGCTTTCCTGGAATGTGGGTCAGACTCTCAAAAAACTAAATAGATAATAGAAAAAGGGAAAGGAAAATAAAAAAGTGGGATCAGAGCAGTAGTTACTTTGGTGAAACAGGCAAATAAAGGGGATAAAGCTATGTATTTTGCTAGTTAATAAAGTGAAGCTCCTAGTTCCTAAGGAGCAAGCTCAAACTAATCTAGTAATATAATATATTACTAGGTTCTCAGTAACCTTTGTGAAAGAAAGATAGTTTAAATTTTTGTTTTACTTTGTTTGCCTTCCAGGCCAAAGACTATATTGACTAACTAGTGCTTCCAAAACAAACAGATTGCTTTTTTTCCTCAAAATAGTCACAGGGGATTGTTGCAGTGAAATAGAATTCAAATGTCTCTGGAGAGTGTCGGTGTGAATATTTCACCCTAAATTTAGCTGAATAATTTAAATAAGGTGTTCATGGGGAATAATTTAAAAAAAAAAGAAAAAGAAAAATGTCAGGGAGCAACTGCAAAGAACAACAGCAAGGAATTAGCAATCTTTGAAATTTTGGATTTCATATCATCCATGTAATTTTATTTTTCCTGAAATAAATGTTAACTGAAGTGATGTATTTCCATGAATGTAAACTTGTGAAGAAGCAGAAAATTGCAAGAGGAAAGTGCTACCAGTAGATTCCATGTGCTATTCAAATGTTTTACTTTTTATAAAATTATTCAGACTTCTTTCCATGGGTAATTTGTGTATTCCTTCTCACGCATTAATGTATTCAATTATTTATTTAGATCAGTATGAATTTGTGAATATTTATTTAATAGTTTGAATTATATCCAATGCTAATTTATTTTGTTGCTAGATTTTTTTTCCAGCTTCGGCCATAGGAAGCCCTTTCAATTGGGTACTGTCTTTTGACTTACTGCTATCATAGTGCTTTAAAAGGTCACTTCTTTATTTTCTGGCATTTTACAATGCTTCAGGATTATCTTGTATATTCCTTACCATAGCCCTTTAGTTAGATATTTCATCAATGATGCTTGAATACTTTTATTGGAGAGTGGTATTAGAAAGTATTAGTCACTCAGTTGTGTCCAACTTTCTGTGACCTCATGACTGTAGCCCACCAGGCTCCTCTGTCCATGGAATTCTCTAGGCAAGAATACTGGAGTGAGTTGCCATAGAAATCAGGATCTCAGCTGTGGGTGTGTTCATTGCTGTCAGAGTGCCATTGATTCTAGGTCCCCTGTAGCTCAAATGATAAAGAATTTGCCTAAGAGGCCGGAGCCCAGCGTCCTATCTCTGGGTTGGCTAGTTCCTCTGGAGAAGGAAATGGCAATCCACTCTCAATATTTTTGCCTGGAGAATTCCATGGACAGAGAAGCCTGGTGGGCTACAGTCCATAGGGTCGCAAAGAGTCGAACACAACTGAGCAACTAACACAGTCACACACAAGAGGACAGAACCAGGGAAAATGTATGAGCCTATGAACCTGCGTATAAATACATATGCATAATATTACTCTATCTTACCTTCTGGATTTATACTAAGCTAAAAATGAATCTATACTGTATCTTTGTTACCAGGTACATTATAATAACTTCTTCCTCTAGCTCCTCTGTAAGCTCTCACTGCAAAAGTAAGATTCCTGGCATCCACCATCCATTTACTTAATCCTTCAATTCCTATATACTTATATAACATATCAAAATTAGTGACCTATACAATGATAGGAAAATATTTTATAAGCTAGAGTGCAGAACTTATATACCTTTTCTTTGTTTTTAGTCTTACAAATTTCAATCATTTTTGAAGTTACTTAAGTCAGCAACTTTGAAACCTACTCCTTCAGTGAGATTATTGCAGACATTTAAAATACAGTTATTTTGGGAGTCATATTCTGCATTCCATTCTGTGATCCCCCAATCTTTTAAATGATTTTTTTAAACATTTGTATAAATTAAGGTTTACCCCCTCTTTTTAAAAAGTACTTTTTGGCTGTGCCATGTCTTCATTTCTGCAGGAGGGCTTTCTCTAGTTGTGAAGAGTGAGAACTACTCTCTTAGTTGTGGTGCACAGACATCGAATTGCAGTGGATTCTTTTGTGGAGCACAGGCTCTAGGACATAGGCTCAGTAGTTGTGATGCATGGGCTTAGTTGCTTCATGGCATGTGAGGTGCTTTTTACCAGGGATCAAATAGGTGCTCTCGACATTGGCAGTTGGATTGTTAACCACTGGGCCACCAGGGAAGCCCAAAGTTTACTCTTTGTATTGTAATTTTCTATGAATTTTGACAAATGCATAGGACCATGAATTCAGTATTACAATATTATAAAAAATAATTTCTTTGCCTTAAAGTCCCCATTCATGTCACCTATGTAATCTCTTTTTCTCAATAATCCCTGGAGGGCATTGATCTTTTTACATTATGTATTGTTTTCCTTTTTCTAGGATAGCATATAATTGAGATCATATATTGTGTTGCCTTTTCAAAAAGGTTTCATTCAATTAAAAATATTGATTAATAGATCATCCATGTCTTCACAGTTTGATAGCTCCTTTATTTCTATCACTGTATGTATTCATTTACCTTTTTCGGAGCATCTTGAATACTTCTAGTGTTTTGTAATTATAAATAAAGTTTCTAGCAAACATTTGCATGCATTTTTTTGTGTGGACATGAGTTTTGAAATCAGTAGGGTAAGTATCTGCAAGGGCAATTGCTGGATCATGTGGAAATTTATATTCAGAATTATTATTTTCTTTTTTCACTTGCCTTGTGGTATCTTAGTTCCCCACCAGGGACTGAATGCAGGCCATGGTAGTGAAACCTAGAATCAATCACTGGGTCACCAGGGAACTCAGGAAATCCCCATAGTATTGTAAAATTTATTTAATTTTAATTGGAAGATAATTGCTTTTCAATATTGTGTAGGTTACTGCCTATATGAATGTCATAAGCATAGCTCTTTAAGAAACTGAGAAATTCTTCCAAACTGACTGCATTATTTTGTGTTACCATTAGCAATGAATGAAAATATCAGACTTCCTGTTACTCTGCATTATCTTTAGCAATTAGTGTTGTTAATGTTTTAGTTTAGTCATAATATGTGCATAGTGGTATCTCATTATTGATACAATTTGCAGTTGTCTAAGGACAGTGATCCCTAACATCTTTTCATTCTAATCCCTCTGATTCAAGGAATTAGATCTGGTAGACACAGTGCCTGAAGAATTATGGACAGAAGTTCCTAATATTGAATAGAAGGTGGTGACCAAAACCATCTCAGAGAAAAAGAAGAGCAAGAAAGAGAAGTGGCTGTCTGAGGAGGTTTTACAAACCGCTGAGAAAAGAAAAGAAGTGAAAACCATGGGAAAAAGGGAAAGATATACCCAACTGAATGCAGTGTTCCAGAGAATAGCAGAGAGAGGGAGAGAGAGAGAGAGAGAGAAAAGGCCTTCTTACATGAACAATACAGAAAGGTAGAGAAAAACAAAAGAATGGGAGAGACTAGATGTCTCTTCAAGAAAATTGAAGAGGTCAAGGAAATATTTCATGCAAGGATAGACACGCTAAAGGACAGACATGGCATGGCCTAAGAAAAGCAGAAGAAATTAAAAAGAGGTGGCAAGAATACACATAAAAAATATACAAAAAATATTTTAATGACTGGGATAACTGTGATGATGTGGTCACTCACCTAGAGCCAGACATCCTGGAGTGTGAAGTCAAGTGAGTCTTTGGAAGTATTACTATGAACAAAATTAATGGAGGTAATGGAATTCCAGTTGAGCTATTACAAATCCTAAAGCATGAGGCTGTTAATGGGCTGAACTCAATATGGCAGAAAATTAGAAAACTCAGCAGTTGACCATAGAACTGGAAAAGATGATTTTTCATTCCAGTCCCAAAGAAGAGCAATGCCGAAGATGTTAAAGCTGCCATACTATTTCAGTCATTTCACATACTAGCAAAGTTAAGCTCAAAATCCTTCAAGCTAGCTTTCAGCAGTACATGAGATGAGAACTTTCACACATGGAAGCTGAGTTTAGAAAAGGCAGAGGAACAAGTAATCAAACTGCCAACATTCTTTGGATCATTGGAAAAGTAAGAGAATGCCAGAAATTCATGTACTACTGCTTCATTGACTATAATAAAACCTTTGAATATATGGATTACAACAAACTGGAAAATTCTTAAAGAGATGGGAATAACAGACTATCTTACTTGTCTCCTGAGAAACCTGTATGCAGGTCAAGAAGCAACAGTTAGAATCAGATCTGGAACAGGTGACTGGTTCATAATTGAGAAAAGAGTACAACATGGCTGTATGTTGTCACTGTGTTTTTTTAACCTCTATGCAGAGAACATCATGGGAAATGTTGGACTGAATGAATCACAATCTGGAATGAAGATTGCTGAGAGAAATATTAACAACCTCAGATATGCAGATGATACCACTATAATAGCAGGAAGTGAACTAAAGACCCTCTTGTTGAGAGTGAAAGAGGAGAGTGAAAAAGCTAGCTTAAAACTCATCATTTAAGACACTAAGATCATGGCATCTGGTCTCATAAGTTCATGGCAAATATAGAAGGGGAAAAGTGGAAGTACCATCAGATTTTATTATCTTGGGCTCCAAAATCACTGCAAACAGTAACTGCTGCCATGAGATTAAAAGATGGCTTACTCCTTGGAAGAAAAGTCATGACAAAACCTAGATGGCGTACTAAAAAGTAAAGAGATAACTTTGTCTACAAAGGTCTGTATTGTCAAAGCTATGGTATTTCCAGTAGTCGTATATGGATGTGAGAATTGGACCATAAAGAAGGCTAAGTATCAAAGTATCGATGCTTTCGAATTGTGGTGCTGGAGAAGACACTTGAGAGTCCCTTGGATTGCTAGGAGATCAAACCAGTCAACCCTAAAGAAATCAACCCTGAATATTCATTGGAAGGACTGATACTGAAGCGGAAGCTCCAATATTGGCCACCTGGTATGAAGAGTCGACTCGTTGGAAAAGACCCTGATGCTGGGAAAGATTGAAGGCAGGAGAAGAAGGGGGCAACAGAGGATGAGATGATTGGATGGCCTCACTGACTCACTGGACATGAGTTTGAGCAAACCCCAGGTGATAGTGAAGGATAGGGAAGACTTGCATGCTACAGTTCACAGAGTTGCAAAGATTTAGACACAATTTAGTGACTGAACAATAATATTTCCCTTCTGTAGTTCACCTTTGAGGTGTCTGTTAGATCTTTAACTCACTTTTTAATTGAGTTGTTCATTTTCTTATTGTTGAATTGTGAAAGTTTTGGGTTTGTTTTTTTGTAAAGTTTGGAGTAAATCGTCTTTTATCAAAACGTGAACAGAGAATCTAAATAGATATTTTTTTTTCCATAGAAGACATACAGACAGCCAACAAGCAAAATGAGAAGGAGCTCGTTATGAATAATCAATAGGGAATGCAAATCAAAACCCTAGTGAGATGTTGCCTCATATTTGTTTGGCTATTATCCAGACAAGAAATTGGAGAAGATGTACAAAAATGGGAACTCTTGGCCCTGTTGATGAGAATGTAAACTGGTGCAATCATTATGGAAAACTGTATGGAAGGTTTCAAAAATTAAAAATAGAACATATGATCCAACAATTCCATTTCTGGTTATTTCTCTGAAGGAAGTAAAAACTGTAACTTGAAAATATGTCTCTACTCCATGTTTATTGCAACATTAATTATATGTAGCAAGCATCAGTTCAGTTCAGTCGCTCAGTCGTGTCTGACTCTTTGCAACCCCATGAATTGCAGCACGCCAGGCCTCCCTGTCCATCACCAACTCCCGGAGTTGACTCAGACTCACGACCATCGAGTCAGTGATGCCATCCAGCCATCTCATCCTCGGTCGTCCCCTTCTCCTCCTGCCCCCAATCCCTCCCAGCATCAGAGTCTTTTCCAATGAGTCAACTCTTCGCATGAGGTAGCCAAAGTACTGGAGTTTCAGCTTTAGCATCATGCCTTCCAAAGAAATCCCAGGGTTGACCTCCTTCAGAATGGACTGATTGGATCTCCTTGAAGTCCAAGGGACTCTCAAGAGTCTTCTCCAGCACCACAGTTCAAAAGCATCAATTCTTTGGCACAGCAACAGCTTAAGTGTCCACTGATCAGTGAATGGATGAGGAATCAACACTCTCTCAGACATTTCTTTGAATAAAAGGAAGTAACAGCATATACAGTTTTGTGAGGCTAATCATGGCTAGGAGGATGATTTCTTGTGTTTTGGAAAATGGGATTAGGCATCAATTTTATTTTGTAATAAGTTCAAATTTAAAAGACTGACAAACAGTACCAGAGCAACCTTATATATTAATATTTGGTTCCACTTCCTCTAAGTGCAACTTCTTATGCATAAGGACAGAACATTATTAAAACTAAATAATTTTGTTGTGCATGCATGCTAAGTCATTTCAGTTCTGTTCTCCTTTTTGTGACCTCATGAATGGTAGCCCACCAGGCTCCTCTGTCCATGGGATTCTATAGGCAAGAATAGTGGAGTGGATTGCCATGCTCTTCTCCAGAGGATCTTCTCAACCCAGGGATCAAACCCATGTCTCTTACATTTCCTGCATAAGCAAGCAGATTCTTTACCAAGAGCCAAGTGGAAAGCCCAGTAATTTTGTTACAATAATAATTATTAAATTACATACTTTATTTGGATTTCATCAATTTTTCTATCAATATACTTTACCTGTTGAGGATCAAATCTTAAATCCTTCATTGAATTAGAGATCACGTTCCTCTGCTTTCTCCAATTTGTGAAAAAAAAAAAAAATCCCATCTTTCCTTGTTTTTCATGATCTTACTATATTTGAAGAGTACTGAATAGGTATGTTTTTAGAATTCCTCCCCATTTTTCTTGTTTTCTCACAATTGTTTTGAGGCTGTATAGTTTCTGTGGACCCCATTTTGTCATAAAGAATGCTGAGCACTGCAGGATTGATGCTTTTGAACTGTAGTGTTGAATAAGACTCTTGAGAGTCCCTTGGACTGTAAGGAGATCAAACCAGTCAATCCTAAAGGAAATCGATTCTGAATATTCATTGGAAGGGCTGATGCTGAAGCTGAAGCTCCAATACTTTGGCTACCTGATGTGAACAGTTGACTCATTGGAAAAGACCCTGACTCTGGGGAAAATTGACGGCAGGAGGAGAAGTGGGCAACAGAGGATGAGATGGCTGGATGGCATCGCTGACTCAATGGACATGAGTTTGAGCAAGCTCCAGGAGATGGTGAAGGACAGTAAAGTCTGCGTCCTGCAATCCATGAGGTTACCAAGAGTTGTACACAGCTGAGCAGATGAAAAACAACAGCAACAAGTTTCTGTGGAGAATACCACAGAGGCATTATGTCCTTTTCAGCACTTCAGGGAGAATATGATATGTGGGTTTCTTATCACGGATGTTAACTTTGTTAAGTGTGGTTGATTGCTATCATTTAGGCCTTTGCATAGGAGAAGGCAATGGCAACCCACTCCATTGTTCTTGCCTGGAGAATCCCAGGGACGGGAGAGCCTGGTGGGCTGCCATCTATGGGACCACACAGAATTGGACACAACTGAAGCGACTTAGCAGCAGCAGCAGCAGGCCTTTGCATCATAAAGATTTCTCTTTGAAATTATTTTTTGGGAAATACATTGATTTTTGTTGTGGTTGTAAGTTGTAGCAGAGGGTATCATTCTATGATCTTATGATTAGATTTCAGTGTTTTAGTGAGCCTAGAAGGGCCTTCATAAATATTTTTGGTAAAGTTTTTTCCCTTGGAATATAGATCATTGTATGAAGAATAGGTGGGGATTATTTCAGAATGGTTCCTCTTCCTGTTTCTTGCCTGAATCAGAAGGATTTCTTAGCTTCTCAGCTTGAACACCTGGTGGGGTTAGTGGCGACAAAACCTACAGATGAGAGAGGACCCCCTTTCAATGATAATCCTTAGATAATTCTCACTCTCAGCCTAGTAAGTACTCAGTCTCCAGTGATTTGCCAAAGTTTTGGTGTGTTATAATTCCATGTTATTGTGTTTAAACTACACTTTAATAATTTTCTTTTATTTTCTTTGACCTGTGGATTACATAGTAATATTTAATTTACAAATAGTGGAATTTCCAGATATCGTTCCATACTGATTTCTAAGTTAATTACACAGTCTTCAGTAAACATACAATGTTTAACTTGACTCTTACAAATTTTTTGAGATTTGTCTATCACCCAGAATAAGATCGTATAATAATGTTTTGTGTTACTTTGGAAAGAATAAGTATTCTTTGATGTGAGTGGAATGCCTCAAAAATGTCAATTTGATCAATTTGATTGATAAGGTTGTTCAAGTCTTCCATATATTTCCAACTGAAAAAACTTTTTTTTCTATCAATTATTGAGTGAACTGGAACTTCTGACTGTAATTGCACATTTGAGAGCTGGTGTCAGATTCAAATCCAGTTGTCAAATTGTGTTGAATTGGCAACCAAAGGTTGATTATGTAGTTTGGTAAAAGTCAGTGAAATCATTCTGTGAAAATCAATGAAATGAATGAAAGTTGCTCAGTCATGTCCGACTCTTTGCGAACCCATGGACTATACAGTCCAAGGAATTCTCTAGGCCAGAATACTGGAGTGGGTAGCCTTTCCCTTCTTCAGGGGATCTTCCCAACCCAGAGATAGAACCCAGGTCTCCCGCAGTGCAGGCGCGTTCTTTACTAGCTGAGCCACAAGGGAAGCCCAATAGATATATAGAACTAGGTATATAAAACTGACAATGAAGTTTGTTTCATGTTTTATTATTTTTAAATTAGATTAGTAAAATTTATACTATAACTGTGTATTTTTTTCTGATAATTGCTTGTTAAACATCAGCACACTGTTTCTCTGAACACATGCATTGAAGGATCTGGGCTTTATTGAGCACTAGATTCCTTGAGTCATATCTACATCCACAAATGCAAAGCAAGTATTTACATCTACATAGAATCTTTTGAGGAATAACTAAAAAAATAAAACGTCTCATAAAGCAAAGAGACAAGCAGAAATGTAATTCTGGAATAACTGGAAAATTCACACCTATGATGGACAGGGAGGCCTGGCATATTGTAGCCCATGTGGTCACAAAGAGTTGGACACATCTTAGCGACTGAACAACAACAAAATGATGCCTAAAAGCCTAGTATAATCCCAGTTCTACCTGAAGCTATTGTCAAATTGAATAAAACACTTTTTACAAGCAGATGTAGTAAATGTTTTACTTGAGACAGAAAATGTAAAGATCATATGGCTGTTTTAAACATTCATACTCTCAGAAATTGATAATTTTTTGCATTTTTATTTTTTTTAATTTTTATTTTTACTTTATTGTGCTTTACAATACTGTATTGTTTTTGCCATACATTGACATGAATCAGCCACGAGTGTACATGAGTTCCCAATCCTGAACCCTCCACCCACCTCCCACCCCATATCATCTCTCTGGATCATCCCCGTGCACCAGCCCCAAGCATCCTGTATCCTGTATCGAACATAGACTGGCAATTCGTTTCTTACCTGATAGTATACATGTTTCAATACCATTCTCCCAAATCATCCCACCCTCTCGCTCTCCCACAGAGTCTAAAAGTCCGTTCTATACATCTGTGTCTCTTTTGCTGTCTCACATACAGGGTTATCATTACCATCTTTCTAAATTCCATATATATGTGTTAGTATACTGTATTGGTGTTTTTCGTTCTGGCTTACTTCACTCTGTATAATAGGCTCCAGTTTCATCCACCTCATTAGAACTGATTCAAATGTATTCTTTTTAATGGCTGAGTAATACTCCATTGTGTATATGTACCACATCTTTTTTATCCATTCATCTGCTGATGGATATCTAGGTTGTTTCCATGTCCTGGCTATTATAAACAGTGCTGCAGTGAACATTGGGGTACACGTGTCTCTTTCTTTCTTATTTATTTATTTATTTTTACTTTATTTTACTTTACAATACTGTATTGGTTTTCCCATACATTGACATGAATCCACCACGGGTGTACATGCGTTCCCAAACATGAACTCCCCTCCCACCTCCCTCCCCATAACATCTCTCTGGGTCATCACCGTGCACCAGCCCCAAGCATGCTGTATCCTGCGTCAGACATAGACTGGCGATTCGAATCTTACATGATAGTATACATGTTAGAATGCCATTCTCCCAAATCATCCCACCCTCTCTCTCTCCCTCTGAGTCCAAAAGTCTGTTATACACATCTGTGTCTTTTTTGCTGTCTTGCATACACGGTCGTCATTGCCATCTTTCTAAATTCCATATATATGTGTTAGTATACTGTATTGGTGTTTTTCTTTCTGGCTTACTTCACTCTGTATAATCAGCTCCAGTTTCATCCATCTCATCAGAACTGATTCAAATGTATTCTTTTTAACGGCTGAGTAATATTCCATTGTGTATATGTACCACAGCTTTCTTATCCATTCATCTGCTGATGGACATCTAGGTTGTTTCCATGTCCTGGCTATTATAAACAGTGCTGCGATGAACATTGGGGTACATGTGTCTCTTTCAATTCTGGTTTCCTTGGTGTGTCTGCCCAGAAGTGGGATTGCTGGGTCATAAGGCAGTTCTATTTGCAATTTTTTAAGGAATCTCCACACTGTTCTCCAAAGTGGCTGTACTAGTTTGCATTCCCACCAACAGTGTAGGAGGGTTCCCTTTTCTCCACGCCCTCTCCAGCATTTATTGCTTGTAATCTTTTGGATCACTGCCATTCTGACTGGTGTGAAATGGTACCTCATTGTGGTTTTGATTTGCATTTCTCTGATAATGAGTGATGTTGAGCATCTTTTCATGTGTTTGTTAGCCATACATATGTCTTCTTTGGAGAAATATCTTTTTAGTTTTTTGGCCCATTTTTTGATTGGGTCATTTATTTTTCTGGACTTGAGCTGCATAAATTGCTTGTATATTTTTGAGATTAATTGTTTGTCAGTTGCTTCATTTGCTATTATTTTCTCCCATTCAGAAGGCTGTCTTTTCACCTTGCTTATAGTTTCCTTTGTTGTGCAGAAGCTTTTAATTTTAATTAGATCCCATTTGTTTATTTTTGCTTTTATTTCCAGAATTCTGGGAGGTGGATCATAGAGGATCCAGCTGTGATTTTTGTCGGAGACTGTTTTGCTTATGTTCTTCTCTGGGAGTTTTATAGTTTCCGGTCTTACTTTTAGATCTTTAATACATTTTGACTTTATTTTTGTGTATGGTGTTAGAAAATGTTCTAGTTTCATTCTTTTACAAGTGGTTGACCAATTTTCCCAGCACAACTTGTTAAAGAGATTGTCTTTAATCCATTGCATATTCTTGCGTCCTTTGTTGAAGATAAGGTGTCCATATGTGTGTGGATTTATCTCTGGGCTTTCTATTTTGTTCCATTGATCTATAATTCTGTTTTTGTGCCAGTATCATACTGTCTTGATGACTGTGGCTTTGTAGTAGAGCCTGAAGTCAGGCAGGTTGATTCCTCAAGTTCCATTCTTCTTTCTCAAGATTGCTTTGGATATTCGAGGTTTTTTGTATTTCTATACAAATTGTGAAATTATTTGTTCTAGCTGCATCAAAAATACCATTGGTAGCTTGCTAGGGATTGCATTGAATCTGTAGATTGCTTTGGGTAGTATACTCATTTTCACTATATTGATTCTTCCCATCCATGAACATAGTATATTTCTCCTTCTATTAGTGTCCTCTTGGATTTCTTTCATCAATGTTTTATAATTTTCTATATATAGGTCTTTAGTTTCTTTAGGTAGGTATATTCCTAAGTATTTTATTCTTTTCGTTGCAATGGTGAATGGAATTGTTTCCTTAATTTCTTTTTCTATTTTCTCATTATTAGTGTATAGGAATGCAAGGGATTTCTGTGTGTTGATTTTATATCCTGCAACTTTACTATATTCATTGATTAGCTCTAGTAATTTTCTGGTGGAGTCTTTAGGGTTTTCTATGTAGAGGATCATGTCATCTGCAAGCAGTGAGAGTTTTACTTCTTCTTTTCCAATGTGGATTCCTTTTATTTCTTTTCCTGCTCTGATTGCTGTGGCCAAAACTTCCAGAACTATGTTGAATAGTAGTGGAGAAAGTGGGCACCCTTGTCTTGTTCCTGACTTTAGGGGAAATGCTTTCAATTTTTCACCATTGAGGATAATGTTTGCTGTGGGTTTGTCATATATAGCTTTTATGATGTTGAGGTATGTTCCTTCTATTCCTGCTTTCTGGAGAGTTTTTATCATAAATGAATGGTGAATTTTTTCAAAGGCCTTCTCTGCTATTGAGATAATCATGTGACTTTCATTTTTCCATTTGTTAATGTGGTGAATTACATTGATTGATTTGTGGATATTGAAGAATCCTTGCGTCCCTGGGATAAAGTCCACTTGGTCATGGTGTATGATCTTTTTAATGTGTTGTTGGATTCTGATTGCTAGAATTTTGTTGAGGATTTTTGCATCTCTGTTCATCAGTGATATTGGCCTGTAGTTTTTTTTTTTTTTTTTTTTTTTTGCGGCATCTTTGTCAGGTTTTGGTATTAGGGTGATGGTGGCCTCATAGAATGAGTTTGGAAGTTTCCCTTCCTGTGCAATTTTCTGGAAGAGTTTGAGTAGGATAAGTGTTAGCTCTTCTCGAAATTTTTGGTAGAAATCAGCTGTGAAGCCATCTGGACCTGGGCTTTTGTTTGCTGGAAGATTTCTGATTACAGTTTCAATTTCCGTGCTTGTAATGGGTCTGTTAAGATTTTGTATTTCTTCCTGGTTCAGTTTTGGAAAGTTGTACTTCTCTAACAATTTGTCCGTTTCTTCCACGTTGTCCATTTTATTGGCATATAATTGCTGATAGTAGTCTCTTATGATCGTTTGTATTTCTGTGTTGTCTGTTGTGATCTCTCCATTTTCATTTCTAATTTCATTGATTTGACTTTTCTCCCTTAATTTCTTGATGAGTCTGGCTAATGGTTTGTCAATTTTATTTATCCTTTCAAAGAACCAGCTTTTGGCTTTGTTGATGTTTGCTATGGTCGCTTTTGTTTCTTTTGCATTTATTTCTGCCCTAATTTTTAAGATTTCTTTCCTTCTACTAACTCTAGGGTTCTCGATTTCTTCCTTTTCTAGTTGCTTTAGGTGTAGAGTTAGGTTATTTATTTGACTTTTTTCTTGTGTCTTGAGGTATGCCTGTATTGCTATGAAATTTCCTCTTAACACTGCTTTTATAGTGTCCCACAGGTTTTGGGTTGTTGTGTTTTCATTTTCATTTGTTTTTATGCATATTTTGATTTCTTTTTTGATTTCTTCTGTGATTTGTTGGTTATTCAGAAGCATGTTGTTCAGCCTCCATATGTTAGCATTTTTAATAGTTTTTCTCCTGTAATTGAAATCTAATCTTAATGCATTATGGTCAGAAAAGATGCTTGCAATGATTTCAATTTTTTTGAATTTATGAAGGTAAGATTTATGGCCCAGAATGTGATCTATCCTAGAGAAGGTTCCATGAGCACTTGAGAAAAAGGTGAAATTCATTGTTTTGGGGTGAAATGTCCTATAGATATCAATTAGGTCTAACTGGTCTATTGTATCATTTAAAGTTTGCGTTTCTTTGTTAATTTTCTGATTTCTTGATCTTCCATAGATGTGAGTGGGGTATTAAATTCTCCCACTATTATTGTGTTATTGTTAATTTCCCCTTTCATACTTGTTAACATTTGTCTTACATATTGTGGTGCTCCTATGTTGGGTGCATATATATTTATAATTGTTATATCTTCTTCTTGGATTGATCCTTTGATCATTATGTAGTGGCCTTCTTTGTCTCTTTTCACAGCCTTTGTTTTAAAGTCTATTTCATCAGATATGAGTATTGCTACTCCTGCTTTCTTTTGGTCTCCATTTGCATAGAATATCTTTTTCAGCCCTTCACTTTCAGTCTGTATGTGTCCCTTGTTTTGAGGTGGGTCTCTTGTAGGCAGCATATATAGGGGTCTTGTTTTTGTATCCATTCAACCAGTCTTTGTCTTTTGGTTGGGGCATTCAACTCATTTACATTTACTCAACTCATTTATAGAAGTGTTTCTATATACACTTCTTAGAAGAACTCAATTTTTAATGATGAGAAAATAAATTTAAGCATTGAGAGTTTTAATGAATATTAAGGAAAAGTGCTCTGATGGAAATTATTACATTTCTTATAAATTACTTGTACAAGAAGATAGAAAATAAATGAGTAGATGAATACTAAAGGAAGTTTTATTTTTACTAGTGTAGAGGTATAATAAGAACTTATGGAGACGATCTATGTCAAAGGTTTCAATAGTGCAAATCTGTTTAAACCCACAAACTCCAAAGTCCACAAAATTCTGAAATAACTCATACATACATACACATATATACATATATATATATATGAATGTAATTATAAAAACTGAAAAACATTTCAAGATATCATTAATATATTAGAATTTTTTTCCCTTCTCCTTATTGCTTTATTTTATTTTATTTACTTTGAGATCTGGGTGAAGAAAGCATATGTTTTAATTGTCTGAAAAGTCAAAGAGATGCTCTCCGATCTTAGGCAGAAAAGGGCAGGCCAGGATATTTCCATTGGAGTATTTGATGAGCTCTAGACTAACCATTAACAAATTAAAAGAAAATAATGGACTATGGATCAATCACCTGTGTTGTTAGTTACAGATGATTCATGTTGAAGTACTGGGGTCTTACAGAAATATCAGTTCCATATTTGTAGTAACTTTGAAATTTAGTCCAAAAAGCATATTAAATATTAAAGTATGAACTTCACAATGAAGTTATAATTCTATGCCCCCAATAGAATGGATCAGCATAAGTAAGTAAAGTCCCTCAGTCATGTCTGACTCTTTGTGACCCCATGGACTGCAGCCCACCAGGCTCCTCAGTCCATGGGATTCTTCTGGCAAGAATACTGGAGTGGGTTGCCATTTCCTTCTGCAGGGGATCTTCCCGCCCCAGGGATCGAACCTGGTTCTCCCGCATTGGAGGCAGACGCTTTAACCTCTGAGCCACCAGGGAAGCCAGGCCATACAGCATACATAATGTAAAAAAATAGGAGATACAAGGATCAATAGAAACACACTAGAAGTAGGAGACTTTAAGTCACAAAAGCGTTGTTTTATTATTTATTTATTTATTAATTTTTTTTAGAAGCATTGTTTTAATACTCTGTGCTGCTAAGAGTCGGACACGGCTGAGCAACTTCACTTTCATTTTCACTTTCATGCTTTGGAGAAGGAAATGGCCACCCACTCCAGTGTTCTTGCCTGGAGAATCCCAGGGAAGGGGGAGCCTGGCAGGCTGCCATCTATGGGGTCACACAGAGTCAGACAAGACTAAAGAGACTTTGCAGCAGCAACAGCAGCTGCTGTATTGGGAGAAATCATTTTTTGAATTACTTGATGATAACTTGTAGTTAGCTCTTGATTGATACTCAAAGGGTAAGCTCTACAGTAATTGTTAAATCTAAATTTTGGGATTTTTATTCAATGTCATTCTAGTTTATGTGACATCAGATCACTCATGATGTCATTCCAGTTTATGTGACATCAGATCACTCATGATGATCACTCATCACCCTTAAAGAAAAAATTCAGGGTATGCAAATATTAATAAGATAGCTGAATCAAGTGAGATCAAATGAAACAGATCGAAAATAAAACCTGAAGGAAACAAAAGTTGAATATAGTAGTAGATGGAGAAATATAAGAATATTAATAATTGTTGGGGTCCAGCCCCCGTAGGATCCAGGGGAACCTGAAGGAAAAATGGCATCGGCGAATGATTTAGAGAGAGAGAGATAAGGAAAGAATATTATAGATGAGAAAATAGAGGAAAGAAAGAGGCTGATATTCCTTGGTTTACATAGAAAGCCAATAAAGCTTTGAGACAAGAAGTTTGCCCTGTTCACGGAGGCCACAGGTGCCTTCCCGGTTTCCCGAGGGAGTGAAGACACAGAACGTCTTCCCGTTCAGGTCTTAGAAACCCGGGCAGATAAGAAAATGCAGGGAGCCTCTATGCTCTAAGAGATCAGCATGAAAAAGAAAGTAAGAGAGAAAAAAAGAGAAAAAAGAAAAACACAGGGTGACCAAGCTTCTTCAAGGGAGGCCCATTGTTTTTATTTTTAAAAGGGTCTTTTATACTTTTACTTGTACATAGAGGGAAATGAAAGATGCAAAGTCATACAGAGTCAGCCCAAACATTACATCTGTTTTGTCTTTATCAAAACCAAGATTTTCTCTGCAAACCTTTCCCATAAACAATATTGTGTACATTATCTTTTGGCCTTGGAGGCCTGTGAACATTTTATGACCCTCTTTTGATAAAGGCTTCTCAACCAGAAAACTTATTTTCCCTTGAAATGTTTTTTCTTATATTTCTAATCTATGTCAGCCTCAATAAGTATTAAACAGAGTTACATTCTCACGAAGCAAAGGTGCAGTGAGTTACAAGAAAGAACCAAGTAGCTCAGAAGTCTGATATGGTTAATTTCAAGGCTACACTTGTTTTTCTTACTTTCCAACTATATTAACTAATGCACTCCCAGGTGCACAGTGGATAAGAGATATGGGAACTTAGCAACAAGCATTGGCCCAATAATGAAATCCTACATTAACACTACTCTAATAACTTTTAACTCTTTGAAAGGCTCTATGTTTTAGGCTTTCCATGCCTCTCACAGTTGGGAGGATGTAAATAATCACATGTGTAGCTGTGTAAGAGTCTGGATATACCTGCCAAGCAAGCTATAATGCTAACAGAGGGGTTTTGATTGGAAATATTCTTTTCATGTCCAGAAGACTTATTAGCTATAGCCTTAATTTTCTCCAGAAAACGGTGGTCAGAAATAGACCCCTGTTAATGTTAAAAGAGTTGGCAAAAGTCATGAAATAGTAAAACAGACAGATTCTGGTTTGGGGGTAGATGCTCAAAAAAGCCTAGGGAGCCCATTGAGTTCTGAAGCCTTGCTTAACAGTTCTCTTCCACATGACCTTGTCATGGGTGAGATCTCCCATGGTGGCTCCCGGCAAATAATTGTGTTTAAGGTTTCATTTAAAGTTCCGGTTATGCATTTCTTACAATTAAAATTTTATTTGAGAAGCATTTTTTTGACCAAGATCTTAAAGAACTACTTTATCTGCTGGTTCCTTAAGGAGGAAATGAAAGAATTTAGCTTTGGGGCAACAAAGGTATGAAGCACTGCTATACCCTTAGTCGAAGCCACTCCTTCTTTGACTGAAGTTTTGACGTACATGAAAATGCAACTTCCATAAGAAATGGAGAAAACAATCATGTGTGAGGAACAAGTGGAAAATGCCCTTTTCCTTTGCTCAGCAGAGAGAAACCTCAGAATTGTTTTAAGGATGAATACATAGGAAAGAATCGCTAATGTTAAGGTTACCATGAGTGTGAATACTGCCAGGAAAAATGCCATGAGCTCTAGGAAGGCTGTGTCTGTGCAGGAGATCAGTAGCATGGGGGAAGAGTCACAGGTGATGTTGGAATCACAGAAATCTAATTGAAGTCCCATGATCACTGGTAGGAAGATAATGAGAAATCCAGCCAGCTGAGAACTAATGACAAGCTGGTTGCAGATTCTGCTATTCATTATTGTTGTGTAATGCAGTGGCTTACAGATAGCCACATAACTCACATAGGCCATGAGAGTTGCAAATAGAACTACCTTATGACCCAGCAATCCCACTGCTGGGCAGACACACCAAGGAAACCAGAATTGAAAGAGACACATGTACCCCAGTGTTCATCGCAACACTGTTTATAATAGCCAGGACATGGAAACAACCTAGATGTCCATCAGCAGATGAATGGATAAGAAAGCTGTGGTACATATACACAATGGAGTATTACTCAGCCGTTAAAAAGAATTCATTTGAATCAGTTCTGATGAGATGGATGAAACTGGAGCCGATTATACAGAGTGAAGTAAGCCAGAAAGAAAAACACCAATACAGTATACTAACACATATATATGGAATTTAGAAAGATGGCAATGATGACCCTGTATGCAGGACAGCAAAGGAGACACAGATGTGTATAACGGACTTTTGGACTCAGAGGGAGAGGGAGAGGGTGGGATGATTTGGGAGAATGGCATTCTAACATGTATACTATCATGTAAGAATCGAATCGCCAGTCTATGTCTGACGCAGGATACAGCATGCTTGGGGCTGGTGCACGGTGATGACCCAGAGAGATGTTATGGGGAGGGAGGTGGGAGGGGGGTTCATGTTTGGGAACGCATGTAAGAATTAAAGATTTTAAAATTACTTAAAATAAATAAATAAAAAGCGAAAAAAAGAAAAAAGAAAAAAAAAAAGAGTATGAAGAAAAACACTTGAGTCATGCAAGAATTATAGGAAATGGTCATATCCCCTGGTGCAATGCTGACCAGAAATCTAGGAATACAAGCTGTTGTGAATGAGATTTCCAGGAAAGAGAAATTCCTAAGGAAGAAATACATGGGTGTTTTGAGGTGTGAGAATACCAGAGTAAAGGTGATAATTGTCAAGTTTCCACTTATACTCAGTATGTATGTGCAAAATAGAAATAGTAAAACATTTAGATCTGGATCATCTGTTAATCCCAGAAGAATCAACTCCTTCACAGAGGTGTGATTTTTCATTTGTTATTACTGACTAACCCAAGTCTATAAATGCAAAAAGAAGCAAGATTTAGTGGGTCCAGCCTTGCTTTTTTAAATTCAGTTCTGCTGGTTTAAGAAATGTGCCTCTGTGTCTGCGTGTATGTGTTGCACGTGCATGAGCATGCACTTAGTCACTCAGTCATGTCCCACTCTTTTTTTTATTATTCTTTTTTTTATTCTTTTATTTTTTAAATTTTATTTTTACTTTATTTTACTTTACAATACTGTATTGGTTTTGCCATATATTGACATGAATCCACCACCAATGTATTCGAGCTCCCAATCCTGAATCCCCCTCCCATTTCCCACTCCATATCATCTCTCTGGATCATCGCCATGCAACTGGAGCCGATTATACAGAGTGAAGTAAGCCAGAAAGAAGAACACCAATACAGTATACTGACACACATATATGGAATTTAGAAAGATGGTAATGATGACCCTGTATGCGAGACAGCAAAAGAGACACAGATGTATAGAACGAACTTTTGGACTCTGAGGGAGAGGGAGAGGGTGGGATGATTTTAGAGAATGGCATTGAAACATGTATACTATCATGTAAGAAATGAAGTGCCAGTCTATGTTTGATACAGGATACAGGATGCTTGGGGCTGGTGCATGGGGATGACCCACTCTTTTAAAAAAATTTTTTTAAAATATAAATTTATTTATTTTAATTGGAGGTTAATTACTTTACAATATTGTATTGGTTTTGCCATACATCAACATATATCTGCCACAGGTATACACGTGTTCCCCATCCTGAACCTCCCACCCTCCTCCCTCCCCGTACCATCCCTCTGGGTCGTCTCAATGCACCAGTCCCAAGCATCCAGCATCATGCATCGAACCTAGACTGGCAATTCGTTTCATATATAATATTATACATGTTTCAATGCTGTTCTCCCAAATCATCCCACTCTCTCCCTCTCCCACAGAGTCCAAAAGACTGTTCTATATATTTCTGTCTCTTTTGCTGTCTTGCATACAGGGTTATTGTTACCATCTTTCTAAATTTCATATATATGCATTAGTATACTGTGTTGGTGTTTTTCTTTCTGACTTACTTCATTCTGTATAATAGGCTCCAATTTCATCCACCTCATTAGAACTGATTCAAATATATTCTTTTTAATGGATGAGTAATACTCCATTTTGTATATGTATCACTGCTTTCTTATCCATTCATCTGCTGATGGGCATCTAAGTTGCTTCCATGTCCTGGCTATTATAAACAGTGCTGTGATGAACATTGGGGTACATGTGTCTCTTTCAATTCTGGTTTCCTCGGTGTGTATGCCAAGCAGTGGGATTGCTGGGTCATAAGGCAGTTTTAAATAATGTTGGAGAAGGCAATGGCACCCCACTCCAGTACTCTTGCCTGGAAAATCCCATGGATGGAGGAGCCTGGTAGGCTGCAGTCCATGGGGTCATGAAGAGTCGGACACGACTGAGCGACTTCACTTCACTTAAGGCAGTTCTATCTCCAATTTTTCAAGGAATCTCCACACATGGACTATTGCCGACCAGGCACCTCTGTCCATGGAGATTATCCTGGCAAGAATACTGGAGTGAGTTGCCATGGCCTCCTCCACAGGATCTTCCCAATCCAGGGATTGCACCCAGCTCTCCTGCATTGTGGGAGGATTCTTTACTGTCTGAATCACCAGGGAAGCCCGAGAATACTGGAGTGGGTAGCCTATCCCTTTTTCAGGGTCACTTCTTGACCCAGAAATTGAACCGGGGTCTCCTGCATTGTAGGTGGATCTTTACCAGCTGAGCTTCCAGAGAAGCCCATATATTTGTGTATATATAATGGAGAAATAAATTAGATACCAAATACTACTGAATTTTGAAAATATATTTAAGCCATGAAAAGAAAACTTACATCTTATAGATCATCAGCCTTTTCATATTGAGTGAGTCACTTGATAGGACTAAAAATCACATTCATATAAGAAAAAATATACCTATAATATGTTTCAGTTTCTTTTCAGAGTTTGATCATATGTGTCAAAAATTAGGTAGAACATTATAAAATTTTCTAAAGGATGCTCAAACTACCGCACAGTTGCACTCATCTCACATGCTAGTAAAATAATGCTCAAATTTCTCCAAGCCAGGCTTCAGCAATACGTGAACCATGAACTTCCAGATGCTCAAGCTGGTTTTAGAAAAGGCAGAGGAACCAGAGATCAAATTGCCAATATCCGCTGGATCATCAAAAAAGCAAGAGAGTTCCAGAAATACATCTATTTCTGCTTTATTGACTATGCCAAAGCCTTTGACTGTGTGGATCACAATAAACTGTGGAAAATTCTGAAAGAGATGGGAATACCAGGCCACCTAACCTCCCTCTTGAGAAGTATGTATGCAGGTCAGGAAGCAACAGTTAGAACTGGACATGGAACAACAGACTGGTTCCAAATAGGAAAAGGAGTACGTCAAGGCTGTATAATGTCACCCTGCTTATTTAACTTATATGCAGAGTCCATCATGAGAAACGCTGGACTGGAAGAAGCACAAGCTGGAATCAAGATTGCCGGGAGAAATATCAATAACCTCAGATATGCAGATGACACCACCCTTATGGCAGAAAGTGAAGAGGAACTAAAAAGCCTCTTGATGAAAGTGAAAAAGAAGAGTGAAAAAGTTGGCTTAAAGCTCAACATTCAGAAAACGAAGATCATGGCATCTGGTCCCATCACTTCGTGGGAAATAGATGGAGAAACAGTGGAAACAGTGGCAGACTATATTTTTCTGGGCTCCAAAATCACCACAGATGGTGACTGCAGCCATGAAATTAAAGACGCTTACTCCTTGGAAGGAAAGTTATGACCAACCTAGATAGCATATTCAAAAAGCAGAGATATAACTTTGCCAACAGAGGTCTTTCTAGTCAAGGCTATGGTTTTTCCACGGGTCATGTATGTATGTGAAAGTTGGACTGTGAAGAAAGCTGAGCACCGAAGAATTGATGCTTTTGAACTGTGGTGTTGGAGAAGACTCTTGAGAGTCCCTTGGAGTACACAGAGATCCAACCAGTCCATTCTAAAGGAGATTAGTCCTGGGTGTTCTTTGGAAAGACTGATGCTAAAGCTGAAACTCCAATACTTTGGCCACCTGATATGAAGAGCTGACTCATTGGAAAAGACTCTGATGCTGGGAGGGATTAGGGGCAAGAGGAGAAGCGGACAACAGAGGATGAGATGGCTGGATGGCATCACGGACTCGATAGACATGAGTTTGGGTGAACTCCGGGAGTTAGTGGTGGACAGGGAGGCCTGATATGCTGCAATTCATGGGGTCGCTAAGAGTGGGACACAACTGAGCAACTCCACTTAACTGAACTGAATCCTCAATCACCACATAGTCTAATTATTTTTCTGAAAATAAAACATTTTGAAAAATGTCTTTTTAGAGATTTACTTTCCATTTGTTTAAATTTTTAATGTCATTCTTGCCTACAGAAATAATTAATAACTTACCAAAAGGATCAGAGCCATAAAAATTAATTATGCATATACTCCTGGATAAACTCGGATGTTAAAGTTTTTCTTTTATGAGTTTAATAATAATCTATTAATTTTTAGAAGAGATTCTTATAAGCAAAGTTAATTGATCTAAGTATAAGTTTATTAGAAAATGAGAAAAATAAATGAGGTGAGATAAGAAAAATACACTTACAATTATATAATTCCATGTGGTAACAATTTGACTGTTCAAACCCAAGTAATCTGTTGCTTTCATTTGAATGTTGGTGTGGAATCTTTATTTTTGGAGTGTTTCATAGACCTCAAAGCTTGTTTCTACCTTTTCTGATTTTCCTATGCAATAACATACTTACATAGTGTGTAGGTGGAATTTGGCAGTATGATCCTGGCTGCGTAGAGTGAGATGAACATATTGAAGGATAAATCCAGTACAAAGTTTATTCCTGAAATTGACAAGACCCTAACAGAAAAGTGACATAGTCCCAGGTGCTGATAGAAGGTGTTACATCCAGAAGACAAGCAAAGAGTTCAAGAGGTCCCTCAGGAAAGTGTTGTTGACATGGTGGCAGAGGCTCTGTGACAGTCCCATGTAGTCAATTCATGTTGATATGAAAAGCTGAGCCTTGAGTAGTATTGCGAGACTTTTAATTGAGTAACTGTCTCTGATACTAGCTTGTTGTTTAAGAGGAAAGCTGGAAGTGCTGGAAATTGGAGAGAGTAGAGCGACTTCACTTTCACTTTTCACTTTCATATACTGGAGAAGGAAATGGTAACCCACTCCAGTGTTCTCGCCTGGAGAATCCCAGGGACGGCGGAGCCTGGTGGGCTGCCATCTGTGGGGTTGCACAGAGTCGGACACGACTGAAGTGACTTAGCAGCAGCAGCAGCAGCTAAATGAAACTTTGTTCTACGTGCTTAAATGGTTGCACAGTAGAACCAACCAGAGACCAAGCTTTCCTGAAATGTGGGTCAGACTCAAAGAACTAAAGAGATAACAGAAAAAGGGAAAGGAAAAGAACAAAGTGTGATTAGAGCAGTAGCTACTTTCATGAAACAGGAAAATAAAGGCGATAAAGTTATTTAGTTTGCTGGTTTAATAGAGTGAAGCTCCTAGTTCCTAAGGAGAGAGCTCAAATTTCTGAGTGAGAATCAAGAAATAGAAGCTCTGGAAAAGAGATGCAATGCATGCATATCAGTAGAAACTTGTGAGAAAAATGCACTTGGAACTATTCCATGCTTCCCCATCCAAGGCTGGGCGTTTAGTACATTTCCCAACATTTTCATAAAACTAGCAGTGGCCTAACCTTAGATGCAAGGAAAATCTAGCAATATAATATCTTACTTAGCTCTCAGTAACCTTTGTGAAAGAAGAATGATTTATAATTTTTGTTTTCACTTGTTTACCTTCCAGGGGTGAAGACTAGGGTGTCTAACTACTCTGTCCAAAACAAACAGACTGATTTTGACCTGCTATTTTTTGCCCCTCAAAATAGCCACAGGGAATTGTTGCAGTGAAACAGAATTCAAATGCCTCTGGAGAGAGATGGTGCTTATTGCTGCTGCTGCTGCTAAGTTGCTTTAGTCGTGTCCAACTCTGTGCAACCCCACAGATGGCAGCCCACCAGGCTCCGCCGTCCCTGGGATTCTCCAGGCAAGAATAATGGAGTGGGTTGCCATTTCTTCCTCCAATGCATGAAAGTGAAAAGTGAAAGTGAAAAGTGAAAGTGGAGTCGCTCAGTCCTGTCTGACTCAGTGACCACATGGACTGCAGCCTACCAGGCTCCTTCGTCCATGGGATTTTCCAGGCAAGAGTACTGGAGTGGGTTGCCACTGCCTTCTCCAATGGTGCTTATTAGTTCAACATAAATTTAGTTGAATAATTTTAATTAGGTGTCCTTGGGAAATAATTTTTTTAAAAACATTATATGTCAGAGGACCCCTGCAAAAATCAACAGCTAGGAAGTAGCAATCTTTGAAATTTTGGACTTTGTATTGTCAGTGTTATTTTTGCTTGATATAAATGTCTGTTGAGGTAGTATATTTCAATTAATATAAACTTGTGAAGAAGCAGAAAATAGCAAGAGGAAAGGGCTACCAGAAGACTCAATGTGCTATTCAAATGTTTTGTTATAAAGTTATTCAACATTCCTGTACATGGGTAATTAATGCATTGGTCTCATGTATTAATTTTTTCAATTTTTTTTCAAATCAGTGTGAGTTCATGGATATTTATTTTATGCTTTGACTTATAGCCATTGCTAATTTATCTTGTTGCTAGATTTTTCCCCAGCTTCAGCCACTGGGAGCCCTTTCAATGAGTTGCTGCTTTTTTTGACCTACTGCTATCATAGTGCTAAAACAAACAAACAAACAAACAAAAGGCCCTTCTTTATTTTCTGGAATTATAAGATGCTTCAGGATCATCTTGTATATTCCTTGCCATAGCCCTCAGTTATTTCTTCAATGATGCCTGGATTCTTTAGGATTATAAAGTTTTAGTCACTTAGTCCTGTCTGACTCTCTGTGACCCCATGAATGTAGCCCACCAGGTTCCTCTGTCCATGGAATTCTCCAGGCAAGAATACTGGAGTGAGTTGTCATAGAAACCAGGATCCCGGGTCTGGGTGTGTTCATGGCTGTCATGTGCCATTGATTCTAGGTCCTCTAACAAGACAGAACCAGGAAAACATATGAGACTGCGAACCTGTGTATCAATATGTATATATAATCTTTATGCTACCTTCTGGATTTATATTAAACTAAAAATGAATCTATACTGTTATCTTCATTACCAGATTCATTATAATAGCTTCAGGCCTCTGTAAGCTCCCATTGCAAAAGTAAGAATCCTGGCACTCACTATCCATTTACTTAAATCTTCAATACCTGTCTACTTATATAACATTATCAAAATTATTGACCTATACAATGATGGTCAAAGGGAAAACCGTTTATTAACTAGATTGTAGAACTTACGTACCTTTTCTTTGTTTTTAGTCTTACAAATTTCAATAATTTTAAAGCTACTTAGGTCAGCAACTTTCAACCCTACTCCCTACAGTGAGATTATTGCAGACATTTAAGATACAGTTGTTTGGAAGTCGTATTTTTCATTCCAGTCTGTGATCCCCCAATCTCTTAAGTGATATTTTTAAACATTTGTGTAAATTAAGGTTTACCTTCCCCCCCTCTCTAAAAAAAACTTTTTTGGTTACACTGTGTCTTCATTTCTGCGAGAGAGCTTTCTCTAGTTGTGATGAGAGAGAATTATTCTCTTAGTTGTGTGCACAGGCTCCTCTTTGCAGTGGCCTCTTTTGTGAAACACAGGCTCTAGGGCGTGGCTCAGTAGTTGTGATGCATGGGCTTAGTTGCTTCATGGCATGTGGATCCTTTTAGACCAGCATCAAATAGGTGTTATCTACATTGGCAGTTGGATTGTTAACCACTGGATCACCAGGGAAGCCCAAGGTTTACTCTTTGGAATGTAATTTTCTATGAATTTTGACAAATGCATAAGACCATGAATTCATCATTACAAATTAAGAAAAATAGTTTCTTTGCCTTAAAGTCCCCATTCATGTCACCTATATAATCCTCACTATTTCTCAACAATCCCTGACAGCCATTGATCTTTTCACATCTTGTATTGTTTTGGTTTTTCTAGAATATCATATAACTGAAATCATACATTATGTTGCCTTTTCAAACTGGGTTCATTCAATTAGAAATGCTGATTTATGGTTCATCCATGTCTTTTCCAGTTTGATAGCCATTACTTTATTTCATTGAATATATAGATGAACCTCTTTTTTCTAATCCATTTCCCTATGTAGGAGCATCTTGAATACTTCTAGTTTTTGGTGATTATAAATAAAGCTTCTAGGAACTATTCGAATTCAGTTTTTGAGTAGGTTTGATTTTTCAAATCAATTGGGTAGGAATCTAGAACTGCAATTGCAGGATTATGTGGAAGACCATACTTAGATTCTTCTATTCTTTTTGACACTTGGCTTTTGGGATATCAGTTGCCCCCGGGGACTGAACCTGGGCCATGGCAGTTGAAAGCCCAGAATCTTAACCACTGGGCCACCAGGTAACTTAGAAACTCCCCATAACTTAAAAATTTTTTTTTTCATTTTTAATTGGAAATAATCGCTTTACAATATTGTGTTGGTTTCTGTCATACGTGAGTCAGGAATAGGTATAGTTTTTTAAGAAGCTGAGAAATGTCTCCTAAGGTGACTATATCATTTTGTGTTACCATTTGCAGTGAATGAAAATATCAGACTTCCTGTTACCTGCATTATCTCTAGCAATTGGTGTTGCTAATGTTTTATAGACAAGTCATAATATATGCATAAATATAGCTCACTATTGATATAATTTGCAATTTTCTAAGGACAGTGATGCCTAACATCTTTTCATTATAATCCCTTAAATTCAAGGAATTAGATCTGATAGAGTGCCTGAAGAACTTGGACAGAGATTCCTAACATAGTATAGAAGTCAGTGACCAAAACCATCTCAAAGGAAAAAAATGCAGAAGGAGAGTGGTTGTATGAGGAGGCTTTACAAATAGCTGAGAAAAGAAGAAAAATAAAAACAAGGGAGAAAAGAAAAGATATACCCAACTGAATGCAGAGTTCCAGAGAAAAGCAAAGAAAGCAAAGAAGACTTTCTTAAATGAAAAATGCAGAGAAGTAGAGGAAAATAAAAGAATGTTACTTCTTCTTTTCCAATTTGGATTCCTTTTATTTCTTTTTCTGCTCTGATTGCTGTGGCCAAAACTTCCAGAACTACGTTGAATAGTAGCGGAGAAAGTGGGCACCCTTGTCTTGTTCCTGACTTTAGGGGAAATGCTTTCAATTTTTCACCATTGACGATAATGTTTGCTGTGGGTTTGCCATATATAGCTTTTATTACGTTGAGGTATGTTCCTTCTATTCCTGCTTTCTGGAGAGTTTTTATCATAAATGGATGTTGAATTTTGTCAAAGGCCTTCCCTGCATCTATTGAGACAATCATATGGCTTTTATTTTTCAATTTGTTAATGTGGTGAATTACATTGATTGATTTGCTGATATTGAAGAATTCTTGCATCCCTGGGATAAAGCCCATTTGATCATGGTGTATGATCTTTTTAATGTGTTTTTGGATTCTGATTGCTAGAATTTTGTTGAGAATTTTTGCATCTCTGTTCATCAGTGATATTGGCCTGTAGTTTTCTTTTTTTGTGGCATCTTTGTCAAGTTTTGGTATTAGGGTGATGTTGGCCTCATAGAATGAGTTTGGAAGTTTCCCTTCCTCTGCAATTTTCTGGAAGAGTTTGAGTAGGATAGGTGTTAGCTCTTCTCTAAACTTTTGGTAGAATTCAGCTGTGAAGCCGTCTGGATCTGGGCTTTTGTTTGCTGGAAGATTTCTGATTACAGTTTCAATTTCCGTGCTTGTGATGGGTCTGTTAAGATTTTGTATTTCTTCCTGGTTCAGTTTTGGAAAGTTGTACTTTTCTAACAATTTGTCCATTTCTTCCACGTTGTCCATTTTATTGGCATGTAATTGCTGAGAGTAGTCTCTTATGATCCTTTGTATTTCTGTGTTGTCTGTTGTGATCTCTCCATTTTCATTTCTAATTTCATTGATTTGATTTTTCTCTCTTTGTTTCTTGATGAGTCTGGCTAATGGTTTGTCAATTTTATTTATCCTTTCAAAGAACCAGCTTTTGGCTTTGTTGATGCTTGCTATGGTCTCTTTTGTTTCTTTTGCATTTATTTCTGCCCTAAGTTTTAAGATTTCTTTCCTTCTACTAACTCTGGGGTTCTCCATTTCTTCCTTTTCTAGTTGCTTTAGGTGTAGAGTTAGGTTATTTATTTGACTTTTTTCTTATGTCTTGAGGTATGCCTGTATTGCTATTAACTTATGACATGATCCTCTACATGGAAAACCCTAAAGACTCCACCAGAAAATTACTAGAGCTAATCAATGAATATAATAAAGTTGCAGGATATAAAATCAACACACAGAAATCCGTTGCATTCCTATACACTAATAATGAGAAAGTAGAAAAAGAAATTAAGGAAACAATTTCATTCACCATTGCAACGAAAAGAATAAAATACTTAGGAATATATCTACCTAAAGAAACTAAAGACCTATATATAGAAAACTATAAAACACTGATGAAAGAAATAAAAGAGGACACTAATAAATGGAGAAATATACCATGTTCATGGATCGGTAGAATCAATATAGTGAAAATGAGTATATTACCCAAAGCAATCTACAGATTCAATGCAATCACTATCAAGCTACAGCGGTATTTTTTGCAGAACTAGAACAAATAATTTCAAGATTTGTATGGACATACAAAAAACCTTGAATAGCCAAAGCAATCTTGAGAAAGAAGAATGGAACTGGAGGAATCAACTTTGCCTGACTTCAAGCTCTACTACAAAGCCACAGTCATCAAGACAGTATGGTACTGGCACAAAGACAGAAATATAGATCAATGGAACAAAATAGAAAGCCCAGAGATAAATCCACACACCTATGGACAACTTATCTTCGACAAAGGAGGCAAGAATATACAATGGAGTAAAGACAAGCTCTTTAACAAGTGGTGCTGGGAAAACTGGTCAACCACTTGTAAAAGAATGAAACTAGATCACTTTCTAACACCACACACAAACATAAACTCAAAATGGATTAAAGATCTAAATGTAAGACCAGAAACTATAAAACTCCTAGAGGAGAACATAGGCAAAACACTCTCAGACATAAATCACAGCAGGATCCTCTGTGATCCACCTCCCAGAATACTGGAAATAAAAGCAAAAATAAACAAATGACACCTAATTAAAATTAAAAGCTTCTGCACAACAAAGGAAACTATAAGCAAGGTGAAAAGACAGCCTTCTGAATAGGAGAAAATAATAGCAAATGAAGCAACTGACAAGCAACTCATCTCAAAATTATACAAGCAACTTATGCAGCTCAATTCCAGAAAAATAAGTGACCCAATCAAAGAATGGGCCAAAGAACTAAATAGACATTTCTCCAAAGAAGACATACAGATGGCTAACAAACACATGAAAATATGCTCAACATCACTCATTATCAGAGAAATACAAATCAAAACCACAATGAGGTACCATTTCACACCAGTCAGAATGGCTGCAATCCAAAAGTCTGCAAGCAATAAATGCTGGAGAGGGCGTGGAGAAAAGGGAACGTTCTTACACTGTTGGTGGAAATGCAAACTAGCACAGCCACTATAGAAAACAGTGTGGAGATTCCTTAAAAAATTGCAAATAGAACTGCCACATGACCCAGCAATCCCACTTCTGGGCATACACACCAAGGAAACAAGAATTGAAAGGGACATATATACCCCAAAGTTCATCGCAGCACTGTTTATAATATCCAGAACATGGAAACAACCTCGATGTCCATCAGCAGATGAATGGATAAGAAAGCAGTGGTACATATACACAATGGAATATTACTCAGCCATTAAAAATAATACATTTGAATCAGTTCTAATGAGATGGATGAAACTAGAGCCAATTATACAGAGTGAAGTAAGCCAGAATGAAAAACACCAATACAGTATACTAACACATATATATGGAATTTAGAAAGATGGTAATGATAACCCTGTATGTGAGACAGCAAAAGAGACACAGATGTATAGAACAGACTTTTGGACTCTGAGGGAGAGAGTGAGGGTGGGATGATTTGGGAGAATGGCACTGAAACATGTATACTATCATGTAAGAAATGAATCGCCAGTCTATGTTCAATGCAGGATACAGAACGCTGGGGGCTGGTGCACGGGGATGATCCACAGAGATAATATGGGGTGGGAGGTGGGTGAGGGGTTCAGGATTGGGAATTCATGTATACCCGTGGTGGATTCATATCAATGTATGGCAAAACCAATACAGTATTGTAAAGTAAAATAACATAAAAATAAAAATTAAAAAAAATAAAAGAATGGCGATGACTAGAGATCTCTTCAAGAAAATTGGAGAGATCAAGGGAATATTTCAAGCAGGATGGGCATGATAAAGGACGGAAATTGTAAGGACCTACCAAAGCAGGAGAGATTAAGAGGAGGTGGCAAGAATACACAGAATAAATATACAGAAAATGCCTTAATGATGTCTTAAAATAACCATGAAGGTGCAGTCACTCACCTAGAGCCAGACGTTCTGGAGTGTGAAGTCACGTGGGCCTTAGGAATTATTACTATGAAGTAAACTAGTGGAAGTGATGGAATTCCAGTTGAGCTATTACAAATCTTAAATGATGGTGCTGTTAAAGGGCTACACTCGATATGTCAAAAAATTTGGAAAACTCAGTAGTGGCCATAGGACTGGAAAAGGTCAGTTTTCATTCCAGTTCCAAAGAAGAGCAATGCCAAAAAACGTCAAGCTGCCATATAATTTCACTCATTACACATGCTAGCAAAGTTATTCTCAAAATCCTTCAAGCTAGACTTCTCCAGTATGAGAAATGATAACTTTCATATGTGCAAGCTGAATTTAGAAAAGACAGAGGAAGCAGATCAAACTGCCAATATCTGTTGGATTTTAGAAACAGCAAAGGAATTCCAGAAATATATGCACTTCTGCTTTATTGACTCTGCTAAAGCCTTTGTCTCTGTGGATTACAACATACTGGGGAAAATTCTTAAAGAGATGGAAATACCAGACTACCTTACTTGTCTCCTGAGAAATCTATATGTGGCCAAGAAGCAACCGTTAGAATTGGACATGGAATAAGTGACTGGTTCAAAATTGAGAAATAATGTAACAAGGTTGTATTGTCATCCTGTTTTTTTAACTTCCATGAAGAGTACATCATGTGAAATGTTGGGCTGGATGAATCACAACCTGGAATCAAGATTTCTTGGAGAAATATCAACAACCTCAGATATGTAGATGATATCACTCTAGTGGCAGGAAGTGAACTAAAGAGCCTCCTGTTGAGGGTGAAACAGGAGAGTGAAAAAGCTAGCTTAAAACTTGATATAGCCACTATGGAAGATGATATGGAGATCCCTTAGAAAGCTAGGAATAAAACCACCATATGATCCAGCAATCCCACTCCTAGGCATATAACCTGAGAAAACCAAAATTGAAAGAGACACTTGTATCCGATTGGTCACTGCAGTACTATTTACAATAGCTAGAACATGGAAGCAACCTAGATGTCCATCGACAGATGAATGGATAAAGAAGTGGTGGTATATATACACAATGGAATATTACTCAGCCGTAAACACATTTGAGTCAGTTCTAATGAGGTGGATGAACCTAGAACCTATTATACAGAGTGAAGTGAGTCAGAAAGAGAAAGATAAATATTGTATTCTAACACATATATACGGAATCTAGAAAAATAGTACTGCAGAATTTATTTACAGGGCAACAATGGAGAAACAGAGAGAATAGACTTATGGACAGGGGGATGTGAGGGTGAGATATATGGAAAGAGTAACATGGAAAATTACATTACCATATGTAAAATAGATAGCCCAACTGAATTTGCTGTATGGCTCAGGAAACTCAAACAGGGGCTCTGTATCAACCTAGAGGGGTGGGATGGGAAGGGAGATGGGAGGGAGGTTCAAAAGGGAGGGGACATATGTATACGTATGGGTGATTCATGTCGAGGTTTGACAGAGAAGAACCAAATTCTGTAAAGCAATTATCCTGAAATAAAAAATAAATTAATTAAAAGAAAAAAAAAACATTCAACATTGAATAAAATAAGATCATGGCTGCTGCTGCTGCTAAGTCGCTTCAGTCGTGCCCAACTCTGTGCAACCCCATAGACGGAAGCCCACCACCTGGGAATCCCCGTCCCTGGGATTCTCCAGGCGAGAATACTGGAGTGGGTCATTTGGCTCCAAAATCTTCATGGTAAATATAGAAGGGATAAAAAAAGGAAGCATTGTCAGATATTATTTTCTTGGGCTGCAAAATCACTGCAGATGTTTACTGCTGCCATGAATTTGAAAGACACTTACTCTTTGGAAGAAAAGCTATGACACACCTAAACAGCGTATTAAAAATCAAAGACATACTTTGCAGGCAAAGGTCTCTATTGTCAAAGCTATGATTTTTCCTGTAGGCATGTATGGATTTGAGGGTTGGACCAGAAATAAGGCTATTGTTGTTCAGTCTCTCACTTGTTTGTGACTCTTCGGGAGCCCCATAAACTGCAGCATGCCAGGCTTCCCTGTCCTTTGTCATCACCCAGTTTGCTCAGATTGATGTACGTCAAGTCAGTGATGCCATCCAACAATCTCCTTCTCTTGATCCCTTCTCCTCCTGCCCTCAACCTTTCCCAGCATCAGACTATTTTCCAGTGAGTCAGCTCTTCACAAAGGGTTTTCAAAATATTGAAGCTTCAGCTTCAGCATCAGTCCTTCCAATGAATATTCAGGGTTGATGCCTTTAGGATTGACTGGTTTGATCTTCTTGCTGTCCAAGGGACTCTCAAGAGTCTTTTCCAATGCCACAGTTCAAAGGCATTAATTCTTTGGTGCTCAAGCCATTTTTTTTTTTTTTTTTTTTTTTTTGTCCGCTTCTCATATCCGTACATGACTACTGGAAAAACCATAGCTTTGACTATACGGACCTTTGTTGTCAAAGTAATGTCTGCTTTTTAATATGCTAACTAGGTTTGTCATAGCTTTCCTTCCAAAGAGCAAGCACCTTTTAATTTAATGGCTGCAGTCAGTATCTGCAGTGATTTTGGAGCCCAAGAAAATAAACTCTGTGACTGTTTCCATTGTTTCCCTATCTATTTGCCATGAAGGGATGAGACCAGATGCCATGAACTTAATTTTTTGAATGTTGAGTTTTAAGCCAGTTTTTCCACTCTCCTCTTTCATCAAGAGGCTCTTTAGTTCCTCTTCTCTCTGTCCCGTTAAAGTGGTATCATCTGCATATCTGAGGATGGTGATATTTCTCCCGGCAATCTTGATTCCAGCTTGTGAGTCATCTAGCCCAGTATTTCGCATGATGTACTCTGCATAGAAGTTAAATAAGCAGGATGGCAATACACAGTCTTGATGTACTCCTTTCCCAATTTGGAACCAGTCTGTTGTTCCACGTATGTTTCAAACTATTGCTTCTTGTCCTGCATACAGTCTTCTCAGGAGACAGGTAAGGTTGTCTGGTATTCCTTTCTCTTTAAGACTTTTACACAGTTTCTAGTGATCCACACATTCAAAGGCTTTATTGTCTTCAGTGAACCAGAAGTAGATAATTTTCTGGACTTCTCTTGCATTTTCTATGATCCAGTGGAGGCTGGTAATTTGATTTCTGGTTCCTTTGCCTTTTCAAAATCCAGTTGTACATCTGGAAGTTCTTATTTCTCATACTGCTGAAGTCCAGCTTGAAGGATTTTGAGCATAATCTTGCTAGCATGTGAAATGAGTGCAGTTGTATGATAGTTTGAATATTCTTTGACATTGCCTTTCTTTAGGATTGGCATGAAAATTGACCATTTCCTGTCCTGTGGTCACTGCTGAGTTCCAAATTTGCTGGCATATTTAGTGCAGCTCTTTAGCAGCAGCATCTTTTAGGATTTGAAGTAGTTCAGCTGGAATTCCATCACCTCCATTAGCTTTGTTTATGATAATGCTTCCTAAAGCCCACTTGACTTTGCATTCCAGGATGTCTACCTCTAGGTGTCTAGCCACACCATCATGGCTATCCAAGTAGTTAAGAACTATTTTGTATGCTTGTTCTGTGTATTCTTGCTTGATCTTTTTGCTTTTTTAAAAAATATCCTTGCCATTTCTGTCCTTTACTGTGCCCAGTTTTGCATGAAGCATTTCTTGGTATCTCTAATTTTCTTGAAGTGATCTCTAGTATTCCCTTTCTATTACTTCCCTCTGTTTCTTTGCATTGTTCACTTATGAATGTTTTCTTATTTCTCCTTACTATTCTCTGGAACTCTGCATTCAGTTGGGTATATCTTTCCCTTTCTCCTCTGCCTTTCACTTCTCTTCTTTTCTCAGCTATTTATAAGGCCTCCTCAGACAACTGCTTTGCCTTTTTGCATTTCTATTCCTTGATGATGGTTTTGATCAGTTCCTTTGCATCATCATAAAGCTTTTTCACATTTAATATGCATGAGATCAGTAGCAATCACTGCTTTTTCACTTTTGATTGTATTAATCTGTGTCTTCTCCCATAACATCTTGTTTAACTTGACTAGGAGTTCAGTAATTCACATGACTTTTCCTTTTTTTTCTTTTTCCCCATTGGATTTGCCTATTAGTATTTTAGGCCACTTAAAGGGGTAAAACAGACTGCTTGTCAAATATCTCTGAATATTATTTCAAATGGTAATTAACATTTGGTTATCACCTACATCATTATTGACAGTAAAAATTAATAGTCTTCCCGTGCTGTTAGGCATTTCCTCCTTTGTCTTTTCACCCATTTTTATCCCTTTTTCATAAATTGAACTATATTAATGATTTCATTTTTAGCAGAGATTTAACTTAGATTTTTAACTTATTTTTATTTAAGATGTTATTTATTTAGAGATAATTATCTTTTTCACATTTAAAAATGCCTTTTTAAAAATGGAGACATAGTTGATTTGAAATCTTATGTAAATTTCATGTGTGCAGCATGCAGATTCACAATTTTTAAGTGTTATATTCCATTTATAGTAATTATAAATGATTGGCTACATTCCTTGTGTTATACTATGCATTCTTATTTATTTATTTTATACTTACACAAATTATACAGGTAATTTGCATCTCTTTAACTGTTTTCCCTATTTTGCCCCTCTGAACATTCATTTTCTCACTAGCTTATTAACCACTAATTTATTTTTTATGCCTGTGAATCTGTTTTCTCTGGTTTGTTTCAATCATTAAATAATTTTTTTTGATTTCACATATTTTTTAGATTTTCACAGTTAACATACAGTAACTGTCTCTGTCTTATTTTGCTTAATATAATACTTTCCAGGTCCATCTTGTTTCAAATGGCAAAATTTTATTCTTTAGGTAAGTTTTTGTCAATTGAAATGATCACCACCCCTTACTGTCTTATTTTCTGACCTCGCTTTCTCTCTCACCCATCTACATTTTTAGCTATCGATCATATATATCATAACACAGTTTAGATTCATCTATTTATATTTCCATGTTGTTTTGCACACTCTTAATTTTCACTTTTGCATTTCTGTTTACTTGTCATAGTTTTCTAAAGGCAAACTTGTATTATTTCTTTACACATTGCCCCAATAATTCATAATCAAAGAAAATTATTATTTAGTTTTCTTTTTGTGGTAATATTATATTAATTCTGTTTGAAAAAAAGTAATCCATTCCATAAAGTATAATTTAAGAATAAGAGAGAGCTTAAGGATAATCACATTTCTCTATGACCAATTAGAAAATATATTTTTATCATGGACTTAGGAAACATGTAGAGCTCTTTGTTGTTGTTCATTTGCCAAGTCATGTCCAACTCTTTGCAACCCCGTGCACTGCAGCATGCCAGGCTTCTCTGTCCCTCACCATCTCCCAGAGTTTGTCTAAGTTCATGTCTATTGAATTGGTGATGCCATCCAACCATCTCATCCTCTGTTGCCCATTTCTCCTTCTGCCTTCAATCTTTCCCAGCATTGGGGTCTTTTCCAATGAGTTGCCT
Source organism: Capra hircus (assembly GCF_001704415.2). Classification (NCBI taxonomy): domain Eukaryota; kingdom Metazoa; phylum Chordata; class Mammalia; order Artiodactyla; family Bovidae; genus Capra; species Capra hircus. The sequence continues at coordinate 57,718,546 of NC_030812.1, forward strand.
GTTCAAATCAGGTGGCCAAAGTATTGGAGCTTCTTTACCTTAACCAAGAGTAGTACTTTTATCAGGCCAAGCTGGAAATCAAGAAACCAAAGTCAAATCCTCTTACCTTTATCTAGTTAGACATAACTACTATCCCAAGGCAACCAATTTTCTTAGTGATACATTGGAGTTGAGGGGCTCATTAACCATTGGAAACAGGCTTTGACACATTTTTACAGTTTTCAAATATTAACTCCCAGGATCATTTTCTTGGCTATGAATGATGGAGATAGAAACTTCTGTGAAAAAGACAATGGGAAGAGAAAGCCAATATTGTAGATTTGCTAATAAAGGAAAACAAAGGCAAAAAATCTAATATATTGCCATTTCCAAGATGCCCTCCAAAGTGTCAGTCTCACACCATTCTAGATTCTGAGTATCATGTTCTTCATGTCTGTAGGAGAGAACATTCTTGTATGAATTGAAAGAGTCTGAATATAAATATGAATTTTATCAGGATAGCTTAATTTGTCTCAGAGACCATAGTTTTCCTTTTCAAATATGGTTGGCAAAAATAAGCTAATTTTAAGTTAAAGGATCTAATTTTCAGGAGGTATTATCAAAGGAAAAATAAGATAAAGTTTATTCCTTCTACTGCACAGAAATTGCCATTATTTTCTGGGGAAAATAATAAAAAATAAATACAGCTTCATTTCAAATAGCAAATTTAATGACACTGACAGCATACTTTATATTTAATTTCTATTTTATTTTCCAACATGCTTTATTTTATTAATAAATTCAAGGAGATATTTTAATAATGCTTCTAAATATTATAACATTATTTGGTGACATATGACATTTTAATTAAAATACATTTTTTTATTTCATATAAAATAGATTTTATTTCTATATGTGATTTCTAGTAATCTTCTTAAAACAATCTCTATTTTTGTAAGACTGCCAAATCTACCTTTCTTTAATATGGGAAACAATGGAGATTACTGATATCTAAAATTCTGTTACACAGGTGAAAACTGATCTTTTTCATGTAACTTAAAAGAGTTAGGACCTTGATTTTAGGCTAATAAGAAAAATGGACATTGATGATGTATACATCTGTCTTAAAAGAATGAATGAAATGAGGTGTTGAAAGAATTTATGTAGAGAGAGCAGAGAGTTTTTCATTCAGCTTTCTTTTCAGAGTTACTGTTTTTATATGATCGTATTCACTTATTTGAAGAAAAGACCATTCTCTGGACCATGTTCTTGAAGGCTTGCTGCACTTGCTGATTTCGCAGGGTGTATATAAATGGATTCAAAAGAGGAGCCACTGAGGTATTGAGCACAGCCACTCCTTTGCTTAGAGTCACCCTTTCGCTTGCTGAAGGCTTAATGTACATGAAGATGCAGCTGCCATAAGACAGAGAGACAACTATCATGTGGGAAGAACACGTGGAAAAGGCTTTGTTCCTTTGATTCGTGGAAGGAATTCTCAGAATTGTCTGGATAATATATGTATAGGATAGAATAACTAATGTTAAAGTGACCATGAGTGTTACCACAGCTAAAAATAATGCCATGAGTTCTAGAAAGTGAGTGCTTGTGCAGGAAAGCTGCAAGATGGGAGAAGCATCACAGATGAAATGATCAACTATATTGGAGGCACAGAAATCCAATCGCAGCAGCAGAATTATTGGTGGAAAGATGATCAGGAATCCTGCAAGCCAGGAGCTAAAGACAAGAAGTATACAGACTCTACTGCTCATGATGGTGGTGTAATGTAGAGGTTTGCAGATGGCTACGTAGCGGTCATAGGACATGGCAGCCAGGAGGTAAAATTCTGTCACCCCCAAGAAGATGAAGAAAAACAGCTGAGCCACACAACCGTTATAAGAAATGGTTCTGTCCCCCGTCATGATCGCAATAAGGAATCTGGGAATGCAGACCGACGTGAATGATATTTCTAGGAATGAGAAGTTTCGAAGGAAGAAATACATTGGAGTCTGCAGATGGGGATCTGAAAGGGTGAGGGTGATGATGACCAGGTTCCCAGTCACGCTTAGCATGTAGGTAACAAGAAGAAATAGGAACAGTACAACCTGCCACTGTGGATCACTTGTCAACCCAAGAAGGATAAACTCGGTAACTTCTGTGTAATTTCTCATTATTTTCCTTCATTATAGTGATATTCTTTGTTTTAGCTGTGAAACAGATGAAGAAATTAAAAAAAAAATATGGCACCAACAAAGAAACACACACACACACACGCACAATATTATAGCTTCCTTGTACTTTTAGGGGAAAATGTTTTAGTAGTATATAGTAACAAAAGACTTTTAAAGTTTCGCAATTTATTATGTCATGTATTAATTCACTATCCTGTATTTCCTACATTGTTTTCTCACACATATCAGAAAAAAATTTTCTTCTGAATGCTTCAATATATTCCTGAAAACAAAGAGAAAAGGATGCTCAAATCTCTGATTTTAAAACTTCAAATAAAACTGAGAGCTTACCTCCAGTGTATCCAAATATTATTGAAGATATACTTTTATTGCTTTCTGCTTCATACAAAATTTTAATTTGTCTATTTTGTATAAGCATTTCTTTTTCCTTATCCATTTGAAACTTTTACAATCTGTGGAGATACCTTAGGAACTTAGTTGTCCAACTGGTAGAGTAACATGTCCCTGATAATAGTATAGCACTAGAGCCACACATATATATGTAAAATACATAAAAGTAGTACCTTTACTTAAGTCTCAATTTTAACTTTTTGTAAACTACTAGTATCCTTACTTATTTCCAAAATCATTTGGCACTTCTCCACAATCTCGCCTGTTCTTTTCTTAAGGGGTAATGAAAAGGAATAGTAAACATTCAAGGTAAGTTTTGGAGAGGCAAAGATTCTCTTTCTTTTTCTACTTCTTTCCTCCTTTTTTTTTCTTTGTACAATAACTTGATATTATACAGAGTTTGTTTAATTATTTGATCCTTATTTAATATTATTTTCCACTAAAACTTTAGATGTGCTGTCATCTAATATAATTCTTTTTAATAGTTTATATCTAGAAAGACTGCCTAAGTTTGCATTGCCTCATGTGTTTTCTGTAGTCTTCAGAGGTTTCAGAACTTTCAAAAAATGCTATTTTCTCAGTATCAGCCAATTAATTCAATATGTTAATAAACTTACTTAGATTTTTTACTTATAAAATTTCTGGGAGGATATATTCCATTTTCAGTCTTCTCTTTCTGGTCATAAAATAAGCATTTTTCTTGTCTTTTGCCTTTATATGATAAATGCTAACCTTCCCTATATAAAATGTGCAAAACTCATATTAAAAGAATATCTGTAATTGTTAAAGGTCATCAAGTGTATTATTTCAAATAATGTACAAAAATGACTATATGGTGTCTTGATATTTATGATATTAGAAATGATTATGGAAAACTATGTAGACAAGAACACAAAAAATCATGAAAGTCCTGTTAATCACAAAATATTTATGCTATAATGAATAAAAGTGTTGCATAAAATTATTAAATAGTAGCTTCAAAATTTTCTTTATATATTGCATATAAATGTGTGGTTTAATTTTATTTATACATGGTACATAATTGAGATTATTTGTATAAGCATAATTGTATACAATTAAGGCCAATTTATATTTTTGTAAAAAGCTATCAAAGAAGTACTTACATTTATGGTAAATATGACTGGTTAGTCAGTATCACTTCTAATAGCTTCTTTAATTTGCTTCAACTAAGTACTTTGGGATTTTTCAAAAGTTTTTGCAATCTCTTTCCCCTCTGTCATCATATATTTGTAACCAAATAACCAAAATATCAATAATGAAGAATAACTGTAAGACCTCCCTCTCCAATGTTTACAAAAAGGGTATGTATCAACACACTTCTAAATAGTAAAGCAAGCATCTCCAAAGATCTCAGTTCCCAGGATTATTTCCTACCTATTGTCACTTAAAGAAGTATTATCTTAGTACTTGATATAATTGAAATGAAAGCTGATGCAATGTCTTTTCAAGCTTGGTGAGTAAGATGATACAATTTTTTATGCAGAAGTAATATTATTCAAGTTAGCCATACTGCTCTATTACAGTGGACTCAGGGGGATTCATTGATGAAAAAACAAAACGCACAATGGAGATTGGTCTCAAGACACCAACCACTAAACAGTGGTCCAAATTAGTAAACAATTTCAAATAAAATATTTAGTTGAGAGTGGCCTGAAATCAGAGCATGAAAATATATGGAAAGATATGCATTTTCATAATAATCCAAAACTTCATAAGGAGTAGAAATGATAACCAAGCAGCAGAGATAAGCAGGTCTTAAGCAGCAACAGACTAGGTTGTGAACAAGTGAAAGTGTTAGCTGCTCAGTTGTGTCTGACTCTTTGCAACCCCATGGACTGTAGCTCAGCAGGCTCCTCTGTCCCTGGAATTCTCCAAACAAGAATACTGAAGTGGGTTGTCTTTCTCTTTTCTAGTGAATCTTCCCGACCCAGGGATAAAACCCAGGTTTCCTGCAATCCAGGTGGTTTCTTTACTGACTGAGCCATCTAGGAAGATCCATGAAAAAGTGTTTTTTTTCTCGAATCATAAAGAAAACATAAAAAAATTCATTGTGATGTTTAAGACATCCATTATTCTACACTATAGGGTATCAATTATTCTACACTATAAGAGATGTCAGGCTTATTTTTAAGCTTTTATTTTTATTTTTTTAAATTTTAATGCACAATTTATTTGCTACATGTGAAGAAAAGTTTGGCCCAATGATACACAACTGGAAAAAAGCCACATATTTTTCTTACACTTTCAGTCCATTAAGTATGGAAAATACTCTAACACCTTGTGTCACTATTGCTAAAATAAAGATAAAATTTAGTGATGAATGTACTCTCCATGTACCTGTCTTGACTTTCTCCATAAGTCTTATTTTTTTTAATTTTTTATTTTTTTATTTTTTGAGTTTTAAAATCTTTAATTCTTATATATTTTCATTGAATGTTGACATAAAAAACCTGATCATGATTAGACCCATTACCATTGATTCATTCAACAATTATTTTTGACATTTTTTCTGAGAATATAGAAGTGACAAAGATAGCTTTCTACATAATTTTCACTTCTTACAAAAAATTGTGAGAATTCTACATTGTTTTTGAAACCTCAGATTCCCTTTCTTTTGTCCAATATAAGCAATATTCTTTCCCAGCATTTTCTTGCTCACTGTTTTGATCTGAAAAGATGTCTATAATATTCCATTCATATTAAGTTTCTGAGATTTATAGTATGTTGCTTTTTAATCCAGGAGTTCCATAAAATATATAGCTTAAATTAAATGAAACCTGGGGTTATTTATTGATCTTAATAGAAATTCCTGAACAAAGAATTTTAAATTATTTTTACCATTTCTTTGGGAGATAAATGAAGTTATACATGGTATATGATTGAGTAATACACAGAACATACTGAAGAAAGAGACTATTAAAAAGAGCTTCACTAACGTGACATAAACATACTCATGTTTAATTATAAATGTCACAATAGCTTTTATCTGATGTTTATCTGTAAACCACAGTGTCATTTAAAATTACACATCATGGACAACCTGTCACTAAATAAAGCTACATGGAAAATTAATGTATATGTCCTCATCTTAGCTTGTTTACATATGCAAAGAGTCTATTTCCAAATAAGGTCAAAGCTTCAGACTCCAGATGGACATGAATTTCTTGAAGAGCACTATGCAAACCAGTCAAATACTGAAAACAAATACTTCTTAGGACAATGTTAAACAATAACTTATGTCACCACTGAGCATAGCAATTCATGTGCTTTCAGTTTTTCATAGAATGCGCTTTTTACCAGTGTTTTCAATAATGGATTATATGAATGTACATGCTCTTAAGAAACGATACCTTAAGACTGGGCTTTGAGGATCATTTTAAGCAGTAAAATCGCCAATAAAAATACAAAAATGTAAAAATTATGGCATGAGATAGGCCATGAAAAAAGGAATGTGTTTAAGACATAAGAGCTGAAAAAAAAAAAAAAAAGGAGAGCATTACTTCGTTTAACCTCACCTGGAAATATATGCTTGAATCCAAGACTTAAAGGGCAACTTTAGGGGAAATGTTTAACATGTTTCAATAGCAGATCTCCCATTTTAGTCGCCAATCCCATGTCCCTATTTCCTCTGTTAAAAAGACACTGGAAAGACATATTTGTTTCAACTGTGACATCTTAGAGAAAAAGTTTGTTCTGTTAATGAATAGCTTTATTTTTTTTAATTAGAGAATAATTATTTTATAATATTGTGATGTCTTTTGCCATACATCAACATGAATCAGCATTAGGTATACATATATCCTCTCTTTCTTGAACCTCCCACCCACCTCCATCCCATCGCACCCTGCTAGGTTGTCACAGAGCACTGTCTTTGAGTTCCCCATGTCATGCTCTCATATCATGTCACCCTCTCCTTCCCCAATCAATAGCTTTGAATATGCTGAATAAATTCCAGTCTATCTGTCTCTTTCTCCACTTCCCTGGTGGCTCAGACGGTAAAGCGTGTGTCTACAATGCGGGAGACCCAGGTTCGATCCCTGGGTTGGGAAGATCCTCTGGAGAAGGAAATGGCAATCCACTCCAGTACCATTGCCTGGAAAATCCCATGGACAGAGGAGCCTGGTAGGCTACAGTCCATGGGGTCGCAAAGAGTAGGACACGACTGAGTGACTTCATTCATTCATTCATTCATTCATCTGTCTCGTTAATCTATATGTTTAAAACTCTAATTTTTATAAACAAACTTATGCTATTTCAACTTCTTTTGTAATAAGTTAATTTGAAATTGAAATGCATTAATCACTTGAGAATCCAGTGGTACTTCTCCCATCTACCCCAGGTGATGTGGAAAATCCAGAATTTTTGATAAGTTCACTCATTTCAGTAAATTCACCATGATATAAAATTATGTTTCTTTTTCTCTATGCCATGGTAATTCATCCAAACATAAGTTTCCATATTTATGGTAAAATAAATCAGCAATTAGTTAAAATAATCTAGCATCATGTAAAGCATGGTGACTATAGCTAATAATTCTGTTATGTATTTGAAAGTTGCTAAGAGAGTAGATCTTAAAAGTTCTCATCACAAAAAACTGATTGTAACTATTTGTGGTGGTGGGGTGTTAACTAGACCTATTTTGGTGATTATTTTGTGATTTATACAAATATCTAATCATTATATTGTACCCCTGAAACTAATGCAATGTTATATGTCAATGCTATTTCAATAAAAATAATTTTAAAAAGGAAATAAAATATGAAACAGATGGGATTCTGTCCATCAACATTTTCATGGCCTTGGAAACGACAGCCACTCTATTATCTGATGGTTGGATAATAGTTTAAATCCACAGCGAGTCTCCCTGAAGCTCACAGACTTCCTCTGTTGGTTCCCAGCTTTGCTGGAATTGTCCTGAGTCCTGTATGTCTGAACCATTGGCCTCCTGCAGTCACAGGTGCAGGCCTTGGTGCTGTCTCTCCTTTCTGGTGCCTCTGGGGGGAGAATTGAAGAACAAGAGCTCTGTCATATTCCTGTTTCCAATGTGTTCCTTCCTGTGACTTCATCTTTGCCCTGCCAGGGAGAAACAGGCCTTGTGACGCTTTGCACCAGCTCTTTGAATACTCCTCAAACCCAGTCCACTTGTTCCCCATTTGTCTCATGAGCCCAGCCATTGATCCTTTGGAGCTGGACTTGTTTATAAGTAAGAAGAGTTTTGAATCCCAGTATTTCAGAGGCCAAAGATAATCTACATTCCTCTGCTGTTGCTGTGTTTTGTCTGGTTTGGTTTCATTGTCATCATTAATAAAGGATCAGGAGCAAGACAAGGGTGTTCAATTTCACCACTATTATTCAACATAGTTCAGAAAGTCCTAGTAATAACAATCAGAGAAGAAAAAGAAATAAAAGGAATCCAGATCAGAAAAGAAGAAGTAAAATTCTCACTGTTTGCAGATGACACAATACTGTACATAGAAAACCCTAAAGATAGTATCAGAAAATTACTAGAGCTAATCAGTGAATTTAGCAAAGTTGCAGGATACAAAATCAGTACACAGAAATCACTTTCATTTCTATATACTAAGAATGAAAATTCAGAAAGAGAAATTAAGGAATCAATCCCATTCACCATTACAACAAAAAGAATTAAATATCTAGGAATAAACTTACCTAAGGAGACAAAAGAACTGTACACAGAAAATTATAAGACACTAATGAAATAAATCAAAGACGACAACAGTGTGCAGATTTCTTAAAAAACTGGAAATAGAACTGCCTTATGACCCAGCAATCCCACTGCTGGGCATACACACCAAGGAAACCAGAATTGAAAGAGATACATGTACCCCAATGTTCATCACAGCACTGTTTATAATAGCCAGGACATAGAAGCAACCTAGATGTCCATCAGCAGATGAATGGATAAGAAAGCTGTGGTACATATACACAATGGAGTATTACTCAGCCATTAAAAAGAAAACATTTGAATCAGTTCTAATGAGGTGGATGAAACTGGAGCCTATTATACAGAGTGAAGTAAGCCAGAAAGAAAAACAGCAATACAGTATACTAATGCATATATATGGAATTTAGAAAGATGATAATGATAACCCTGTATGCAAGACAGCAATAGAGACACAGATATATAGAACAGTCTTTTGGACTCTGTGGGAGAGGGCAAGGGTGGGATGATTTGGGAGAATGGCATTGAAACACATATAATATCAAATAAGAAATGAATCGCCAGTCTAGGTTTGATGCAGGATACAGGATGCTTGGGGCTGGTGAACTGGGATGACCCAGAGAGATGGTATGGGGAGAGAGGTGGGAGGGAGGGGTTCAAGATTGGGAACACACGTATTTGAATAAAATAATTTTTAATGGAAAAAAATAGTAAAAAACAAACAAACAAACAAACCAACAAACAAATGTAATCAAGTGAGACCTGATTAAACTTAAAAGCTTTTTCACAGCAAAGGAAAGTATCAGTTCAGTTCAGTTCAGTCTCTCAGTCCTGTCTGACTCTTTGCAACCCCATGAACCACAGAACGCCAGGCCTTCCTGTCCATCACCAACTCCCCGAGTTTACCCAAACTCATGTCCATTGAGTCAGTGATGCCATCTAATCAGCTCATCCTCTGTTGTCTCCTTCTCCTCCTGCCTTCAATCTTTCCCAACATCAGGGTTTTTTCAAATGAGTCAGCTCTTTGCATCATTTTCTTATAGGAAACTATCAGTTCAGTTCAGTCGCTCAGTTGTGTCCGACTCTTTGCAACCCATGAATCGCAGCACCCCAGGCCTCCCTGTCCATCATCACCTCCTGGAGTTCACTCAGACTCACTTCCATTGAGTCCGTGATGCCATCCAGCCATCTTATCCTCGGTCGTCCCCTTCTTCTCCTGCCCCCAATACCTCCCAGCATCAGAGTCTTTTCCAATGAGTCAGCTCTTCCCATGAGGTGTCCAAAGTACTGGAGCTTCAGCTTTAGCATCATCCCTTCCAAAGAAATCCCAGGGTTGATCTCCTTCAGAATGGACTGGTTGGATCTCCTTGCAGTCCAAGGGACTCTCAAGAGTGTTCTCCAACACCACAGTTCAAACGCATCAATTCTTCGGTGCTCGGCCTTCTTCACAGTCCAACTCTCACATCCATACATGACCACAGGAAAAACCATAGCCTTGACTAGGCAGACCTTAGTTGGCAAAGTAATGTCTCTGCTTTTGAATATACTACCTAGGTTGGTCATAACTTTTCTTCCAAGGAGTAAGCATCTTTTAATTTCATGGCTGCAGTCACCATCTTCAGTGATTTTAGAGCCCCCAAAAATAAGCAAGGTGAAAAGACAACCTTCAGAATGGGAGAAAATAATAGCAAATGAAACAACTGACAAAGGATTAATTTTCAAAATATAGAAGCAGCTCATACAACTCAATGCAGACAACCCAATTAAAAACTGGGAAAAGGACTTAAACAGACATTTCTCCAAAGAAGACATATAGATAGATAACAAACACAAGAAAAGATGCTCAACATTGCTCACTATTAGAAAAATGCAAATCAAAACTGAAATGAGATATCACCTCACACTGGTCAGAATGGTCATCATGAAAAAGTCTACAAACAATAAATGCTGGAGAGGGTGTGGAGAAAAGGGAACACTCTTGCACTGTTGATGGTAATGTAAATAGATACAGCCACTATGGAAGATGGTATGGAGATTACTTTAGAACACTAGAAATAGAACCACCATATGATACATCAATCCCACTCCTAGGCATAAAACCTGAGGAAACCATAATTGAAAAAGACACATATGTCCGCTTGTTCATTGCATCGCTATTTACAATAGCTAGAACACGGAAGCAACCTAGATGTCTATTAACAGATGAATGGATAAAGTTGTGGTACATATACACAATGGAAAATTACTCAGGCACAAAAAGGAACACATTTGAATCAGTTCTAATGAGGTGGATGAACCTAGAACCTATTATACAGAGTGATATGACTCAGAAAGAGAAAGATAAATATAATATTCTAACATATATATGTGGAATCTAGAAGAATGGTACTGAAGAACTTATTTACAGGGCAGCAGTGGAGAAACAGACATGGCAAATAGATTTATGGACATGGGGGGAGGTGAGGAGAGGGAGAGATGTATGGAAAGAGTAACATGGCAACTTATATTGCCATATATAAAATGGGTATCCAATAGGAATTTGCTGTATGTCTCAGGAAACTCAAACAGGGGCTCTGTAATAACCTAAAGGAATGGGATGGGGAGGGAGATGGGAGGGAGGTTCAAAAGGGAGGGGATATATGTATACCTATGGCTGATTCATGTTGAGGATTGACAGAAATTAATAAAATTCTGTAAAGCAATTAACCTTCAATTAAAAAAAATTAAAAGTTAGAAAAAATAGCAAAAAATTGTGAAAATTTTCATATATCAAGCTATTTTTAGTTTTTTCATGTGTATCATCTCCTGAATAATTCCAGACATGTATATGTGCTATAAGCTTAAAAATAGTTTCAGTTCAGTTCAGTCCCTCAGTCGTGTCCGACTCTTTGTGACCCCATGAAATGCAGCACGCCAGGCCTCCCTGTCCATCACCAACTCCTGGAGTTCACTCAGACTCACGTCCATCGAGTCCGTGATGCCATCCAGCCATCTCATCCTCTGTCGTCCCCTTCTCCTCCTGCCCCCAATCCCTCCTAGTATCAGAGTCTTTTCCAATGAGTCAACTCTTCGCATGAGGTGGCCAAAGTACTGAAATTTCAACTTTAGCATCATTCCTTCTAAAGAAATCCCAGGGCTGATCTCCTTCAGAATGGACTGGTTGGATCTCCTTGCAGTCCAAGGGACTCTCAAGAGTCTTCTCCAACACCACAGTTCAAAAGCATCAATTCTTCAGTACTCAGTTTTCTTCACAGTCCAACTCTTACATCTATACATGACCACAGGAAAAACCATAGCCTTGACTAGAAGGACCTTAGTTGGCATATGCTTTTGAATATGCTGTATAGGTTGGTCATAACTTTTCTTCCAAGGAGTAAGCATCTTTTAATTTGATGGCTGCAGTCACTATCTGCAGTGATTTTGAAGCCCCCCAAAATAAAGTCTGATACTGTTTCCACTGTTTCCCCATCTATTTCCCATGAAGTGATGGAACCAGATGCCATGATCTTTGTTTTCTGAATGTTGAAATTTAAACCAACTTTTTCACTCTCCACTTCCACTTTCATCAGGAGGCTTTTTAGTTCCTCTTCACTTTCTGCCATAAGGGTGGTGTCATCTGCCTATCTGAGGTTATTGATATTTCTCCCGGCAATCTTGATTCCAGCTTGTGCTTCTTCCAGTCCAGCGTTTCTCATGATGTACTCTGCATAGAAGTTAAATAAGCAGGGTGACAATATACAGCCTTGAGGTACTCCTTTTCCTATTTGGAACCAGTCTGTTGTTCCATGTCCAGTTCTAACTGTTGCTTCCTGACCTGCATACAGATTTCTCAAGAGGCAGGTCAGGTGGTCTGGTATTTCCATCTCTTTCAGAGTTTTCCATAGTTTATTGTGATCCACAGAGTCAAAGGCTTTGGCATAGTCAATAAAGCAGAAATAGATGTTTTTCTGAAACTCTCTTGCTTCTCCATGATCCAGAGAATTTTGTCAATTTGATCTCTGGTTCCTCCACCTTTTCTAAAGCCAGCTTGAACATCAGGGAGTTCACAGTTCCCGTATTGCTGAAGCCTGGCTTGGAGAATTTTGAGCATTACTTTACTAGCATGTGAGATGAGTGCAATTGTGCGGTAGTTTGAGCATTCTTTGGCATTGCCTTCTTTGGGATTTGGCATTGCCATTCTTTGGCATTGCCTTTCTTTGGTGCACTAAGTGCGGGCGGCTGCGCCTGGCGCACTAAGGGCGGTCGTGAGGAGCTACTCCATGTCCGAGGTCAGGGGCAGAAGCCAGGAGGACCCTATGCCCGAATGCCGGCGGCCAAGAGGAGTTACCCCATGTCAGAGGTCAGGGGCAGTGGCCAAGAGTGCCAGACTACAACAGTGAAGGAACGGCCGAGAGGAGCTATCCCACGTCCAATGCCAGCAGCGGCGGCTGGGAGGAGCCACCCTGCGTCTGAGGTCAGGGGCGGCGGCCGAGAGGAGCTACCCCATGCCCAATGGCAGGGGCAGCAGCTAGGAAGAGCAACCCTATGCCCGAGGCCAGGGGCGGTGTGTGGGAGGTGCATCTCCATGTCCAAGGGGCGGTGGCTGCATGGGCATAGGAGGGCCTAGAGGAGCTATCCCACGTTGAAGGTCAGGAAGGGTGATGCTGAGGAGATACCCCCTCATCCAAGGTAAGGAGCAGTGGCTACCCTTTGCTGGAGTAGCTGTGAAGAGATACCCCATGCCCAAGGTAAGAGAAACCCAAGTAAAATGGTAGGTGTTGCAAGAGGGCATCAGAGGACAGACACACTGAAACCATACTCACAGAAAACTAGTCAATCTAATCACACTAGGACCACAGTCTTGTCTAACTCAATGAAACTAAGCCATGCCCACAGGGCAACCCAAGATGGGCGGGTCATGGTGGAGAGGCCCCTTAGAAGAAATGGAGTAGCCATCATGATCAACAAAAGGAGTCTGAAATGCACTACTTGGATGCAATCTCAAAAACAACAGAATGATCTCTGTTCGTTTCCAAGGCAAACCATTCAATATCACAGTAATCCAAGTCTATGCCCCAACCAGTAATGCTGAAGAAGCTGAAGTTGAACGGTTCTATGAAGACCTACAAGACCTCGTAGAACTAACACCCCAAAAAGTTATCCTTTTTATTATAGGGGGCTGGAATGCAAAAGTAGGAAGTCAAGAAACACCTGGAGTAACAGGCAAATTTGGCCTTGGAATGCGGAATGAAGCAGGGCAAAGACTAATAGAGTTTTGCCAAGAAAATGCACTGGTCATAGCAAACACCCTCTTCCAACAACACAAGAGAAGACTCTACACATGGACATCACCAGATGGTCAACACCAAAATCAGATTGATTATATTCTTTGCAGCCAAAGATGGAGAAGCTCTATACAGTCAACAAAAATAAGATCAGGAGCTGACTGTGGCTCAGATCATGAACTCCTTATTACCAAATTCAGACTGAAATTGAAGAAAGTAGGGAAAACCACTAGACCATTCAGGTTTGACCTAAATCAAATCCCTTATGATTATACAGTGGAAGTGACAAATAGATTTAAGGGCCTAGATCTGATAGATAGAGTGCCTGATGAACTATGGAATGAGGTTCATGACATTGTACAAGAGACAGGGATGAAGACCATCCTCATGGAAAAGAAATGCAAAAAAGCAAAATGGCTGTCTGGTGAGGCCTTACAAATAGCTGTGAAAAGAAGAGAAGTGAAAAGCAAAGAAGAAAAGGTAAGATATAAGCATCTGAATGCAAAGTTCCAGAGAATAGGAAGAAGAGATAAGAAAGACTTCTTCAGCAATCAGTGCTAAGAAATAGAGGAAAAGAACAGAATGGGAAAGACTAGAGATCTCTTCAGGAAAATTAGAGATACCAAGGGAACATTTCATGCAAAGATGGGCTCAATAAAGGACAGAAATAGTATGGACCTAACAGAAGCAGAAGATATTAAGAAGAGGTGGCAAGAATACACAGAAGTGAAGTCTCTCAGTCATGTCTGACTCTTTGCGACCCCATGGACTGTAGCCCACCAGGTTCCTCTGTCCATGGAATTTCCCAGGCAAGAATACTGGAGTGGGTTGTCGTTTCCTTCCCCAGGGGATTTTCCTGGCCCAGACACTTTACCATCTGAGCCACCAGGGAATCCTAGAATACACAGAAGAACTGTACAAAAAAGATAGGAGTGACAAATGCACACAAGAGAAAAATAGCTCCTTCATGTGAGATGACAGGATCCCTGAACAATGCATGGCTAGCTTCATGAAGCAGAGGGAGATGGATCCTTCTCTTGGCAAGGGAGTCTATGTGGTGCTTCCAAATTCAGCTTTTGAGTCATCTTATCTATAGAAGTTTCATACTAATTCTCTGTCCCCAACATTTCCCAGTCAACACACTAATATTCACATGAGACAGGAGGAAAAGCTTTGAATTAAATCATTTATATAATTAAGGAGACTATAGGACCAGGATTTATTATCGGTAATGCCATCTCCTTGGTTATGAGATGACTGAAATATTAAAGTTATGTATATTTTTTTCTTGTAGCTCTCAGATGCATTTGGAAGATGCCAGCATAGTACACAGGACCCCTACTCATTATGCAAGCTTCTTCAATCTTGTTTTAGTAGGCACTTAATTCTAAGTGACTTCTGCCTTGCTAGTATCATGTAAAGTACCAAAGTTTCATTGTCTAATGAAGTCATTATTGACTTCAGAACAAACACTTTAACTAATTGGTTAGATCCTTATTGCTTTGAGAATCTGTTATTTGTATATACTGTCTATTTATCAAGGGCATGTTAGATTAAAAGTTCTATTTTTGTAAGATTTCCCATTTATTTCTATTACTCATGAAATATTAAATAATTGTGGTTAATGGAAGTGGTTATTTTATAAAAGTCAACATGGAGATCTTCTATGGGATACAAAGATGAACATAGCCATTCTCAAGAGAGATTCACTATAGAGGAGAATTAGGAGGCTACTGAGAATGCCAAGTATGGCTTCCAGAAATCCCTCATGGTCTATACTTTAGCAGAGATTTGGCCTTGACTTTGCTTCATTCCCAGGAGATCAATGTATGACTTTCTTCATAGGTTGAAACAACTGGACGTGAAAAATTTGAGCTATTCATGCAGCCAGAGAGATACCAGATCCTAGTTTAAGTATCTATGCTCATAATACCCAATATTGTCATATTCCTTGCAGTTCTCTCTTTAAATATTGCTCCCTTAAACTTTTAGACCAACTTTATTGAAAAGGAGGATAGTGTATTTCCACATCTTCTATAGGTTTCTGACATTGTTTTTATTTGCTGAACTATTTCCCTTGAGTCACCGTAAAATAGAGAAAATTTAGTGAAATTTGATTAATGTGACATGTGCTAGTGTCTGGGAGGGAAGCAATGATTTTGCATTTTATTGCTCACAGCAGAAATGTGAATATCAGAAATAAGGAGAAGGGATCTGTCATGATTTTAGCAAAACAAATAAACAAAATGATATATCTAGCAGAGATGGGAATTAAGTGAATAGGTTTGTATGCATAGGAGAGGTTTACTTACACATTTCTAGAATATCCCTTTGGATCAGTTGCCTGATGCAAAAGATAAACTTGGGGCAGAACTTCAAGGGAGTAAAATGTGTTTTTTTAAGCTTAATAGATGAGAAATAAGGATGCTCAAACGGAAAATGCGCTGGGCTACAATCTGGATGGCAGAGCTGCTATGATCTGAGGCAAGTGGTTACTTTTCAGTTTGTGTTTCAATACCAAAAGAAAAGTAGATAAATGCTGCATATCCTCCAGATTCATGTTGATGTATGGCAAAACCAGTACAATATTGTAAAGTAATTAGCCTCCAATTAAAATAAATAAATTTATATTTAATAAAAGATTAAAAAATAGAAATGTTTCTATATGTATATTCTTAGCAAATCACAGAAGATGCCAAACATTAATGATTTCAATGGAATTATAGACAAATCTTTAAGTGAATATATTTCCTATTAAATAACATAATTCAGCTATTTATCTATTTTATTATACATATATATAAGTATAGAGCATTCTCATGTTAATTACTTCATATATTAATATTAAAATAAAATTAATAATTTAATCATTAAACATTTTAAAGTTTATTTGCTAAGAAAATCTTTAATTGATTTATAACATGTAAAGTAATGAGTGGTGCACAAAGAAAAATGGGTTGCTACTTTAGTCTTTTAAATTTCATTTTTGATCTTTTGAAGGAAATGAGATTATCTGTTTCTGTTTTTAAGCAGTGGAGTCTTCTAATAAATACATGACAGAAAAAAGGAAAAATGAATATTTCATAGGATTATTCCAACAAAATTGCAAGGGATTACATTAAATGGACAAAATAAAGAGTATAAATTTCATTTATCATCTCTCAGTAGTATGATTTATTGTATGAAGATTTTCTAATTAGAATGAGAAGTATTATATAAAGTACAAATCACATACATGTTTTAATATATAATGAAAGTAAGTTGAAAGAAAATGACATCAGCATGAATTAGAGAGAATGTTTTAGAATTGTATTAATGATGAGGACATTGATCATAATAAATTATATCTTTCATCTCTTCCCTTTTAATACACTTTTCACCTGCTGCTGCTGGTAAGGCGCTTCAGTCGACAGCTTCTGTGCGATCCCACAGACGGCAGCCCACCAGGCTCCCCTGTCCCTGGGATTCTCCAGGCAAGAACACTGGAGTGGGTTGCCATTTCCTTTTCCAATGCATGAAAGTGAAAAGTGAAAGTGAAGTCGCTCAGTCGTCTCCGACCCTCAGGGACCCCATGGACTGCAGCCTACCAGGCTCCTCCACCCATGGGATTTTCCAGGCGAGAGTACTGGAGTGGGAATGCCATTGCCTTCTCCGACTTTTCACCTAAATATATTTAAAAGAAGAGAGAGAAATGAACCACACTGTGATCACAGAGTTTGTCCTTCTAGGCCTTTCTGATGATCCTGACCTTCAGATTGTGATTTTCCTCTTTTTATTTATCACATATGTATTAAGTGTCACTGGAAACCTGACTATCATCACCCTAACCTGGGTGGACTTCCATCTCCAGACACCAATGTACTTCTTCCTCCGAAACTTCTCTTTCTTAGAAATCTCCTTTACTACTGTGTGCATCCCTAGATTTCTGGGAGCAATTATCACCAGGGACAAGACTATTTCTTACAACAATTGTGCAGCCCAACTATTTTTTTCTATTTTCATGGGGGTGACTGAATTTTACATTCTAACTGCCATGTCCTATGACCGCTATGTTGCCATCTGCAAGCCCCTGCATTACACAACCATCATGAGCAGGAAACTCTGCAGCCTGCTTGTGCTCTGTGCTTGGCTCAGTGGGTTTCTGACCATTTTCCCACCCCTTATGCTTCTCCTCCAGCTGGATTACTGTGCTTCCAATGTCATTGATCACTTTTTGTGTGACTATTTCCCCCTTTTACAATTGTCTTGTTCAGATACATGGTTCCTAGAAGTAATGGGTTTTTACTTTGCTTTGGTTAGTTTGCTATTCACTTTGGCCTTAGTGATTTTGTCATATATGTACATTGTCAGGACTATTTTGAGAATCCCATCTACCAGTCAGAGAAAAAAGGCCTTCTCCACTTGTTCCTCTCACATGATTGTCATCTCCATCTCCTATGGAAGCTGTATATTCATGTATGCTAATCCCTCGGCCAAAGAAAAGGCATCAATGACAAAAGGAGTGGCTATTCTCAATACCTCTGTGGCCCCCATGCTGAACCCCTTCATCTACACCCTGAGAAACCAGCAAGTGAAACAAGCTTTCAAAGACATGGTGTATAAAGCAGTGTTTTCTGCTAATAAATGATTTTTGGGGGGTCAAAAACACTTTAAAGAACAATTAGGTTAAATTTTTAAATTCCTAAATATTTGTATAACTTTGCTTGCGGTTTATATCCTCTTACCATCCACATGACTGCTAATATCTACTTTTTCAATCTATTTCTTCAATTTCTCCAGTCATTGTTTATTGATATTTAAAGTATAGTAAAAGTTATTTATCCTACAGCATATTCTAGAATAGAATTGTATTTCTAAGACATACTTTAGAGCATTAAGTTAAAAACTGTTTTATTCCTGTAAATATCAGTCCCTAAAATGATCATATCATATCACATTGTGCTTTAAATGTGAAGTTTCAAAATTAGTGTGTAATATCTGATGTATTTTCAAGACGAACACTAATAATTTCTTAACATTAAAGAATCTACCTGTTATATATTATAATACAGTAAATTCATTCCAAAAATATCATATGTAGTAGTGCATTGCACTTTAAATGTAGTTCTTTATATTTTGTGGAATTAAGTGCATATTTTCAAGGTAAATATTTATCAAGATATTATGTATTAATTATAGAATTTCCTTGTTCTGTATCACTTAAAAAATACTGATATTTAAAAATTCAAATAATCAACTAAAACTAAAACACTTCCACTTTCTTGAGCTCATTAATTGCATTTATGACAGTTATTTTAACTTTTTTTGTCAGATATTTACTTAACTCCATTTTTTTGGGTCTATGTTTTGAGATTTATTTTGTCTGTTTGATTGGGTCACTTTTCTGTTTTTTTTTTTTTTTTCTTTTTTTTTAATGTTCCTTTTAACTGTGTCGTTATCTACACATTTGACAAAACAACCACCTTTACAGGGGAATCCATCACCATTCAGTCCACCTAGAGATTCTGAGGGGTCTTTTAAATATTTTCTGAGGCTGTGTCTTTTCAGATTTGTGTATGAAGATTCCTAACTAGAAGATTTTATCTTTTTTTGTTTTTGTTTTTTTTTTTTTTTGCTTGGAGCCCATAGTCTCTTGCTTCCTCTGTTTCTGTTTGCTGTAACTCAGCTCCTTGAAGCAACAGCACATCACCCAGCCCTTTTTTGCCTTCAGTAGCCCTTAGGCATTTATAGTATGTCACATCCTATAGAGGCCCCAAGAAAAACTACACAGACACTAGTGCTTCCCCAGTCCCCAAAAAGCCCAGATGCCAGATATATGCTCCACACTATTCTTTTTCCCTTTGGGGGAGAGTCACTGAGTTGCACTGGCCTCAGTCTGCTACAGGTGGGTCTTCCGGACATAAAATTTTCCAAATAATCCTCTTATATTGTCATAAAACATGTATTAATTAAGTTACATCCTTCTAAATTATTTGAATCTCACTTTATAGCCTAGTATATGATCAGAGTTTTGTAAACATTTCTCATACATCTGAGAATTATACGTAATGGTAGTTGAATGCATTGTTCTATTTGAGTCAGCTAGTATATACAAGTTCATTAATCACATGATTTAAATCTGTGCTTTTACTCTTTGCACCATTACTGAGTTACTTAAAATTTCCAAAACAACTACGGAGCAGTTTCATTCTGTTCATAGTCATGCCATGTTTTTATTTATTTATTTATTTTAAATATAAATTTATTTATTTTAATTGGGGCTAATTACTTTACAGTAATGTATTGGTTTTGCCATACATCAACATGTTTTTATTTTTTTAAATATAAACACTGTATATTTTTGAAGACCCAAATATGAGATTGTTATATCTTCTGGGACATAATTGTTTATCATTATGAAAAACCACCAATTCCTCTCTATCTGAAGCACACTTTTTTTCTTTAATGTCAGTATTATCAGCATATTAAATATATATATTATACATTACTTTTATGGCATAGTTTGTGCCTATCAATCATTTACTTTGAGTGGATGTTAGCATATTAGGTAGAACATCTGAAACCAGGTACATATTTTTATGTATTTGTCAGCTAGTTATTAGGTTTTCACAATAAGAGCATAAATATGGGTAGAGGAAGAGGATGTAATCCACCAGAAATTTATTTTAAAGAAGTCTAAGTCATCTCTTCATAAATTTTACTTTTGCCTTCTGGACCTGTTCAGGTGTGATCTCCCAAGTACTCTCTCCCTTTAATGATAGATTGTTGTTGTAAATGACCTGATTTATCAATCAGAAGGTCAAGTAATACTCAGTTAATTATGGAAAGCTCAAATCTAATGGTCAATTGAGGTCCTGTGTTTGGGCCTTTAGTTTCTACTAGGACCCAGTAGAAAGCCAGGGAGCATTGTCCCAAAGGAGCATGTTTATCTGTGAAAGATTGTTTCACTATCACAGTTTGTGTTATGAATGCTTACTTGTGATGAAGCCTTAAAGGATTCCATTTGTCACTGATCGTTCAAGTAACACTGGAATTTCTTGGTCATTTGGCCCATGCAAAATTTCATATGGAAAAGCAAACATGATAGATAATTAGGAAATCTTGAGAAATAAGAGTGATAGGAGAGGACTAACCATACAAATATTAAAATATGACCTCAGGCTTCTATAACAAAAACATGTACTCAGGTAAGAAAATAGAGATAAATGGAGAAAAAAAAAAGTGACTGACACATTTCTGAGTATACCTAATTGCATAAACTTTTGAAATATTCTTATTGTTCACATAATCCAAAGATAAAATTAAGCAGGGAATACACTAAAATTAAATACACACCACTGAGCATATTGTTGTAAAGTAAAAAAAAAAACAAAACAATTCTAGCCATGTAGGAAGCAGAGCAAAAAACTAATAAAAGTAATTTTTCAATTTTACCTTTCAAATTCAAAGATAATTTTTCAATTATTTTGACAATTCATCATCAGTAAGATGGGAACTGCAGAGAAAATTTGAACTTTATTTAATATATTTGTTTTTATAATAGTGTAACAACTCAGATATGCAGATGACACCACCCTTATGGCAGAAAGTGAAGAGGAACTAAAAAGCCTCTTGATGAAAGTGAAAGAGGAGAGCGAAAAAATTGGCTTAAAGCTCAACATTCAGAAAATGAAGATCATGGCATCCGGTCCCATCACTTCATTGGAAATAGATGGGGAAACAGTAGAAACAGTGTCAGACTTTATTTTTGGGGGCTCCAAAATCACTGCAGATGGTGACTGCAGCCATGAAATTAAAAGACGCTTGCTCCTTGGAAGGAAAGTTATGACCAACCTAGATAGTATATTCAAAACCAGAGACATTACTTTGACGACTAAGGTCCATCTAGTCAAGGCTATGGTTTTTCCTGTGGTCATGTATGGATGTGACACTTGGACTGTGAAGAAGGCTGAGTGCCGAAGAATTGATGCTTTTGAACTGTGGTGTTGGAGAAGACTCTTGAAGATCCCTTGGACTGCAAGGAAATCCAACCAGTCCATTCTGAAGGAGATCAACCATGGGATTACTTTGGAAGGAAGGCTGCTAAAGCTGAAGCTTCAGTACTTTGGCCACCTCATGCGGAGAGTTGACTCATTGGAAAAGACTCTGATGCTGGAGGGATTGGGGGCAGGAGGAGAAGGGGATGACTGAGGATGAGATGGCTGGATGGCATGACTGACTCTATGGACACTGAGTCTGAGTGAACTCCAGGAGATGGTGATGGGCAGGGAGGCCTGGCATGCTGCGATTCATGGGGTCGCAAAGAGTTGGACAGAACTGAGCGACTGAACTGAACTGAACTGAACAACTCAGAAACTATTTTATGTGTGTTTTAAACTAAATAATTGGTAGGCTAACAAATTTACATTGGAGCCTGGCTTCTCATGGCAGAGAAAGATCCGATGTTGTATAAGAGAAGTTGAAAAATTCTGTTATTGGATTAGAATAAAATTGTCAGTGTGATGCTATTGTTTTTTATGTATTTCCTTTCTCCATTTCATGAAAGTTCCAAGGAGTAATGATAGCTCAATAGCAAAACCCCACAAAGCTTCCAGATGCATGGTTCTAAGCATCATTTCTTGCTAAAAATAGTTTCTGAGAACTGGAGAAATGGTTGAGTACAGGACTAAATATTTGAAGGATACGATGAACTAGAGTATCTTATTGTTCCAGAAAGTGTAGCAACATGTCAACAAAGGACTCACTTAGAGGGAGTACTCTATATCCTCTATATCCGGACATTTGAGCACTGAAATAAATAATTATATAAATAGATAATAACACATTAATTAGAAAACACTTCAAAATAAATTAATAAATTGTTAATAGGATTAGAGAAAAGAGTGTTGTCCTTTATGGTAAGATCCCAACTAATAGATGTAAAAGAAATGATAGATTTAGAAAAATAAATATTGTGTTAATATTAATGATACTTTATTATATATTTCCACTATCTAGATTAGAGAACAAAAAATACTGATTATAATAGATAAGAGTTTGTTAAGGAATATGATATTTATACAATCTCAAAATATTCCTGCATTGCACAGAATATCACTGCCTAGTCATTGTTAATTACAGAGGGGAAAGTACCTTTACAGTGGAGAACTTTTTAGTAGAGAAACTAGCTAACCAGTAAGAAATACTAACATCATTGATAATATAAGCTAAGTTGCTTCAGTTGCGTAGGATTCTGTGTGACCCCATAGACGGCAGCCCACCAGGCTCCTCCGTCCCTGGAATTCTCCAGGCAAGAATAGAGTGGGTTGCCATTTCCTTATCAAGCTGACATCAAATATCTCTTAACATGATGTATTGAGATGTTTTAGTCCTACTATTTGCCTATCCATGTACAACTGATACAGTCT
The DNA here is from genome assembly GCF_001704415.2 of Capra hircus. Taxonomy (NCBI): domain Eukaryota; kingdom Metazoa; phylum Chordata; class Mammalia; order Artiodactyla; family Bovidae; genus Capra; species Capra hircus. Next base: position 57,741,479 of record NC_030812.1, read on the forward strand.
TAGTTATGGTGGCTTTATCTGGTAGAATAATTATCCTGGTTTCCTCGCCTTCTTTTTAGGATTGCCTCAGAAGTATTGTCTTTCTGTTTTTATTGAATTTGTGTGCCATCAAGAAAGGTACACATAAAATACATGTGTAACACACCAAATTATGAAAACAAATGTGCACACATGTAACCAACGGGAAGAGTGAAAATTGATTCTTATCAGACACCCAGAAACTCTAATCATGCTACCTGTACTCATTTGGAGTATTTTCTTTGAAAGCCTTATATACTTGAGACCGATACTGGTTGTTAAATAAACACTTTTGTGGTCAGAATGTTTTAAATTCTTTGACTTTTTTTTTTTCATTGAAGGATAATTACTTTACAATGTTGTGATGGTTTCTGTCATACGGCAATGTGAATCAGTCAGAATTATGTATATATATATATATCCCCTTCCTTTTTTCCCTGGTGGCTCAGATGGTAAAGCGTCTGCCTACAATATGGGAGACCCAGGTTCAGTCCCTGGGTTGGGAAGATCCTTTGGAGAAGGAAATGGCAACCCACTCCAGTACTCTTGCCTGGAGAATCCCATGGATGGAGAAGCCTGGTAGGCTACAGACCATGGGGTCTCAAAGAGTCGGACATGACTGAGAGACTTCACTTCACTTCACTTCCTTCCTTTGAGCCTCTTTTTTCCTGCTCCATCCCACCCCATTAGGTTGTCACAGAGTGCCAGGCTGGGCTCCCTGTGTTATATAGCAACTTATCTATTGAAGTGAAGTGAAGTCGCTCAGTCGTGTCCGACTCTTTGCGACCCTATGGACAGTAGCCTCTCAGGCTCCTTCGTCTATGGGATTTTCCGAGCAAGAGTGCTGGAGTGGTTTGCCATTTCCTTCTCCAGGGGATCTTCCCGTGTGTGTGTGTGTGTGTGTGTGTGTGTGTGTGTGTGTGTGTACGCTACTTTCTCAATTTCTCCTAGCCTCTACTTCCCTTGCTGTGTCCACAGTTCCATTCTCTATGTCTTCATCTCCATTTCTTCTCTGTAAATAGATTGATCAGTACTGTTTTTCTAGATTTCATATGTATACATTAATATAGGATATTTGGTTTTCTTTTTCTGACTTACTTCACTCTGTATTATAGACTCTAGATTCATCCACCTCACAACTGACTGAAACTTGTTCCTTTTCATGAATGCTTGGCTTGTTATGAACCAGTTTATAATCCAGCATATGGCTATGCATGAGTGCTCAGTTGTGGCTGACTCTTTGTGATCCTGTGGACTAGAGCCTGACAGGCTCCTCTGTCCATGTGCTTAATCGCTTCAGTCATGTCCTACTGTTTTTGACTCCATGGACTATAGCCCATCATAGGGATTCTCCAGGCAAGAATACTGGAGTAGGTTGCCATGCTTTACTCCAGAGTCCCCTGTCCATAGGATTGTTCAAACAAAACATTTTAAAGTATTTTTAGCCTAGTTCCTATAAGTTAAATGGAGATTTTAAAAGAATTCTGTGGAAAACACACACAGTGGCATATAGTAACAAATTCTTTTTTAAATTAAATTTACTTATCTTAATTGGAGGTAAATTACTTTACAATATTGTATTGGTTTTGCCATACATCAACATGAATCCACCACAGGTATACATGTTCTCCCAATCCTGAACCCCCTCCCGCTTCCTCCCCGCACCATCCCTCTGGGTCGTTTCAGTGCACCAGCCCCAAGCATCCAGTATCATGCATCGAAGCTGGACTGGCAATTCATTTCATATATAATATTATACAGGTTTCAATGCCATTCTCCCAAATCATCCCACCCTCTCCCTCTCCCACAGGGTCCAAAAGACTGTTCTATACATCTGTGTCTCTTTTGCTGTCTCACATACAGGGTTATTGTTACCATCTTTCTAAATTCCATATATATGCATTAGTATACTGTATTGGTGTTTTTCTTTCTGGCTTACTTCACTCTGTATAATAGGCTCCAGTTTCGTCCACCTCATTAGAACTGATTCAAATGTGTTCTTTTTAATGGCTGAGTAATACTCCATTGTGTATATGTACCACAGCTTTCTTATCCATTCATCTGCTGATGGACATCTAGGTTGCTTCCATGTCCTGGCTATTATAAACAGTCCTGTGATGAACATTGGGGTACATGTGTCTCTTTCAATTCTGGTTTCCTCGGTGTGTATGCCCAGCAGTGGGATTGCTGGGTCATAAGGCAGTTCTATTTCCAGTTTTTTAAGGAGTCTCCACAGTGTTCTCCATAGTGGCTGTAGTAGTTTGTATTCCCACCAACAGTGTAAGAGGGTTCCCTTTTCTCCACACGCTCCCCAGCATTTATTGCTTGTAGATTTTGGATTGCAGCCATTCTGACTGGTGTGAAATGGTACCTCATTGTAGATTTGATTTGCATTTCTCTGATAATGAGTGATATTGAGCATCTTTTCATGTGTTTGTTAGCCATCTGTATGTCTTCTTTGGAGAAATGTCTATTTAGTTCTTTGGCCCATTTTTTGATTGGGTCGTTTATTTTTCTGGAATTGAGCTGCAGGAGTTGCTTGTATATTTTTTGACATTAGTTGTTTGTCAGTTGCTTTATTTGCTATTATTTTCTCCATTCTGAAAGCTGTCTTTTCAACTTGCTTATAGTTTCCTTTGTTGTGCAGAAACTTTTAAGTTTAATTAGATCCCATTTGTTTATTTTTGCTTTTATTTCCAATATTCTGGGAGGGGGGATCAAAGAGGATCCTGCTATGATGTATGTTAGAGAGTGTTTTGCCTACATTCTCCTCTAGGAGTTTTATAGTTTCTGGCCTTACATTTAGATCTTTAATCCATTTTGAGTTTATTTTTGTGTATGGTGTTAAAAAATGTTCTAGTTTCATTCTTTTACAAGTGGTTGACCAGTTTTCCCAGCACCACTTGTTAAACAGATTGTCTTTAATCCATTGCATATTCTTGCCTCCTTTGTCAAAGACAAGGTGTCCATAGGTGCGTGGATTTATCTCCGGGCTTTCTATTTTGTTCCATTGATCTATATTTCTGTCTTTGTGCCAGTACCATACTGTCTTGATGACTGTGGCTTTGTAGTAGAGCTTTTAAAGAGAGTTATATTTTATTGTTGTTTCAAAGATCTCCCAAGTTAGATCAGTATGGCATAACACTCTCTAATAAATTCCAGTTAGTCTATGAATAATTCTCTTTTATTTCAGCTCTTCTGTTTCTGTTTTCTCCTGAAAGTTACTCAGAAGAAGAAAAAAAAATGAGAAACTACACAGAAATAAGAGAGTTTATCCTCCTGGGACTGTCAGATGACCCACAAGTTCAGGTTGTGATCTTTGTCTTTCTGCTCATCATCTACATGCTCAGCATCACTGGGAACTTGACCATTATCATCCTGACCCTGCTGGATGTCCACCTCCAAACCCTCATGTGTTTTTTCCTCAGAATTTCTCCATATTAGAGGTGTCATTCACAACTGTCACTATATCCAGGTCTGGCTACCATTATTATAGGAGATAAAACCATTTCTCTTAATGATTGTATGGCTCAGTTATTTTTATTTTTTCATTCTCTTTGGAGTCACTGAGTTTTATCTTCTGGCTACCATGTCCTATGACCATTATATAGCCATTTGAAAACTGCTGCGTTACATGACCATCATGAATCATAGAGTCTGCACACTGCTTGTCTTGGCTTCTTGACTGGCTTCATTCTTGATCACATTTCCACTACTCATCTTCTCCCTACAGCTTGATTATTGCAGGTCCAATGTTATTGAAATTATACTTGTAATTTTCCCCCCTTTTACAACTTTCTTGTTTAGACACCAAATTCCTAGAGATAATGGTGTTTTCTTGTGCTGTGTTTACTCTGATATTCACTTTGGCATTAATAATTCTGTCCTCCACATATATCATCAGAACAATTTTGAGGATCCCTTCTACTACTCAGAGGACAAAGGCCTTTCCACGTGTTCTTCCCACATGATTGCCATCTCTATCTCTTTTGGAAGCTGCATTTTCATGTACATGAATCCATCAGCAAAGGACAGGGTCTCTTTGAGTGAGGGAGTAGCTGTGCTAAATACCTCTGTAGCCCCCATGCTAAACCCATTTATCCATACCTTAAGGAATTAGCAAGTTAAGCAAGCCTTCATGGATATGGCAAGGAAGAATGTACTTTTCTCATGGAAATGAAAAAATAAAACTCTTATTTATTAGAGACATAAATTAGAGGCATAATGAAATGCAATTAAATAAAACTCAGAGCTTTTCAAAATCTATTAATAGTCATATTGTCTCCATGAAGTTATTTTTCATTACTCATATTTTCATTGACAGTGGCTTTGCAAGCATACTGTATACATTTTTTTTTCTATTCATATTCCCATCCTTCTCTCATACACTTCCCTACTTTTGGGCTCAGCTTTTCATTCTGTGCTTCCCAGTTGGCACCAGGGGTAAAGAATCCACCTGCCAATACAGGAGACACAAGAGACACAGCTTCAATCCTTGGGAGGGGAAGATCCTATGGAGTAGGAAATGGCAGCACACTCCAGTATTCTTGCCTGGAAAATTCTATGAACAGAGGATCCTGATGGGCTATAGACCATGCTGTTGCAAAGACCAAGCATGATTGTGCAGCTGCACATGTGTATTCCACTCCATAACTATGAAACTGCCATTTCCTTCTTTGAGACTTTTAAAATCCCATTTCTTCCACAATATTTCTTGGGAAATTAAATTCAGACAGAAAGAAGCAGAACAAGAATGTGTGAGAGAGACCTGTGTTTCATGATTTCTTTCTTTCTAGAAACTCAGGAAACAACAAATCATGCTAAACACTATTTTTAATTTACTATACAAGACCGTGAACATAATCTGACCATCTTATTAGAGTATTACATATAGTATTCTCTCCATACTATGGCCTACTTAGTAACTGCATAAAAAACAGCACAACTAAAAAAATTAATGAAATTATGGTTTCTTGAGCAATCAAAAAACTTTTCTCATAACCCATCTTAAAATCTTCTCTGCCATATAATTTATCAATTTGAGAACAATTATGAATATATACTTTCAACAAAACTGTGAAATTGTCCCTCTTTTTGGGAATTCTAACACATATAACATAACAATTTCTAATAAAACTCTGAAGAATTAGATACTATTGGAAACTATATATGACTACATTTGCTATAGTCAGTTGTATATTTAAATTAATGCTTGATGTCAAGCTGGATTTTTTTAATAATCAATAGCTGACACTTTTTACAACTGTCTCATATTAATGGTTATTTTGAGTTAATACTGTACACATATAAGTCATTCAATTACCTAATTAAATGACAAAGAATTAATAGGGATAAAAATGCTAACATAGGCAAAATTTTACTGTATATAAATTTTAGCTTTTATTTTGTTAAAAATTTGCATGTTTAGTCTGTTTTAAGCAATATAATGTACCATTGCATTTGAAAATGTATTGATTCAAATTTAGAAGATGATTATCCAAGATCTTGGTCTCTGGCACTAAAGTAATTTTTTTTTTTTTTTTTGCTTTTCTATGAAGCCAAAATTTCAAATAATATGAATGTTACACAAACTCATCTTATATTTTCTAACCATTTTTTCTAGAAAGACTGTAATTGTAATTCATTGAGTCAAATTCTTCCTGATATGCAGATACTGTACTCATTTGAGAGATTTAGAGCCATACTTTGCTGAAAAAGAAAACAACTTTTAACAATACTAAAGAGTTTTCCAGTTTGGAAAGAGTCATGGAGCTACTATTTCCTACCTTCTTGTTGAAACAATAATTTCTACAGTTAATTGGAAATATTTGAAAATACTAAAGCTTAGAATTGATTGATGATGTGGCTTCTTTATATCTGAATAAAAATATACCATAAATTAGCTAGTTGTATTTCCAAGAATTAAAAGAACTGCAAAATTATTACAAAAGATATGAAGGAGTTTATGCTGATATCAGATAATGTGACTGTTTATATAATTCTACACAAACTCTTTAGTGGTTATTATAAAGATTTCAATCAGTATAAGCATTTTAATAATCAGTATCAGAAGTAAACAGAATTTGTGTCTAAAGGACACTATATCAATAATTTGGAATTTGCAGACCATAGCATCCCTGATGAAATTACTCAACTCTTCCCCCTCTGTAATGCAAGTGAAGCCATAAACAATGTGCGAATGAAAGTGCTCAGGTGTGTCCAATTAAACTTTTAGCACGAAGAGGGGGTGGACCAACTGTTGCCCATGGACCACAGTTTGCACACCTCTGTTTTAGACTTTTCCATAAACATTGGCTACTATATTATTTCTTATTTAATATAAAGTAATTTAACTAAAATTTGAAAATTCAATAAAGATACAAGCATTTTAAATTTAACAGCAAAATTATTTATTTTTTATTTATTGTTAAGAAGGTAAATGAGCACAATCTTATAAAGTATTTTCAGAAAAAAGATGAGGCAAACATTTCATATTCATTTTTGGACATTTATAATGTTCATGATATCAAAAGATTAAGTGGGAAATAAAGTCACCAGCAATTTGACTCATAGATAAGGAGATAATGCACTAAAATAAACTATCAAATTAGTATTTCATTTTACATGTGGTCTTATCTCAAAGAAAATTTATCTTTAGAAAATTTGTGAAATTTGCTGCATTAAAAGACTAAAAATGAAAACAAAAATTGAAAAAGAAAATCGCATATCCTCTGATAAAATTCAATGTCCATTTATGACTTTTTAAAGTCTCTTAGTAAAACAGAATAGAACATTATTTCAGTAGCATAAGTAACCTGACTAAATAAATCATCACAACTAGATATGCTACATGCTCCTTGTCTGGCTCCAATTTAAACAAGTCAACAAAAAATGATGTTTTGAGACATCTGGGTATCTAGGCGTATGTTCCCAGTGGCTCAGTGGTAAAGAATCCTCCTGCCAATGCAGAAGACTCAGGAGACATGGTTTCAGTCTCTGGGTCAGGAAGATCCCCTCAAAGAGGAAACAGCAACCTCCTCCAATGTTCTTGCCTGGGAAATCCCATGAACAGAGGAGCCTGGTGGGCTAGAGTCCATGGGGTCTCAAAGAGTCAAACACAACTGAGCAAGTGAGCATGAAATAGCACAAGTGTGTGCAAGGTGATAAACGATACCAAAGACATTTTGCTAATTTAGCTAGCTTGGAAATTGCATCAGGGTTATATATATATTTTAGGGATTCATCCTGAAAATATACAGATAAGAAAAAGTATGCTGTATAAGTTCTGATTTGAAATACAACAAAATATTTAAAAGCTTTTCAAAAAACAGGTAAAGCAATATAAAATAGCCTTCATATTTATTGAATCTGCTTGATCTGTACTTGAAACTATTTCTCCAGTTAGTTCTCTATCCTAGTGTATACTTGAAAATATTCAAAATTTAAAGTTTACAGCAAACATCATTTTTAATGGTTTAAATAGTAGCTGTAGTCTTGGTAAAATCAGTTATAACATGTGAAGGACCACTATAACTGTTTTTATTCAACACTTCCCTGGAGATTCTATCCAGGAAACTAGTTCCACAAAAATTGAAAAAATATCAGAAAGGAGAAAACAAAATAAACAACCCAAATCATTCTTTTCAAGTAACGTGATTTTCCTTCTAGGACCTTACTGTATTTACACTGCATGCTTCTTAAAATGGAAAGTCTCTTCTCCCAGATAATCAGATGGTTAGCACCCATCCCTCCTTCAGATCTCTGTCCAAATATCACCTCAATAAAATCTACCCCATTGACACTATTTAAAATTATACTAGCCCCCCACTTCCAAGGCATTTCAGTTTTCTCTTCTATTTCAAAATAATTAGCATATGAAACACTACATAGTTTACTAGTTAATTGCATTCATGCTTGCTGTCTACATTCTCTCACATCCCTCACTCCATGAAAGCAGGGATATTTGTCCACTTTGTAGATGAACTGGTTCACTCCCAACAGTGGTGTGCTGGAGCCTGTCTGGACCACATCATAGGACTCAGCTGTGCACTGTAGCTTGAAATCTGCCACGGTGAGAGATTTGCCTTTATATTTGAAGGGCCTGGCAACCCACTCCAGGATTCTTGCCTTGATAGTTCCATGGACAGAAGAGCCTGGTGGGCCACAGTCCATGGGGTCGCAAGGAGTAGGACACAACTGAGCAATCAACATTTTTTTAATCTGAATAGTGATTCTTTTCATATTTTGTTTCTCAAATTCTTTAACAATCAGTTTTTAAGATATTATTAGTACTGGAGATTGATTATATGCCAAAATTATTTCAATGTATTTATTCACTCAGAAATATGTATTGCATATCCACCACATGACTGACAGATGTTCTAAATGAGAGAATAGTAAATGTTTAACAACTGTCTCTCAGGGGTGAAGGTGAGGGACTATTTTGTCATGTTTGCCAATTTCTACGATGCAAAGTCAAAATTCAAGGAAAATAATCACAGTAACTGTCCTGAGGAAAAGTCCAGACTTTCCGGGGAAAAAGTGTGGACTCTTTAAATAGAATAATAAAGAGTCAAATCTAAATCAAAATTTTGTAGACTCAATATCATGTGCTGTTTATGAAGTTGCCTCATTTACCTCAGTCATTTTGGTTTTTGACACTTTCTTTTTTAGAATAATTTTACTTATTCATTAATTTTTGGCTGCACCAGCTTTCTCTAGTTGAGACGGGGTGGGGGAGCTACTTCTACTTATGTTGTGTGAGGTTCTCATTGCTGTGGCTTCTCCTCATGTGGAGCACAGGCTGTAGGTGGCAGGGATTTCAGTAGTTGCAGCATATGTACTAAGTAATTGTGGTTTCCAGGCTCTAGAGCACAGGCTCAATATTTGTGGCATACTGTCTTAGTTGCTTCGTGGCATGTGGGACCCTCCCACATCAGAGATCGAACCCGTGTCTCCAGCATTGGCAAGTGGATTCTTTACCACTGAACCACAAGGGAAGCCCAAACATTTTCTTATTCATATTTACAAAACTGATTCACCTGTGTCTTTTAATAATGCCTCATCAGCCCTCTGTTTATTTAACACAATCCCCTGAGAAAACAGGAAAGACAAGATAAATCCAATTCTATATGTATGACTTACATGGAGAAGAAATTTCTAATCTCTTTTTCTCAAAGCAGCATTTGTAGGAAAATATAATAGTCTCTGAAGCCTAAGAAAAATATTACTCAAATTGCGTGGATATATAATCACAGAATTAGGAAATAATCATTTAAAATCTGTGCATTAATACAAAGAAATTTTTTAATAAGTAGTATTTTAATTATATGAAAAGGGGCAAATATAAGAAGTGTTTTATTAACCCAGCCAGTGCAACTGAATTTTTACACAGAGCTTGTATAAGAGACAAATAGCAATTATGAGTTGCAGTATAGTGAAATGTGCCCCAAATTTTGCAATATCAGGAATGAAGGCTGTTGTGGTCAAATATTACCAGTTGAACCACAGTGAGAATGTAATCCTTGAGAGCCATTGCAGAGTTAATTCACCATATTTGTTTTCAGAGTTCTATAGAAACCAAATAAATTGCTAACTCACTTCATCAACTCTGAAATTATATAATCATTGAAGTGATCAGACCATAAAATTTGAGACTAAATCAAGAAAAACCAGGAAGTAAGTAAAATTTGTTATTATTTAGGTTAATGCATATTATTACATCTCAGTTATGTGTTTTAAAATATTATTTGCATATGCGGTTGTGAATTTAGGAAATGTTTGTTATTAAAGAGAAATGGTGGCTTACTAACAAGAAAGCTATTCATGGAGTCCTAAAGAAGCAGCATAGCAGTAAGTCTTGAGTTGTTCATTAGTTTTTCTTAAGTTGAATGGTTTTCTCTTATAGGAATAAAACTATAGAAATGACATCCCCTATTAAAAGGAATATCTGCTTCCCAGTAAAGGTTTTCACCATCTACTTATTCTTTTAATAAAGTAAAATTATAAAACAAAAGAAAACAAGTGTGCATTGTATGAACTAAACTATGTCTAGGCAATTATTCCTTTTAGTAGCAGAAGTTACCCTTTCTTGTGCTTTTAGTCTTTTATAAGGAAAGGAGGAAGGGATTGCATCAACCAAAGACTTAAAAAGGTAATTTGGGAGACAGTGCCAACAAAATATCCCCATGGGTAAACAGCCATACTTTAAAGTGAGATATTACTATGTTGTGTGGTTGTTGCTCAGGTGGTTAGTCATGTCCGACTCTTTGTGACCAATGAACTGCAGCATGCCAGTGTTCGCTGTTCTTCAGTGTCTCCCGGAGTTTGCTCAAACTCATGTCCACTGAGTCGATGATGCTATGAAGGTATCTCATCTTCTGTTTTTGCCTTCTCCTCAGCCCTCAATCTTTCCCTGCATCAGGGTCTTTTAAAGTGAGTCAGCTCTTCCCATCAGGTGGCCAGATTATTGGAGCTTCAGTTTCATCATCAGTCTTTCCAGTGAATATTCAGGGTTGATTTCCTTTAGGATTGACTGATTTCATCTCCTTGCTATCCAGGACTCAAGAGTCTTCTCTAGCACCACAGTTCAAAGAAATTGATTCTTTGGCTCCAAGCCTTCTTTATGGTCCAACTCTCACATCTGTACATGACTACTTGAAAACCACAGCTTTGACTGCCTGGACCTTTGCCTGCAAAGTGATGTTTCTGCGGCTGCAGTTACCATCTGCAGTGATTTTAGAACCAAGAAAATAAAATCTGCCACTGTTTCTATTTTCCTCCCTTCTACTTGCCATGAAGTGATGGGACCAGATGCCATGATCTTAGTTTTTTGAATGTTGAGTTTTAAGCCAGGTTTTTCACTGCTCTCTTTCACCTTCATCAAGAGACTATTTATTCCTCTTCACTTTCTGCCATTAATGTGGTATTATCTGCATAGTGGAGGCAATTGATATTTCTCCCAGCAATCTTTATTCCAGCCTATGATTCACCCAGCCTGGCATTTTGCATGATGCATTCTGCATATAAGTTAAATAAGCAGGGTGATAATCTTGCCTGCTGGCTCAGATGGTAATCTGTCTGCAATGCTGGAGATGCAGGTTTGATCCCTGGGTTGGGAAGATCTTCTGGATCCTCTGGATCCTCTGGAGAAGAAAATGGCAACCGACTCCAGTATTCTTGCCTGGAAAATCCCATGGACAGAGGAGCCTGGTGGGCTACAATCCATGTGGTTTCAGAGTCAGACACGACTGAGTGACTAAAACACACACACACGAACCAGCACATGATGATATACAGCCTTGAAGTACTCCTTTCCCAGTTTTGAAACAGTCCATTGTTCCATGTCTAGTCCTTACTGTTGCTTCTTGTCCTGCATATACGTTTCTCAGGAGGCAGGTTAGATTGCCTGGTATTTTCATCTTTTAAAGAATTTTCCACAGTTTTACTATGTTGACTAGTCCCTTAAACTAGTGAAAGTCACCTAAACAAAGTGGGCCTCAGTTATGCGAAGTATAAAATGGGGAAGTAGGCATACATAAACTGTGTACACTTTCAAACTCTCTATTTAGATTAAAATGCAAACTATACTTGTTTTTATAATACTGAGGAAAGCAGAAGAATCATTAAAATATTTTTGTATGTTTTACAAAGGAAGCTAAATATTTTAAAGAATAACTTGAAAACAACTAAAAATTATTAGAGAAAAAAAGCCTTATATAAGTGTTATCATATGAGTTTTATTTTATCCATAGTCTATATTAATGTATTTTTGAAGAAAAAATAATATTGAGATTCAGTTAATATTCCTTACTAGAATGAAAAGTTGAATGGAAAGTGGAGAGAGTTCTGTAGGTAAACATGTTTTTAAATTTCATTCATTATCATCATGAAGAATACTTTAAAAGCTTTGTATTCTATCCTCAAATGTATTTTGATCTTTTATTTCTTATAGGAGACACATTCATTTTCTGTTTGAATGGGGGGGAAAGGATCAGCAATGAAAAACCACACAAGACCCACAGAATTCATTCTTCTGGGGCTATCAGATGACCCAGAGCTTCAGACTGTGACTTTTTTCTTTTTAATCATCACATATATATTAAGTGTCACTGGAAATTTGACCATCATCATTCTCACCTTGGTGGACTCCCATCTACAGACACCTATGTATTTTTTCCTCAGGAACTTCTCTATATTAGAAATTTCCTTTACAACTGTCTGTATTCCTAGATTTCTGGGCACAATTATCACCAGGGACAAAACGATTTCATACAATGATTGTACAGCTCAGCTGTTTTTCTTCATTTTCTTGGGTATCACCGAGTTTTATCTTCTAACTGCTATGTCCTATGATCGCTATGTAGCTATCTGCAAACCCCTGCATTACACAACCATCATGAACAACAGAGTCTGCGTATTGCTTGTCTTTTGTGCTTGGCTTGCAGGGTTCTTAAACATCTTCCCACCTGTTATTCTTTTTCTCCAGTTAGATTACTGTGGTTCTAATATCATTGATCACTTTACTTGTGACTATTTTCCCCTCTTGCAACTATCCTGCTCAGACACGTGGCTCCTTGAAGTGATTGGTTTTTACTCTGCGATAGTGATTCTACTTTTTACTTTGGCATTAATAATTCTATCCTACATGTTCATCATCAAGACAATTCTGAGACTGCCTTCTGCCAGTCAGAGAAAAAAGGCATTTTCTACATGCTCCTCTCACATGATTGTCATTTCCATCTCTTATGGAAGCTGCATATTCATGTATGCCAACCCTTCAGCAAAAGAAAAGGTATCCTTGAACAAAGGAATCGCTATTATGAATACTTCTATTCCTCCTATGATGAATCCATTTATATATTCATTGAGAAACCAGCAAGTGAAGCAAGCCTTCAAGGAGACCATCCAAAAGATGATATTTTTCTCCAGTAAATGCAAGTGATTGTATCATTAGAATAATAAAGTTCTCATTAATACTTTCTATTACTCATAATCTGTCAAAAACTCTTTCAGGACAGTTGTATGATTCCTTTTCATTTATTTCCATATTCAAATTTCCCCACACTCAACCCAATAAACTGGTTAAAGCTGACTATTGTTTCAGAATTTCTGTAATCTTTTTTATTATAATATACTTGAACAAAGTATAAAACATAGGTAAATGTTACAATTTTGAGGAGAAACTTTATTTTTGAAGATACACAGGCCATTTAGTTTGATGAAAAGAGTGTGAGAGTTGATGTGGACTTCTGAAATTTTCATTTTACCAGGTAATAGAAATGACATTATTAGGAAATTTTATTCTATTTGGAATTTTCTGGAAATCAAACAATGGCAATCAAGAGTGCTGGAAGTACAATATAAATATCTCTTCAAATATTTTTAAAAGATTAGAAATTCAAGTATATTGAACTCTTTTTACTATTAATAATACTTTTATGATAATGAGGAGAAAGAGAAGAGCAATGTTGAGATTAATTTTTGTCAGCAATTACTATATTACAGACCTATTCTAATTATTCTCTTTATATTGGCTCATTGAATCTTTCCAACAGCTTTATGTCATTGTTCAGTCACTCATTCATGTCTGACTCTGTTCCCATGGACTGCAGCACACCAGGCGCCCCTGACCTTCACTAGCTCCCTGAGTTTGCTCAAACTCATTTCTATGATCTAGTAATGTCATCCAGCCATCTCATCCTCTGTTGCCCCCTTCTCCTCCTGCCCTCAATTTTTCCCAACATGATGGTCTTTTCCAGTGAGTTGGCTCTCTGAATCAGGTGGCCAAAGTTTTGGAGCTTGAACTTAAGCATCAGTCCTTCCAATGAATATTCAGAATTGATTTCCTGTAGGATTGACTGGTTTCATCTTGCAGTCCAAAGGACACTCCAGAGTCTTCTCTAGCAGCAGAGTCTAAAAGCATCAATTCTTGGGTGCTCAACCTTGTTTATGGTCCAACTTTCACACTCATACATAACTACTGGGAACAATAGCTTTCACTATATGGATCTTTGTTTGCAAAGTGATGTCTCTGCTTTTTAATATGCTATCTAGGTTCATCATAGCTTTTCTTAAAAAACTTTCTGAGGTAACTGTAATTGTTTTTCTCTTGAAGAAATGTTTACCTTGTTTTTCATTGTAAATGTTTTATATGATTATTATTTCACAGCCATGATGAAAAGGTAAAAACTGGAATTAAATTTAATTCGCAATAGAGAAGGATAAGAAAGAAAAGGGATCCCAGATTGGAAAAGAAGAAGTAAAACTTTCACTGGAGACAGCATGATACTATACAAAGAAAACTCTACAAATACTATCAGAAAATGACTAGAGTTAATCAGAGAGTTTAATAAGGTTTCAGGATACAAAATCAATATACAGAAATCCCTTGAATTCCTATACACTAGCACCAAAAATCCAAAAGAGAAATTAAGGAATCAAGCACATTCACCAAGGCAACAACAACAACAACAACAAAATCTAGGAATAAATGCACAAAAGAGCTGTGTAGAGGAAACAATAAGACACTGATGAAGGAAATCAAAGATGACAAATACATGGAGAAATATACCAATTCTTGGATTGGAAGAATCAGTGTCAAAATCACAGTTCTAAAAAACACATGTGCCCTAACCTTCATTGCAGCAAAATTCACAATATCCAGGATACGGAAGCAATCTTGATGTCCCTTGACAGATGAATGGAAAAAGAAGTTATGTTAAGCGCATGCACAGAGAAGGTTGTCATAGGGTCACAAAGACCTGGCCCCTACAGAGCACACATACACAACCATACACTGGGTTATAAACTGGTTCATAAACCAAGCATCCACATAAAGGAACAAATTCAAGTCAGTTGTAGTTAGGTACGTGAATCTAGAGCCTGTTATACAGAGTGAAGTAAGTCAGAAAGAGAACAACAAATGTTGTATATTAATGCATACATATCGGTTCAGTTCAAACACTCAGTCATGTCTAACACTTTGGGACCCCATGGACTGCACCATGCCAGACCTCCCTGCCCATCACTAACTCAATGAACATTGAGTCGATGATGCCATCCAATCATCGCATTCTCAGTCATCTGCTTCTCCTCCTGCCTTCAATCTTTCCCAGCATGAAGGTCTTTTCATATGGGTCTTTTCCCAGCATGAGGGTTCTTCGTATCAGATGGCCAAAGTACTGGAGTTTCAGCATCAGCATCAGTTCTTCCAATGAATATTTAAGATTGATTTCCTTTAGGATGGGCTGGTTGGATCTCCTTGTAGTCCAAGGGACTCTCAAGAGTCTTCTCCAACACCACAGTTCAAAGGCATCAATTTTTTGGCATTCAGCCTTCTTTATACTCCAACTCTCATATCCATACATGACTACTGGAAAAACCATAGCTTTGACTAAATAGATCTTTGTTGGCAGAGTAATGTCTCTGCTTTCTAATATACTGTGTAGTTTGGTCATAACTTTTCTTCCAAGGAGTAAGTGTCTTTTAATTTCATGGTTGCGGTGATCATCTGCAGTGATTTTGGAGCCCTTCAAAATGAAATCTATCACTGTTTCCATTGTTTCCCCATCTATTTGCCATGAAGTGATGGGACTGGATGCCATGATCTTTGTTTTCTGAATGTTGAGATTTAAGCCAACTTTTTCACTCTCCTCTTTCACTTTCATCAAGAGGGTCTTCAGTTTCTCTTTGCTTTCTGCCATAAGGGTGGTGTCATCTGCATATCTGAGCTTATTGATATATCTCCTGGCAATCTTTATTCCAGCTTGTGTTTTATCTAGCCCAGAGTTTCTCATGATGTACTCTGCATATAAGTTAAATAAGCAGAGTGACAATATACATATTTGACGTACTCCTTTCCCTATTTGGAAGCAGTCTGATATTCCATGTCTGGTTCTAACTGTTGCTTCCTGCCCTGCATACAAATTTCTCAAGAGGCAAGTCAGGTGATCTTGCATTCCCATTTCTTTAAGAATTTTCCACAGTTTGCTGTGATCTACACAGTCAAAAGCTTTGGCATGGTCAATAAAGCAGAAATAGATGTTTTTCTGGAACTCTCTTGCTTTTTCAATGGTCGAGCAGATGTTGGCAATTTGATCTCTTGTTCCTCTGCCTTCTCTAAATCCACCTTGAACATCTGGAAGTTCACAGTTCATGTACTGCTGAAGCTTGCTAGGAGGATTTTGAGCATTACTTTGCTAGCATGTGAGATGAGTGCAGTTGTGTGGTAGTTGGAGCATTCTTTAGCATTGCCTTTTTTTGAGATTGGAATGAAAACTGATCATTTCCAGTCCTGTGGCCACTGCTGAGTTTTCCAAATTTGCCAGCATATTTAGTGGAGCTCTTTCACAGCATTATCTTTTAGGATTTGAAAGAGCTCAACTGGAATCCCATCACCTCCACTAGCTTTGTTCATAGTGATGCTTCCTAAGGCCCACTTGACTTCTCTTGCCAGGATATCTGGCTCTAGGTGAGTGATCACACCGTCATGATTATCTGGGTCAAACAGCTCTTTTTTGTACAGTTCTTCCATGTATTCTTGCCACCTCTTCTTAATATCTTCTGCTTCTGTTAGGTCTATAACATTTCTGTCCTTTATCGAGCCCATCTTTGCATGAAATGTTCCCTTGGTATCTCTAATTTTCTTGAAAAGATCTCTAGTCTTTCCCATTCTAGTGTTTTCCTCTATTTCTGTGCATTGACCACTGAGTGAGGCTTTCTTTTCGCTCTTTAGTATTCTTTGGAACTCTTCATTAAAATGGGTATATCTTTCCTTCTTTCCTTTGCATTTTGCTTCTCTACTTTTCTCAGCTATTTGTAAGGCCTCCTCAGACAACCATTTTGCCTTTTTGCATTTCTTTTTCTTGGAGATGGTCTTGATCACTGCCTCTTGTAAAATGTCATGAGCCTCTGTGCATTGTTCTTCAGTCATTCCATCTATCAGATCTAATCCTTTGAATCTATTTGTCACTTCCACTGTATAGTTGCAAGGGATTTATTTTGGTCATATCTGAATTGTCTAGTGATTTTCCCTAACTTCTTCAATTTAAGTCTGAATTTGGCAATAAGGAGTTCATGATCATAGGTACAGTCAGCTCCTGGCTTTGTTTTGCTGACTGTATAGAACTTCTCCATTTTTGGCTGCATAGAATATAATCAATCTGATTTCAGTATTGACCATCTGCTTATGTCTATGTATAGAGTCTTCTCTTGTGTTTTTGGAATAGGGTGTTTGCTATGACCAGTGTTTTTTCTTTGCAAAACTCTATTAGCCTTTGCCCTGCACTATTCTGTACTCTAAGGCCAAATTTGCCTATTACTCCAGGTATTTCATAACTTCCTACTTTTCCATTCCAGTCCCCTATGATGAAAAGGACGTCTTTTTTGGATGTTAGTTCTAGAAGTTATAGAACTGTTTAACTTCAGCTTTTTCAGCATTACTGGTTGGGGCATAGACATGAATTACTCTGATATTGAATGGCTTGCCTTGGTAAGGAACAGAGATCATTCTGTCGTTTTTGAGATTGCATCCAAGTACTGCATTTTGGACTCTTTTTTGTTGACTATGAGGGCTACTTCATTTCTTTTAAGGGATTCTTGTCCACAGTAGTAGATATAATGGTCATCTGAGTTAAATTCACCCATTCCAGTCCATTTTAGTTTGCTGATGCTAAAATGTCAATGTTCAATATGGAATCTAGAAAAATGGTACTTTGAACCTATTTCCAGGGCAGCAATAGAGACACAGACATAGAGAACAGACTTGTGAGCATAGTGGCAGTGTGGGTTGGGAAAAGGTGGGATGAATTGAGAGAATAGCATTGAAACTTATACATTAAATATGTAAAATAGGTAGCAATGAGGGGTTGCTGTATAACACAGGGAACTTAACCCAGGGCTTTGTGACAATGTAGAGGGGTGGGCTGGTGTAGGA
Organism: Capra hircus; assembly: GCF_001704415.2. Classification (NCBI taxonomy): domain Eukaryota; kingdom Metazoa; phylum Chordata; class Mammalia; order Artiodactyla; family Bovidae; genus Capra; species Capra hircus. The sequence goes on from NC_030812.1 coordinate 57,759,432, forward strand.
GGCGGGAGTGAAGTCAAGAAGGAGGAGACATATGGATACTTATGACTGAGTCATGTTAATGTATGGCAGAAACCAAGACAACATTGTTAAACAATTATCTTTCAATTCAAAAAAATTGAAAAAATAGTGCTTAAAATGATTTAATATTTCCTAAATTTCTAGAAAGAATGTTTCCTGGTGAAATCAAAATACAGGTCTCTCTCACGTGCTACTGCTCGGCCTCTTTCTGTCTGCTCTTAATTTTCTAGGAAATATTGTGAAAACAAGGACTCAAAAAACATTTCAAAAAGGGAAATTAAGTCAGTCCAAGGCTACAGAGTGGAATGATAAGCCCAAAGGAAGGGAAATACATGAGAGAATGATGGGAATTAGAATGGGAATGTATATGCTATCTTTGGTAAGATGCTGGCAATAAAAGTATGAGCAGTGAAAAACACTTCTAGGAAAATTATGTGAAAATTAATAGATTTTGAAAAGCCCTGATTTTTGTTTGATTGCTCTTTGTTATGACTCTAATTTATAAAGCAGGGCTTTTATTTTTTCATTTCCTTGAGAAAAGTAGAATCTTCCTGGCCATGTCCATGAAGGCTCGCTTGACTTGTAGATTCCTTAGGGTATAAATAAAGGGGTTCAGCATGGGGGCTACTGAGGTGTTTAGCACAGCAACTCCCTTGCTCAAAGACACCCTGTCCTTTGCTGATGGATTCATATACATGAAAATGCAGCTGCCATAAGAGATGGAGATGACAATCATGTGGGACGAACATGTGGAAAAGGCCTTTGTCCTCTGAGTGGTAGAAGGGATCCTCAAAATTGTTCTAATGATATATGTATAGGACAGAATTATTAATGCCAAAGTGAACATTAGGGTAAACACAGCAGAGGAAAAGCCCATCATCTCTAGTAATTTAGTGTTTGAACATGAAAGGTGTAATAAGGGGAAATAATCACAAGTAAAATGATCGATAGCATTTGACTTACAGTAATCAAGCTGTATGAACAGCATGAGTGATGGGAATATAATTAAGAATGAAGCTAGCCAAGAAGCCAAGACAAGCAGGGTGCAGACTCTATGATTCATGACGGTCATGTAATGCAGCGGTTTGCAGATGGCAATGTAGCGGTCATAGGACATGGCAGCCAGAAGGTAAAACTCAGTGACTCCCAAGAGAATGAAAAAAAATAACTGAGCCATACAATCATTAAAAGAGATGGTTTTATCTCCTGTAATGATCGTGGTCAGGAACTTCGGTATAGTGACAGTTGTGAATGACACCTCTAATATAGAGAAACTCCTGAGGAAGAAATACATGGGGGTCTGGAGGTGGGCATCCAGCAGGGTCAGGATGATAATGGTCAGGTTCCCAGTGATGCTGAGCATGTAGGTGATGAGCAGAAAGACAAAGATCACAACCTGAACTTGTGGGTCATCTGACAGTCCCAGGAGGATAAACTCTCTTATTTCTGTGTAGTTTCTCATTATCTTCTTCTTTTCAATAACCTTCAGAGTAAAACATAAAGAAGCTCAAAGAAAAGGGAAATATCCATGGATAGAACTGGAATTTATTTCTGGAAGGGCTATGCCATATTAATTTAACTTGGGAGAACTTATTTTTAAGACTTTTTTTTTAACCATATTATAGTGTGTGTGTTTATCATACAATATTTCTTTTGAAATCCCTATTTTATTTATTGGTATGAGGTTAAAAATATATATTTTTCATTTTATCCAAATCACATACTCTAAGTAAGAGGAGTAGGAATTTTAACCTAGGCTTTTCTAAGTGTTTGAAATACTGAAATAGAAATGCTACTTGTTGACTCTATTAAATCCTTCCCTAAATAATTTATTTCCCATTGGGAAACTCCTGGTCTTTTCTTCAAACTCAGTAAAATTGTGTTATTTCCTAATCTTTTTATCTGATTTCTTGTATTAGTATTTGCTAGTTAATATAGAAAATCCAAAAATGTCAGGAAAAAGATCACTCGAATGGGACTGTCTCCCAAATGAATGTCACTGGAGTTAAATCTTCAACAATATGAAAGACTTCTAAGTTCTCACTCTGACTCACATTCACCTTCCTAACTTCCAACTCCTTATCTGAATCACATCTAATGGACTCATTGTTGCGCCCTCCTCAGCTATTGGAGCAGGGGTTTCTGAACTCTAATCTAATGCCTGATGATCTGATATGACGAGGATGCAATAACAATAGATATACAGTGCAAAATACACATAATGAGCTTGAGCCATTCTGTAACTACCCCCCACCCAGGTCCATGGAAAAATTGTCATCTACTATATTGATCCCTGGTCACAAAAAGTTAGGGAACTTCTGTAGAGTCCAGAGTACAGAGGAGGCAGGGTGGATTTTTCATAGACTGGATCTGTGTCATTGGCTAAGAAGACCAAATTGTATGAATATCTAATACCAAACATAAAGCAATATCTTTCAGAGAACATTTTTTCTTCAAAATTTCTCCAGTCTAAATGTTATTATTATTTTGTATATGTGTGTGTGTATTCTGCTTTCTATTCTATGTTGTATTTTTATATTTTCCCTTTTTTAATATAAATTTATTTATTTTAATTAGAAGTTATTTACTTTACACTATTGTATTGGTTTTGCCATACATCAACATGAATCCACCACAGATATACACGTGTTCCCCATCCTGAACACCTCTCCCTCCTCCCTCCCTGTACCATCCCTCTGGGTCATCCCAGTGCACCAGTCCCATGCATCCAGTATCATGCATTGAACCTGGACTGGCGACTTGTTTCATATATGATATTATACATGTTTCAATGCCATTCTCCCAAATCATCCCACCCTCTCCCTCTCCCACAGAGTCCAAAAGACTGTTCTATACATCTGTGTCTCTTGCTGTTTCGCATACAGGGTTATCGTTACCATCTTTCTAAATTCGATACACACCAAGGAAACCAGAATTGAAAGAGACATGTGTACCCCGATGTTCATCACAGCACTGTTTATAATAGCCAGGACATGGAAGTAACCTAGATGTCTATCAGCAGATGAACAGATAAGAAAGCTGTGGCACATATACACAATGGAGTATTACTCAGCCATTAAAAGGAATACATTTGAATCAGTTCTAATAAGGTGGATGAAAGTGGAGCCTATTATACAGAGTGAAGTAAGCCAGAAAGAAAAACACCAATATAGTATACTGACATATATTTTCCTTTTTTATACATTCATGTTCACTTAGTTAAAGCTCTATTCTATCAGTATTTTGGTATAATTCATTAAATAGCAATGAAAGCCTTCTATTTTGTCTTCCTGTTTAGCAATAATAATAATAACAATCCATTTACTTAAAAAAAAAAAAAACTAAGAATTTCCTCAATAAATTGATCCAGTTCTTTTCAACATCACTCATGCTGTGAATTCAAATTGAATGGTAAAGTTCATTCCAGTATCAGGAGAGATCTTTCTGCAATAGAATATTTAATTTCAAGATATAGGTTTATTGATTTGTTGTATGTGCATGCTTAGTCTCTCAGTTGTCCAGCTCTTTGCAAATCTATGGACTATATCCCATAGGTCAGGCTCTTATATTCGTAGGATTCTCCAGGCAAGAATACTGGGGTTGGTAGCCATTCCCTTCTCCAGGGGATTTTTTGACTAAGGAATCAAACTAGCGTCTCCTGCATTGCTGGCAGATTCTTTATCATTTGAGCCACCAGGGAAGCCCTTTTTAGTATGTATGGCATCATTACTCAGTTTTGTCTCTCAGTCTTGTCTGACTCTTTGCAACCCCATGGACTGCAGCACTCCAGGCTTTCCTATCCACCACCAACTCCCAGAGTTCATCCAAACCTATGTCCATTGAGTCGGTAATGCCATCCAACCATATCATTCTTTGTTGTCCCCTTCTCCTCCTGCCTTCAATCTTTCCCAGCATCAGGGTCTTTTCCAACTTGCCAGTTCTTTGCATCAGGTGTCCAAAGTATTGAAGCTTCAGTTTCAGCATCAGTATTTCCATTTAATATTCAGGGCTGATTTCCTTTGCAATTGATTGGTTTGATCTCCTTGCAGTCCAAGGGACTCTCAAGAGTCTTTTCCAACACCACAGTTCAAAAGCATTAATTCTTCAGTGCTCAGCTTTCTTTATGGTCCAACTCTTATATCCACACATGACTACTGGAAAGACCATAGACTAGATTGACCTTTGTCGGCTAAGCAATGTCTCTGTTTTTTAAATACACTGTCTAGGTTGTATCATAATATTGTGAAAGTTCTCAGTGTTTATCTCTCTTATAAGCCTGAGCTCTCTTTTCATTCACTTTCCCGTATAGGAAATATATAGCAACTGTCGATTCAGGGAAAATTCCAACTGAGATGAATGGTGGCCAATTCTACTGGGCGATCATGTGATGTTTAGGAGAAAATGAACATATCCTTTTGTTAATCCTCAAGGACCAGAGGAAAACAATGTTAAGAGCACTTACAAAAACAACAGGCTTTACATTGTCTGTAGACAAATTCATGGCAACTTTCTAAGGCAAATGTAAAAGTCCTTGTTCTCAATTAACAACAATTGTCTGTAATTAACAGCTGTGTATGATTCAGATCAGTAAACCGTTTCTGGAATGCGAAGTGTCAGCCATTCCTGGGATGTTTTTAGTAAAGCAATGAAGAATATATCCAAGTCTATAAGACATCATTTCAGACTTTCCTTCCTTAGGACTTTTCCACATTTTTCCTGCTATTTATTCCCTTGGAATTTAGGATAACAAGCTTCATATTCCTTTCTGTCCCTTTCTTTTTAAATTCTAATGTCTTAGATATCTCATTGTTGAATCAGGATTGAGGTTCATTTAAAGTGAAAATTACTTCACTCTGTATGAAAAATAGCAGGAAATATGTGGAAATATGTGTATGAAATAGCAGGAAAAATGTGGAAAAGTTCTAAGGAAAGAAAGTCTGAAATGATGTTTTATCGACACAGAGTGAAGTAAGCCAGAAAGAAAAGCACCAATACAGTATGCTAACGCATATATATGGAATTTAGAAAGATGGTAACTATAAGCCATGTATGTATAATGAAACATGTATAATATCATATATGAAATGAATAGCCAGTTCAGGTTCGATGCATGATACTGGATGCTTAGGGCTGGTGCACTGAGACGACCCAGAGGGATGGTATGAGGTGGGAGGAGGGAGAGGTGTTCAGGATGGGGAACATGTGTATACCTGTGGCGGATTCATGTTGATGTATGGCAAAACCAATATAATATTGTAAAGTAATTAACCTCCAATTAAAATAAATAAAAATTTTTATTAATAAATAAATAAATAAAAATAAAGTGAAAATTAACCTATTCAATAAACTATTGCTTGCTGGAGGAAGGGGGGATGATTGAGATTGGCCCATATGCACTATTGATCATTGCTCACTATTGCTCATCTCAGTTGCATCCAACTCTTTGTGGTCCTTTAGACTGTAGCCTGCCAAGCTCCTCTGTCCATGAAATTTTTTCAGGCAAGAAATACCTGGGATGGGTTGCCATTTCTTCCTCCAGGCAATCTTCCTGACCCAGGGATTGAATCTGTGTATCCTGTGTCTCCTGCATTACAGGCAGATTCTTTACCCACTGAGCCATTGAGAAGACCACATGCTATTGTTGCGTAGAGTTCTTTGTGCTATATAGTCTGCTTCATTAGTTATCTAGTTTATGCATGATTGATACTACTTATAACATAATATTGTAAAACAACTAGATTCCAATAAAAAGGGGAAAAAAAGGAAAAACCTTGATATTGCTTTGAGCAAGATAACGGAAATGGTTTTTAGGACACCTCTGTCACTCCTTAGTAAATTGTAAGGATGACTTCTTTGCAAAAAGAGCACTAGCATTCCCCCAATTCTCCAATTTAAAAGAAGCAACAGTATTGATGTATATATTAAAAACAGATTATTATCCTTATTTTATGCAAATTGTGAGAAGTGGGTGAGACACTCCCTAAATTCCATAATATAATTGGAAACATAAATTAGCTTCCAACATTCTCTATGCGTACTATATTTTCTCTTCTTAACATTAAGATTTCTAAAAATCATAAGTAATGCTGTGAATACATATATCCTCAAGGCAACTTACAACTTCAAATTTACTGTGCAGTTTTTCAATTTTCTCTCTTGCCCTCTCACTTGTTAATCATTTTTTTGGTGTTAGGTTTATAAACTAGGTTATTTTGTCATAGAAGAGAACAGACCCTGATAGCTTAGATGGTAAGAAATCTGCCTGCAATGCGGGAGACCTGGGATCAATCCTTGGGTCTAGAAGATCCCCTGGAGAAGGAAATGGCAATCCACTCCAATTTTCTTGTTTGGAGAATTCCATGAACAGAGGAGCCTGGTGGGCTACAGTCCATGGGGTCGCAAAGAGTTGGACAAGACTGAGGGACTTTCGCATCACTTCACTTGATATGTTGGAAAATAGTTTGGCTTTATAACAGGTCTAATTTTTTTTTTTGAAAGATTAATTCCTCTCCTGACTGTGTTTACCATGACATCAAATACTGTGGAAGACCTTCATCACAACTGCATGAAGGAAGAAAAAAACAACAACAAAACAGAAACTGAGAAGAATAAATTAAGATTATTTTCAGATTATTACTCAGAGCTGTTTTCATTTCTCTCCTGATTGTCTCAGTTTGAAAACTATATATATACTTGAAGATAAATTTTAGCTTAAAAAGCAATATAAATACTTGTAATAAAATGGCATCAGGAATTATCCTTACCCTTATCTGTCAGAGGGCAGACCGAATGATAACCACAATCACAGAAAATTAATCAAAGTGATCACATGGACCACAGCCTTGTCTAACTCAAAGAAACTATGAACCATGCTGAGTAGGGCCACCCAAGATGGACGGGTCTTATTGGAGGATTCTGACAAAATGTTGTCCACTGGAGAAGGGAATGACAAACCACTTCAGCACTCTTGCCTTGAGAACACCATGAGCAGTATGAAAAGGTAAAAAAAATAGGCCACTGAAAGGAACTCACCAGGTCGGTAGGTGCCCAATATGCTACTGGAGATCAGTGGAGAAATAACTCCAGAAAGAATGCAGAGAGGAGCCAAAGTGACAACAACGCCCAATTGTGGATGTGACTGGTGATGAAAGTAAAGTCTGATGCTGTAAAGAACTATTGCATAGGAACCTGGAATATTAGGTCCTTAAATCAAGGTAAATTAGAAGTAGTCAAACAGGAGATGGCAAGAGTGAATTATCATTTTAGGAATCAGTGAACTAAAATGTACTGGAATGGGCAAATTTAATTTAGATTACCATTGTATCTACTATCGTGGGAAAGAATCCCTTAGAAAAAAATGAAGTAGCCCTTATAGTCAACAAAGGAATCCAAAATGGAGTACTTGAGAGAAATCTCAAAAACGAATGATCTCTGTTCTTTTCTGAAGTAGCCATTCAATATCCCAGTAATCCAAGCCTATGCCCCAATTACTAAAGCAGAAGCTGAAGTTGAACAGTTCTGTGAAGACCTACAAGACCTTCTAGAACTAATATCCAAAAAAGACGTCCTTTTCACCATATGGAGATTGGAATGGAAAAGTGAGAAGTCAACAGATACCTGAACTAACAGGGGAGTTTAGACTTGGAGTACAAAATGAAGCAGGAAAAGGATAACAGAGTTTTGCCAAAAGAATGCAAGAGTCATAGCAAAGACCCTCTTTCAACAAGACAAGAGAAGATTCTACATATTGACATCACCAGATGGTCAATATCGAAATCAAATTGATTATATTCTTTGCAGCCAAAGTTGGAGAAGCGCTACACAGTCAGCAAAAGCAAGACCAGGAGCTGACTGTGGCTCAGATGAACTCTTTATTGCCAAATTAAGACTTAAACTGAAGAAAGTGAGGGATATCATTAGACCATTCAGTTATGACCTAAATCAACTTCCTTACAATTATACAGTGGAAGTGACATATAGATTCAAGGGATTAGATCTGATAGACAGAATGACTGAAGAACTATGGATGGAGGTTCATGACATTCTATAGGAGGCAGTGATCAAGACCATCTCCAAGAAAAAGAAATGCAAAAGGCAAAATGGTTGTATGAGGAGGCATACAAATAGCTGAGAAAAGAAGAGAAGCAAAAGGCAAAGGAGATAAGGAAAGATATATCCATTTGAATGCAGAGTTTCAAAGAATAGCAGAAAGCCTTCCTCAGTGATAAATTCAATGAATTGAAGAAAACAAGAGAATGGGAAAGACTAGAGATCTCTTCAAGAAAATTAGAGATACCAAAGGAAAATTTCATGCAAAGATGGGCACAATAAAGGACAGAAATGTTATGGACCTAACAGAAGCAGAAGATATTAAGAAGAGCTGGCAAGAATACGCAAGAGAACTATACAAAAAAGATCTTAATGACCCAGATACCCGCGATGGTGTGATCACTCACCTAGAGCCAGATATCTTGGAGTGTGAAGTCAGGTTACCCTTAGGAAGCATCACTATGAACAAAGCTAGTGGAAGTAATGGAATTCCAGTTGAACTCTTTCAAATTCTAAAAGATGACACTGTGAAAGTGATACACTCAATACGTCAGCAAATTTGGAAAACTCAGCAGGACTGGAAATGGTCAGATCAGTTCAGTCGCTCAGACGTATCTGACTCTTTGCGACCCCATGAATCGCAGCACGTCAGACCTCCCTGTCCATCACCAACTCCTGGAGTTCACTCAGACTCACGTCCATTGAGTCAGTGATGCCATCCAGCCATGTCATCCTCTGTCATCCCCTTCTCCTCCTGCCCCCAATCCCTCCCAGCATCAGAGTCTTTTCCAATGAGTCAACTCTTCGCATGAGGTGGCCAAAGTACTGGAGTTTCAGCTTTAGAATCCTTCCTTCCGAAGAAATCCCAGGGTTGATTGCCTTCAGAATGAACTGGTTGGATCTCCTTGCAGTCCAAGGGACTCTCAGGAGTCTTCTCCAACACCACAGTTCAAAAGCATCAATTCTTCGGTGCTCAGCCTTCTTCACAGTCCAACTCTCACATCCATACATGACCACTGGAAAAACCATAGCCTTGACTAGAAGGACCTTAGTCGGCAAAGTAATGTCTCTGCTTTTGAATATGCTATCTAGGTTGGTCATAACTTTTCTTCCAAGGAGTAAGCGTCTTTTAATTTCATGGCTGCAGTCACCATCTGCAGTGATTTTGGAGCCCAAAAAAATAAAGTTTGACACTGTTTCCACTGTTTCTCCATCTATTTCCCATGAAGTGATGGGACCTGATGCCATGATCTTTGTTTTCTGAATGTTGAGCTTTAAGCCAACTTCTTCACTCTCCACTTTCACTTTCATCAAGAGGCTTTTTAGCTCCTCTTCACTTTCTGCCATAAGGGTGGTGTCATCTGCATATCTGAGGTTTTTGATATTTCTCCTGGCAATCTTGATGCCAGCTTGTGTTTCTTCCAGTCCAGCGTTTCTCATGATGTACTCTGCATAGAAGTTAAATAAGCAGGATGACAATAGACAGCCTTGATGTACTCCTTTTCCTTTTTGGAACCAGTCTGTTGTTCCATGTCCAGTTCTAACTGTTTCTTCCTGACTTGCATACAGATTTCTCAAGAGGCAGATCAGGTGGTCTGGTATTCCCATCTCTCTCAGAATTTTCCACAGTTTATTGTGATCCACTCAGTCAAAGGCTTTGACATAGTCAATAAAGCAGAAATAGATGTTTTTCTGGAACTCTCTTGCTTTATCGATGATCCAGCGGATGTTGGCAATTTGATCTCTGGTTCCTCTGCCTTTTCTAAAACCAGCTTGAACATCAGGAACATCATTAAATCCCAAAAAAATGGCAATGCAAAAATGCTCATACTACCCCACAGTTGTACTCATCTGACATGCTATCAAAGTAAAGCACAAAATTCTCCAAGCTAGGCTTCAACAGTTCATGAACCATGAACTTCCAGATGTTCAAGGTGGATTTAGAGAAGGCAGAGGAACCAGAGATCAAATTGCCAACACTCGCTGGATCATGGAAAAAGCAAGAGAGTCCCAGAAAAGCATCTACTTCTGCTTTATTGACTATGCCAAAGCTTTTGACTGTGTAGATCACAGCAAACTGTGGAAAATTTTTCAAGAGATGGGAATAGCAGACCACCTTACCTGCCCCCTGAGGAATGTATGCAGTTCAAGTAGCAACAGTTAGAACCAGACATGGAACAACAGACTGGTTTCAAATAGGAGAAGGAGTACATCAAGGCTGTACACTGTCACTGCTTATTTAACTTATATGCAGATTGCATTATCTGAAATGCTGGGCTACATGAAGCACAAATTGGAATCAGGATTGCCAGGAGAAATATCAATAACCTCAGATATGCAGATGACACCACCCTTATGGCAGAAAGCAAAGAAGAACTAACATGCTTCTTGATGAAAGTGAAAGAGGAGAGTGAAATTGCTGGCTTAAAACTCAACACTCAAAAGAGTAAAGATCAAGGCATCCGGCCTCATCACTTCATGGCAAATAGATGGGGAAACAATGGAAAAAGTGACAGACTTTATTTTTGGGGGCTCAGAAATCAGTGCAGATTATGACTGCAGCCACGAAATTAAAAGATGCTTACTCCTTGGAAGAAAAACTATGACCAACCTAGATGGCATATTAAAAAGCAGAGACATTATTTTCCCAACAAATGTCTGTCTAGTCAAAGCTAAGGTTTTCCATAGTCATGTACAGATTTCACAGTTGGACTATAAAGAAAGCTGAGCACTGAAGAATTGATGTTCTTGAACCGTGATGTGGGGAAGACTGTTGAGTGTCTTGGACTGCAAGGAGATCCAACCAGTCCATCCTAAATGAAATCAGTCCTGAATATTCATTGGAAGGACTGATACTGAAGCTGAAGCTCCAGTACTTTGGCCACCTCATATGAATAACTGACCTATTGGGAAAGACCCTGATGCTTTGAAAGATTGAAGATAGGAGGAGAAGGGGAAAACAGAGGATGAAATTGTTGGATGGCATCACCAACTCAGTGGACTTGAGTTTGAGCAAGTTCCGTAAGTTGGTGATGGACAGGAAGCTTAGCATGCTGTAGTCCATGGGGTCCCAAAGAATTGGACATGATTGAGCAACTGAACTACTCAGGAGTTAATTTATAATGTGTGAGATTATTGGGGCTTTTCATTCCAAGAGAAATTTGTTAAAAATATAATCCTCTCTGAACTTTTGGTTTGGATTCTGTGCTTACCCCTTTCCCCCACTATGAAAATGAGGACAATGGTTCATTGAGTTATTGTGAGGGCTTATTTAATTTACAAGTAAAATTAAATCATATAAAATTTTTAAAGCTTTTAGTCACATAAATATTGTTCTCTTCATTATTCCTAAAAATAAAATCAGTTATCACATTTAAGTAAGATGGTGTCACTATAAAACAATAGTAACTATTTATGAAGAACCTCATTTAAGGGACAATGTTGCAGTTGATGTACTTATCTCCTTTACTCATTATAATAACACTATGTTAAGTTTGAAGAAACTGACACTAAGAGGTTAAATAATTTGAACAAAATCATACAGCTAGTTAATGGTCAAATTAGAATTCTAAACTCTTTGTCTAAAACAGAAGCTTGTGTTACTTTGCAAACCTTTATTCAGTAAGGAAGACCAAACTTAGAGAATAATATTCTGAAAACTAATGAAAAAATATATTCTTATGACAAACAGGAAATGTAAACACGTTCATTTTTCATAATCCTTGATATACATCAGAAAGAAATGGCAACTCCAATTATTCATCTGAACCTGATAAAAAACTGAGCTAAGAACTAATAAATCAGTGCTTAGAAAAGATTCATTTCCTTTTACTTTGCAATCTTACCTCTTCTTATCACACAATGCATCACATCAGCCAGCTGAAATTGCAAATAATATATTGGAAACTGCTTCAGTTTTCATTTAAGCACCCCAGCACTTCTAGAGAGTTATTCTTTCTCAATACATTTGAAATTATTGTATTTCTATTGTTACTATAGAAAATATTTGGATACATTTTCCATTTAACCATGAGAGCAAACATAGTGAAAGGAAGCAGATATGGAGTTAATGTGGTCCTTTATGGACATGATTTCTATGTGGAATTTAACCTGCATGAGACAAGTGTTGCTTTATCCACCACATATGCCCAAGGCTCATTGGAAATACTCCAGTGAATCAAATGTACCAACCAGCGTGAAGAGGAAAATACACTGAGGATTATAAACATGTTATCAACATTTGTACCACTACTGAAACAGAAAACATGCCAGACAATGCCCATAGGGATAGGAAGACATGAGCCAGAGGCATATGCAATATTTTGCATAGTATCTATGTGAAGATATCTAAATGTGCAAAAGCCACGGCAGTGGTTTCTTGAATTTCCTAAATAAGCATTTCTCTGAAAAGCATTTTTTTTTTTTTTTTTTACCTAGCTGGCTGAAATACTAAGATGAATGAATCTTACATGTAAACATTACAATTTCCTTTCTTATATAATAAAATGTCTCCATAAAGTAGCCCCCAAATCTATTAAGTACAAAATGAATTATTCAAAAACATGAAATTGAGAACAATAAAAGAGGAATGAGATAAAAGATGGTGCTAAGTGAATTCCCATAAAGAGAGATGAGAAACTTTGAAAAAATGTTCATTAAAATTGTCAGTCTTTTCCAAGAATCTTCTTAGATTATTTTTTGATAGAAATAATGGGACAGGTTGTTGAGAAGGATCTATTATCCAAGTGTCCCTTTTTATCTAATTGTTAAACTGGGTCCCAGGAATTAAAGAAAGAATAAAATCTAGGAATTTTACAAGATTTTACAATTCAGATTTCTTTTAATCTAATATTAGAACTGACAAAAATAATCTATTGACTGAATCACTGTTATTCATTCCACAAATATTTTTTGCAGACCTGCTATCTTTAGGCACTATACAAAAACAGGGATACAATGGAATCAAAGTAGAAATGTTTCCCACCTTCACTCAGTTTACCAAGGAATCTCCAAACACAAATCTGAGGAGACACATCTTTAGAAAGACACATCCTTCCCACCTTCACTCAGTTTACCAAGGAATCTCCAAACACAAATCTGAGGAGACACATCTTTAGAAAGACACATCCTTAGAAAGACACATTCTCTGAGAGGCTCCCAGAAACTCTAGATGGACCGAATGATTATGGTTTCCCCTAACCAAATCCATCCTCAGGGAGAGGTGACTGTTTTGTCAAATGTGTAGATAACAACCAATTTACAAGGGACATGAAGAAAGAGAAAATAACCCAATCAAATAAACAAAATAAATTTCAAAAAGACCCTAAAAATTGGAGGTTTGTGAACATTCACCAAGAATGAAAAACAATTGTCATAAATATGATCACTAAATTCAGGAAAGTGGCAGTGATTTAGTTTTATTGCATTTACTCTGAATTATTTGAATATAAATATTTTTCAAAAGTGATAGAATAATATGATAAGTATTTACTTTAGAATGGCATTAAAACATATATAATATCATGCCTGGGTCCAGCCCCCACAGGATCCAGGGAACCTGAAGGAAAAACGGCGTCAGTGGATGATTTAGAGAGAGATAAGGAAAGAATAAGGAGTTCATGATCTGAGCCACAGTCAGCTCCCAGTCTTGTTTTTTGCTGACTATATAGAGCTTCTCCATCTTTGGCTGCAAAGAATATAATCAATCTGATTTCGGTGTTGACCATCTGGTGATGTCCATGTGTAGAGTCTTCTCTTGTGTTGTTGGAAGAGGGTGTTTGCTATGACCAGTGCATTTTCTTGACAAAACTCTATTAGTCTTTGCCCTGCTTCATTCCGCATTCCAAGGCCACATTTGCCTGTTACTTCAGGTGTTTCTTGACTTCCTATTTTTGCCTTCCAGTCCCCTATAATGAAAAGGACATCTTTTTTCAGTGTTAGTTCTAAAAGGTCTTGCAGGTCTTCATAGAACTGTTCAACTTCAGCTTCTTCAGCATTACTTGTTGGGGCATAGACTTGGGTTACGGTGATATTGAATGGTTTGCCTTGGAAACGACCAGAGATCATTCTGTAGTTTTTGAGACTGCATCCAAGTACTGCATTTCGGACTCTTTTGTTGACCATGATGGCTACTCCATTTCTTCTGAGGGATTCCTGCCCGCAATAGTAGATATAATGGTCATCTGAGTAAAATTCACCCATTCCAGTCCATTTTAGTTTGCTGATTCCTAGAATGTCAATGTTCACTCTTGCCATCTCTTGTTTGACCACTTCCAATTTGCCTTGATTCATGGACCTGACATTCCAGGTTCCTATGCCATATTGCTCTTTACAGCATTGGACCTCGCTTCTATCACCACTCACATCCACAACTGGATATTGTTTTTGCTTTGGCTCCACCCCTTCATTCTTTCTGGAGTTATTTCTCCACTGATCTCCAGTACCATGTTGGGCACCTACCAACCTGGGGAGTTCCTCTTTCAGGATCCTATCATTTTGCCTTTTCATACTGTTCATGGGGTTCTCAAGGCAAGAATACTAAACTGGTTTGCCATTCCCTTCTCCAGTGGACCACATTCTGTCAGGCCTCTCCACCATGACCCGCCGTCTTGGGTGACCACATGGGCATGGCTTAGTTTCATTGACTTAGACAAGACTTTGGTCCTAGTGTGATTAGATTGACTAGTTTTCTGTGATTATGGTTTCAGTGTGTCTGCCCTCTGATGCCCTCTTGCAACACCTACCAGCTTACTTGGGTTTCTCTTACCTTGGGCGTGGGGTATCTATTTGTGGCTGCTCCAGCAAAGCGCAGCTGCTGCTCCTTACCTTGGACGAAGGGTATCTCCTCACCGCCACCCTTCCTGACCTTCAACGTGGGATAGCTCCTCTAGGCCCTCCTGCACCAGCACAGCCACTGCTTCTTGGATGTGGGTTGCTCTTCCTGGCCACCGACCCTGGCCTCGTACATGGGGTGGCTCCTCCAGACCATCACCCCCGACCTCCGATATGGGGTGGCTCCTCTCGGCCGTGCTTAGTGCCCCGGCCGTGGCAGCTGCTTGCGCCTAGGGAAAACCGCTAAACCATTCAGGTATGACCTAAATCAAATCCCTTGTGATTATACAATGGAAGTGAGAAAAAGATTTAAGGGCCTAGATCTGATAGATAGAGTGCCTGATGAACTATGCATTGAGGTTCATGACATTGTACAGGAGACAGGGATCAAGACCATCTCCATGGAAAAGAAATGCAAAAAAGCAAAATGACTGTCTGGGGAGGGCTTACAAATAGCTGTGAAAAGAAGAGAGGCGAAAAGAAAAGGAGAAAAGGAAAGATATAAGCATCTGAATGCAGAGTTCCAAAGAATAGCAAGAAGAGATAAGAAAGCCTTCTTCAGCAATCAGTGCAAAAAAATAGAGGAAAAGAACAGAATGGGAAAGACTGGAGATCTCTTCAAGAAAATTAGAGATACCAAGGGAACATTTCATGCAAAGGTGGGCTCCATAAAGGACAGAAATGTCATGGACCTAACAGAAGCAGAAGATATTAAGAAGAAGTGGCAAGAATACACAGAAGAAATGTACAAAAAAGATCTTCACGACCTGGATAATCATGATGGTGTGGTCACTCATCTAGAGCCAGACATCCTGGAATGTGAAGTCAAGTGGGCCTTAGAAAGCATCACTACGAACAGAGCTAGTGGAGGTGATGGAATTCCAGTGGAGCTGTTTCAAATCCTGAAAGATGATTACGTGAAAGTGTTGCACTCAATATGCCAGCAAATTTGGAAAACTCAGCAGTGGCCACAGGACTCGAAAAGGTCACTTTTCATTTCAATCCCAAAGAAAGGCAATGCCAAAGAATGCTCACACTACAGCACAATTGCACTCATCTCACACACTACTAAAGTAATGCTCAAAATTCTCCAAGCCAGGCTTCAGCAATACGGGAACCGTGAACTTCCAGATGTTCAAGCTGGTTTTCAAAAAGGCAGAGAAACCAGAGATCTAATTGCCAACTCTGGATCATTGAAAAAGCAAGAGAGTTCCAGAAAAACATCTATTTCTGCTTTACTGACTATGCCAAAGCCTTGGACTCTGTGGATCACAATAAACTGTGGAAAAATCTGAGAGAGATGGGAATACCAGACCGCCTGACCTGCCTCTTGAGAAATCTGTATGAAGGTCAGGAAGCAACAGTTAGAACTGGACATGGAACAACAGACTGGTTCCAAATAGGAAAAGGAGTGTGTCAAGGCTGTATATTGTCACCCTGCTTATTTAACTTCTATGCAGAGTACATCATGAGAAACGCTGAACTGGAAGAAACACAAGCTGGAATCAAGATTGCTGGGAGAAATATCAATAACCTCAGATATGCAGATGACACCACCCTTATGGCAGAAAGTGAAGAGGAACTAAAAAGCCTCTTGATGAAAGTGAAAGAGGAGAGTGAAAAAGTTGGCTTAAAGCTCAACATTCAGAAAACGAAGATCATGGCATCAGGTCCCATCACTTCATGGGAAATAGATGGAGAAACAGTGGAAACAGTGTCAGACTTTATTTTTTGGGGGCTCCAAAATCACTGCAGATGGTGACTGCAGCCATGAAATTAAAAGACGCTTACTCCTTGGAAGGAAAGCTGTGACCAACCTAGATAGTATATTCAAAAGCAGAGACATTACTTTGCCGACTAAGATCCGTCTAGTCAAGGCTATAGTTTTTCCAGTAGTCATGTATGGATGTGAGAGTTGGACTGTGAAGAAAGCTGAGTGCCAAAGAATTGATGCTTTTGAACTGTGGTGTTGGAGAAGACTCCTGAGAGTCCCTTGGACTGCAAGGAGATCCAACCAGTCCATTCTGAAGGCAATCAACCCTGGGATTACTTTGGAAGGAAGGATGCTAAAGCTGAAACTCCAATACTTTGGCCACCTCATGCGAAGAGTTGACTCGTTGGAAAAGACTGATGCTGGGAGGGATTGGGGACAGGAGAAGGAGGGGACGACAGAGGATGAGATCACTGGATGACATCACTGACTCGATGGACGTGAGTCTGAGTGAACTCCAGGAGTTGGTGATGGACAGGGAGGCCTGGCATGCTGCGATTCATGGGGTAGCAAATATTTGGACATGACTGAGCTACTGAACTGAACTGACCATTTCCAGTCCTACTGAGTTTTCCAAATTTGCTGACATATTGAGTGCAGCACTGAACTGAACTGAAGGAACGAATGTTGAAGATAAGAAAATAGAGGAAAGAAAGAGGCTGATATTGCTTGGTTTACATAGAGAATCAATAAAACTCCAAGACAAGAAGTTTGCCCTGTTCACAGAGGCCAAGGTGCCCTCCTGGTCTCCCGAGGGAGTGAAGATGCAGAACGTCTTCCCATTCAGGTCTTAGAAACCCGGGCAGATAAGTGAATGCAGGGAGCCTTTATGTTCCAAGGGATCCACCTGAAAAAGAGAGGGAGGGAGAGGGAGAGAGAGAGAGAAAAAATGATTGTTGTGGCGTGACCAAGTTTCTTCTTTTTTAAATTTCAAATGGTCTTTTATACCTTTACTTGTACATGGAGGGAAATGAAAGATGCAAAGTCATACAGAGTCAGCCCAAACATTACATCTGTTTTGTCTTTATCGAAACCAGGATTTTTTCTGCAAACCTTTCCTATAGACGATGTTGCATACATTATCTTCTGGCTTTGGAGGCCTGTGAACATTTTGTGGCCCTCTTTTGGTAAAGGCTGTTCAACCAGAAAACTTATTTTTCCTTGGAATGTTTTTTCTTTATATTTCTAATCTATGTCAGCCTCAGAATATATTAAACAAGTTACATTTCTCACGGAGCAAAGTTGCCGTGAGTTACAAGAAAGAACCAATTAGCTCATAAGTCTGATGTGGTTAATTTCAAGGCTACACTTGTTTCTCTTACATTCTAACTATGTTAACTAATGCACTCCCAGGTGCACAGTGGATAAGAGATATTGGAACTTAGCAACAAGCATTGGCCCAATAATGAAATCTTACACCAGAACTACTCTAACAACTTTTAACTCTTTAAAAGGCTCTGTGTTTTAGGCTTTCCGGACCTCTCACAGTTGGGAGGCTGTAAATAATCATATGCATAGCTGCAACAGTCTGGATATACCTGCCAAGCAAGCTAGAATACTAGCAGGGGGTTTGATTTGAAATATGCATCTCATGTCCAGGAGACTTATTAGCTATAGCCCTAAGTTGATTTTCTCCAGAGAAAGGTGGTCGGGGATAGCCCCCTGTTAATGTCAGAGGAGTTGGTGAAAGACATGAAATAGTAAAACAGATTCTGGTTTTGGGGTAGCTGCTTGAGAAAGCCTAGGGAGCCCCTTGAGTTCTGAAGCCTTGCTTAGCAGTTCTCTTCCACATGACCTTGTCATGGGTGGGATCTCCCATGGTGGCTCCCGGGAATATAATGTATGAAATGAATCACCAGTCCAGGTTTGATGCATGATACTGGATGCTTGGGGCTAGTGCACTGGGATGACCCAGAGTGATGGTACTGGGAGGGAGGAGGGAGGAGGGTTCAGGATGGGGAACACGTGTATACCTGTGGCGAATTCGTGTTGATGTATGGCAAAACCAACACAATATTGTAAAGTAAAAAAGAAAAAAAGAAAAAAGAAAATAGGTACTGAACTTTACAAAATAAAAATCTCTACATTTAAAGTACATTTTATCTCTTTGGACTTTTATCTCTTTAGTCCTTTATCATTGTTAATATATAAATTCTTAAACCATAGGAACTTGTCAACATTCAGCCTGAAAATACACTGGAAATTACACACTCATTTTGAAACTCTACATTTGAAGTAAGATGCAGCATTGCAGGATCCTTTCAGGGACTGATTAACAAAATTAAAACTATCTATTCACATCGTGCTATGTCTTTAAGAAATACTTTTCATTTCCAGAAAATTCTGCATAAGAAATAACATTTTCTATAATTTTAAATGCCAACAACAAAGCACTGGAGAAACTTGGGCATTGAAGTGAAAGAAACATTGGGAAATTATTATGTTAACTATTATGTGGCCTGTTAAGAGACTATAAATAGCAAACATAGCTATACAGATATTTACGAATTTCAGGATTTAATTTAATTTCTATTTAACGTGGCCTTTATTTTTTAACAAAATCTCACTTATTGGCAGGAAACATTGCTTTATAGGCCATGTCTTTGAAGGCTTCTTTTACTGGCTGGTCTCTTAAGAGTGTAGATGTAGCGGTTCAACAAGGGGGCCACAGAGGTGCTAAGAATAGCTACTCCTTTTATTAATTACACCATTTCTTTGGCCAAGGGATTAGCATACATGAATATACAGCTTCCATAGGAGATGGAAATGACAATCACGTGAAAGGAACAAGTAGAGAAGGCCTTTTTTCTCTGACTAGCAGATGAAATTCTCTAAAGTCCTAATAATGTGCATATAGGACAAAATCAGTAATGCCAAGATGAATAGCAAACTAACAAAAGCAAAGTAAAAATCCCATTACCACTGGAAGTCATGTATCTGAATAAGACAATTGTAAAAGGGGGAGACAGTCACACACAAAATGATCAATGTGAAGAAGACAATTGTAAAAGAGGAAAACAGTCACACAAAAAGTGATCTAAAAGTGATTACTGTGCTTCTATTGGAAGGACAGTAATCCAGCTGGAGGAAAAGCATAAGGCATTTGGAAGATGGTCAAAAACCTGCCCAGCCAAGAACAGAGCAAAGCAGGCTGCAGAACTTACTACTCACAATGGTTGTGTAATGCATGGGCTTGCAGATCACAACATAGTGGTCATCGGACATGGAGGTTAGAATGTGAAATTCAGTCACCCCATGAAAATAGAGAAAAATAGTTGGACTGCACAATTGTAGAAATAGTCTTGTCCCTGGTGATGCTTGTTCCCAGAAATCTGGGGATACACAGAGTAGTAAAGGAGATTTCTAAGAAAGAGAAGTTTTAGAAGAAGAAATGCATTGGTGTCTGGAGATGGGAGTCCACTCAGGTTGGAGTGATAATAGGTTTCCAGTAACAATACATATGTGATAAATAAAAAGAGGAAAATCACAATCTGAAGGTCAGGATCATCAGAAAGGCCTACGAGGACAAACTCTGTGATCACTGTGTGGTTCATTTCTCTGTCTCTTTTTCTCCTTTTTCCCTCTTATAAATATATTTAGGTGGAAAGTGTATTAAAGGGAAAAGATGAAAGATTTAATTCACTGTAATCAATATCATGAATACAATTCTAAAACACTCTCTACATTCATGCCAATGTTATTTTCTTTTGATTATTCTTTTCATTGTAGCTTAAAACGTTTGAGTCCTGCTTTATTTACTAGCACTCATTCTAAATCGAGTAGGAGATGTTAGGAAATTTTCATACAATGTCGTATTATTCAACGACTGTAAATTAAATCAATTCTTTGCTTTGTCCAATTTATTCAAATAATTGCATTTTTAAAGAAATAATCATATAAATACATTTTTCTGTGATGTATTTATTAACATAACTTGAAAGTGTTTCCCAGATGGTCAAGTGGTCAGTGGTAAAGAATACATCTGCCAAGCAGGAGATGTGGGTTCAATTTCTAGGTCGAGAAGATCCTCTGGAAAAAAAAATGGCAAACCACTCCAGTATTTTTGCCTGGAAAATCATGGACAGAGGAACCTGGCGGGCAATAGTCCATGGTCGCAAAGAGTGGGCATAATTGAAGTGACTTAGAACACACAGTGCTTTGTCTCATTTTAATTTGCATTTCACTGATG
This sequence comes from Capra hircus, assembly GCF_001704415.2. NCBI lineage: Eukaryota > Metazoa > Chordata > Mammalia > Artiodactyla > Bovidae > Capra > Capra hircus. The sequence goes on from NC_030812.1 coordinate 57,780,290, forward strand.
ACTTATGCTGTGAACATTTTTCCTATGCTTGTTTACCACCTGTATATCTTCTTTGAGGAGAGGTCTGCAAAGGTCTATTGTCCATTTGTTAACTGGGTTGTTTGTTTTCTTATTGCTTAATTTTAAGTATTCTTTGCATATTTTGCATAGCAGTGCTTTGTCAGATGTTTCTTTTGCAAACACTTCTCTCATTCTGTAGCTTGCCTTATAATTCTCTCATTATTTCCCTTACAAGGCAGGAGTTTTAAATTTTAATTATGTTCATTTATGTCATGGATCACACTTTTGTTGTTATTTCTTAAACAATGCTCTACCCAAAGTCACATAGGTTTATTCTATATGATCTGTTTATCTTGCATTTAATGTTTCTTTTCCTAGTTCCCTGAGGTGGCAAATTAGATTTTCAATTTTAGATATTTCTTCCTTTCTAATATGTTTATTCAGTGCTATAAATTTATCTTTCAACACTGTTTTTGCCATATCCCACAAATTTTGATAAGCTGTATTTTCTTTATCATTTCACAGTATTTAACAATTTATACTCACATTCCTTCCATGTTTCATAGGTTATTTAAAAGCATGTTGTTTAATCTGCATGTATTTGAGGATTATTTAGTTATTTTTGTGTGTGTGTAATTGATTTCTAGTTTAATTCCATTCTAATCTGGTCTTAGAGTAGATACTGCATTATTTCTATTTTTAAAATTTGTTTGCTGTGTCTGAGGCCCAGATTGTGGTCTGTCTTAGTAAATATTTTGTGTGTGCTTGAGAAATACAGATTTTTCTGTTAATTTGTGAATTAACTCGATGTGTGTTAGTTGCTCATTCATGTATGACTCTTTGTGACCCCAAAGACTGTAACCCACCAGGCTCCTCTGTCTATGGCATTTCCCAGGCAAGAATACCAGAGTGGTTTACCATTTCCTCCTCCAGGGCATCTTCCTGATCCAGGGATTGAACCCATGTCTTCTGCATTGCAGGCAGATTTTTTACCCTTTAGCTACCAGGGAAGCCCAAAATAGGTGTCAATTTTAACCAGTTGGTTGATAACTTTGCTGAGTTCATCTATGTCTTACTGATTTTCTACCTACTGGATATATTCCTTTCTGATAAATAGGTCTTGATGTCTCCAACTGGGATAGTGTGTTCATCTATCTTTTAGTAATTCTATTAGTTTATGCATCATAGAGTTTGTCTCTTGTTAAGTATTAGGAGTAGTCATTAGAAATTTTTAGTCCATCTTGGAGAATTGACCTATTTTCAAAGAGACATTTTATGGAGACATTTTATTATATGATAAAAGAAAGTGTAACATTTGTACATAAGATTCATTCCCAGTATTTCAGTCAATAAGAAGTAAAAAAGACTATTCTTCAGAGAAATCCTGACAGGAAATCTCTTCCAAAATTTGTCATGTTTAGATATGTTCACATAGATATTATGCAACATAGTCTATTTGCGTCTAGCCTATTTCTCATGCTCTTCTTTTTTTTCTTTTTTAATTTTAAAATCTTTAATTCTTACATGCGTTCCCAAACATGAACCCCCCTCCCACCTCCCTCCCCATAACATCTCTCTGGGTCATCCCCATGCACCAGCCCCAAGCATGCTGTATCCTGCATCAGACATAGACTGGCGATTCGATTCTTACATGATTGTATACATGTTAGAATGCCATCAAGAGCCTTCTCCAACACCATAGTTCAAAAGCGTCAATTCTTCGGTGCTCAGCTTTCTTCACAGTCCAACTCTCACATCCATACATGACCACTGGAAAAACCATAGCCTTGACCAGATGGACCTTAGTCGGCAAAGTAATGTCCCTGACTTTCAACATGCTATCTAGGTTGGTCATGGCAAATAGATGGGGAAACACTGGAAACAGCAATAGACTTTATTTGCTTGGGCTTCAAAATCACTGCGCTTGGCAACCGCAGCCACGAAACTAAAAGATGCTTGCTTCTTGGAAGAAAAACTATGACAAACTTAGGCAGCGTATTAAAAAGCAGAGACATTACTTTGCTGACAAAAGTTCATATAGTCAAAAGCTATGTTCTTTTCCAATAGTCCTTTATGGATGTGAGAGTTGGATCACAAAGAAAGCTGAGTGCCCAAGAATTGATGCTTTTGAGCTGTGGTGTTGAAGAAGACTCTTGAGAGTCCCTTGGACTACAAGATCAAACCAGTCAATCCTTAAGGAAATCAATCCTGAATATTCATTGGAAAGACTGATGCTGAAGCTGAAGCTCCAATACTTTGGCCACCTCATGCAAAGAGCCGATCATTAGAAAACACCTTGATGCTGAGAAAAATTGAACACAGGTGGAGATGGAGACAACAGAGGATGAGCATCACTGACTCAATGGACATGAGTTTGAGCAAGCTCTGGGAGATGGTAAAGGACAGGGAAGCCTGGCATGCTGCAGTCCATGGGGTTGCAATGAGTCTGACACAACTGAGGGACTTAACAACAACAACAGAATTATTTCATGAAATATTATACTCATTTTCATAGTGGAAAAATAAAAAACCCTAAAACTCAAGAGAGTTGTATTTTTAATGCATTTCTCTCAGAATGCAAAGCCATATAATGAAACACATTATAAATTAAAATTAAGTCCTGATGCCATCTTATTATGACACTTTTTTTTCCTTTTAAAGTTAAAATTATCTTCAAATATAGATACTAGTTAACAAACTGAGACAATCAGGAGAGAAATAGAATATCTCTATGAAAACCTACAAACTTTGAGAGTGATTTTTGGTGATAACTATTTTTCCTCATTATTCCTATTCATACTGGTTGGTGCTTTGAACTGACCTACTTGATTTGACTTCCCTTTTTTATTAGGAAAAATGTAAGGTCATTTTTTCCCCAGAAGAATCAGAGAAACAGAATTTTGAACTAATTGTAAGATTATTAAAAGGCTATCTTAAAGCAATAATCTGAAAATAATCTAAATTGATTCTTCTTATGAGTATGTTTCCATTTAGTTATGATGAAGTTCTTACATGATATTAGAAGTCAGCCTTGTTGGTGGGAATGCAAACTAGTACAGCTACTATGGAGAACAGTGTGGAGATTCCTTTAAAAACTGGAAATAAAACTGTCTTATGACCCAGCAATCCCACTGCTGGGCATACACACTGAGGAAACCAGAATTGAAAGAGACACATGTACCCCAATGTTCATCGCAGCACTGTTTATAATAGCCAGGACATGGAAGCAACCTAGATGTCCATCAGCAGATGAATGGATAAGAAAGCTGTGGTACATATACACAATGGAGTATTACTCAGCCATTCAAAAGAATACGTTGTAATCAGTTCTAATGAGGTGGATGAAACTGGAGCCAACTATACAGAGTGAAGTAAGCTAGAAAGAAAAATACCAATACAGTATACTAATGCATACATATGGAATTTAGAAAGATGGTAACGATAACCCTGTATGCAAGACAGCAAAAGAGACACAAATGTATAGAACAGTCTTTTGGACTCTGTGGGAGAGGGCGAGGGTGGGATGATTTGGGAGAATGGCATTGAAACATGTATAATATCATATACAAAATGAATCACCAGTCTAGGTTCAATGCAGGATACAGGATGCTTGGGGCTGGTGAACTGGGATGACCCAGAGGGATGGTATGGGGAGGGAGGTGGGAGGAAGGTTCAGGATTGGGAACACGTGTACACCCGTGGCAGATTCATATTGATGCATGGCAAATGAATACAACATTGTAAAGTAAAAACTAAATAAATAAATAAATAAATTAATTAAATAAAATCTAAAAGAAAAAAAAAAGAAGTCAGCAAATGCAGTCGAGTGGAATAAATCATTCCAGAAAAAAAAATTCAAGTTTTTTAAAATAAAAATTTACCCAAGGTATTAAATTAAACCAATGTTCTGTTGTCTTCTGTGACAAATTAAATTTGCACAAAAAAAATAACACCAAAAAATTATGGTCAAGTGAGAGGGAAAGATCAACAATTGGAATGCTGTGCAGTAATTCTGAGGGTGCAACATGCCTTAAGGATAAATATGTTTGCAGCATCGCTTATGACTTCCTAGGAGGCTTAAGATAATAAAAACGAATTCAGTATATGTAGACAATACAGGAGGCTAATTTATGTTTCCAATTATATTGTGGAATTTAGGAAGCTTCTCACACGCATATTTATATAAAATAAGGAAAAACAATGTCTCTGTCTCTAATAATTGTTTAAATATTGTTGCTTCTTTAAACTGGAAAATTTGGGGAATAATAATACTCTTTTGTTAAAAGAGCCATCCTTAAAATTACTTTAGATTGACAGAGATGTCCTGAAAGTCGTTTCTAGCTATTTTATTTAGCACGATGGCAAGCCTTTATTTATATAATAGGTTAATTTTCACATTCAACGAGCTACAAGCTTAATTTGACAGTGTGGTACCCTTTATTAGAATTCATTAAAAAGAAAGGGACAGAAAGGAATACGAAGCTTGTTAACCTAAGCTCCATGGGACTAAGGGGAAAATGTGGATGGATTTTTAGGAAAGCAAGTCTGAAATTATGTCTTAGAAATTCTTCATTACACCAAGGAAATACCAGGAATGGTTGACAGATCACTCCTTAGAAAGTGTTTATAGGTCAGAGTGATACAGAGTTGTTAATTACAGAGGCTTGTTAATTGAGAATGATGACTTTTGTGTCTATAAATATCTATCATGTAATTGAATTGCTATACTTTGTCTACAGAATATGAAATTTTAATGCCTATTTTTCTTGCAAGTGTTCTTCACCTTTCTTTTCCCTCTAGTCCCTGAGGATTAGGGAAAAAATAAGTTCATTTTCTTGTGAACATCACATACTGTCTCTGTAGCACTGACTATGATCCATCTCAGCAGAAATTTTCCTTAAATCGACAGCAGCTATACTTTTTGCTGTACAATGAAGTGAGTGAAAGAAGTCTCAGGCTATTAAGTGAAAAAAACACTGAGAATTTTCATATGCATCATATTATGATGCATTACATTTTACAGATCAGCAAACCTGTATCTTGAAACTAAATAGTCTATTGCCAAAACTTCTGACACTGGAATGTAAACTTTACTATTTAATGAGTATTCTCATAATGAGTGATATAAAAATGAACTGGTTTAATGTAGGGGGGGAATTCTTCATGTCTTTTTAAAATGCATTATTTTAAATATTATTATTTAATGCATTATTATTATCATAAATGTTATTTAGAAAGACAAAATAAAAGACCTTCTTTGCTATTTCTTGGATTATTCCAAGGTAGTAATGACTTTCTATTAACAAAGTATTAATGGAGATAAAAGAAAAAAATATAGGTTAGAAAGCGGCTGGGGTCCAGCCCCAGTGGATCCAGGGAATTTGAAGCAGGGACGGAGTTGGAGTCTGGGAAAGGACTATTTAATTAGAAATATAAAGAGATCAGGAAAGAATAGTGTAGTAGGAAAATTAGTGGAGAAAAGAGGCTGAATAACTTGGTTTACATGGAAAACTAATAAAACCTTGAGACAAGAGGTTTGCACCATCTACGTTAGGCCACCGGCACCACTTGAATAGTGGAGGATGCCCCGCCTTAGGCTCCCTCTCGTGTGGATCTCAGAAGCCAGGGCAAGTAAGTAGACTTGGCTAGCCTCCATGCTTCAGATGGGAATTCAGCTGGAGAAGGGGAGAAAAGAACGACATAGGGGAGCCCAGCATCGGTGCAAGACTCACAACTTTGTTTTCAAAATCAGCTTATATGCCCTAAGTTGTACATAAAGAAATAATGGAATATGCAGAGTTATGCAGGGGTAGCAGTCCTGACCCTCACTGAGACCAGGCTTTCTTTTTGCATACCTCCCCGTATACAAAAGGTCTCAGGTGGTTTACATTATCTTCTGGCCAAGAGGCCTATTAACACTTTTATGGCTCTCTTCCTAGATAAATGTCTATCAACCAGAAAACTTTTTCCCTAGAAGTGTTTTTTCTTTACTCTGCATCACCCTCAAAGTACTAAATAAAGTTACATTCCTGTAGAACAAAGGTGCAGTGGGTTACAACAAAGAAAGTGCTTAACTCAAAGATCTAATGCTGCTAATACCAGGTCTACTACCTGTTTTTTTCTATATACCAACTATATCTACAAATAAAAGATATGAAAATTTGGCAGCAAGTATTGGCTCAACAAATGAAACCTTTAATCAGTCCTATTCTAATGATTTTGACTCCTTGGAAACCCCTACATTCCTAGGATGTTTTAAGCTTCCTGTGCCTCTCATGGTCAGGAGGCCACAAACAATCACATGCGCAGCTGTGAGAGTCCGGCAGGCAGGCTAGAAAGCCATCAGGGGGGGTTTTGGATTGAAACAGTCTTATTATGCCCAGGAGATTTATTATCTAAAAGCTCTAAATTAACTTTTTCCAGATTTTCTGGAAGGCATCAACTCCACCTCAGATCATCAGACATTAGATCATGGAGTTCAGGGACCCCAGCCCTAATTTAAAGTTTTACTTTAGCCGATGACACATATCATTAATTACAGTCTACTAAAAGGTGGTGGGGGGACAGCCCCCTGTAATGTCAGAAGAGTAGGTGGAAAGCATAACACAGTAAAGCAGGCAGACTCTGGTTTTGGGGGGTGGATGCTCAGGAAATTCCAGGGGGAACCCCTGAAGCCTGATCACGCCCTTGCGTTTTGTCAGGCTTCCTTCCTCATGACCTTTGCCACGGGTGGGATTCCTCATGCTGGTTCCTGGCAGAAAGCTATATATATGTATATATAGAAAGACGATAGGGAGAGGGAGAGAGAAAGAGAGCATTAATATCATTTAGATGGGAGAAATTTTGAAGGAAAAAAAATGTTTCCTGGAAGATAATATTTTGTTTTACTTTAGCCGATGACACATATCATTAATTACAGTCTACTAAAGATCCACTCTGCCTCTTCTGTACTCTGGACTTTTTAAAGATATCCCCAACATTTCTGGCACCAGGGTCCAGTTTCCTGGAATACTATTTTTCCATGGACCAGAGTAGAAGGTGGTTTCAGGATTATTCAAGAAGTGTGACATTTATGGTGAACTTTATTTTTATTGCTACTGCATCAACTCCACCTCAGATCATCAGACATTAGATCATGGAGTTCAGGGACCCCAGCCCTAATACCTGAGGAGGTCACGACAATGAATGTATTTCCTGTGGCTCCAGATGAGGAGTAGGAGGTTGGGAAGGTGAAAGTTTTCTTAATGAAAACTTAGAAATTTGTCGCATTGTGAAAGATTTTACTCTAATGACTTTCATTTTGGATGGACCCATCTGAGTGATTTTTTTCTGACATACCTGGATTTACTAAATTAACTAGTACATTAAAAAAAAAGGAATTAGGTGAAAGATTAGGAAATAATGCAATTTTACTGGGTTTGAAGAAAAGATGAGGATTTTCTCAATGGGAAAGGATTTTAAAAAGTCAATAGGTATCATTTTTATTTTGGTATTTGAAACGCTTAGAAAAGCCTATGTTAAAATCCCTGCTCTTCCCATTCAGAGTGCACGATTTGGATTGTTATCATTTAGCTGCTAAGTCCACTCCTGCAACTTCATGAACTGTAGCCCGCCAGGCTTCTCTGTCTGTGTGATTTCCCAGGCATGAATTCTGGAGTGTATTCCCATTTTTTTCTCCAGCGGACCTTCCCAACCCAGGAATGGACCTGAGTCTCCTGCAATGCAGGTGAATTCTTTACTACTGAGTCATTAGGAAAGCCCATGATTTGGATTAGCTTTTTAAAAATAATTTTAGCCTGGCTTCAATCAGTAAATTGGAGTTTTAAAACAAAAATTCTATGAGAAATTCAGACAAGCATAGGGTAAAATATTACTTTATTTTTTTTTCCCCAGCAGAGCTATTTATTTATTTATTTATTTATTTATTTATTTTTATTTTTTAAATTTTAAAATCTTTAATTCTTACATGCGTTCCCAAACATGAACCCCCCTCCCACCTCCCTCCCCACAACATCTCTCTCGGTCATCCCCATGCACCAGCCCGAAGCAAGCTGCACCCTACGTCACATCTCTCTGGGTCATCCCCATGCACCAGCCCGAAGCAAGCTGCACCCTACGTCAGACATGGACTGGCAATTCAATTCTTACATTGCTGGGTCATAAGGTAGTTCTATTTGCAATTTTTTAAGGAATCTCCACACTGTTCTTCATAGTGGCTGTACTAGTTTGCATTCCCACCAACAGTGTAGGAGGGTTCCCTTTTCTCCACACCCTCTCCAGCATTTATTGCTTGCAGATTTTTGGATCGCAGCCATTCTGACTGGTGTGAAGTGGTACCTCATTGTGGTTTTGATTTGCATTTCTCTAATAATGAGTGATGTTGAGCATCTTTTCATGTGTTTGTTAGCCATCCGTATGTCTTCTTTGGAGAAACGTCTATTTAGTTCTTTGGCCACTGCTGGGCATACACACTGAGGAAACCAGAATTGAAAGAGACACATGTACCCCAATGTTCATCGCAGCACTGTTTATAATAGCCAGGACATGGAAACAACCTAGATGTCCATCAGCAGATGAATGGATAAGAAAGCTGTGGTACATATACACAATGGAGTATTACTCAGCCGTTAAAAAGAATTCATTTGAATCAGTTCTGATGAGATGGATGAAACTGGAGCCGATTATACAGAGTGAAGCAAGCCAGAAAGAAAAACACCAATACAGTATACTAACACATATATATGGAATTTAGGAAGACGGCAATGACGACCCTGTATGCAAGACAGGAAAAAAGACACAGATGTGTATAACGGACTTTTGGACTCAGAGGGAGAGGGAGAGGGTGGGATGATTTGGGAGAATGGGAATTCTAACATGTATACTGTCATGTAAGAATTGAATCGCCAGTCCATGTCTGACGTAGGGTGCAGCATGCTTGGGGCTGGTGCATGGGGATGACCCAGAGAGATGTTGTGGGGAGGGAGGTGGGAGGGGGGTTCATGTTTGGGAACGCATGTAAGAATTAAAGATTTTAAAATTTAAAAAATAAAAAAAAATTAAAAAAATTAAAAAAAATAAAAGGCAAAAACAGAAAAAAAAAAGAGTTTGTATAGAATGATGTAGAGAGCTGCATTATCTGACAATATCAGTGTAGACTCGTTCATATCTTTTGTAAAATTTTTACAGTTCCTTTAATTCCCAGAACTAACCTATCTACTGTTTATGGTATATTTTTATTGAGTGAATAAGAACTCACAATCCTCAATCAAGTCTAAACTTCAGTATTTTCACATGCTTCCAATCAATCTTAGAAATTATAAATGTTTCAGCGTGAGGGAAGGAGAAAGTAATGGCATGACTTCCTTACAAAGTGGAAATCTCAGTATTTTTTTATAAGTTGTTTTTCCTGTGTTTCATCAAATGATGGATCTAAGACTCTCAATTGAGTATGCTGCTGCTGCTGCTAAGTCGCTTCAGTCGTGTCCGACTCTGTGCGACCCCATAGACGGCAGCCCGTCAGGCTCTCCCGTCCCTGGGATTCTCCAGGCAAGAACACTGGAGTGGGTTGCCGTTTCCTTCTCCAATGCATGAAAGTGAATTCGCTCAGTCGTGACCAACTCCTAGCGACCCCGTGGACTGCAGCCTACCAGGCTCCTCCATCCATGAGATTTTCCAGGCAAGAGTATGGAGTGGGTTACCAATGCCTTCTCCTCAACTGAGTATAGTATGTGAATATCAGGAAAAATGTGCCTGTGAGTTATGGTTACAGTCTTTGTATAATAATGGTTTAAAAATGAGGGATGAGTTTGAGTACCTTTCATCATTATATAAATTTTTGAATTCATGGAAAGCCGAAAAGAAAAAACTGTTCAGGGCCAGAATTCCATGATCTTGCATGATTATTCATATAAATTCTAATCAGTACATTTTCCAACATGATAATGCTTAAAATAAACATTTTTTAACAAAAAACCTCACGTTTATATATGGTAAACCTTTGCTCTTGTTACCTTCTTTACTGCTATTGAGTAGGTATATCACTTAAAGAGGCAATTAAATGAATTGTATGTACAAGCTATTATCTCAGAATAGTCACAAATATGAGAAAGTTATAACACCCCTTAGCTATTGATTATCAAAAGATCAGCTTAACATCAAGCTTTTATTTAAATATACAACTGACCACAGTAAATGCAGCCATCATTGGTATCCAGTAATATTTATTTTGTCAGCTACATATTGGCACTTGCCATGAGTGCTTGCCATCTGCCTCTACAAGGATTAAATCATGTGCTGTGCAGCTGCTGATGTTCGACACAGCCTGAAGGAGTTCAGTGTGGAGAGCAGGAGTGAGGCACTTTGTGCTCTGGGAAAACTGGCAGGACAGGTCTTCAGATAGTTAAATAGTCTCAGGAGCTGATTTTATGAGCCCAATTCTGAATTCTCCTCATATCAAGAAAAACACTAAAATTCTTCATGGTGACCATTGTTTCTCATAACTAGCAGAGGTTTCATGAGACAGCAGAAACTTTCTACAAAAACAATGTGCTTGAATACATGTTCTCCCCTTTACCAAATCACATATATATACTGTCCTTCCCTTATACCTGTTTAGATCTGTTTCTCACAGATATCTGATGTCTGTCTCCCAGATTGCAATCCTCATATTGCCCCAAATAAAATTTAGCTTGCAACTCTCACGTTGTGTATTTTTTTAATTGATAATTTCTTCAGGCATTTTAAAAGAATTGTTATGATACATATGTTAATTTTTGAGTTCCCCAAGAAGTGGAGGCTATTTCATTGTTTTCCTTAATAGCTTTCATAGTTTTCTTCATTATAGTAGTCTTGGAGTTGATAAATTATACAGGACAGAAAATGTTAAACTCAGTAATAAGAAAAGTTATTTGATTTCTCAAGAAAATTTAATTACATTATTCTTTTAAGTTGTACTGTTTTTCACGTAGTTACTAAATTGGCCACAATATGGAAAGGAGAGTATATGCAATATTCTAATGAGACTGTCAGATTATGTTTATTGTCCTTGTGTGGTAATAAAAAATAAGGTTAAACATGATACAATATTTACTCAATTACTGAAAAGAGTAATTCTGGTGAAATCACTAAATGCTATTGTGTCTTGCATTTTGAAATTTCACCAGAAGAAAAGTTCATGAGAGAAGGTTTGCAATCTGAATAGACAAAAATGTATATGCATATATATGTACATATATGAAGAGTTCCGGAGAAGGCAATGGCACCCCACTCCAGTACTCTTGCCTGGAAAATCCCGTGGATGGAGGAGCCTGGTAGGCTGCAGTCCATGGGGTTGAGAAGAGTTGGACACGACTGAGCGACTTCACTTTTACTTTTCACTTTCATGCATTGGAGAAGGAACTGGCAACCCACTCAAGTGTTCTTGCCTGGAGAATCCCAGGGACCGGGGAACCTGGTGGGCTGCCATCTATGGGGTCGCACAGAGTCGGACACGACTGAAGTGACTTAGCAACAGCAGTAGCATGAAGAGTTCAAATTTAAATGGCAAATATGAAATACACATATGCAAATATCCTTAGTAAACAATTGACATATAAATGATGAAAATGATTCTAGGGAGGCTGTGTGGATATTAATAAATTTTGAAAAAGCTGGATTTTAATTTAATTGTTCTTCATTCATATGCCTCTAATTCATGAAACAGGACTTTTATATCTTCATTTCCTTGAGAAAAACATAGTCTTCCTTGCCATATCCATGAAGGCTCTCTTGACTTGTTGATTCCTAAGAGTGTAGATAAAGGGGTTCAGCATGGGTGCTACTGAGGTATTTAGCCCAGCTACTCCCTTGCTCAAAGAGACCCTGTCTTTTGCAGATGGATTCACATACATGAAAATGCAGCTGCCATAAGAGATGGAGATGACAATCATGTGGGACGAACACGTGGAAAGGCCTTTGTCCTCTGAGTGGTAGAAGGGATCCTCAAAATTGTTCTGATGACATATGTGTAGGACAGAATTATTAATGCTAAAGTGAACAATAGAATAAACACAGCACAGGAAAACCCCAGTATCTCTAGGAATTTGGTGTCTGAACAAGAAAGGTATAATAAAGGGAAATAATCACAAGTAAAATGGTTGATAACATTGGACTTACAGTAATCAAGCTGTATGAAGAACATGAGTAATGGGAATATAATTAAGAATGACATCAGCCAAGAGGCCAAGACAAGCAGTGTGCAGACTCTGTGATTCATGATGGTCATGTAATGCAGCGGTTTGCAGATGGCAATGTAACGGTCATAGGACATAGCAGGTAAAACTCAGTGACTCCCAAGAAAATGAAAAAAAATAACTGAGTCATACAATCATTAAAAGAAATGGTTTTATCTCCTGTAATAATGGTGGCCAAGAACTTGGGAATAGTGACAGTTGTGAATGAAACTTCCAATATGGAGAAACTCCTGAGGAAGAAATACATGGGGGTCTGGAGGTGTATCCAGCAGGGTCAGTGTGATAATGGTCAAGTTCCCAGTTATGCTGAGCATGTAGGTGATGAGCAGAAAGACAAAGATCACAACCTGAAGTTGTGGGTCATCCAAGAGTCCCAGGAGGATAAATTCTGTTATTTTTGTGTAGTTTCTCATTTTTCTTCTTCTTTTAAGTGACCTTTAGGAGAAAACACAAAGGGAAGACACAGAAAAGGGGATTATCCATGTATAACACTGAGATTTGTCTCTGAAAGTAAACTTACTAAGCCATGCTAACATAATTCAGGAGATTTTTAAAAACAAGTTAATAAAAATAGGTAACTTACTTTAAAGTAAGTTTTCTGTGTTTTTTTTTTAATTTAGTTTAATTTTACTTTACTTTACAATATTGTATTGGTTTTTCCATACATCAACATAGATCCGCCACAGGTGTACACATATTCCCAATCCTGAACACCCCTCCCAACACCCTCCCCATAGAGACAGCAAAAGAGACCCAGATGTATAGAACAGTGTAAAGTAAATTTTTACCATATGCCAGTATGTGTGTTTCACATAGAATACTTCTTTATAAAATCCCTATTTTACTGGTTGAATTCAGAGTAGAAATAATTTTTAAAATCTTATCCAAATCATACCTTATCTAAATCATACCTTATCCATACCTGAATTGAAAAAGCAGGGATTATAACCAAGATCTTTCTAAAACCTAGGAAATACAGTAAAATCAATGCTACCTGTTGACTTGTAAAATGCCACACCCCCCCACTCTTAGAGGATTCCCTCCTGTTGGGAAAGACTTTGTCTTTTTTCAAGCCCCATAAAATCACCCTATCCTAGTTTGTGTCAGCTGGTTCCTTGAACTGTTATTCTCTACTGTAATATAGAAATCCTAAATGTGTCAGGAAAAAGTCACCCAGTGGATATGTCTCCAAAATAAAAGTCATTGGAAGGAAATCTTTAACAATGACAGATTTCTAAGTTTCCACTCAGACTTAGATTAACCGCCCTACGTCATACTTCTCTTCTGAGGCCCCAGATAATGGAATAAAGGAATCCAGATAATGGATTTGCTTCAGCAGTCTTCTCAGATATTAGACAGTCAAGAGAGGAGGCAGAGTGGACATTTAGTAGATTGGATCTATGTTATGAGTTAAGGAAACCAAACTATGTTGTTCATTCGCCAAGCTGTGTCCAACTCGTTGTGACCCCGTGGACTGCAGCATGCCAGGCTTCCCTGTCCCTCACCATCTCCCAGAGTTTGCTCAAGTTCATGTCTATTGCACTGGTGATGCCATCCATGCCATCATGCCATGGCGATGCTGTGCCTCTGATGTCCTCTTCTCCTTCTGCCCTCAATCCTTCCCAGCATCATAGTCCTTTCCAATGAGTCAGCTGTTGGCATCAACTGGCCAAATTATTGAAGCTTTCAGTAGATAGCAGCAATGGAGCTGCTCTGCTACAACAGTCAGTTCAGTTAAGTTCAGACGCTCAGTCGTGTCCAAATCTTTGCGACACCATGAATTGCAGCAAGCCAGGCCTCCCTGTCCATCACCACTCCCAGAGTTCACTCAAACTCACATCCATCGAGTTGGTGATGCCATCCATTCATCTCGTCCTCTGTCGTCCCCTTCTCCTCCTGCTCCAATCCCTCCCAGCATCAGAGTCTTCTTCAATGAGTCAACTCTTCGCATGAGGTGGCCAAAGTACTGAAGTTTCAGCTTTAGTATCATTCCTTCCAAAGAACACCCAGGACTGATCATCTTTAGAATGGACTAGTTGGATCTCCTTGCAGTCCAAGGGACTCTCAAGAATCTTCTCCAACACCACAGTTCAAAAGCATCAATTCTTCAGTGTTCAGCTTTCTTCACAGTCCAACTCTCACATCCATATATGACTACTGGAAAAACCATCGCCTTGACTAGACAGACCTTAGTTGGTTCCTATGTAGCAGAGCTACATAGGAAATCACAAACCAGAATTAGGTCATCTGTGAATGGTTTAGCACCAGGTTCCCTACAAATTGGGGTGCCATGATGGGTAATGTGGTGACTACCTTTCTGGCTACACCCAGTGTCCCAGGAAGGAGGGCTCTTTGCACCTGACCCTGGTCCCAAAGCACAGGGTGGCGCTCCCTTAGGGACCCCAGTGTAGGCCTGCCAGCAGGGATGTTGGGGGACCAGCCCTCCAAGGCCAATGAGGGCTCCTGGGATGCTGATGTGTCATTCTGCATGGGTAGTATTCTGACTTAGAGGTGTTCAGTCATAATCCCACAGATGGTATCTTCGCTCCATTGGCTCTTCAGCTAAGCTCTCAACCAAAGTGTATAAATATCTGAAAACAAACATTACCTTCCAGAGAATATTTTTTCTTCAAAATTTCTGCCACCAAAATGTTACTAGTATTCTCTCCATTTCTGTTTCTAGCCAAGTCCAACACTTTGCAGCCCCATTGACTGTAGCCCACCAGGCTCCTCTGCCCATAGAATTTTCCAGGCAAGAATACTGGAGTGGGGGTGCCATCTTCTACTTCAGGGGATCTTCCCCATCCAGGTATTTAACCCAAGTCTCTTGCAAATCTTGCATTGGCAAACAGATTATTTACCAGCTCAGCCACCTGGAAAGCATCTACATTAATATTCCCTAAATAGAATCTCTATTTTGTTAGTGTATTAGTATAAACATGAAATAGCAATGAAAACTTTTATTTTGTCATTCCAAGTAACAGTAATAATAATGCATTTATGTTAAAAAAGAAGCTGAGTTCCCTCAATAAATTCAGGCAACCCAGAATTTGATACATATTCACAAATATAAAAGTCATTGTTCTCAGTTAACAAAAATCATCTATAATTAACAACTGTGTATAAGAGTCAGACATGACTGAACAGCTGAACTCAACTGAACTGATGATTCTGATCTGTAAACCATTTCTGGAATGTGAGGTGTTAACCATTCCTGGGAAGTTTTTGGTAAAGTAATGAAGAATATATCCAAATTTATAAGACATCATTTCAGAGTTTTTTTTCCTTAGAACTATTTCGTGCTTTTTTCCCCTTTATTCCCATGGATCTTAGGATAACAAGTTACATATTCCTTTCTGTCCCTTTCTATTTAATGAATTCTCCTGTCTTGGATAAGGGCTTCCCAGGTGGCACTGGTGGTAAAGTACATGCCTGCCAATTCAGGAAACATAAGAGATGTGGGTTCCATCTCTAGTTTGGGAAGATCCCCTGGAGAAGGGCATGGCAACACACCCAGGTATTCAGCCTGGAGAATTCCCAAGTACAAAGGAGCCTGGCAGGCTACAGTCCATAGGGTCTGAAAGAGTCAATACAGGACTGAAGTGACTTAGCAGCAGTGTCTTGGATCTCATTGTCGAAACAGGCATGTGGCTCATTGAAAGTGAAAATTAACCTATATGATAAACAAATGCTGGCCATTGTGTTAAATAAGATAACTGGAAGTGATTTTCAGGATGCATATGCTATTCCATAGTAAATTGTAAGCATGGCTTCTTTGAGAAAAGATCACTAGCTTTCCCCAAATTCATCAATTTTAAAAACTGACAATATTTAAATGTCTATTAAGGATTGGGTTCCTTATTTTATATAAATTGTGAGACATGAGTGGGAAGCTCTCTAAATTCCACAATATAATTGGAAACAAATTAGCTTCTCACATTCTCTATGTGTACTGAATTTTCTCTTCATAACTTTAAGACTCCTAAGGAAATTGTAAGTAATTCTATGAACATGTA
Source organism: Capra hircus (assembly GCF_001704415.2). NCBI lineage: Eukaryota > Metazoa > Chordata > Mammalia > Artiodactyla > Bovidae > Capra > Capra hircus. The sequence continues at coordinate 57,796,536 of NC_030812.1, forward strand.
TATCCTCAAGGCATCCCTTTGCATGCTACACAGTATTCCACTTCCTTACCTTTTCCTTTCACTTGAGGATCTTTTTCTTGTCGTTAGGTTTATAAGCTAGAATAATTTGTCACAGAAGAGAACAGAATATTTATTAAATTTTATATCTTGGGTAATAGCTTGGTTTTATAACAACCCTAATCTTTTTCTAGAATGATTCATTCCACTCCTGATTGTGTTTGCTGACATCTAATACCATGGAAGAACATCAAGATGACTTTATGGGGGAAAAAAACCTCATGAGTCAATTTAGATTCTTTTCAGATTATTACTTTATGCCTACCTTTGACTAGTCTTACAATTAGTTCATAATCCTGTTTCTCTCAGTCCTCTAATTTTTTCAGAAAAAAAAATCCTTGTTTCTTTATTAACGGAAAAGGGAAATCAAATCAAAGCACCAATAAGTATGAATAGGAATAATGAAGGAAAAACTGTAAAGATCTAACTCACTCTCAAAATCTGTATATTTTCCTAGAAATGTTGCTTCTCTCCTAATTGTCTCAGTTTTAACTATTATCTATGTCTGAAGATAATTTTTAACTTAAAAAGGAAATAAATTCTTATAAAAATATGGCATCAGGCCTTAATTTTAGTTAAAAATGTGTGAGACTATTAGGGTTTTGCATTCCAAGAGAAATTATTAAAACTTCAACTCTCTGAGTTATAGGTTTCTTTTCCACTATGAACCTGACTACAATATTTCATGGAATTATCATGAGGGCTAATTTACTTAAAAGCAAAGTGAAATTATATAAAAATTTTAAAGCATGTATTCCCAGAGTAAATACTATTTTTATTATTATTCCTAAAAATAAAATCAATTATTACCTTTGAGGAAGATGATCCCAATATAAAATATAATCACCTTTTTTGAGGAAACTCATTTGAGAGACAATGCTAAGATTCATGTAGTTATCTAACAGACTCATTACAATAGTTTTGTGTAATGTTTGAATAAGCTAATAGTGAGAGGCTAAATATTAAAATCATATAGCTAGTAAATGGTCAAATTGGTATTCTAAATTCGTTCTGCTTGAACTGAAGCATGTGTTATTTATCAAACATATATTCAATGAGGAGGACCAAACTCAAAGAGTAATTTTCTAACAATGAATAAATAATTAGTAAGACAAACAGAAAGTATTAATGTGCTCATTCTTCATAACCCTTGATATTTACAGAAAGGAAAGGCAACTCCAAATTATTCATCTCAGTGTAATGAAAAGTTAAGCTGCTGCTGCTGCTGTGGCTGCTAAGTCGCTTCAGTCGTGTCCGACTCTGTGCGACCCCATAGACGAGAGCCCACCAGACTCCCCCATCCCTGGGATTCTCCAGGCAAGAACACTGGAGTGGGTTGCCATTTCCTTCTCCAACGCATGAAAGTGAAAAGTGAAAGTGAAGTCGCTCAGTCGTGTCCGACTCTTCGCGACCCCATGGACTGCAGCCCACCAGGCTCCTCCATCCATGGGATTTTCCAGGCAAGAGTACTGGAGTGGGGTGCCATTGCCGTCTCCGAAAGTTAAGCTAAGAATGTATAAATCAGTGCTAAGAAAAAGTTGTCATTGGTTTTTACTTTACAGTCTTACCTCTTTTTGTACAAAAGCATCACTTCAGGTGACTGAAACTATTTTAAAATCTTGGTAACCGTTTCAATTTTAGGATAAGATATCAAGCACTTCTAAGAATACTCTATCTCAACACATTTGGAATTACCTTATTTCTATAGATAAATTTCCTTGATACATTTTACATGGAAGCCGTGGGAGCAAACACAGTGAAGGGAAGCAAGATATGGAGTTACTGTGGTCCTTTCTGGATGTGATTTCTATATGAATTTTAACCTGCATGAGGCAAATGTTGCTTTAGCCACCATATGGCCAAGGCTCATGGGAACTACTCCAGCGAATCAAATGTGACAACAGGGCCAAGAGGAAAATACACTAAGGATTATAAACATGTTATCAGCATATATACCACTACTGAAACAGAAAACTTGGCAGATAATATCCAAACAGATAGAAAAGCATATGGATTATTTTGCTTACTATCTATGTGAAGATATCTAAATGTACAGGATTTTGGAAGGGATTTCCTGAATATCCTAAATCACCATTTTTCTGAAGAATAGATCTTTTTCCCTTGCTGACTAAAATACTGTGATGAATGAATCTTATGAGTAAACATCAAATTTTCCTTTCTTATCTGAAAAATTGTGTCTATAAAGTTGCTCTCTGTGCTATTAAATATAAAAAGTATTTAAAATCAAATAGAGCACAATAAAAACAAGAATGAGACAAAATATCATACTCAGTGAACTACAATGAAATTTATGAGAAATTTTGGATTAAATACACTTTAAACTGTTCAAACTCTTCCAAAAAACTTTTCAGATTATTTTTCCATAGTAATGGTACTAATTGTTGAGAAGGATCTACCAGAGGTCCTATTTTCATCTGATTGAAAACAGGTTGTCAGTGTTCCAGTAATTACTGAAAGCATAAAATCTAGGAATTTTACAAGAATTTACAACTCATATTCCTTTTAAGCTAATTTTAGAAAGGAGAGAAAAATAAACTTCATCTATTGACTCAATCGCTGTTATTCATTCAACAAACATTTATTGAGATTCTTCTATTTTTGGATAATATAGGAGCACTAGGGACACCACAGGATCAAAATAGATATGACCCAAACTTTAAGCAGCCTACCAAGGAATCTCCAAACACAAATATAGAAGATACTATCTTGGTCCATGCACAGGTTGGAAAAGAATTTCCAGACATATAGAATGAGAGGGAAATAAAGTTTATAGAGTGGGAGATGCTGATAAGAAGAGATACTACATTTGGTCTTAGCCAAAAGCCTGAGAAGCAATAGACTTAGGCACATGAGGAGAGGGGAGGAGAGGGTGAGAAGTATGGAAAGAGTAACATGGAAACTTACATTACCATATGTAAAATATATAGCCAAGGGGAATTTGCTGTATGGATCAGGGGCTCTGCATCAACAAGGGTGTGATTGGGAGGGAGTTAGGAGGGAATTCAAAAGGGAGGGGATATATGTATACCTATGGCTGAGTCATGTTGAGCTTTGACAGAAAATAGCAAAATTCTGTAAAGAAATTACCCTTCAATAAAAGAATAAATAAATTCAAAAAAGAAAAGAATGGGAGACGCTGTTAGAACAGTGGGCCAGCTCAAGGGAAAACCGACGTTGAATAGTCCTTGGTCCACTTTTATACCCAGGGTATGAGTACAAAACTGGGATAGATGTCTTGCGGGTCATTTGCTGATTGGATGGGGCACGTATACTGGGTGGGAGGAGTAAGGCAAATACCTTCCTTATGTGGGGTAGGAGGGGAGACAGGTTATATTGCTCAGGAGGACCTGAAATCTGTTAATAGTTATGACATGGGGGCGGGAAGGACCATATGTGTCTGGTTTTTCCCTTCCTGCATTCCAAGACCCTTCTTGGTTTCACCTGCTTTTTAGTCCTTGGGTCACCACATTCCTCCCTTCCTTTATTTTTAGGGCCAATTCTTTGGCCCCTGTTGATACCTGTTCATGTCTAACTATCTACTTATTTCCCTTCTTAGGCATTTGGGAACCCAGTCTCAGAAGAAGAGGAGCGATGTCCATTCTGGCTTCTTCAGGCTGTACAGGGGTGTCATGGGGCTCTGGGTTCCCTTTGCCTGCTTCTTTGTCAGAGTGCATTTATGGAGGGAGATGAGAGTCCATGGAATGATAAGGAGATTTATTTTAGCATTGTCTTTGGGTTGGTCAGAGGGTATTCTTGTTGTACTACCACTTGGAGATTTGTTGTATTCTAGAAGAAACAAACTTAACAAAAAAGTTAAAGGTACATGTCCCAAAGATTAAAAGAAGTAGAAACGCTGCTCAAGGGGTATCCTGGAGAGCCAGGGCCAGACATTGGTTCGTGACACTAGTGTTTCTCTAGGTACAAGAAGATGCAAGAATTTGGGCCCGTAAAATGTTTACCTGAAAGCATCCGACTATCTGAAGGCCAGTTCTTCTGGGCTTTTCCCAGAGCACAGAGTGCCTTATTTCTGATCTCCTTCCTGAGCTCCTTTCAAGGGATGTTGAAGGTGAGCAGTTTGTAATGGTCATGATGTAATCTTTGTAGAAGCAGCTGGCAAATGCCAACTCCCAGTCAGCAGGGTCCACATATTTGACCATGCTTTGGGTGCGTTTCATGCCCATTGTGCCCCACAGTGCTGGGAAGGCTCATTCCAGTTCCAGGGAAGATTCCATTGATAGGTCACTCAGTGTGCTGTTATTGGACCAGGACTTGTGAGCAGGAAAAGTCTCTGGACTATACCTGTCTTACTAGCCTCTTGGTCCAGGAAAATATTCCCTCTTGTTGCTTCTTCCCATATCTAGAGTTACATTATTATAATCATTGATCTCATGGAACTGCTTATCAGCATTTTATCACAGGCTCAGTCACACATTTATTAACATAAGAAGCAATATTCTGAAACAAGAGACATAGAAAATAGTACAGCTAGCAGCTGTTAACAGGGTCACAATTAAAATAAATAAGTTTATATTTAAAAAAATAAAAAAGAAATAAAGAATTTAAGTCAAGAACTTCCATTAGGTATAGCCCAGCATACCCCGGGTCATCTGACTTGGTTAAATGACTATAGACAAGTGTGACTCTCCTGGTTGTACATCAAAAGGTTGGTTATTGAGATATGTTTTATTTTATTTTATTTTTTTTTAAATAGAATATGAGTTTATTTTCTTTCACTTGATGGGTGGGACAACTCTGCTCTACAGTGTCATCCACGGACTCACATTCCCTCCATTTATAACTCTGCCAACCCCAAGGGTGTTTCCTTACTCTCACATCTAAAGCTGGGTCACTGGTACATCTCTTTTATTTATTTATTTATTTATTTATTTTTTAGTTTCTTGTTTTATTTTTATTTTTATTTTATTTTACTTTACAATACTGTATTGGTTTTGCCATACATTGACATGAATCCATCACGGGTGTACATGCGTTCCCAAACATGAACCCCCCTTTCACCTCCATCCCCACAACATCCCTCTGGGTCATCCCCGTGCACCAGCCCCAAGCATGCTGTATCCTGCATTGGACATAGACTGGCGATTCGATTCTTACATGATACTATACATGTTTTAATGCCATTTCCCCAAATCATCCCACCCTCTCCCTCTCCCACAGAGTCCAAAAGTCTGTTCTAACCATCTGTGTCTCTTTTGCTGTCTCGCATACAGGGTTATCATTACCATTCTAAACTCCATATATATGTGTTAGAATACTGTATTGGTGTTTTTCTTTCTGGATTACTTCACTCTGTATAATCGGCTCCAGTTTCATCCATCTCATCAGAACTGATTCAAATGTATTCTTTTGAATGGCTGAGTAATAATCCATTGTGTATATGTACCACAGCTTTCTTATCCATTCATCTGCTGATGGACATCTAGGTTGTTTCCATGTCCTGGCTATTATAAACAGTGCTGCGATGAACATTGGGGTACATGTGTCTCTTTCAGTTCTGGTTTCCTCAGTGTGTATGTCCAGCAGTGGGATTGCTGGGTCATATGGCAGTTCTATTTGCATTTTTTAAGGAATCTCCACACTGTTTTCCATAGTGGTTGTACTAGTTTGCATTCCCACCAACAGTGTAGGAGGGTTCCCTTTTCTCCACACCCTCTCCAGCATTTATTGCTTGCAGATTTTTGGATTGCAGCCATTCTGACTGGTGTGAAGTGGTACCTCATTGTGGTTTTGATTTGCATTTCTCTAATAATGAATGATGTTGAGCATCTTTTCATGTGTTTGTTAGCCATCCATATGTCTTCTTTGGAGAAATGTCTATTTAGTTCTTTGGCCCATTTTTTGATTTGGTCGTTTATTTTTCTGGAATCGAGTTGCATTAAGTTGCTTGCATATTTTTGAGATTAGTTGTTTGTCAGTTGCTTCATTTGCTATTATTTTCTCCCATTCAGAAGGCTGTCTTTTCTTGCTTATATTTTCCTTTGTTGTGCAGAAGCTTTTAATTTTAATTAGATCCCATTTGTTTATTTTTGCTTTTTTTTCCAGAATTCTGGGAGGTGGATCATAGAGGATCCTGCTGTGATTTATGTCTGAGAGTGTTTTGCCTATGTTCTCCTCTAGGAGTTTTATAGTTTCTGGTCTTACATTTAGACCTTTAATCCATTTTGAGTTTATTTTCGTGTGCAGTGTAAGAAAGTGATCTAGTTTCATTCTTTTACAAGTGGTTGACCAGTTTTCCCAGCACCACTTGTTAAAGAGATTGTCTTTACTCCATTGTATCTTCTTGCCTCCTTTGTCAAAGATAAGGTGTCCATATGTGTGTGGATTATCTCTGGGCTTTTAGAAACAAACTTAGAGTGTCTTTTTAAATAGCTTAATTAAACCTTTTAGCAATATAACATAACAGCAAGGAACTATCTCAGAAGTGAGTCATAGTAATCTCAGACCTTAATTAACAAAACTAGAACTTATTATTAAGTGAAATATATATATTTTTGTCATTGTGAGGGCATTAACCCTGTAGCCAGGGAAGGCTTTAACCTATCAAATAAAAATGAGGTTTTTCAGGGAGCCTGAAAAATCCAAGTGGCCGTCTTGGATTTCCCATGGCCCTGACTCTTTGATATAGAGCTATTGTTAACCCATTTTTAATTCTCTGATTTAGGAGTAGACTGTTGCCATGTTTTAAGGACATCAGAATAGCAAAAGTCTAAGGGTGAAGGGTTATTTTTTGTAGAAGCAGAATGAGCTTTTACATGTACCATAATACGAAAGTAACAAAAGATTTTAAAAAGAAATAAAATACTTAAAGGCAAAGAAATTAATAATCTGTTATTGAAAGCTTCATTCTAAGAAAAATTTGTTCTCTTAACATAGAGAATAGGCTAAAATAATATAATAGGCTAAAATAATATATTAACTGTCAGGTGGCATGTTAAGGGACTATAGAGACCAACCATAGTTATACAGACTTTAAGGAACTTCAGGAATTAATCAACCTCCCCTTTAAAGTTGACAAAAAAATAATTTATTGGCAGAAAAGATTGCTTTATAGACCATGTCTTTGAAGGTTTGTTTCACTTGCTGGTTTCTCAGGGTGTAGATGAAGGGGTTCAGAATGGTGGCCACAGCGGTATTGAGAATAGCCACTACTTTTGTCAATGATGCTTTTTCTTTGGCTGAGGGATTAGCATACATGAATATACAGCTTCCATAGGAGATGGAGATGACAATCATGTGAGAGGAACAAATGGAGAAGGCCTTTTTTCTCTGACTGGCAGATGGGATTCTCAGAATAGTCCCGACAATGTACATATATGACAAAATCACTAAGGCCAAAGTGAATAGCAAGGTAACCAAAGCAAAGTAAAAACCAATTATTTCTAGGAACCATGTATCTGAACAAGACAATTGTAAAAGGGGGAAATAGTCACATGCAAAGTGATCAATGACATTGGAAGCACAGTAATCCAGCTGGAGGAGAAGCATAAGGGGAAGGAAAATGGTCAGAAACCCACCCAGCCAAGCACAGAGCACAGGCAAGCTGCAGAGTTTCCTGCTCATGTTGGTTGTGTAATGCAGGGGCTTGCAGATGGCAACATAGCGGTCATAGGACATGGCGGTTAGAATGTAAAATTCAGTCACCCCCATGAAAATAAAGAAAAATAGTTGGGCTAATTGTTGTAAGAAATAGTCTTGTCTTTGGTAATAATTGCCCCCAGAAATTTAGGGATACACACAGTAGTAAAGGAGATTTCTAAGAAGGAGAAGTTTCGGAGGAAGAAATACATTGGCGTCTGGAGATGGGAGTCCACCTCAGTTAGGGTGATGATAGTCAGGTTTCCAGTGACACTTAATATATATGTGATAAATAAAAAGAGGAAAATCACAATCTGAAGGTCAGGATCATCAGAAAGGCCTAGAAGGACAAAGTCTATGATCACTGTGTGGTTCATTTCTTTCTCTTTTTTCCTCCTTTTTTCTTCTTTTAAATATATTTAGATGGAAAGTGTATTAAAAGGAAGAGATGAAAATATAATTCATTATGATCAAGATCATCATCAACTCTAAATCATTCTCTCTAATTCATGCTAATATTGTTTTCTTTTAATACCTTATTTACAATTTTTCTTAAAATGTATTTGTGGATCATGTTTTATATAATAGTTCTCTTATTCTAAATCTAACAGGAGAAGTCAGGAAATCTTTATATGAGTCATATTATTCAGAATTGATAAATGAATTTAATACTTTTTGCTTTGGCTAATTTATGCAAGTCATTGCAATTTTATTGGGATAATCCTATAAAACATACATCATTTTTTGTCATGTAGGTATCAGAAGACACTGCCATCTAAAAGAGAAGTGGATGATCTTACTTGCATCATAAGATATAAAGGAAACTTAGAAGAATAAAGTAACAACACCTTTTATGAAACAAGAAATCAACTCATGATTTTCTTAGCAAATAAAATAAACTTTAAAATGTTTAATGATTAGATTATTTAATTACCAGCTTTATTTTTATATTAGTATTTATGAATGTAATTATCAAAATGAAAATATACTATAGGTATTAGATATTATTTACAAGAAAATAGAATAAATAGCCTAATTATTTTATATATTAAATAACATCTGCTTAATGATTTGTCTGATAATTCCTTTGAAATCATTAATTTTGACATTCTCTAAGATTTTCTACGAATATGTGTATAGAAAACTGTGTATATTTTTGAGCTTAAAAGGATATGCAGTATTTATCAACATTTAATTTTGCATTCAAGCACAAACTGAAACGGAGAAGTCAATGGCACTCCACTCCAGTAATCTTGCCTGGAAAATCCCATGGGTGGAGGAGCCTGGAAGGCTGCAGTCCATGGCGTCGCTGAGGGTGGAACACGACTGAGCGACTTCACTTTCACTTTTCACGTTTATGCATTGGAGAAGGAAATGGCAACCCACTCCAGTGTTCTTGCCTGGAGAATCCCAGGGACGGCGGAGCCTGTTGTGCTGCCGTCTATGGGGTCGCACAGAGTGGGACACGACTGAAGTGCTTTAGCAGTAGCAGCACAAACTGAAAAGTAACTACTTGCCTCAGATAGTAGCAGCTATGTTACCCAGACTTTAGCTCAGTACATTTTCCACTTGAACATCCTTGCTTCTCAGCTATTGAACTTTATGAAAAACTGTTTTATTCCCTTGGAGTTCTACCCCACATTTTTCTTTTGCATGAGGTGACTAATCCAAAAGGATATTCCAGAAATGTAGAGGAAATCCTCTCCTATTAATCCCAAGCCATTCAGCTGATTCCCAGCTCCACTGGATGTATCTATCATTCTGCATATCTGGTTTGCTAAAATCATGGTAGCTCCCTTATCTTATTTTAGATATTCACATTTCTGCTGTGAATAATAGAAGATAAGTCATTGCTACTCTGCCAGACACTACTAAACATCACATAAATGAAATTTGATTATTTTTTCTCTATTTTATGATGATTCATGGAAAATAAAAATGGAATCTCAGAAACCTTAAGAAGATGTGGAACTTCTATCATCCTCTTCAATAACGTTGGTCTAGAAGTTTAAGGGAGCAATATTTAAAGTGAGAACTGCAAGTGACATGGCAACATAGGGTATTACAACTGTACATTCTTAAACTAGGATCTGGCATTTAGTTGCACTAAATGCTCAAATATTCAAGTTTAGCTGTTGTGACCTATGAAGAGAGACATGTGTTGATCTGGGAACAAAGTCCAGGCGACAGCTGTGCTATGAAGTGGAACATCGGGGATTTCTGGAAGCTACCATTGGTGTTCTCAGAGCTTCCTGACTCTCTTCTATAGTGAATCTCTCTTGGGAATGTTTATGTTCATCCCACAGAAGAGTTCAATGAGGACTTCTACAAAATAATCCTTTTCATTAATCACAATTATTTAATATTTTTGATTAATAAAATATGTGAAATCTTACAAAAATAGCACTTATTCTACTTTAGTTTTAGTCATATTCTTGACATATAAAAGTTTTCTACATATACACTTCATTACTTATCCTTAGACTTCATTATTGTTGCAGCTTCAAGGTTCTTTCATAATTCTAAGTTATATAAGAATGTTATTAAATATTAAAAGTAACAAGGGAAAAATAACATACAAGGGAACTTCCATCAGGTTATCTGCTGACCTTTTAACAGAAACTCTACAAGCCAGAAGGGAATGGCACGATATAGTTAAAGTGATGAAAACGGAAGAACCTACAACCAAGAATACTCTACCCAACAAGCCTCTCATTCAGATTTGATGGAGAAATCAAAAGCTTTCCAGATAAGCAAAAACAGAGAATTCAGCACCACCAAACCAGTTTTACAACAAATGCTAAAGGAACTTCTCTAAGCAGGAAATAAAACAAGGACAAGACCTACAAAAAATAAACCCAAAACAATTAAGAAAATGATAATAGGATGATTGATAATTACCTTAAATGTAAATGAGTCAAATGCACCAACCAGAAGACATAGACTGACTGGGTGGATGAAAACATGTGCATGTATGTACTTCCAATTACTGTATCACTCTGTTTAACCTCCCAAACTGTATGGAGCTATTTTATATTATTACGTTAATCATGTTCCCATTGTAGCTTGCAATTGCAGGGATCTTTAAATTTTGTCTGGCTGCTGCTGCTAAGTCGCTTCAGTCATGTCCAACTCTGTGTGACCCCATAGACAGCCGCACAACAGGCTCCCCCGTCCCTGGGATTCTCCAGGCAAGAACACTGGAGTGGGTTGCCATTTCTTTCTCCAATTCATGAAAGTGAAAAGTGACAGTGAAGTCACTCAGTCTGGCTAATGATTGTGAAAACTGATAAACATCTTTTACTATTATAATTATTACTATTGTAACTATTACTCCTTAATGTCATTGTATCATGATTGGTCAACAATAGAATTCTATATCATCAACACTAACATTTAATAGGAAAACCTATAATCACATTTTAAAATAAAGATGCATATCTGAAATATCTTGTAATTTTTTGAAAAATACAAATGCCCAGGTATTGCTTTTTCCCTCCAAAGCTCCAGGTGTGTTTCTAAGGAGCCGCCATGTTTAAGAAGAACTGGACCATAGAATGATCTTTTACTTTTATCCAGTTGGTTTCACTTTTTCTATTTCATGTTCAGTACTCCCATCTCATTTAGCTTTTGTTTTCAGATTTCTCCATCTCTTCTACTTTTTTTTAATGTCCTTTCTCAAGCCTTTATCAAGCATGCTACTGCTGCTAAGTCACTTCAGTCGTGTTCGACTATGTGCGACCCCATAGACGGCAGCAAAACAGGCTCCGCCATCCCTGGGATTCTCCAGGCAAGAACGCTGGAGTGGGTTGCCATTTCCTTCTCCAATGCATGAAAGTGAAAAGTGAAAGTGAAGTCGCTCAGTCATGCCCAACCTTCAGCGACGCCATGGACTGCATGCAGCCTTCCAGGCTCCTCCATCCATGGGATTTTCCAGGCAGGAGTACTGCAGTGGGGTGCCGTTGCTTTCTCCATTTATCAAGCATAGTAGAACAGTTTTCATATACATATGTATAAATAGTATTTGTAGTATGTGTGTGTATATATATATATCTCTCTTAGAAAATTTATCAATTTTTTCCTAAATAAAAAATTTGACATTTTGACTCAACTTGTTTGACTTAGTATTAATAAAATGTTATATTTCTAATTATAAAAATAGATATACAACAAGCAACAACATTTTATTGTATCACACAGGGAAATATAAACAAAATCGTGTTTATACCTATAATGGTATAATACCTATAATGGAAAATAATGTGAAAAATAATATATATGTATATGTGTAACTGAATTACATGGCTAGGTACCTGAAACACTGTAAGTCAACTATACTTCAATAAAGTATATATGCTATGAAATTTTTAAAAAGAAATGTAGCTTTTTGGTACTCAAGGATGAGATTCTGCAAAGTATTTTAAGATCACTATAGAAAATTATTCTATACTATAAAGTCTTTTAAGCATGTAAAAGACTATGTAAATAATCAATAAAATGTCACAGACCATTACAATGTTTACTGAGCTTAATATAAAAGATTAGAAACTCATATATACAAATTCTTTACATTATTAATAGTACTTCTGATAATAATGAGAAGGAAAAGAAAGAGGAAGGTAGAGATAAATTTTTCAGCAATTACTATAGTCCAGACCTAAATCCCAGGGATGGGGGAGCCTGGTGGGCTGCCGTCTATGGGGTTGCACAGAGTCGGACACGACTGAAGCGAATTAACAGCAAAAGCAGCATTAGCAGACCTAGTCTAACTGTTTTCTACATATTGCCTCTTTGAATCCTGCCAACAATTTTATGAGGTATCTGTAATTGTTACTCTCTTGCAGAAATAATTATCTTATCTTTTTCTCTGGAAATATTTTATAAGATTGTTGCCCAATTGGTCAAAGTTTATGGGAAATTTTAAGACAGCAAGTGGATAGACTATCTACAGCCTATTGGGCAAATTTGGCTCATGAACTATTTTTATTAAAAGCTTTATTAGACATGCCTTAGCCCTTTCATTTACATATTGTTCATAGCTGCCTCCACACTACAGACGGGAAGAGTTAGTTACTTCAAGGACTTATGGTCTACAAATTCTACATTATTAATATATGACCCTTTTATAGAAAAAGTATGTCTTGACTGGTGATATTGATAATCAAATGCTCATACAGATTGCAAACATTTATAATAACCACTAAGGAATTTGCATTGTGTTATGTAGGGAGCTCTGTTATCTGATAATATCAACATAAACTCTCTCATATCTTTTGCAATAATTTTACAGTTCTTTTAATTACCAGAACTATGCCTATCTACAGTCTATGGTATATTTTTTTGAGTCATTAAGAAGTCATAGTTATCAATCAAGTCTATCTTCAGCATTTTCATATGTTTCCAGTTAAGCTTAGAAATTATAAATGTCCAGCATGAGGGGAGGAAAAAGTAACTGCATGATTTCCCTACAGTGTGGAAATCTCCTCAGTATGGTTTATAAGTTATTTTCTTTGTGTTTAAGCAAATGGTGTATCTAAGACTCTCAACTGAGTATAGTACGTGAATATCAGAACTTAGTTCAATGAATTATTATTACAGTCTTTCTATAAAAATGATTTAAAAGTGTAGGATGGGTTTGAGCACTCTCCATTATTATTTCAGTTTTTGACTTCAGGGAAAACAGAGAAAAAAAATGTTCAGGGCCAAAATTGTATGATCTTGTACAATTGTTCATATAAATTCTAATCAGTACATTTTCCATATGATGTCATGCACTAATGCTTAAAATAAGCATTTTTGACAAGAAAATCTCAATTTTTTATACTAAAAAATTGCTACTGTTAGTTTCTCTACTACTGATTAGGCATATCAATTAAAGAGGCAATTAAAAGAATTGTATGTACAAGCTATTATCTCAAAACAGCCACAGATATGAGAAAGTTATAAAAAAAAAGCCTAGTTATTGATTTTCAAAAGATCAACTTATCAAGCATTTATTTAAATATACAACTGACCATAGCAAATGTAGTCATAGTTGGTATCCAGCAACTACAAATTGGCAATGGGCATGGGTACTTGCCATATAACCTCTACAAGGATTAAATTATGTGCTACTGCAACTACCGACCTTCAACCCTCCCTGAAGGAGTGAGGGTAGAGAGAAAAAATGAGGCACTCTCTGCTCCAGGAAAACTGCCAGGACAGGTCTTCAGATAGTTAGATACACTCAGGAGCTGATTTTATGAGCCCAATTCTTATATCTCCTCATATCTAGAAAAGTACTAAAATTCTTCATGGCAAAAATTGTTTTTCATGGCTGGCAGAAGCTTCATACGACCAGCAGAAATTCTAAAATAAATATATGCTTAATCGCATATAAAAATCACACATATCCTATCCTTCCCTCGTACCTCTTTGGAACAGTTTCTCAGGTTTCTCAGAGTAATCTGAGGCACTCTCTCCTGGGTTGCTCATATTGCCCACCTAAAAACTTCTTAACACACAGCTCTCAAGTTTTTTAAGATGCCAGTTTCTTCAGGCTTTTTAAAAGAATTATTATCGTATATATGTTATTATTGGCATTCCCCCAAAGCAGGATCTGTATGATAATTTTCCCTAAACAACTATTCATTATAATAGTTTTTTGAATTGAAAAATAATATAGTGATGTTTGAATGGTATCATAGACTCATGGACATGAGTTTGAACAAATTCTAGGAGATAGTAAGGAACAGGGAAGCCTGGCTGCAGTCTTCTGCAGCCAGGAGTCTGAAGTCCATGGGGTCGCAAAGAGTTGGACATGACTGAGCGACTGAACAACAGCACAGAAAATGTTAAACTCAATAATGGAAAAAGTTTTTTGATTTCTCAAGAAAATATAATTACATTTTTCTTTTTTTAATAAAAATTTATTTATGTTAATTGGAGGTTAATTACTTTACAATATTGTATTGGTTTTGCCATACATCAACATGAATCCACCACAGGTATACACGTGTTCCCCATCCTGAACCCCTCTCCCTCCTCCCCCCCCATACAAAATCCCTGTGGGTCATCTCAGTGCACCAGCCCCAAGCATCCAGTATCATGCATCGAACCTGGACTGGCGACTCATTTCATATATGATATTTTACATGTTTCAATGCCATGCTCCCAAATCATCGCACTCTCGCCCTCTCCCACAGAGTCCAAAAGACTGTTTTATACATCTGTGTCTCTTTTGCTGTCTCGCATACAAGAAAAACACCAATACAGTATACTAATGCATATATAGGAATTTAGAAAGATGGTAACAATAACCCTGTATGCGAGACAGCAAAAATAGTCCTACAGTTAGCTCAGAATTCTGTTTCTCTGATTCCTCTGAAAAAAAAAAAGGCAACTTACTTTTCTTAATGGAAAAGTGAAAGTGAACACGAAAATAAGGCAAAAGTGAGGTCACTCATTCCTGTCCGTGGACTGTAGCCCACCAACCTCCTCTGTCCATGGGATTCTCCAGGCAAGAATACTAGAATGGGTTGCCATTTCCTTCTCCAGGAGATATTCCCAACCCAGGGATCAAACCTAGGTCTCCCACATTGCAGACAGATGCTTTAACCTCTGCCCCACCAGGGAAGCTCTTTGGCATAATGGAAAAGGGGAGTCAAATCAAATTAGTCAGATCAACACACAAACCCGTATGATTAGGAATAATGAAGGAAAAAATGTAATCACCTAAATCACTCTTAGGATTTGTGGGTTTCCATAGATATATTCTGCTGCTGCTGCTGCTGCTGCTGCTGCTGTTAAGTCGCTTCAGTCCTGTCTGACTCTGTGCAATCCCATAGACAGCAGCCTACCAGGCTCCTCCATCCATGGGATTTTCCAGGCAAGAGTACTGGATTGGGGTGCCATTGCCTTCTCCGAAGAGATATTCTATTTCTCCCTAAATGTCTGTTTGTTAACTAGTATCTATATTTGAAGATAATTTTTAACCTAAAAAGGAAAATAAATTCTTATAAAAATATAGCATCAGGTCTTAACTTTAATTATTTTGTGTGGGATTATTGGGGATTTGCATTCCAAGAGATCTGGATTAAAAATAAAACTCTGAGTTATAAACTATTTTCTTCCCCACTGTGAAAATGAGGATAATATGTCATAGAATTATTGTGATGGCTACCAACCTAGATAGCATATTGAAAAGCAGAGACATTACTTTGCCAACAAAGGTCTGTCTAGTCAAGGCTATTGTTTTTCCAATGGTCATGTATGGATGTGAGAGTTGGACAGTAAAGAAAGCTGAGCACAGAAGAATTGATGCTTTTGAACTGTGGTGTTGGAGAAGACTCTTGAGAGTCCCTTGGACTGCAAGGAGATCCAACCAGTCCATTCTGAAGGAGATCAGCCCTGGGATTTCTTTGGAAGGAATGATGCTAAAGCTGAAACTTCAGTATTTTGGCTACCTCATGCAAAGAGTTGACTCATTGGGAAAGACTCTGATGCTGGGAGGGATAGAGGGCAGGAAGAGAAGGGGATGACAGAGGATGAGATTGATGGATGGCATCACTGACTCGATGGACGTGAGTCTGAATGAACTCTGGGAGTTTGTGATGGACAGGGAGGCCTGGTGTGCTGCAATTCATGAGGTCGCAAAGAGTTGGACATGACTGAGCAACTGAACTGAACTGAACTGAACTTGATTAAAAGTAAAATTAAATTATATAAAATTTTAAAGCATGTATCCCCACACAGTAAATACTGTTCTCTTTATTATTCATACAAATAAAATCAATTATTACATTTGAGGAAGATCATTATACAGCCTTGACGTACTCCTTTTCCTGCTTGGAACGAGTTTGTTGTTCCATGTCCAGTTCTAACTGTTGCTTCTTGACCTGCATATAGGTTTCTCAAGAGGCAGGTCAGGTGGTCTGGTCCCACTATAAAACAATAGCAACCATTTTGGAGGAAACTTATTTGAGAGACGGTGCTGTTTATGTACTTATCTCGTTGATCTCATTGATTCATTGCAGTAACCTTATGTTACCTTTGAAGAAACTGACAATGAGAGATTAATTATTATAAACAAAAGCATACAGCTAGTTAAAGGTCAAATTGGAATTCTATACTATTTCCTCCTGAAACTGAAGCATGTGATACATATCAGACATATATTCAATGAGCAGGACCAAACTCAGAGTAATTTTCTGAAAATTGATAAATTAGTATGACAAACAGGAAACATAAACAGACTCATTCTTCAGAATCCTTGATATATACAAGAAGGAATGGCAACCTCAAATTATTCATTATTTATTTCACCTGATGAAATGCTAAGCTAAGAATTAATAAATCAGTGCTAAGGAAAGGAAAGTTTACATTGGCTTTAACTTTACAATCTTACCTCTATTTCTACAAATGCCTCACATTAAGTGGCAGAAACTATTAAAAAATATTGATAACTACTTCAAGTTTAGGTTAAGATATTTAGCATTTGTAAAAATACTATATCTCAATAAATTTGCAATTATCTTCTTTCTATAGCTATTTTTCTTTGATGCATTTTGCTTTGTAGCCATGGGAGCAAAAATGGTGAAGGGTAGCAAGATATCATTACTGTGGTTCTTTATGGACATGATTTTTATATGGATTTTTAATCTGCATAAGCCACAAGCAGTTTTATCACAACATATGTCCATGGCTCATGGGAAGTACTCCAGTGAATCAAATGTTCCAACAGAGCCAAGAGGAAAATACTCTGAGGATTGTACATATGTTATTAATATTTGTACCAATATTGAATTAGAAAACTTGGTGGACGATGTCCAAAGAGATAGAAAAGCATGAGAAGTAGGGCAGAAACATATGGAATATTTGCAAAACTTTTGGAAGTGGTTTTCTGAATTTGGTACATCAGGATTTCTCTAAAGTATAGACATTTCTTGACCTTGCTGACTGAAATATTGGGATGAATAAATCTTATGTACAAACACTACATTTCCTTTCTTGTGTAATAAAATGTCCCCATAAAGTGGCTCACTAAGCTATTAAGTATAAAATAAATTATTCAAAAGATTAAATAGAGAACAATGAAATGAAGAATGAGATACAATATCATGCTTAATGAATTCCCATAGAAGGCATGAAAAAAGTTAGATTAAATAAATTTTAAAGTCTTTAATATGTTCCAAGAATTTTCACAGGTCATTTTCCCTTAATAATGGTGCTAATTGTTGAGAAGTATCTACTATCCAGAGGCCTCTTTTCATTTGATTGGTGGGCTGGGTTCTGGTATGAAAGCATGGAGTGGAGTGAAGTGAAGTGTAGTCGCTCAGTCATGTCCGACTCTTCGCGACCAGATGGACTGTAGCATAAAACCTAGGGAATCTGCAAAAATTTACAATTCAGATCCTTTAATCTAATTTTAGAAATGACCAAAAAATTCTCCACATCTGTTGACTCAATCATTGTTATTCATTCAACAAACATTGGGAACCTGCTGTCTTCAATACTATAGGACACTGTAGATACAATAGATTCAAAATAGATATGAATCCACCTTTACTCAGCTTGCTGAGGAATCTCCAAACACAAATCTGAGGATAGACATCCTCAAAAAAAGATTGGAGAGACCCCCAGAGTCTCTAGGTGGATTGAGTAGCGATGGTTTCCCCTGAACAAATCCAGCTCTAAAAAACCGGGAGACGTGGCTGTTTTATCAAATGTGTACATAACAACATCAATTTGCAAGGGATATAAAGAAGAGAAAATGATGAAAGAAAATGAATCTCAAAAATAGACCCTAAATAAATGTAGGTTTATGAACACTTGACAAAGAATTCAAAGTAATTGTCATAGACATGAGTATTAAGTTCTGGAAAGTGGCAGTGTTATAGTTATATTGCCTTTATTTTTAATTATTTGATTATAAATATAATTTACTATGTATTTTTACGGAATTCATACAAAATTCTATAAAATACATAATATCATGATCAATATTTACCTTCAATATATATATATTGAATTTCACGAAGTAAAAACCTCTACTTTAAAGTGCAATGCATGGGTACATATCTCTTTGGACTGAATATTACACAGAATACATAGCTTCTTTACACCATAGGAAATGATCAGTGTTCACCTTGAAAATACATAGGAAATTACATACTCATTTTGAAAATTTACATTTGAAGTACAGTCTGGTACTTCATAGGATCCTTTCAGGGATTAATTAGCAGAATTAAAATGATCTTTTCACAATGTGCTTTGTCTTAAAGAAATACATTTCAATCTACAAAAATTCTGTAGGAGGAATAACTTTATATATTTTGAAATGTTGATAAGCAATGCACTGGAAAAACTTAGCTTGGAAGTGAAAGTAACAGATTGGGAAATATATTATCTGTCATGTGGCAGGCTCAGTTCAGTTCAGTTCAGTTCAGTTCAATCGCTGACAGCCTATAAAGAGCAAAGGTAGTTATTAATGAATAGATGGTTAGGAATTTCAGGATTTAACCTGATTGTTCTTTAAACTGTCGTTTATTTTTGAACAAAAAAAAAATTATTGGCAGAAAAGACTGCTTTATAGACCATGTCTTTGAAGGCTTGTTTCACTTGCTAGTTTCTCAGGGTGTAGATGAAGGGGTTCAGCAAGGAGGGCCACAGAGGTATTGAGAATAGCTTTTGTCAATGATCTCTTTTCTTTGTGGAGGGATTAGCATACATGAATATGCAGCTTCCATCAGAGATGGAGATGACAATCATGTGAGAAGAACAAGTAGAGAAGGCCTTTTTTTCTCTGACTGGCAGATGGAATTCTCAAAATATACTGATAATGTGCCAGATTTTTGTGCCATAATATCGCTAACACTTTATACATTTTTCCTGTTTCTTGGCAGTCAGGGATGATAGTTTGAAGTTATCTGTTTTTTTTGATTAATGTTAACACTATAAACAGAGAAGAGAGTGACACCCCACTCCGGTACTCTTGCCTGGAAAAACCCATGGATAGAGGAGCCTGGTAGGCTGCAGTCCATGGGGTCGCTAAGAGTCGGACATGACTGAGTGACTTCACTTTCACACTCTGGAGAAGGAAATGGCAACGCACTCCAATGTTCCTGCCTGGAGAATCCCAGGGACAGAGGAGCCTGGTGGGCTGCCGTCTACGGGGTTGCAAAGAGTCGGACACGACTGAAGTGACTTAGCAGCAACACTATAAAATTAAGCAAACACAAGCCTTTTGTTTCGTTGTGTTTTTTTCAAATCAGTCTCTTATATTGGCTATTATAGCTCACAACCTCATGCAAGTTACACAACTTTTCTGAGCATCAATTTATATACTTGTAAAAATAAGAAAATAATGTCTAATCTGCCAATTAGTTTTGAAGTTTAAATAATTATTTTTTAAATTTGTGAAAACAAATATTTAGACAGTTACCATTATTCTTATACTCCCTGGAGTTTTATAGAAACACTGTAAATAATATATATTTCTTGTAGACAGCATTTATTCTTTTAGTTCATATGCTCAACTAGCTAGGTCAATTCATCCCTGGAATGAAGAATTGTTCAATATATGAAAATCAATCAATGTGAGACACTGCTTTAACAGAACAAAGGATAAAAATCACACGAGTATCTCAATATATGTAGAAAAAGCGTTCGGCAAAATTCAAAAACCTTTCAAGATAAAAGCTCTCAACAAACTAGTAATAGAGGTCACCTTGACACAATAAGTGGAGAAGGTAATGGCACCCCACTCCAGTACTCTTGCCTGGAAAATCTCATGGACGGAGGAGCCTGGTGGGCTACAGTCCATGGGGTTGCAAAGAGTCGGACACGACTGAGCGACTTCACTTTCACTTTCCACTTTCATGCATTGGAGAAGGAAATGGCAACCCACTCCAGTGTTCTTGCCTGGAGAATCCCAGGGATGAGGGAGCCTGGTGGGCTGCCGTCTATGGGGTCGCACAGAGTCGGACACGACTGAAGCGACTTAACAGTAGCAACAGTGACACAATAAGAGCATATATGAAAAGCCCACAGCTTATATTATTTGTTGCTGTTATTCAGTTGCTAAGTTGTGTCCAACTCTATGTAACCCATGGAATGTAAAATTCCAGGATCCTGTCCTTCACCATCTTCCAGAGTTCACTCTAATTTATGTCCATTGAGCTGGTGATGCTACCTGACTATCTCATTCCTTTGCTGCCTCCTCCTTTTGCCTTCAAGCTTTCCCAGCATCAGGGTCTTTTCCAATGAGTCGTCTCTTAGCATTAGGTGGCCAAAGTATTGGAGCTTCAGCTTTAGTGTCAGTACTTCGAGTGAGTATTGAGGGCTGATTTTCTTTAAGATTGACTGGTTTGATCTCCCTGTAGTACAAGGGACTCTTAAGAGTCTTCTCCAGCATCACAATTCAAAGGCACCAATTTTCTGGTGCTCAGTCTTTATGTTCCAAATCTCACATCCATACATGACTACTGGGAAGACCATAGCTTTGACTATACAGACCTTAGGTGGCAAAGTGATGTTTCTGCTTTTTAATGCACTGAGTTTGTCACAGCTTTTCTTCCAAGGAACAAGAGTCTTTTATTTTCATGGATGTAGTCACCATACACAGCCAAAAATAATTTGGAGCCCAAGAAAATAAAATCTGTCACTGCCTTACTTTTTCCCCATCTATTTGCCATTAAGTGATGGTACTGGATGCCATGCTGTTAGCTTTTGGAATGTTGAGTTTTATGCCAGCTTTTTCACTCTCCCTTTTCACCCTCATCAAAAGGATGAAACACTATACTTAAATTAAAAACTGAAAACATTTTTTTCTAAAATTAGAAACAAGCAAGGAGGCCCTTATATTCAATATAGTACAGAAAGTACTAGTCAGAATAATTGGACAAAATTGATCAATCAATAAACTAGTCATCTCTATTTGCAGGTGACATGATTTATAATAGAAAACTCTACACACTTTGTAAAAATGTTTTAAAGTTGCAGAACATAGAATCAACATTAAAAATGTAAGTTGCATTTTTATACTATTAATAAGCTTTCTGAAAAAGAAATTAAGCAAAAAATGCAAGTTGCAATAGTACCAAAAGGAATAAGATACTTTGGAATAAACAACTAAAGAGGAAGAAGATACATACACTGAAAAATGCAAAACTTTGATGAAACTAAAGACATAAACACATGGGAAAACATTCAGTACTCATGGATTAGGAAACTCATATATATGTCCTGCTCCCCAACAAAATCAACAGATTCAGTGCAGTCCTGTCAAATACCAGTGGCATTATTTTTTTACAGAAACAGAAAAAAAAATCCTAAAATTTATAAGGAATCACAAAAGACCATGACTAGCCAAATAAAACTTGAGAATAAAAACTAAAGCTGGCTTCCAGATTTCAAAATATATTGAAAGCTATCATAATTAAACTGATAGAGTACTAGCATAACAACAGCCATCTTAACCAATTACACATTGTGGGGAGCCCAGAAAACACTCAGGTACATACAGTCAAATGATCTTTGAAACGGGTGCCAAAAACCCATGGAGGGGAAAAGAGAATCTTTTTAAAGACGGATACTGAAAACCAAAGACTAATAATTTCAAAGAAAAGTAATATTTAAAGAAACTATAAGTAAACATTTTATAGTAGTATTTGCAGAAAAGAGAAAAGTTTTTCAAATATGAAAAGACTTGCAGAAAAGCATTGAAAATATGACTGCTTTATATAAAAGTGTGAATGTACATAAAGGAGCTCAATGTTAAGTTAATTATTGAAAACAAAGTGTAGTTATGGGAAAACTGAGCATCAACATGCAAAAGAAGGAAATTCTACCCTTACCTTACACTGTACACAAAATCAACTCAAAACAGATTACAGCTTAAACATAGGACATAAAGTTTTAAAACTCTTTAGAAGAAATCGTAGAGGAAAAGCTGATGATATTGGACTGGACAATGATTTAACGGATATGACCCCAGAAGCATAGGCAACAAAAGTAGATAGAACAGTGGGATTACATCAAAATAGAAAGCACTTTCACCACCAAAGAAAGAGTCGACAAACAGCAGAGTGAAGAGACAACCTATAGAATAGAAGAGAATATTACAGACACTGTATCCAATAAGGGATTAATGTCTCAAGTATGTACAAAACTGTTACAACTCAACAGAACAAAAGCAGGACAAACCCCCAAACCTAATAACTTAATTAATAAAAGGAGTGAAGACTCATGTATACATTTTCCCAAAGAAGACACACAAATATAAGGAGATAAATGGCTAACAAATATATGCTAGATGCTTAATGCCACTAATGTTCAGAGAAAGGAAGATCAAAAGGACAATATTAAGTCACCTCACACCTGTCATGATGGCTGTTATGAAGATGACAAAAGACACGTGTTGATGACGGTGTGGAGAATTTAGAATCCTGATATATTGTCAGTGGGAATGCACATTGTGCAGCCACTATGAGAAACAGTACAGATTTCCTTCAAAAATTAAAAATAGAACTACCCTGTTATCTAGCAACCCCATTTCCAGATATGTATCTAAAATAATTGAAATCAGGGTATGTAAGTGATACCATTGTCATGTTCACTGCAGCAGTATTCACAATTGTTAAGATATGGAAAGGAACCCAAATGTCTAGGGAAGGATGGATGGATACAGAAAATACAGTAAATGCATTTAATGGGATAGTACTGGACTATTATTTAGCCTTTAAAAAGGAACAATATTCCAATATACAGAACAGCATGAATGAAGCGTGAGGGCCTTCTGCTTAGTATAATAAGCCAGTCATAAAATGTTAAAAACTGCACAAATTCACTTAGATGATAAACCTAAAATTCTCAAACTCCTAGATTCAGATAGTGGAACGGTGGTTACCAGGGGGGAGAGGGAGAGGGAAATGTGGATATTGCTAATCAATTGACATAAAGTTTGTTATAGTCAACAACACTGTAGTGTGTCTTTAAATTTTTAAGTAGCTAAATCTCACATTAAAAGTTCTTATCACCTCAAAAGTATAATCTGTATATATCTCTAGTGGTTAAATATGCAAGATAATATTAATAATCATTATTATAATTTATTGATAGCTAACTATGTTATATGCTTTACAAATTCATTTTCATTTCTATAGTAAGTTATATATACCTGGCTTACCTGAACTTACACCTGACTTACTGATGGGAAAATATTTGCTTAGAGGTTATAGAAACCTTGAGTTTGTCAGATATTCACCTTATTTAAAATACAAATTGTATTTGAGATAGGATAGAAAGAAATGGAGAACTCACTCTTAACGTCCCTTTAACATTTGAATCCCCTTCAATTTTCCATCACTCCCATCTTCACCCCTCCCTTTTTTATTTTTTTTTCTTTTTTTTTTATTTATTTATTTATTTTTTTTTTGGTTTTTTATTTATTTATTTATTTTTTTTAAATTTTAAAATCTTTAATTCTTACATGCGTTCCCAAACATGAACCCCCCTCCCACCTCCCTACCCACAACATCTCTCTGGGTCATCCCCATGTACCTGCCCCAAGCAAGCTGCACCCTACGTCAGACATGGACTGGCGATTCAATTCTTACATGACAGTATACATGTTAGAATTCCCATTCTCCCAAATCATCCCACCTTCTCCCTCTCCCTCTGAGTCCAAAAGTCCGTTATACACATCTGTGTCTTTTTTCTTGTCTTGCATACAGGGTCGTCATTGCCATCTTCCTAAATTCCATATATATGTGTTAGTATACTGTATTGGTGTTTTTCTTTCTGGCTTACTTCACTCTGTATAATTGGCTCCAGTTTCATCCATCTCATCAGAACTGATTCAAATGAATTCTTTTTAACGGCTGAGTAATACTCCATTGTGTATATGTACCACAGCTTTCTTATCCATTCATCTGCTGATGGACATCTAGGTTGTTTCCATGTCCTGGCTATTATAAACAGTGCTGCGATGAACATTGGGGTACATGTGTCTCTTTCAATTCTGGTTTCCTCCGTGTGTATGCCCAGAAGTGGGATTGCTGGGTCATAAGGTAGTTCTATTTGCAATTTTTTAAGGAATCTCCACACTGTTCTCCATAGTGGCTGTACTAGATTGCATTCCCACCAACAGTGTAGGAGGGTTCCCTTTTCTCCACACCCTCTCCAGCATTTATTGCTTGCAGATTTTTGGATCGCAGCCATTCTGACTGGTGTGAAGTGGTACCTCATCCCTTTTTTAAAAAAAGAAAACTTGTGGTATATCTCTCAAGTGCGTGTATCTCTTAATGATTATTCAGAATGTTGCACCACTAATTAGGTTTTATTTTCTATTACTAAAATGTGGTTTACCTAAATGAGAGTTATTTTGGTATCTGTAATCACTTCACCTACACACATACACCCACCTTTCCAAATACTTTAGGCACCTATTAAGGCCTTAATAAGTGGAAGAGTATTTTAGCATATGAAATCCTAATTTTCTATAAAAAGGGGAGATTTTGCTTAGTTATCAAGATTTTAGCCTCTACAAAACTTAAGTAATTTTGTTATAAAATAGTTTAAGGTATAAATAAACAAATAAATATTTTCAGGAATAAATAATTCAGATATATGCCCTGTTTCAAACTAGTCCTGAATTTGGGAAGGACCTGTGTATATATTTCAGCTAGATCAAACAATAGAGCTTACTTTTTGTGGAATTGGAGAAAGTGAACTTAATTCTACATATCTAAAATGGTTATTTCTTCACCATATTCTAGACAATATGTATGTGTCTACTGACTTCTTTTGGGTTACTATGGGATTTGGAAATACTCCAGTATTCTTGCCTGGAAAATCCCATGGACGGAGGAGCCTGGAAGGCTGCAGTCCACGTGGTTGCTGAGGGTCGGACATGACTGAGCAACTTCACTTTCACTTTTCACTTTCATGCATTGGAGAAGGAAATGGCAACCCACTCCAGTGTTCTTGTCTGGAGAATCCCAGGGATGGGGGAGCCTGGTGGGCTGCCATCTATGGGGTTGCACAGAGTCGGACATGACTGAAGTGACTTAGCAGCAGCAGCAGTGATCTATCTAGCACTATATTTACAAAAGTACATATTGTTAAAAGTCTATGTGTTCAATTAATGAAGAAATTATTCAGTTCAGTTCAATGGCTCAGTTGTGTCCGACTCTTTGCAACCCCATGAACCACAACACACCAGGCCTCTCTGTCCATCACCAACTCGCAGAGATTACTCAAACTCATGTCCATTGAGTTGGTGATGCATTCCAACCATCTCATCCTCTGTCATCCCCTTCTCCTCTCTCCTTCAATCTTTCCCAGCATCAGGGTCTTTTCAAATGAGTCAGGTATTTTCAAATGAGTCGGGTCTTTTCAAATGAGTCAACTCTTCGCGTCAGGTGGCCAAAGTATTGGAGTTTCAGCTTCAGCATCATTCCTTCCAATGAACATTCAGAACTGATTTCCTTTAGGATGGAATGGCTTAATCTCCTTGCTGTCCAAAGGACTCTCAAGAGTCTTCAACACCACAGTCAAAAGCATCAATTTTGGGGGGCTTAGCTTTCTTTTTGGTTCAACTCTCACATCCATACATGACAGCTGGGAAAACCATCACCTTGACTAGATGGACCTTTGTTGGCAAAGTAATGTCTCTGCTTTTGAATATGCCATCTAGGTTGGTCATAACTTTTCTTTCAAGGAGCAAGTATTTTTAATTTCATGGCTGCAGTCACCATCTGCAGTGATTTTGGAGCCCCCAAAAATAAAGTCGGGCACTGTTTCCACTGTTTCTCCATCTATTTCCCATGAAGTGATGGGCCTGGATGCCGTGATCTTCGTTTTCTGAATGTTGAGCTTTAAGCCAACTTTTTCACTCTCCTCTTTCACTTTCATCAAGAGGCTCTTTAGTTCTTCTTCACTTTCTGCCATAAGGGTGGTGAAGAAATTATTAGGACATACCTTATAAAGTGTGCCATAAATAATCTTTCTGTTTTTAAATGAAAATATTTACATTTTTTAATAAACTATACAGCATTTAAAATCATTTCCCCAGATAAATAGTGAAGGGACTTCCCTGAGGCTCTAGTGGCTAAGAATCCATCTGCCAATGAGGAGACACAAGTACAATCCCTGGGACAGGAAGATCCCATATACCATGGAGCAGCTAGGTCCCTCTGCCACAACTACTGAGCCAGTACTCTAGAGCTTACCAGCTACCACTACTGATGCCATGCACCACAATTATGGAAGTCTGCATGCCTAGAGCCCTTGCTCCACAACAAGAGAAGCCACTGCAATAAGAAACCCATGCACTGCAACAAAGAGTAGCTCCATCTTGCCTCAACGAGAGAAAGCCCACGAGAAGCAATGAAGATTCAGTAAAAAAATAAATAATAAACAGATAAATTTTTAAAAAACTATAAAATGGCAAAAAAGAGTTTCTGTCAAATATACTGTAAATGAAATTCATAAGGTTATATTTCCTGTGTTGAGTAAGCTAAATATCACATCCAAACTCAATACAGGAATTTATATTAAACAATTTTTAACTTAAGAAGTTGCAACTAACAAAATGTTCAGAAGAATGGGAGTCAGAAAGACATAAGAAAAGTTGTTCAAATTGAATGAGAAATGTATAAACAAATATGATTTTCAACTCCTAGGAATAAAAAGAATAAACTAGGTTGACAGGGAAGCCATTGTGATTTGAATAATTTATTAAAATTCTTCATTATATATTTTTTAAAGTTGCCCTGCAAAAAGTTTCTAGTTTATTATAGCACATCATTTTATTTGCTTCTGGAAAATAGTCTTTCTTGCCATGTCCATGAAGGCTTGTTTGACTTGCTCATTCCGTAGGCTGTAAATGAAGGGGTTCAGCATGGGGGCTACTGAGGTGTTTAGCACAGCCACCCCCTTGCTCAAAGACACCCTCTCCTGTGCTGAGGGTTTAATGTACATAAAAATGCAGCTGCCATAAGAGATGGAGAGGACAATCATGTGGGAAGAACACGTGGAAAAGGCCTTTGTCCTCTGACTAGTAGAAGGAATTCTTAAAACTGTTCTGATGATGTGTGTATAGGACAGAATTATTAATGCCAAAGTGAACATTAGAGTAAACACAGCACAGGAAAACCCCATCATTTCAAGAAAGTTTGTGTCTGAACAAGACAGCTGAAGCAAAGGAAAATAATCACAGGTAAAATGGTCAATAATATTAGACCTACAGTAATCAAGGTTTAAGAGCAACGTGAGTGCAGGGAATATGATTAAGAATGAAACTAGCCAGGAAGAGAAGACAAGCAGCGTGCAGACTCTGTGATTCATGATGGTCATGTAATGCAGGGGTTTGCAGATGGCAATGTAACGGTCATAGGACATGGCAGCCAGAAGGTAAAACTCCGTGACTCCCAAGAGAATGAAAAAAAATAACTGAGCAATGCAATCATTAAAAGAAATGGTTTTATCTCCTGTAATAATGGTGGCCAGGAACTTGGGTATACTGACAGTTGTGAATGATACTTCTAAGATGGAGAAATTTCTGAGGAAGAAATACATGGGGGTTTGGAGGTGGGCATCCAGCAGGGTCAGGGTGATAATGGTCAGGTTTCCAGTGATGCTGAGCATGTAGGTGATGAGCAGAAAGACAAAGATGACAACCTGAAGTTGTGGGTCATCTGACAGTCCCAGGAGGATAAACTCTATTGTTTCTGTATGGTTTCTCATTCTTCAGTTGCTTGTTTGTTTTTCTCCTTCCAGGAGACCTACAACAGAAAGCACAAGGGATACACTAGAAGAGAGGATTACCAAATATCCTAGTGTAGACCTAGAATTTGATGAAATTAGTATGTCATTTCACATTCAGGGGAAATTTAAAGCAAGTTGATAATGACATTGATCCTTAAGTTTCCTCTGTTTAATAAGTAAAACACTCTTTGATTAAAGGAAGTTTAAAACCGTAAATATCACAAATCTTGTAGGGCAAGAATTTGTTCCTACACTTTTTCTGACACCAGATACTAACTTTCAGAAACATACCCACCAGGTTTCATGAGAATTATCTTTGTGCTAATATTCCAGCGCCTACACAGTTTTCCTACTGTGTAACTTAAAAGCTTAATTATATTGAGAATCTTTAAAATGGAAAAGATATTGCAATTTTTACATTAAAAAAGAAATGACTATTTTGTCCTTGACTTCTGTGGTGGCTCAGAGGTAAACTATTTGCCTGCGATGCAGGAGAAGCAGATTTGATCCCTGGGTTGGAAAGATCCCTGCAGAAGGAAATGGCCACCCACTCCAGGATTCTTGCCTGGGAACAGACAGGGGAGCCTGGAATGCTCAGTCCACAGGGTTGCAAGAGAGTTGAACACAACTTAGGGACTAAACAACAAAACAGCAAATCAAGTTTTGTTAACATCCAGTTTTTTTCCTTTTTTAAAGATTTTTATATGTGAACCATTTTTAAAACCTTTTTTGAATTTGTTAGAATATTTTTTTTTCTGTTTAGTCTTTTCTGGCCATGATGCATGTGGGATCCTAGATTCCCCATCAGGAATCCAACCAGCACCCCGTTCATTGGAAGGCAAAGTCTTAACCCCTGGACCGCCAGGGAAGTCTCTCAGGTTTTTCAGCTCTTCCTACCTCACTGGAAGTCAGAAATGCTAAAGCCACTGCCACTGGCACATGCAGGTTTTAGAGACACAGGGGAAAATGAGGTAGACAATCATGTAAGCTTAAGGTCAATATCATCTTAATCCCTGGTGACAATTCATAATATCACAGCATAACTATGTGTCATCATTATGGACTTTATTCTCATACAACCTATTTCCCTTTATATTTAAAATATTACTTATATGTTATTATTATGATGATGGTTAATAAGTAAGACAATTGTCTTCAAGAAAGCAAATGTTAATAATATGTTTATTTGTATATGTTTTGCAAATAACGAGCTTAAATTTTTCTCTTTTGGGGGTAAAATTTAAATTATATTATATTTAAATTATATTATAGACCGAGGATATGTAGGTTTTAATTCAATTCACTTACTAGGTCTGAAAGTCACTCAGTCCCTTCATGCCCCATCTATAAATACACACTAAAACGTCTATCTCATAAAGTTATTTTGACCATTAAATGAGCAAATACATGTGAAGCATTTTGAAAAATGCTTATCATTTAATAAAACCCCTAAAAGGCTTTGTTCAATGGAGAAAACATTCCCTAACCACTGAGCTGAAAACATTTGGGATTGAGATGTTGTGCTATGTAAAAACTTACATCTAAGATAGGTGGTAGTGCATAAATTTAGCACCAAGAGAGTCACATAAGAACAATAACAACAAGCAATGAAAATAGAGTAGAACCACGTGACTCTAGAGTACCCAACAGGCATTCTGGGAAAGTGATTCTTATCCTCACTCTTCCACTTTGGGTACATGATCACTTCTCCCAACACAGTGTATCTGCCTTGTCTACCCATCATTGCTCCCCTACTTTCCACAAACAATCCACTTCTCTCATCTTCAGCTAGCATTTGACCACCACATTTGAGGCATGTTAGATATTTGCCAGGACTTCAACATTGCTACCAATAGCTGCTTCATTTCTCTTCTCATTAATATTAGTAACCTTCCTGAGAAAGACTGTGAAGCTTGTATTAACAAAATATATGTATGTAACTAGCATAGGGGTAGAATATTTGAATGATTTTCAAATCACCTTCTTCCTTATTCCCAAACAGATGTAATACTCATGGTATGAGTTCTGTAGGAATTTATATTCCTCCTTTCAAAGCCACCTCGCATACTACAGAATCTCCTATGAACTTCTCTCTAGTCAGTGTAGTACAAAGTCTTACCTTCAAAGCTATGGCAACATGATCCAGTGCCTAGTACAGTGAGAGTAGATTTAAGATAAACACTTATCTATGTAAGTAGTTTTTCTGAGTTTGTTGTTGAATTTCATACTGCCCCTAAGTGCAACTCTTCATTTTAAGCCAAATTCTAGACTGTTTCATGTCAGTTCTATCTTGATTTATAAGATGTATTTTCCTACTTTACCTATATTTAAGGATGCATTATCTGCTTAAGTTAAATTCCCTGCATTAATGTATGGCAAAACCAATACAGTATTGTAAAGTAAAATAAAGTAAAAATAAAATTAAAAAAAATACCCTGCATTGAGTACATTTATAACAAAGAACATGTAAATAAAGCTAAATTTTTGATATATAATTTTAAAAATTGTAAAATATTATTTCAAAATTAATGTCCTTAATTTCTCTACAATTCATTCTTTTTTAAAAACATAAATTT
Organism: Capra hircus; assembly: GCF_001704415.2. Classification (NCBI taxonomy): domain Eukaryota; kingdom Metazoa; phylum Chordata; class Mammalia; order Artiodactyla; family Bovidae; genus Capra; species Capra hircus. Next base: position 57,827,531 of record NC_030812.1, read on the forward strand.
ATTTATTTTAATTGGAGGTTAATTACTTTACAATATTGTATTGGTTTTGCCATACATCAACATGAATCCACCACAGGTATACACGTGTTCCCCATCCTGAACCCCCCTCCTTCCTCCCTCCCCATAGCATCCCTCTGGGTCATCTCAGTGCATCAGCCCCAAGCATCCAGTATCATGCATTGAAAGAATAGCCAATTCATTCTCTTAATGAACTCTACTCCTGCTCAGTAACATCACTCTTCCTTCATCAGGATTTGCCTTTCATTGAAAGCACTATGCTGTCAATGTGCAAAGTGTTTTTCATAACACTGTGAACTCACAAAATACATTCTCATAAACTGACAACTTTTGGTTTCAATCTCAAGATTGAAATTTCTGCAATAACCTACAGGCATTGGAGAGTCAGGTTTCTTTTTAATTATGTTATTATTATATGATGAACTATGTGTCATTGCACTGTATTTTTAAGCCTATTTCAACCTCATTACATATTCATTTCCTCTTCAGTTTCCTCATAATTTTAATTATTTGATGAATTATAATATCAGGATTTACACTTTTTGCTGCTGACTAAACCTGTCACAGAATGTATGAAGAGCTGTGAAGAAAGATATTAACAGATATTAGAAGAATTCATATGAGCATTACTGGTGATGGACACTAACATAGCCAGGCTTCTAGGGCCAGAGAAAACAGGCTGAAGCAAACTCTAGCAAGAGATGATTTAGTATCATGAAATTGGGAGTGGTATATGAGACTTTGTATGTAAAAAAATTATGAAAATGCAATGGATTTTATTCACCTAACATCAAGTAAGCATGATAAAAAATCATCAGCATTCATTCCTTCATTCATCAGCCCTTTGAAAGAAACACATTTCAGTGTTTAACAGGGTATATAAGATTCCAAGAGATTTAAACCACCCCAAGGATGTATTCTTGCAGAATATGAAGAATATCTCCAAGCATTTAACTCATGTTTTAAATTTTTATTTCTGAACACAAGTCCACATTTCCCCCTGGAAGAATGTGGTTTAGGTTACTAAGCTTGTATTTCCTTCCACTCATTTCATAAAAATCAATTCTTACTTTTTTTCTGAGAATCCTTGAGACAGATTCTTTAAGCTATTCAAAATTAAAATTAGCAATATTATTTCTAATTTGTTAATAAGATGACTGCAAATCATCTTCAAAATGTCATTCTGAAAATATTCCTATATCCTGCCCTTCCTAAACCCCTATAATCATGTTAACATTGACAGCGAAACTGTAGATAAATTTATGCTTTCTTTGATACCCAAGTTGAAAAAGAGACTTCATATTAATGAATACATTCTTTTTAAATGAATAAAATATATTCCTTTGAGAGACTGAGATAGGCATCTTTGATTGGTTCCATTTTATTTCTGGTGTGTTTTGCTGTTGATGTTTTTAAAAATGTTTTTGTACACTGGGAGGAAAAATCTCTTAGTAATGCAATGACTTTGAAGGTATAGTTGGTACAACTTTTACTGTATCTACTACTTCTCTCTTCTTCAGTTAAACTTCATTACAGGTCGTTAGAAAACTTTGACAAATCATAGCAGAAGGCGATGTGCTTCATTCGTTGCATCATTATTTCTTTGTACTTTGTGGGTTTAAAGGGTGTTTTAGGGTTTAGGTTAATGCAGTAAGAAAAAGGAAGTTGTTTAATTACATATTGTATGTAACATTTAGTTTGGCTTCATATTATCTTGGACACTGCTCAATCATTCTGACTTTGGGCCATGACACTTGGATCCTTTAAGAATTTGTCTCATCTTGAATGAAGCACAGACTCCTCAGGAGAACCAGTCAAGTGATAGGAAGGATTGTTTCATTAAATTTTTTTTTTCGCAATTATTATAGAGGACTATTTCCTTGAAGAAATCTGATTAATTTATATTTCTTTATTTCAATAGGGATAGGCAGGTTCAATTCTCAGCATACATACCAGTGTTCACAGAGACAACACAAGGGGAAAAGAGATAATAATTCACATTTAATAAGAAGCCCAGAAATTGTAACATTTATATCTTTGGAGGTTTGTGGTGAATATCAATTCATAACCTCACACTTTCAGTTCATTTGTTAACGATCTATAATTTAAACAATGAAGGGAAAATAAATCAACAAAAATTATTATTATTATTATGTTAAAATTGTTAACATGCTATTAATTCCATCGTTACAGCATTCTAGGGTAAATTATTATCACACAAAATATATGGGCATTGAGGTAAGAAAAACATGAATTTAAAATATTGTAAAGTAATTAACCTCCAATTAAAATAAATAAATTTATATTAAAAAAATAAAAATACAAATGGGCCATTTATGGATGTATGACTCTGGATGAGCTATTTAATTTTTTAAGCTTCAGTTTTCTGTATTTAAAATGGAGTTGAAATTTCAAAAGTATTTCTTAGAAATAATTGCAATAACATAAAGGAAATTATTCTAAAATCATGTGGCACTTAATATATGTTAAGAAGACTAATTTTCTTCATTTTTGCTTACTTTAATTTTCTTTTGATTGTAATTAATTCTCAACTCTGGGGAGGATAATCATAGCAATTGTGTTTTAGAAAAGGTATTACTTACTTCAATGAAATAATAACTTTTGTATTTTCATTTCATTTAACTCTTATAACATACCTATGAACTTTTCATCTTTATTCCCAAATAAATAACTAGGCTAAGTTAGGTTCTGTACCTTAGATGTTTTATATAGCTAGCAAAGAATATACCAAAAATTAGTCTATTCTCTTAAACAAATTACTTCAAAGCCTATATTCAGTTAGAAACAAACAACAGAAATAATAATTACCTGCCTTTATTTAATAGTGAGGGCTTTTCTGGTGGCTCAGTGGTAAAGTATCTTCCTGCCAATTCAGGAGACACTGGTTCGATCCCTGGGTTGGGAAGAATCCCTGGAGAAGGAAATGGCAACCCACCCCAGTATTCTTGCTTGGGAATTCTATGGACAGAGTGGGCTATATAGTCCTTAGGATCACAAAGAGTTGGACATAACTGAGTGACTAACACTACCACTTCCACAGCACAGTGAATCAGTTATGCATATGCATACCATCCACTCTTTTTTAGATTCTTTTTCCATACAGGTATTACAGAGGATTGAGTACAGTTGCCTGTGCTGTATAGCAAGCTCTTATCCTATTTAATTTGTTGAGTTGATAGGTAATAAATCACTGATAAAATTTGAGAGACTTCCACTGCTATCTATTTGCCAAACTTACCTCTGATTTTTGTACAAGTTCGTTAACATTCGAGTGGCTGCAATATAAACATGTTAGCAGCTACCAGGGTTGTAATCCATTTCTGCAAAAAACATGTCTTCTCATTGCACAAATTTGCTTCCTATTGTCAATGTTTTTGTCTTAAATTCCTCTCTTATTCAGAAAGGATATGTTTATTTGACAATAGAGAATGCGAAAAAGTAAATATATGCAAGATAAAAAATATCAGGTGTTTAAAAACCCTCTGGAATTGTTTCTGCATAGATTTTAAGTAGCACAAGCTACTTAATGTTTTATCTATTCTCTCTCATACAGGCTCAAGGGAACTAATTCAGCAAATTAAAATTGCCAGAACAGAAATGTGCACAAAACACGAAGGAATATAAAACATAAAACACATTAGTAATGGAATTAGAAAAGAAAGCTTGAGAACAGTATCCAATGAGACCAAAACAAACAAACAAACAAACAAAAACCCAACACTAAGTGTGAAGCCTTTTTCCCTTGACATCATTTTTAGACAGATATTAGCAACCAATTATCTTAATTCCTAGTACAGATTTCTACCCAATATTCCATGTCATTTTTTTTAAAACTGGTAATCTACCACATTTAACTAACTACATTCATTAACTGCATTATTTTTAATCTGTCTTCCAGTAAAAAATTTTGTTACCATTATACTGCTATACATTAAAAGTATAATAGTTTATACTTTTTTCCTACTCCTTCTGTTGCTCAGCACAACAGAAATTGAAGAGGTATCTTGTTTTGATTAGTCCATTAATCTGCATGCCAAGCATAACTTTAGGAGTTAGTACCTTGGTAAATAGACTGTAATTATATTAATATAAATATGCACAAGTGAAATGATGGGGGTGAAAGGCAACAGAATCATTCAGGTCCTTAGTAAACACTGTGAGAAATTTGCAGGTCCTTACAGAGTTTCAAATAAGTATACAGTCAAACATATAAATATTTTTTGTTTGCTTTTTCAAATTGAGCTCTCATATTGGTTATATTGGAGAAGGCAAGGGCAACTCACTCCAGTATTCTTGCCTGGGAAACCTCATCGATAATAGAGCCTGGGGGGCTATGGTCTATGGGGTCACAAAGAGTCAGACATGACTAAACAGCTGCAGCAGCATTGACTAATTAGGCAAATTACTCAGACAAATCACTCAAATTTTCTGAGCATCTATTTACACATTTGTGTATGATGAGATAATCATGCCTAATTTGTCATACAGCCTGTCAGATGGCTCAGTGATAAAGAAATCGCCTGCCAGTGAGGAGATGCAGGAGACTCGAGCTTGATCCCTGGGTCAGGAAGGTCCCCTGGAGGAGGAAATGGCAACCCACTCCTGTATTCTTGCCTGGGAAATCCCAGGGACAGAGGAGCCTGGTGGGCTACAGCCCATGGGTTGAAGAAAGTCAGACACTGAGCGCACATGCAATTTGCTATCTACCTGTAAGGCTACATAAGATATGAAACAGAACATACTTAATTCAACATACACAATTCAATAAACACTCTCTGTAGAAGAAATATTATTCAAGAAATTCCTGTTAAAGTTTCAGGTGGCATTAGAGTCATGGTAGCTGACTATTCCTTTTTATGTATTTATAAAAATAATGTAGATACATAAGGAGAGTATATGAAATAAACATAACACGTGCCTTCAACATAACTAAGAATTATGAGATATTATGAACTTTAGGAAAATAAATATCCAAGTCCATCAGATGAGTGGAAAGAACTGGACAGATACTGCAGATAATGTGCAAAAAATATAGTTGTTGATTATTTATTTCATATTCTACAACTTTAAGAAATTGCTATATTAATACCAAAAGATAGTATTTAAGAGTAAGCTTATTAAAACATTAAAATGTTTACTCCTTTAGAAATTACCATATTAAATATTTTATTCAATATGAGATTATTTATTATTTAGAATAATTGATAAAATAATTTATGTTCTAAAGCTACTGGTTTTCTATTTGGAATTGTAAGTCAGTGATTATATGGAAGCTATAGATAGTTTGAAAGGAAGACACAGCATAGTCAATTTCATTAAAAAGGAAGTTTGAGCTAATGAGCTCAGCAGTGCAGATGATATCTGTGAGATGGAGCTAGGTGGACACTGTAGAAGTTAAATTGCATTCATTCATGTTAATACACACTTTCATTCATTTCTAGAAAATATCACTTTATGAACCAAGTTTTTCAAAGCTTGTTTTACTTGGTTGTTCCTCAAGGTATAAATAAAAGAATTTAACATGGGGGCAATTGAAGTGTTGGGAATAGCTACTCCTTTGGTCAATGAAGCTCTTTCTTTTGCTGAAGGCTTGACGTACATGAATATACAGCTTTCGTAAGAAATGGAAATGACAATCATGTGAGAGGAACATGTGGAGAAAGTCTTTCTCCTCTGAGTAGCCGATGGTATTCGCAAAATGGTGCTAATAATGCACATGTAGGAGAGAATCACTAATGCCAATGTGAAGAGCAGAGTCACAAAAGCAAAGTAAAAGCCGATCATCTCTAAAAGCCACGTATCTGAGCATGAGAGTTGCAAAATGGGGAAATAATCACAGGAGAAGTGATATGCTGGAAGCACAGAAATCTAACTGAAGGATAAGCATGAGTGCTGGGAGAATGGTAAGAAATCCCCCTAGCCATGAACTAAAGACCAGCAAAGTGCAGATTTTCTTGTTCATGATGATGGTGTAGTGGAGAGGCTTGCAGATGGCAACATACCGATCTTAAGACATGGCAGTGAGAAGGAAAAACTCAGACACACCCATGAAGATGAAGAAAAATAACTGAGCCAAGCAACTGTTATAGGAAATAGTCTTGACTTTAGTAATGATTGCCCCCAAAAACCTGGGGATAGAGACACTGGTGAATGTAATCTCTAAGAAGGAGAAATTCCGGAGGAAATAACACATCGGCGTCTTTAGATGACAGTCTGTTAAAGTGAGGATGATGATGGTTAAGTTTCCAGCAACACTAAAGATAAAAGTGACAACCTGAAGCTCTGGGTTGTCTGATATGCCCAAGAGGATGAATTCTGTAAGCATTGTGTGGTTTCTCATACTGATTTTATTGTCTTTAAGCCAAATCTGTTGGTATAAAACAAAACGAAGAATAAGTGAATAGTAAAGGAATTGAAGATTTAGATACTGGAATTATTAGTTCTCATTAAAGGAAGCACTGGACCTTTTTTCCTGTAAGAATTTTTGCAATATCCACTCACTTCTACTAAAGCAAAATACTTTATACATTGTCTGTTAAAAAGAAAAAATGTATTTACAGGTCTATGTTAAAAGTCCTCATATTAGAGATTTGACATAAAACCTCTACGTAGGACTAAATTTTCTATGTGAGCAAATATCTTTTAATTACATTTTCTACAGCCATATTTACTAGCCAAATCTGTAGTTTAGATATTAAGATGTTAGTTTCTAGTTTCCAGGATGCTGTGCTTATAGGATTGAAATATCTAATTTTGAGTTATGGTTCTGATACCATGTACAAACTGTATTGGCTTAGGAGGTTTCAGTGGCAACTGATGACCCAATGACAATTCCTGAGCTTAATAATAGCTATGATTTTTTCTTTCTTAGTATATATTTCTTCAATATGCCCAAAATAAATAAATGTGTTTACAATCACATATACATGGAACTAGAATTGCCTTGCTTATAAATAAGAACAAAGTTCTAAATGAAAAGAAAGAAATAAGACATTAAAGATATTGACTAGTGCCACATAGAGCTATATGAATATTGCATTTCTATGACATACTGATCCTTGTATGACAAAACCAATACAGTATTGTAAAGTAATTAACTTCCAATTAAATAAATTTATATTAAAAAATAAATAAATAAAAATAAATTTACAGTCATCTCATTTTTTAAATTTTGCTGCATTTACTCTTTTTACCCTTATGTGTCTGAGGACAGGACAGAATGCAAGAGGGAGCCTTCTGATGCCAAAATAGCCCATTAACTTCTTTCTAGGAGGCTAAGTCATTAGAATAAATAAAATTCTGTTTAAGATTTACTGTTTAGTAACCAAAATTGTTCAAAAGTAATCTATAAAATTTTTATTCATCTTGATCGCTCTTTATTCTTAGCAACCAGAATTGTGTCTCTGTGTAAGCTCTTATGAATATTTATTTTCTTTATATAGCATGAACTAGAACAGTCAACAGGTGGTAAGTATCAAAGCTCGTATAGTGCCTTCATTTGCTCTTTAAGTCCTTCCTAACAGTCAGCATTTTCTTCCTTTAAGAATAAACATATTTTGTTATACATATTAGCAAAATTGGCAGCTCAAAAGGCAGAAAATATTGCTGTGTTTTGAACAATGGTTGAAATATTAAAATGCAAAACAAGTAATAGTAAATATGTTAAAGCAATTTATTCTGACAAAATAAACTTTTGGATGGAAAAAAGGTGAAATACACATTTAAAAACTGGGAACATTCATACTTTCTGATACATCTAATGATTCCAGTCAGAAATATAATCCCAGATTTTCTTTATTTACTTAAAATATGAGATGTAATGCATTTGTATTATACTTTAGGAGATTTTTTGGTCATTATCTCATCCTTGTCTCCATTATATAAAAGTATCTTACATAGAGAAAACACAGGCTTGATTTCATGGATATTTTCTACAAACTCTGCTACAAAAATTTGTTTTTTCATTTCTTTCATCTTGCCATATAAAGGCAAATAAACATTGTCCTGACTGAAACTTTAAGAAATTATTCTTGCAATCCTGAGAGTTCTTGAAGGAAAAGTTGAAGAAACACTGCTTAATGACTGGAAGGTAAAACATATCCAAGCTCCCTAGATAAGATGAAGATTGACTATTATCAAAAGAGTAAACGATTTTACCTTCTTTGGTCACTGCTTAAATCTCTGAAACCAGAGGGATGATAGAAAGGGTGTAAGAAGAGATAATTCAAGAGATGTAGTGATGTCATGACATACACTTTTCCAGAAGCTAATGAATAGAGCAGGATAAAAGGGAAAGTGTGCCAACCAGTTGGTTTTCCTTTGGTTCAACTTAAATTTCTCTAATAAGCACATGGCACTCAGTCCATACTTGGGAGGTAATTTATCCTCAGTTCCTTTGGGGCGGATTGAATACAGGGCTGAGCTACACCATAGTGGACCCTTCACTAAGGGTAGTACCTATGTTTCACTCATTTTCACATCTCCACCAGCACAAAGTAGAATGAATGAGTAAAGAAAGCATTTTAATATCCTTAAAAATACGAAGAGTACTTGAAACTTTACTATTTTTTCATTCTAATAGTTACATATGCTTAATGTTATGAGAATCAAGTATGAGAGAACCAGTATCAAATCAGCACATTGTGACTTATGGGATGACCCTTATGTTTCCAAATGAATTTTTGTTTGCCCTCAAAGCTTAAAATTATATAATATTACATTTTTGTACTGTGGTCTGCTACATATTTTTCTTTATATTCAGCTCTAAACATAGCCACATTCATACACTCAGAGATACATTTTTTTCTTCTTACATTAATGCAACTTTATTACAGAAATTATCTGGCAATTTTCTTTTATTTTCAGTTAATAATATGTAATGGATATTATTTGTTATCAAATTATCTAGATGGAACTCATTATAATGATTGCATAGAATACCAGAGGAAATGTATATAATTTGGTAATTTCATTGTTGATTGAGATTTAGGGAATTAGTCTGCTACCAATTTCACATCATTGGTAACAATGTTGTCTATTTTTATGTATTTTTTTTGCATACATAGAAGTATTGATGTAACATATATACTAAACTTTGATAGATACTTCAAAATTTCTCTCCTGCAGACAAGAATGAACTCTTTCAGTGCATGATAATCAGTACTGGACTCATTCACAAATTTTATAGAAGGATGAAAATCATGCCACAATTAATTTAATAAAAATATCATAAAGACCGCATCATGGTGCCTAGGTGACTAGGTTTTGATGTTAAAGAGAGCCAAGCTCTCTGTAACTTTCCAACCTGATTTAACCTTTCTGAGATTGCTCTGCCCATAAAATGAGAATCCTAACAGTCCTCATTCATAGTATACTGTAAAGATTAAAGTGATAATGTATAAATTAGCAGAATAGTCCCAACTCTGGGATCAAAACCAGGTCTCCCACATTGCAGGGAGACTCTTTACTAGCTGAGCCATCAGGGAAGCCCAAGAATACTGGAGTGGTAGCCTCCAGTGGTATTCAATGGATAAGATAGGGTAGCCTATCCATTATCCAGCAGAGCTTTCTGACCCAAGAATCAAACCGGGTTCTTCTGCATTGCAGGCGGATTCTTTACCAACTGAGCTGCCAGGGAAGCTCTAGTAGTGTATAAAAGTCAATCTTACTTTAAATTTCACATTCTGCAATTAATAGGTCGATCATTTTTATTTCTATTTCTCATCCATTAATGGTCTGTTTTATTTTTTATTATTTTTTTAATTTTTATTTTTACTTTATTTTACTTTACAATACTGTATTGGTTTTGCCATACATTGACATGAATCCACCACGGGTGTACATGCGATCCCAAAAATGAACCCCCATCCCACCTCCCTACCCACAACATCCCTCCAGGTCATCCCCGTGCACCAGCCCCAAGCATGCTGTATCCTGCATCGGACAGAGACCTGTGATTTGATTCCTACATGATAGTATACATGTTTCAATGCCATTCTTCTAAATCATCCCACCCTCTCCCTCTCCCTCTGAGTCCAAAAATCCGCTATACACATCTGTGTCTTTTTTGCTGTCTTGCATAGAGGGTCATCATTGCCATCTTTCTAAATTCCATATATATATGTTAGTATACTGTATTGGTGTTTTTCTTTCTGGCTTACTTCACTCTGTATAATCGGCTCCAGTTTCATCCATCTCAACAGAACTGATTCAAATGTATTCTTTTAAATGGCTGAGTAATACTCCATTGTGTATATGTACCACAGCTTTCTTATCCACTCATCTGCTGATGGACATCTAGGTTGTTTCCATGTCCTGGCTATTATAAACAGTGCTGCGATGAACAGTGTCTCTTTCAATTCTGGTTTCCTTGGTGTGTATGCCCAGCAATGGGATTCCTGGGTCATATGGCAGTTCTATTTGCAATTTTTAAAGGAATCTCCACACTGTTTCATTGCAATGAAAAGAATAAAATACTTAGGAATATATCTACCTAAAGAAACTAAAGACCTATATATAGAAAACTATAAAACACTGATGAAAGAAATCAAAGAGGACACTAATAGATGGAGAAATATTCCATGTTCATGGATCAGAAGAATCAATATAGTGAAAATGAGTATACTACCCAAAGCAATTTACAAATTCAATGCAATCCCTATCAAGCTACCAGAAATATTTTTCACAGAACTAGAACAAATAATTTCAAGATTTGTATGGAAATACAAAAAACCTCGAATAGCCAAAGCAATCTTGAGAAAGAAGAATGGAACCGGAGGAATCAACTTGCCTGACTTCAGGTTCTACCACAAAGCCACAGTCATCAAGACAGTAGGGTACTGGCACAAAGACAGACATATAGATCAATGGAACAAAATAGAAAGCCCAGAGATAAATCCACACACATATGGACACCTTATCTTTGACAAAGGAGGCAAGAATATACAATGGAGTAAAGACAAGCTCTTTAACAAGTGGTGCTGGGAAAACTGGTCAACCACTTGTAAAAGAATGAAACTAGATCACTTTCTAACACCACACACAAAAATAAACTCAAAATGGATTAAAGATCTAAATGTAAGACCAGAAACTATAAAACTCCTACAGGAGAACATAGGCAAAACACTCTCAGACATAAATCACAGCAGGATCCTCTATGATCCACCTCCCAGAATTCTGGAAAGAAAAGCAAAAATAAACAAATGGGATCTAATTAAAATTAAAAGCTTCTGCACAACAAAGGAAAATATAAGCAAGGTGAAAAGACAACCTTCTGAATGGGAGAAAATAATAGCAAATGAAGCAACTGACAAACAACTAATCTCAAAAATATACAAGCAACTTCTGCAGCTCAATTCTAGAAAAATAAATGACCCAATCAAAAAATGGGCCAAAGAACTAAATAGACATTTCTGCAAAGAAGACATATGGATGGCTAACAAACACATGAGAAGATGCTCAACATCACCTATTATTAGAGAAATACAAATCAAAACCACAATGAGGTACCATTTCACACCAGTCAGAATGTCTGCGATCCAAAAATCTGAAAGCAATAAATGCTGGAGAGGGTGTGGAGAAAAGGGAACCCTCCTACACTGTTGGTGGGAATGCAAACTGATGGTCTGTTTTAACTTGTGTTCACTTTTCCTTGGCTTTGTTGTCTTTTTATTTATTAGTAGGATATATCTGTTATGAATAGTAACCTGCAGTCATATCTGTGGCAGGATGTTTTCAGAGACGAGCCTTCCTTTTTAACTTTTAATAGAGTGGTTCAACTATGAAAGTTGTACAGTCTGTCATGAAATCTTGGTGACCTATTCTTCTCAATACATCCTTTCATGTATTTCAAAATTCTATAAATATCTGCTTATATTCACTTCTATGACTTTGCTTTCTACATTTTTGTCTTTGGTCCATCCAGAGTTTATTATTATATCAGATATGGATTTTTTTGTTTGCTTTTTAAATGCATAACTAATTGCCCTGACATCAATGAGCTAGAGACAATATGAGAGTTTGGACAGTGAGTTGCTAAGAGCATCAATGTCCTGTTATTCTGTTAACAGATTCTGTCTAGCTCATTGTTCTCATTAACAAGATTTGTATGTCATTTTTAAGCTGAGAAAATAACTGACTCAACTGAAATATTGCCTTGCCTATGAGAAATCTCATATTTCTTATAGGCATATGAGAATATGAAATAATTCTCATATTCCAAAAAAAAAGGATTTTTCTTTGACTTCAATGTAAAGAGTCTAATTTTTAAAAAGTCCTGTAAGATTGAATCCCCTCCTTCCATTCAGACCTGCTGCCTTACATCCACCTTCACTTTTTCATTGGAGCATACTTGTGTTTTTTGTTTATTTGTTTCAACAGTCTGATGATCTGCCTCTTGGAAGTGGTTTCTTTGGAACTTCAATTCTCTTCTAGTCATCCGATAAATCTACTTTATTCTTTATGGCAGTATTCCCTGAATCTTTGATTTTCCCAAACTCTTACATGTTTCCATTATGCCTTGCACTTCATCTTTGCAGTAGTGGTTATATTTTAATTGCTAACATGGTCTCATTCTCACTAGACTGTAAGTTTCATGGTATAAGTGATAAGTCACATGTGCGGATATTTAAATAAAAATATGAATTAGTTGCAGTGAGACGACCCAGAGGGATGGTACGGGGAGGGAGGAGGGAGGGGGAGTTCAAGATGGGGAACACATGTATACCTGTGGTGGATTCATGTTGATGTATGGCAAAACCAATACAATATTGTAAAGTAATTAACCTCCAATTAAAATAAATAAATTTATATTTTTAAAAAACTACAAACTCAAATCCTCAGTTACATTAATTTCATTTCAAGTACTCCAAAGCCAAATGTGGCTAATGGCTAATATATTGAATAGCACAGATTACAGAGCAGTCCCATTAATGCAGATAGTTTTATTGGATGCTTATTTCTCTTTCCGTTACTCTTGAAATATTGCTTAAGTGCATGGCATCTTTCTGGAACCAAGGGCCTGTGTGACCTCTGTTCTGACCTTATCAAATTGCTCATCGTTTCTTATAATTCCTAGGCATTCTCTCTCTCTCTCTCAGACACACACAGACATACACACATACATGCACATATTTTTCTTTAAGGTTTTATCTAAATGTCATATATTCCTTGAAATCTTCCCCGGTTTGCAAAGCCAGGATTAGGTGCCCTCTGTTCTTTGCTTTCTTAAAACTTTGAACACTTATCTTACTCTATTGCAATTACTCATACATATATCTTTTTGCATTATAATGATACGTAATGTGGAGAAAATGGCCTTTGTTTAATTCATCTTTATACACCTTAAGCCAAGAAAAGAAATGCACCAAACTTGATTTTTATATATATAAAATGTTAATATATATAAAAGTTTGGATTATCCATATATATATCACTGTATATATAATATATATTACAGTATATACATTACTGTATTTTAACTACTAATCAAATTAGTAGTTATATATATTACTGTATTTTGACTACTAATCAGTTTGTTAAGAACTCTTTCATCAGTGTTTAAGACAGATATAGAGCTGTAATTTCCTCTACAGGAAGGAATATATATATATATATATAACTGTATATATTATATATATGATAGATATTATTGTATTATATATAATTACAGTATAATTATATATATTACTGTATTTTAACTAGTAATCAAATTTTGTTAAGAAATCTTTCATCAATGTTTAAGACAGATATTGAGCTGTAGTTTCCTCTCCTTACAATTTATTTTTCTGGTTTCAGATAAGGATAATGCGAATAAAAAGTTAGTAAATTTTTTTATTTGGGGAAGATTTTTAACACCACCTTCACACACTTGAATAGATGTAGGGCTAGTCATGCCTTCCTCAGTGAGTTTCTTAAGTTTGTGTCTTTCAAGAAGAGGTTCATTTCATTTATCATATTTATGATCATAATATTATTTGTAATTTTCCTTATTTCCTTTTAATATCTATGGGATCATGAATATACCTTTTACTTCATTATTGATATTAGCAGTTTGTGTATTTTCTTTTTCTTTGGTTAGCCTTGTTAGATATTATTTGCTTGAATTAATTTTTCAAAAAAGTAACTTCTGTTGCTTGTGCTATAGTGTCATATCTAAAAAAATATCATTGCCAAGAATAATGTCAAGGAAATTTCTCCTATGTTGCCTCAGGGTTTCATAGTTCCAGGTCTTACATTTAGGCTTTCAATCAATTTTGAGTTAATTTTTTGTTGAGTATTGTTAAATATGGGTCCACTTTCACTCTTTTAAATATTCAGTTTTCATAATTAACGTTTATTGAGGGTACATGTGTACACATTGATTATCCTTGACTTCCTTATAAAATATTATTTGACCACTGAGGCACTGGTTTATTTTGAAGCACTCAATTCCATTACATTAATTTATGTGCATGTTTTTATACCTGTAGCATACTGCTTTGATTCCTATAGCTTTGTAAAATAGTTTGACATTCAGAAATGTAATGTTTCCAGCTTTGTTTATTCTCAGGATTGTTGTGGATATTCAGGGTCTTTTGTATGTCAATATGAATTCTATTTCTGAAAAAATACCATTAGAATCTTAATAGAGATTTTATTTAATCTACACATGGCTTCAGGTAGTAATATTAATTTTTAGAATCCATGAAGAGTATACTTTTCCATGTATTTGTGGCTTCTTCAATTTTTTTTACAATGTCATATCATTTTAGGTCTATAGATCTTTCACCTTCTTGGTTAAATTTATTCTTAAGTATTTTATTGTTTCTGTGTTGTGATAAGTGGAATTTAAATGTTACCTCTTTTTCAGATAGTATGTTGTTGTCATATACAAGCACAACTGATTTTTGTATGTATATTTTTTATCCTGCAATTTTGCTGAATTTGTTGATTAACTCAACAGTTTTCTTGGGTTTTCTATATATAATACCATATCATCTGCAAACAGAAACATTTTTAATTCTCCTTTGATTTTGATGCCTTTTATTTCTTTTTCTTTCTTGATTGTTCTTGCCAGGACTACCAGTGCTGTGGTGAATAGGAGTGGTGAACAAGAACACCATTGTCTTGTTGCTAATCTTTACGGAAAAGCTTTCAAACCTCCTCACTGTGTATGATGTTATGTAATTGTCATAAATGGCCTTTTTATGTTGAGGTACATTCTTTTTTTTTTTTTTGAGGTATGTTCTTTCTGTATTCAGTTTGTTGAGATTTTGTTGTTTTTAGTTTTTTTCTTCATCTACTAGATGAAGATGTAATTAACATATACAACTTTATTTGAATTTAAGGTGGTGGTGTTGTTGTTCAGTCACTCAGTCATGTCTGACTTTTTGCAACCCCATGGACTGCAGCATGCCAGGCTTCCGTGTCCTTCACCAACATCCAGAGTTTGCTCAAACTCATGTCCATTGAGCTGGTGATGCCATCCAACCATCTCATCTTCTGTTGTCCCCTTCTCCTCCTACCTTCAATCTTTCCCAGCATCAGGGTCTTTTCTAATGAGTTGATTCTTCACATGAGGTGGCCAAAGTATATAAGTTTCAGCTCATCGGTCCTTCCAATGAATATTCAAGACAGATTTCCTTTAGGATTGACTGGTTTGATCTCCCTGCAGCCTAAGGGACTCTCAAGAGTCTTCTCCAATACCACAGTTCATAAGCATCAGTTCTTCAGTGTTCAGCTTTCTTTATGGTCCAATTTGACTTATATACATGAAAAGATTACCACAATATGTTTAATAAAAATCCATCATTTCATATCAATTCTAGATTGAAGAAAAAATTATTTTTTCTTTATGATAAGAATTCTTAGGATTTACTATCTAAATAACATTAATATGAAATATAGAGCAGTGCTAAATATAGCAATCATGCTATACATTACACCGTTAGTAATTATTTAGACTTATAACTGGAAGTTTGTACTCTTGACCTCCTTGGTCATCATACAAAGATAACGCATTATTACTGCTTATATTCCAACCATGTACATTTCATCTTCATGACTCATTTATTCTGTAGTGGAATGTTGTACCTCTTCACCTGTTTCAACCATCTCTTAACCCCATTCCATCTTTTTTCTCTTAATCTATGACACTTATTTCTGTTGTGTTATATTTGTTCATTTGTAGTTTTTTTTTTTTATGTCACATGTAATTCAAATCATGTGGTACTTATTTTTCTTTGTCACATATATTTCACATATAATACTCTCTAGGTCTATTCACGTTATCCCAAATGGCAAGATGTCATTCTTTTTTATGGATGAGTAATATTGTGTTTTCAGAGAAGGCACTGGCAACCCACTCTAGTACTCTTGCCTGGAAACTTCCATGGACGGAGGAGCCTGGTGGGCTGCAGTCCATGGGGTCGCTAAGAGTCGGACATGACTGAGTGACTTCCTTTTCACTTTAAACTTTCATGCATTGGAGAAGGAAATGGCAACCCACTCCAGTGTTCTTGCCTGGAGAATCCCAGGGATGGAGGAGCCTGATGGGCTGCCATCTATGGGGTCGCACAGAATTGGACACAACTGAAGTGACTTAGCAATATTGTGTTTATATTTTAATCTATTCACCTATTGATAGGAATTTGGGTTGCCTCCATATTTTGACTATCATGAGTAATGTTGCAATGAAAATAAGGGCACATGCATCTTTTCAAAATAGTGTTTTGTTTTCTTTAGGAAAAAATATAAGAAGTAAGACTGCTGGATCCTATGCAAGGTTTATTTTTAATCCTTATAAGAGGCCCCAAAATGTTTTCCATAGTGGCTGCACCAATTTACATTCCCAGCAACAGTGCAAAGAATTCCCTTTTCTCCATATCCTCACCAACACCTATTTTTGTTATCTTGTTAACGATCTTGACAGGTGCAGATGATACCTACTTGTAGTTATGATTTGCATTTCCCTCATGATTAGTGATACAGAGCACATTTTCACATGGTATTGACCTTCTTCCTTGGAAAATGTCTACTTAGGTCCTATGTCCACTATAATTGTTTGTTTCCTTTCATGTTGAGATGTAGGAGTCTTGCATACTTTTGAATACTAATCTTTTATGAGACTATTGTTTGCAAACAGCTTTTTCCGTTCAGTAGGCAGTTTCTTCTTTTTGTTGATAGTTTCCTTCACTGTTCAAAACGTTTTAGTTTGATGCGGTCCCATTTGTTTATTTTTGGTTTTCTTGTCCTTGCCTGAGAAGATATATCCTAAAAGTTATTCCTAAGATCTATGTCAAAGACTGTACTGCGTAAGTTTTCTTCTACTAGTTTTAGGGTTTGGGGTCTTACATTCAAGTCCTCAGTTCATTTTGACTTTATTTTTGCAAAAAGTGTGGTAAAGTAGCCCAGTGTGATTGATTTTCATGTGGCCATCCAGTTTTCCCAACATCCATTCATTGGAGAAGCTGTCTTTTCCCCATTTTATAATCTTGCCTCTTTTGTAAATTAAGTGACCATGTAAACACAGGTTTATTTCTGTGCTCTCCATCTGTTTCCTTGATTTTCTGTCTGTATCCTATGGAGCCAGACTGTACACTGGGGTAAATGAAGGAAAGAGGTATAATCTATAACTTCAATTATTTTATAGATTACTTAGTATAGTAGCACTATAAATAAATATTTAGAGTTTAAGTTTTATATATAGATGTATACATTCCTTAGCCCCAGGGGAAGGATTTATCCTCTACCTGAGGGTGTTGTACCAGCTGACAATAGGAAAAACTACCAGAGTGATTACATAGAAATTTTTATTCCTGGTAAAATAATCACTCTTGAATACTATTTTCAGCAAAAAGCCTACAACTTAGTGTTTTCATATATACAGTATTTTGTAAGGAATGATGTCATCACAGAGAAAAAATTGAGAGTACTCTTGCCTGGAAAATCCCATGGGTAGAGGAGCCTGGTAAGCTACAGTCCATGGGGTCGCTAAGAGTCAGACACGACTGAGCAACTTCACTTTCACTTTTCACTTTCATGCATTGGAAAAGGAAATGGCAACCCACTCCAGTGTTCTTGCCTGGAGAATCCCAGGGACGGGGAAGCCTGATGGGCTGCCGTCTATGGGGTTGCACAGAGTCAGACATGACTGAAGCGACTTAGCAGCAGTAGCATATAAAAGTTATTCTCAAATTTCTGTTAAATTTTTTCACAGTAACCACTCACAATGTGTCAAGAAGGTTGTGGACTGCATTTGTGTTATATAGTTTCTTCATTATGTGCACCCTGAAGTATTATTTATTGCTGTTGTTATTTAGTTGCTAACTTGTGTTCAACTGTTTTGCAACCCCATGCACTATAGCTCTCCAGGCTCCTCTGTCTAATGGGAGTTCCCAGGCAAGAATACTAGAGTGGGTTGTCATTTCCTTCTCTAGGGGATTTTCTAGACCCAGGAATTGAACCTGCGTATTCTCCAAAATCACTGCAGATGATGACTGCAGCCATGAAATTAAAAGACTCTTACTCCTTGGAAGAAAAGCTATGACCAACCTAGATAGCATATTCAAAAGCAGAGACATTACTTTGTCAACTAAGGTCCGTCTAGTCAAGGCTATGGTTTTTCCAGTAGTCATATATGGATGTGAGAGTTGGGCTGTGAAGAAGGCTGACCGCCAAAGAATTGATGCTTTTGAACTGTGGTGTTGGAGAAGACTCTTGAGAGTCCCTTGGACTGCAAGGAGATCCAACCAGTCCATTCTGAAGGAGATCAGCCCTGGGATTTCTTTGGAAGGAATGATGCTAAAGCTAAAACTCCAGTGCTTTGGCCAGCTCATGTGAAGAGTTGACTCATTGGAAAAAACTTTGATGCTGGGAAGGATTGGGGGCAGGAGGAGAAGGGGACGACAGAGGATGAGATGGCTGGATGGCATCACTGACTTGATGGACATGAATCTGAGTGAACTCCGGGAGTTGGTGATGGACAGGGAGGCCTGGCGTGCTGCGATTCATGGGGTCGCAAAGAGTCGGACACGACTGAGTGACTGAACTGACTAATCCTGCTTGGCAGGTGGATTCTTTACCACTGAACCACCAGGAAGACCATGCACTAAGTTCCATTTTTTAAAAAGAAAGAAATCCAGTTTGAAAACTTATCATAAAGCTACAATCATCAAGAGACTGTGATACTGGCATAACAGTCAACATACAGATCAAAGGAATAGACAAAGAACTCTAAGGTAGAACCACACATTTATGGTCAATTGATTTTTAACAAGAGTGAAAAGATTGTTCAAAGAAGTAACAACTTTTGTAAGAAGCCATGTTGGGAAAACTAGATATGTACATGCAAAAGAAATCTCTATCTCACCCCATAGATGAAGGTTATATATAGGGCTTCTTTGGTGGTCCACTGGTTAAAAGTCTGGCTTGCAATGCAGGGGACACAGGTTCCATCCCTGATCCAAGAGGATTTCATGTGCTGAGGGGCAACTGAGCCCATGCACCACAACTACTGAGCTTGTGCATTAGAGCCAGCAGGCCACAACTACTTAGCCCAAGAGCTGTAAACACTGAAGTTTATGTATCTAGAGCCTGTGCTCCACACTGAAGTTCATGTATCTAGAGCCTGTGCTCCACAAGAACAGAAGCCACCACAATAAGAAGCCTGAGCACTCCAATGAAGAGTAGCCCCCATCCACTGCAAACTAGATAAAGATAGTATGCAGCAACAAAGATGCACTACAGACCAAACAAATAAATAAATAAAAAGAAAATCAAATCTTTTTAAAGAAAAGACTGTATATAAAGATCAACTCAAAAGAAAAAAAATATTATTATGGGCATTAAAAGTATACATTTCTTAGAAGAAACCATACACATAACTCCTTGTAACTTTGAATTAGGCAATGATTTCTTAAATAGGACACCAAAAGCACAAACAGCAAAAGAAAAAAAATTAACATGGCTTTGTCAGGCAAGTGTATTCGCCTCAGTTCTGTCTCATCACAACAAAGATTTGGAGTGACAGCCATTAAAGCCTTAGGCATGTCACAGCTTTCGGGTCTTGGACAGACTGTGTTATACCTCTCAGGTCTTGAATGGACCGTGTTATAGCTCTTAGACAAATCAGTGTTACAGCTCCATGTTACAGCTCTGTTTTATTTAGATAATAGCAGGAAAATCCATCCTCGAGGTGTGAGGACATGTCGACCCAAAGACAGGAAGAGAAGAGCACCCCAGCATGCGGGAGAGAGAGAGAGACCCCCCCCCCAGCCCTTTGACTCCTCTTTTTATGTTTTTTCTCCCCCTGGGCCTGCACTATGTAAACTGGGCTAGCCAAGAGTGCTGTTTTTTCTACCTGAGGTCCTCACTCCAGTCCTCAGATCTTCCTTTGTTCTATTTTTGCAGGCTTTTTCCTTCCTTGTCTTTTAGCCACCACCATTCTGGACTCCTGTTTCCTATTCTAACTACCTAACAGCTTCATCAGAATTAAAACTTTAGTGATCAAAGGGCACTGTGAAGAAACTGAAAATAAAACCCAAAGAAGAAAAAAAAATTCACAAATCATGTATATAATAAGATTTTGGTGCTTTTTTAAAGGGTCTTCTTGGTGGCTCAGATGATAAAGAATCTGCCTGCAATGCAAGAGACCTGAGTTCAAACCTGTGTTTTTGTTTTTGTTTTTGTTTTTTTTGTGTGTGTGTGTGTTTTTAAGACTTATTGAATGCAAACACTCTGTTGATGGAGGTTTTTAGGGCCTTGAAAACAATAAGTACTTACTCCCCTATTTTCCCATAGAAGAGCAGATGGATAATAGTGTTGGCTTAAAAATGGTAAAATGAACCAGAAAACAACTCAGTTAAAATTGTTTCTTCAGGTACACATAGATAATAGTCTTACAATTAAATAAATACCTTTGTGATTTTTTTCACGTTTTTCTCTGATAGAATATTATATCCAGAATGGAAATCTATACATTTTAAGGAGATTTTGTAGATTTTTTTAAAGGATCTGACAGTATATAACCATAATCCTTTCTTAAAAGTCATTATATTGATATATTTAAGTGAGTATGTACAGGAAAGTGAAACTGTTAGTCATTGAGTCATGTACAGGGTCAAAGTTTATACAAATGCATTTGGTTGCAAAGGGTTGAACATGACTATAACCCACCAGGCTCCTCTGTCCATGAGATTCTCCAGGCAAGAATATGGAGTGGGTTGCCATTTTCTTCTCCAAGGGGTCTTCCTGACCCAGGGATCAAACCCGCAGCTCCTGCATTGCAGGTGGATTCTTTACCGCTGAGCTATAGGGGGAACAGGAGTGAGCAGAGAGGAAATTCCAAGAAGATTCAATTCATTATTTAAACACCCTTTAATTTTTCTCAGATATTCAAATTCTTAACAGTTCATCTCAGTTTTTTTCTAAAGATCTCTGGAGATATCTCACTGAGATTTGAATTCGTGGACACTATTTATTTTAATCCTCAAATAATGCATTTAGTATAAATATTAGCCCTCTACCTTGTCTTCTTGATGCAAACATTTGGACATCTGTCTTAAATACAGTTAACAGAGTGATCCTTCTAAAATGAAAATCTGGTTATATATGAACCACTGGCTTCAGAGTCACCTATAGTCTATGTTTCTATACTCCAGTTAAACTGAAAATATATATTTAGGGATGAGAACACGAACTTTAAATTTAAATAAGCTAACCAGGTAGGTGATTCTTATTTTTTCCAAATATTTAAGACTACCCGCTACAGAACAAGTACGTTTTTGGACATAAAAGTTTCTTATGATTAGAAGTCTGTATTTTTTTCCCTTGACTTGTTAAATATTATCTCAGCTGAGGCAACATCTTCTGTCAAGTGCAACTAACATTTCTCGACAGTTCAGTGTAGGCCAGATGCAGATTGTGCATTAGTTTATATAATGTATCATTTCATCCTCAAAATAACATTAAAATAAAATTATTGGTATTATATCTATTTCATAACTGGAGAAACTCAGCAACATAGAGTTTGAGAACCTTGATCAAGCTCATACAGATGTCTAAATTTAAGCCTTCAATGACTGGTCAGAAGAATAACACTTTGAGTTATCAGACGTGATATCAGCAAGTTGCACTTAAAGCATCAATACTTCCTAGAGGCCCAGTAGTGTGTGAGTGCTAAGTCACTTCAGTCATGTCTGACTCTTTGCGACACTATGGACTATAGCCCATCAGGCTCCTCTGTCCATGGGATTCTCCAGGCATGAATACTGGAGTGAGTGTCCATGTTCTTCTCCAGGTGATCTTCCCGATCCAGGGATGAAACCCATGTCTCCTACGTCTCCTTCATTCGCAGGCAAATTCTTAACCACTAGCACCACCCGGGAAACTTCAGAACCCTGGTGGTAGGATATGTTATTAATAATATTTACATCAATAAAATTTGTATATGATTAATATATAATTATACTAGTTTTTAAAAGTCAGAACCATGCATGTCTTGTAGAGAAAATAAAATTCAACATTTGTATTGCCAACGTGAAGAAAGGACTCACTGTAACACAGGAAAACACAAATTATCAACAGTGATAAGAAAGTAAAGTGCATTATGCTGAAAGCCTTGGTTAAAATGTTTTAAGAAGTCTAAATGAAATTGAAGTAAGTAAGTAAAGTCACTCAGTCGTGTCCGACTCTTTGTGACCCAGTGGACTACAGCCCACCAGGCTCCTCAGTCCATGGGCTTCTCCAGGCAAGAATACTGGAATGGGTTGCCATTTCCTTCTCCAGGGGATCTTCCCAACCCAAGGGGCGAACCTGGGTCTCCCACATTGGAGGAAGACGCTTTAACCTCTGAGCCACCAGGGAAGCCCTAATGAAGGACAGGTTAATTAAATCGTAAAATGTTAAAAAATTTTTTTGCTTTTCTCCATTTTTTCATGGTTAAACTTTTCCTCCCTTATTGAAAAACATGTAAATATTTTGAAGTAAATTTTTGAAAGCTTGTTTCTCTTGCTGGTTCCTAGTGTGTAAATGAAAGGGTTTAATATAGGGCAATTGAGGTATAAAGAACAGCTACACCTTTGGACAGAGTCACACTTTCCTTTGCAGATGGCTTCATGTAACTAAAGATACAGCTACCATAAGTAAGGGAGACTACAATCATATGAGAAGAACATGTGGGAAAAGCCTTTGTTATTTTCTGAGCAGACAGAATGTTTAGAATGGTCTTCATAATATATGTATAGGAAAGCATCACTAACAATAATGTGACCATGAGTATTCCAATAGCTGAGCCAAATGAAATCAATTCTAGGATATGAGTTGTCTGTGCAAGAAATCTGCAGCACAGGGGAAGTGTCACATACAAAATAATCAATTACTATGGAAGCACAGAATTCCAGTTTCATTCCCAAGAGCACTGGTGGAAAAGTAACCAGAAAGCCCACTGCCCATGAACTGAGTACAAGTTGGCAGCACACTTTTTTGCTCATAGTGATCAGGTAATGTAAGGGTTTGCAGATTCCTACATAATGATCAAAAGACATGTCAGCCAGTAGGTAAAATCCTGTAATGCCTAATAACAGAAAAAAGAATAGCTGAGATGCGCAACCATTGTAGGAAATGATTTTGTTTTCAGTCACGATGGCTATCAGGAATCTGGGAATACAGGTTGTTGTTAATGAAACTTCCAAGAGGGAGAGATTTTTGAGGAAAAAATACCTGGGAGTCTTGAGGTGGGATCCAGCAAGATAAGAAGGATGATGGATAAGTTTCCCATCACACTCAACATGTAGTTTAGGAAGAGAAACATAAAAATCACAATTTGCAATTCTGGTTCATCAGTCAGTCCCAGGAGAATGAATTCTATCTCTCTTGACTGGTTCTTCATTTCAGATTTAAGATCATGGCATGTGGTCCCATTACTTCATGGGAAATAGATGGGGAAACAGTGGGAACAGTGTCAGACTTTATTTAGGGGGGCTCCAAAATCACTGCGGATGGTGATTGCAGCCATGAAATTAAAAAACACTTACTCCTTAGAAGAAAAGTTATGACCAACTTAGATAGCATATTGAAAAGCAGAGAGATTACTTTGCCAACAAAGGTCCATCTAGTCAAGGCTATGGTTTTTCCAGTGGTCATGTATGGATGGGAGAGTTGGACTGTGAAGAAAACTGAGCACTGAAGAATTGATGCTTTTGAACTATGGTGTTGGAGAAGACTCTTGAGAGTCCCTTGGACTGCAAGGAGAGCCAACCAGTCCATTCTAAAGGAGATCGGTCCTGGGTATTCTTTGGAAGGATTGATGCTAAAGCTGAAACTCCAGTACTTTGACCACTTCATGCAAAGAGTTGACTCATTGGAAAAGACTCTGATGCTGGGAGGGATTGAGGGCAGGAGGAGAAGGGGATGACAGAGGATGAGATGGCTTGATGGCATCACCAACTCGATGGACATGAGTTTGAGTGAACTCCGGGAGATGGTGATGGACAGGGAGGCCATCACCTCCCTGAGGTGAGGTGATGAGAGACTGAACTGAGAGACTGAAATGAGCTGAACTGAACTGAAAAAGACTTAGGAAAACCATTCTTACAGCAGATGTAACAGTACTTTTTAAAAGGCTGCAAACATAGAAAAAATATTCAGAAATGTAAATAAGTTTAATAGTTTGATCCAGTGTGCCAAGACATAAAAGTGAAAGTGAAGTCTCTCAGTCGTGTCTGACACTTTGCAACCCTATGGACTGTAGCCTACCAGGCTTTTCCGTCCATGGGGTTTTCCAGGTAAGAGTACTGGAGTGGGTTGCCTTTTCCCTCTCCAGGGGATCTTCCCAACCCAGGGATCAAACCCAGGTATCCTGCATTGCAGGCAGACGCTTTACCCTCTGATCCACCAGGGAAGCCCCATATAACTATCACTAGAAATGAATTTTCTATATATGTTTCACAAATTAATAACAAATTTCTTATAGCGTGTTGACCATTACACTAGCTTCAATTGGCAATGTTTATTTTTTAAAAAACTCTTAGCTCATCAAAAGAATTTTTAAAGATATGGAACATATAGTAAATATAATAGTTAAATATTTTCCCAATCATGGAGATATTCTAACAAATCCCATAAATTATTCTGTCCCAATATGATGTTTTCTTATTTTTTTCTTATATCATTTAATTTAATTTTGGGGGGAAGGGACTTCAAATGTACCAGTCTTCTTATAATCAGTTGTATTTAATCACAATGTATGGAAAATTATATTTACATAAAAATGAAAAAAACAAATGTGCCAGTTCAAGTCAGTGAAAATTATCTGACTTGTACTTGCAAAATGACTTTCATTTATGATTTAGATATATATTCCAAATTATACATCACTTTCGGTATCCAGATTATATTGTTATAATTCTGTATACAGAAATATGATAGAAATGAGTCAAAAATAAATGATAAATATTCTCCTCTTTATAATATGAAATTATTTCAAGTGTAAATTTAATTTCAGTGCTTCTCTAATGAAGGATTCGAAAAAGAGATACAATCTAGGAATTATATGCATCTGCTAATGTTTTCCAATAGCAGTCACACACATAAAAATCAGAGAACATAGATGTTACAGATAATTGGAATCCTCTTACATGCCAGATGAACTTCCCTGGTGGCTCAGATGGTAAAGCGTCTGCCTACAATGTGGGAGACCTGGCTTCAATCCCTGGGTTGGGAAGATCTCCTGGAGAAGGAAATGGCAGCCCACTCCAGTATTCTTGCCTGGGAAATCCCATAGAAGGAGGAGCCTGGTACTTTATAGTCCATGGGGTGGCAAAGAACATGACTGAGCAACTTCACTTTCACTTACATGCCAGATATAATTCATTTTCCTGTTGTTTAGAAACTATATTTAAATATAAAAATTACTCTATAAAAATTCTAATTAAAAGTGTTATATTTTAACTAAAAAGATGTTTTAGGAAATCTCTCAAATGAAAGGAACCTAAAATTTGCAGCAAAGAATTATTGCTTCAAATTGTACACTAACAAAAGCCATGGTTTTATCATTTCACTCATAAGAGGCACAAGGGGATTCATTGAAATAAAAAGAGAAACAAAAAAGAAACACCTTCAGGAGAATGCTACCAGAAAGGATATACATACCAATTAAATTTTAAAAAAGAAAAAGGTAAAGAAAAAGAGAAGAAACAGAAAACAAAGGAAGAATTAAAGAAAAGCACTGTGAATTGCTTTAACTACAAAAATGAAGAGATATTTCTCATAAGAGAATTATGATTTAAACTTAAAATATTTAATGCCAACAAGAATTTCAGATACTCAACTACCACAGGACAATATGACCAATTCTACTGGTGAGAAATTTTACCCCAAACATGAACTTCTCTCCTGTTTTTGTTAGGCAATATGTTAGAATTTCATTAACTTGATTGTGACCAACCCCCAACTCCCCAAATTGTGGGACAGTACTTAAGTGATTTCCTATTTACTTTATTTTTAAAAAAGATAAAACATAAAGAAAAATACACAACAAATATACAATAGGATTTTTATTCCCAAGCCACTGATGTTACATTTGCTACTCAATATGGTTATGTGGATTTACAACAACAAAAAAAGAATATTTCACTGGGTAAACATGATAAAACCATTATTACCAAAATGTAAGCAATGATATGTTATTAACTTTAAATTCTCCAATATTATTCAAACATCACCAATTGTCTAAAAATTTCCCCATATAAAAAAATAAATACAGTTTAATATGGCATGCTTCATTTGATTCCCATAGTATTTTAGTTTGCTTTTATTAGTATTTGGAATAGTTCTTTAATTTTTCCTTCACTTTTTTGAATGCTGATTGAAATTATTTTCCTGTAATTATATATTATGTCCCTTGATTTTGGCTGAAGCTTCCTCAGTAATTATGTTCAATTTATTGACCTTTGGCTGGACAGCCACAGCAGTGATGATGACTTTCTCATCAAGTCCTATCAGATATGCTATTTCATAATGGATGTAAAAGGTCTGACTCTTTTTTCCTCTCTCCCTCTTTTTGAATATCTAGGATGTTCAGAAGTAAATGCATTTACAGTGAAAATTAGAAAGTGTGCATGGTCAGGGAAAGGCAGAGTCTCAGAAGAGAACTGAGACCTTAAGTTTATACTCAGGCTTACAATTGGCACAGAGGATGCCTACCATAATCAAAACATGAAAGTAAACTAGAAAATAACCAAAAAATGGCAGCCCTTGGCAAGAGGAAGAATCTGAATCCCAGAGTTAGCACATTATTCAATTCAAATGGCCAGTGTTCCTCAAACAAAACTGTAAAGAGAAACAAGAAACATATGGTCCATTCAAAATAAATCAAAAGAGACTGGGCTGAAAAGGGCTTAATGGCAGATCTAATTATAGAATTGAACACTGCAATAGCTAAACTGTTAACAAATCTATTACTCTTACAGAAATTCAAAAAAACTTGCTTTATTCTTTTGAGTGTGCTAAGTCGCTTCAGTTGTGTCCAACTCTTTGCAACCCCATGGACTATAGCTTGCCAGGCTCCTCTGTCCTTGGGGATTCTTCAGACAAGAACAGTGGAGTGCATTGCCACACCCTCTTCAGAGGCTCTTTCCAACATAGGCATCGAACCTGTCTCGTATGTCTCATGCACTGGCAGGCGTGTTGGTCACCACTAGAGCCACTTGGGAAGTAAATGATAAATATGGAGCACTGCATCCAAGTTCAAAAGTATATAATTGTCTTTAAATTACATGAAATATTTACAAAATTGAATGTCAGCTTGGCCTAAAGGAAATTCCAAAACATTCCACAGGATTAATTCTTGGAAATATGCTTTCTAATTATAATGGAATTAAGTCAGAATCAGTGACAGACCAGATGACACGATCTTAGTTTTCTAAATGTTGAGCTTTAGCCCAACATTTTCACTCTCCTCTTTCACTTTCATCAAGAGGCTGTTTAATTCCTCTTCACTTTCTGACATTAGGGTGGTGTCATCTGTATATCTGAGGTTATTGACATTTCTCCGGGCAATCTTGATTCCAGCTTGTGCTTCTTCCAACCGAGCGTTTCTCATGATGTACTCTTCATAGAAGTTAAATAAGCAGGGTGACAATATACAGCCTTGATGTACTCCTTTTCCTATTTGGAACCAGTCTGTTGTTCCATGTCCAGTTCAAACTGTTGCTTCCTGATCTGCATACAGATTTCTCAAGAGGCAGGTCAGGTGGTCTGGTATTCCCATCTCTTTCAGAATTTTCCACAGTTGATTGTGATCCACATAGTCAAAGGCTATAGTCAATAAAGCAGAAATAGATGTTCTTCTGGAACTCTCTTGATTTTGTCATGATCCAGCGGATGTTGGCAATTTGTTCTCTGGTTCCTCTGCCTATTCTAAAACCAGCTTGAACATCTGGAAGTTCATGGTCCATGTATTGCTGAAGCCTGGCTTGGAGAATTTTGAGCATTACTTTAGTAGCATGTGAGATGAGTGCAACTGTGTGGTAGTTTGAGCATTTTTTGGCATTGCCTTTCTTTGAGATTGGAATGAAAACTGACCTTTTCCAGTCCTTTGTACACTGCTGAGTTTTCCAAATTTGCTGGCATATTGAGTGCAGCACTTTCACAGCATCATTTTTCAGGATTTGAAATAGCTCAACTGGAATTCCATCATCTCCACTACCTTTGTTTGTAGTGATGCTTTCTAAGGCCCTCTTGACTTCACATTATAGGATGTCTGGCTCTAGGTGAGTGATCACACCATCGTGATTATCTGGGTCATTAAGATCTTTTTTGTACAGTTCTTCCATGTATTCTTGCCATCTCTTCTTAATATCATCTGGTTCTGTTAGGTCCATACCGTTTCTGTCCTTTTTCGAGCCCATCTTTGCATGAAATGTTCCCTTGGTATCTCTAATTTTCTTGAAGAGATCTCTAGTCTTTCCCATTCTGTTCTTTTCCTCTATTTCTTTGCATTGATCACTGAGGAGGGCTTTTTTATCTCTTCTTGCTATTCTTTGGAACGCATCTGCATTCAGATACTTATATCTTTCCTTTTCTCCTTTGCTTTTCACTTCTCTTCCTTTCACAGCTATTTGTAAGGCCTCCCCAGACAGCCATTTTGCTTTTTTTGCATTTCTTTTCCATGGGGATGGTCTTGATCCCTGTCTCCTGTACAGTGTCACAAACCTCCCTCCACAATTCATCAGGCACTCTATCTATCAGATCTAGTCCCTTAAATCTATTTCTCACTTTCACTGTATAATCATAAGGGATTTGATTTAGGTCATACCTGAATGTCTAGTGATTTTCCCTACTTTCTATAATTTAAGTCTGAATTTTGCAATAAGGTGTTCATGATCTGAGCCACAGTCTGCTCCTGGTCTTTTTCTTGTTGACTGTATAGAGTTTCTCCATTTTTGGTTCCAAAGAACTTAATCAGTCTGATTTTGATGTTGACCATCTGGTGATGTCCATGTGTAGAGTCTTCTCTTGTGTTGTTGGAAGAGGGTATTTGCTATGACCAGTGCATTTTCTTGGCAAAAGTCTATTAGTCTTTGCCCCGCTTCAATCCTAATTCCAAGGCCAAATTTGCCTGTTACTCCAGGTGTTTCTTGACTTCCTACTTTTGCATTCCAGTGCCCTATAATGTAAAGGATATCTTTTTGGGGTGTTAGTTCTAAAAGGTCTTGTCGGTCTTCACAGAACCATTCAACTTCAGCTTCTTCAGTGTTACTGGTTGGGGCATAGACTTGGATTACCGTGATATTGAATGGTTTGCTTTGGAAATGAACAGAGATCATTCTGTCATTTTTGAGATTGCATCCAAGTACTGCATTTTGGACTCTTGTTGACCATTATGGCTACTCCATTTCTTCTGAGCGATTCCTGCCCACAGTAGTAGATACAATGGTCATCTGATTTAAATTCACCCATTCCAGTCCATTTTAGTTCTCTGATTCCTAGAATGTCGACGTTCACTCTTGCCATCTCCTGTTTGACCACTTCCAATTTGCCTTGATTCACGGACCTGACATTCCATGTTCCTATGCAATAGTGCTCTTTACAGCATCAGACCTGGCTTCTATCACCAGTCACATCCACAGCTGGGTATTGTTTTTGCTTTGGCTCCATCCCTTCATTCTTTCTGGAGTTATTTCTCCACTGATCTCCAGTAGCATATTGGACACCTACTGACCTGGGGAGTTCCTTCTTCAGGATCCTATCATTTTGCCTTTTCATACTGTTCATGGTGTTCTCAAGGCAAGAATACTGAAGTGGTTTGCCATTCCCTTCTCCAGTGGACCACATTCTGTCAGATCTCTCCACCATGACCCACCCGTCTTGGGTGACCCCATGAGCATGGCTTAGTTTCATTGAATTAGACAAGGCTGTGGTCCTAGTGTGATTAGATTGACTAGTTTTCTGTGATTATGGTTTCAGTGTGTCTGCCCTCTGATGCCCTCTTGCAATACCTGCTGTCTTACTTGGGTTTCTCTTACCTTGGATGTAGGGTATCTCTTCACGGCTGCTCCAGCAAAGCGTAGCTGCTCCTCCTTACCTTGGATGAGTGGTGTCTCCTCACTGGTGCCCCTCCCGACCTTGAATGTGGAATAGCTCCTCTAGGCCCTCCTGTGTCCGCACA
The DNA here is from genome assembly GCF_001704415.2 of Capra hircus. NCBI lineage: Eukaryota > Metazoa > Chordata > Mammalia > Artiodactyla > Bovidae > Capra > Capra hircus. The sequence continues at coordinate 57,858,216 of NC_030812.1, forward strand.
GCCACAACTCCTTGGACATGGGATAGCTCCTCCCTGCCCCCGCCCCTGACCTCGGACATGGGGTAGTTCCTCTCGGCTATTCCTGTGCTGTCACAGCCTGGCACTCTTGGTCACTGGCCCTGACCTCGAACGTGGGGTAACTCCTCTTGACCACCACCCCTCAGGCATGGGGTCCTTCCAGCTTCTGCCCTGACCTCAGATGTTGGGTATCTCCTCTTTGCCGCACTCTGTGCACCATCGCAGCTGCCCGTGCTCTGTGTATTTTAGTTAAATACACATTAAAAACTGGCATAATCAAAAGTATGCTTTAGAAGAGACAAAAACTAAATATGAATCATTTATTTATTCCAGTGTTGTCCAATACGGTAGGCACTAGCCACCTACAGCTTTAAGTACTTGAAAGGTGACCAATATGAATTTAATATTCATTATTTTGAATTTAAATATATATACCCATATACAGCTATCAGTTCAGTTCAGTTCACTCGCTCAATGGCGTCCGACTATTTGCGACCTCATGAATCACAGGCAGGCCTCCCTGTCCATCACCAACTCCCGGAGTTCATTCAAAATCATGTCCATCGAGTCGGTGATACCATCCAGCCATCTCATCCTCTGTTGTCCCCTTCTCCTTCTGCCCACAACCCCTCCCAGCATCAGAGTCTTTTCGAATGAGTCAGCTCTTCACCTGAGTTGGCCAAAGTATTGGAGTTGCAGCTTTAGGATCAATCCCTCCAATGAACACCCAGGACTGATCTCTTTAGAATGGACTGGTTAGATCTCCTTGCAGTCCAAGGGACTCTCAAGAGTCTTCTCCAGTGCCACAGTTCAAAAGCATCAATTCTTCCATGTTTAGTTTTCTTCATAGTCCAACACTCACATCCATACATGACTACTGGAAAAACCATAGCCTTGACTAGATAGACCTTTGTTGGAAAAGTAATGTCTCTGCTTTTGAATATGCTATCTAGGTTGGTCATAACTTTCCTTCCAAGAAGTAAGTGTCTTTTAATTTCATGGCTGCAGTCACCATCTGCAATGATTTTGGAGCCCAAAAAATCAAGTCTGACACTGTTTCCCCATCTATTTCCCATGACTTGATGGGACCAGATGCAATGATCTTCATTTTCTGAGTGTTGAGCTTTAGGCCAACTTTTTCACTCTCCACTTTCACTTTCATCAAGAGGCTCTTTAGCTCCTCTTCATTTTCTGTCATTAGGATGGTGTCATCTGCATATCTGAGGTTATTGATATTTCTCCCCACAATCTTGATTCCAGCTTGTGCTTCTTCCAGCTCAACGTTTCTCATGATGTACTTTGCATATAAGTTAAATAAGCAGGGTGACAATATACAGCCTTGACGTACTCCTTTTCCTATTTGGAACCAGTCTGTTGTTCCATGTCAGTTTTAAATGTTGTATATGTAATCTTACCAATAGCCTAAAAAAAAGAAGCTACCTTCAGACAGATTATAGAGAAATAATTTAACTTCAAAATTATTTGAACTTTTTGGGGGACATAGTGAATATCAACAAAAATTTTAGTCATGCAACCACTACTACAAACAACATACCAAATGTTCATATCACTCTATGAAAAGTTCCCTTAAAACACTTTTGTAGTCAATTACTTCTCACTCTCAGCCTATAACACTACTCATCAGATTTTGTTCTCTAATCTTCAGTGTTTTCTAGAATTATGAAGAGATTCCCCAATGGCTCAGTGATAAAGAATCGACCTGCAATGCAGGGGACACGAGATGCATCCCTCAGTTGTGAAGATCCCCTGAAGGAGGGTATGGCAATCCAGTCCAGTATTCTTGCCTGGAGAATCCCATGGACAGAGGAACTTGGTGGGCTACAGCCCACAGGCTCACAAAGAGTCAGACACGAATGAAGCGACTGAACACACAGGCATACAGGATTGTAAAAATGGACTCACAGCACATGTAGATATTGTATCTGGCTTCTTATACCTAGCATAATATTTCTAATGTTCAATTGTACTTTTTAATATATCATTAGTCTATTTTTTTGATGTGTATAATACAATTTGCTGAACCTTTCACCAGCTGACAGACATTGGATTTTCTCCAGTAATGGGCAGTAACAGAAAATGCATTTCATAGATAAATTTAGTTCATTTGAAAGATCAAAAAGTAATTTAATCAAAATCCACCCCAAGCTCCTCATATTGTAAGTATATTAATATATGATCCTTAATTATTACTTACAAATGTCATGTATACATCACTAGGTACCAGATTGTAAAATGGTTTGCAATAAAGTATAAAATTGCTTCTGTTGCTAATTGGAAGCAAGACGACACCTTGTGTTGGTGTAAGCTAGCTTGGGATTTTTGAATGTCATGCCAGGACAGAGAACTGCTGATGACCTTGTTAGATATTTCATTAATTTCCCTAAATCACTTGCATCCTCCTTTGGGTTACTTTCACTTCAACTTTTGTTTAAAGTACATTACAGAAAAAATAATAAAGTACATTACAGTGTTGTCTTTCATTGTCAGTAATTAGTTGTTTTGGAATTCCTATCCTCAGAGAAGAGATTTTTTTCTGTGTTTTACTTCAATAGATCCTTTGAGGGTGTGGTAAGTAAAAAATGATAAATGGTGGAATATTACAAGTGGACAGAAAGAAATGTGGAATCTTTTTCTTGGAACAGTTATTTATCTCTGATTAGATGATGCCCTGAGATTTTTGTCACTTGTCCTCTTTTATTTTATTTTAGTTCAATTTACTTTGGGGAATAACTATTTTCAGGTTGTGAGTGACAGCAAATGTAAGAATAAACTTTCATATAATGCAGCTTATCTGGATTAGATGATGGAAGTCTATTAAAGTTATTGATACCTGAGTTCTGAATTGCAAAGTGGGTATGAATTTAAGACAATGTAGCAAATCTTAGCAGCAGCAGCAAATCTTTACAGAAACACAATATGTACACATTTTTTCTTTACACAGAAATCACCTAGTAATCAAGATCCAGGTTAGATAATAAACTATTATTGTAAAAACGTAAAATCATTATTAGTTATGTTAGCACAAATCTCTTCTATGTATTCATTAGGGAATACAGATACAAGAGATCCAAGAAGATAAGTCAACTATAATTTTAACAAGTTCAGAATCAGAAATTAAGTCAAATGTACAGTGAATCAAATTTAGGGGGTTAAAATTGACTACAGAATTTTTAAATTTAAATTTTTTTAAATATAAATTTATTTATTTTAATTGGAGGTTAATTTTTAATGATAGAGTCATTTATGTTTTATATATTCATAGTTAATGTATTATATTCAGTTACATGCAAATTTCACTTTCTTTGATTCTCTTTATGAATTAAATATTGCCTAGGTAAAGAGATATGAAGAAATTATGGCAATTTTTTTTTCTGAAACTTGAGAAAATATAACTCTAGAACAGTCTGTTAGACCTACATGGTAAGAGAAGTCCTATGACTAAATCCTAAAATATAGTTTTTCAAATCAGAGGTAGAGCAACTATAGGTGTCATAGCAAAGACAAAACTGTATATTTTGGTAATAAAAGCTTACAACCTCCTAGTAGTTGAAGACTACAAGTCTTCAATTGCCATTAAAGACATTAAGGCTCTTTACTAATACTTGCTTTGGAAAATAACCTTAAGAACTAAAATCTTATTTTGTTTTTTCAAACAGGAAAAAAGTAATAAACAGAAAAGATAGGAATATTAGCAAGACAAATGCAAAAGAATAAAGTCAGCAAAGTGTGCTTGAGTAACTCATTTCTCTAAAAAGTCTACATGGAACTCTATTCAATGTTATGTGGCAGCTTGGATAGGAGCTTGGAGGAGAATTGATACATGTATCTATCTGACTGAGTCCCTTCACTGTTCACCTGAATCTATCACAACATTGTTAATTGGCTATACTTCAATACAAAAAAAAAAAAAAAAAGAGAGAGAGAGAGAGAATCACAACCAAGAAAAAAAAATTTTTTTAAATGCTCAGAAAAAAAAAAGAAACAAAGAAAACCAAATCCACAGGCAATGCTTATATTGAAGGACTGATATGATTAACATAAAGGGGTCAGTACAACATGGCTGTCTGGGGAGGCCTTACAAATAGCTGTGAAAAGAAGAGAAGTGAAAAGCAAAGGAGAAAGGGAAAGATATAAGCATTTGAATGCAGAATTCCAAATAATAGCAAGAAGAGATAAGAAAGCCCTCCTCAGTGATCAATGCAAAGAAATAGAGGACAACAACAGAATGGGAAACACTAGAGATCTCTTCAAGAAAATTAGCGATACTAAGGGAACATTTCATGCAAAGATGGGCTCGGAAAAGGACAGAAATAGTATGGACCTAAAGAAGCAGAAGATATTAAGAAGAGGCAGCAAGAATACACAGAAGAACTGTACAAAAAAGATCTTCACGACCCAGATAATCACGATGGTGTGATCACTCACCTAGAGCCAGACATCCTGGAATGTGAAGTCAAGTGGGCCTTAGAAAGCATCACTACAAACAAAGGTAGTTGAGGTGATGGAATTCCAGTTGAGCTATTTCAAATCCTGGAAAAAATGATACTGTGAAATTGCTGCACTCAATATGCCAGCAAATTTGGAAAACTCAGCAGTGGTCACAGGACTGGAAAAGGTCAGTTTTCATTTCAATCCCAAAGAAAGGCAATGCCAAAAAATGCTCAAACTACCGCACAATTGCACTCATCTCATACACTAGTAAAGTAATGCTCAAAATTCTCCAAGCCAGGCTTCAGCAATACATGGACCATGAACTTCCAGATGTTCAAGCTGGTTTTAGAAAAGGCATAAGAAGCAGAGATCAAATTTCCAACATCAGCTGGATCATGGCAAAAGCAAGAGAGTTCCAGAAAAAACATCTATTTCTGCTTTATTGACTATGCTAAAGCCTTCGACTGTGTGGATCACAATCAACTGTGGAAAATTCTGAAAGAGATGGGAATACCAGGCCACCTGACCTGCCTCTTGAGAAATTTGTATGCAGATCAGGAAGCAATAGTTAGAACTGGACATGGAACAACAGACTGGTTCCAAATAGGAAAAGGAGTACGTCAAGGCTGTATATTGTCACCCTGCTTATTTAACTTCTATGCAGAGTACATCATGAGAAATGCTGGGCTGGAAGAAGCACAAGCTGGAATCAAGATTGTGGGGAGAAATATCAATAACCTCAGATATGCAGATGACACCACCCGTATGGCAGAAAGTGAAGAGGAACTAAAAAGCCTCTTGATGAAAGTGAAAGAGGAGAGTGAAAAAGTTGGCTTCAACCTCAACATTCAGAAAACGAAGATCATGGCATCTGGTCCCATCACTTCCTGGGAAATAGATGGGGAAACAGTGGAAACAGTGTCAGACTTTATTTTTTGGGGCTCCAAAATCACTGTAGATGGTGACTGAATTTCACTGCCATGAAAATCATCAACACTTACTCCTTGGAAGGAAAGTTATGACCAACCTAGATAGCATATTCAAAAGCAGAGACATTACTTTTCCAACAAAGGTCCGTCTAGTCAAGGCTATGGTTTTTCCAGTGGTCACGTATGGATGTGAGAGTTGGACTGTGAAGAAAGCTGAGCGCTGAAGAACTGATGCTTTTGAACTGTGGTGTTGGAGAAGACTCTTGAGAGTCCCTTGGACTGCAAGGAGATCCAACCAGTCCATTCTGAAGGAGATCAGCCCTGGGATTTCTTTGGAAGGAATGATTCTAAAGCTGAAACTCCAGTACTTTGGCCACCTCATGTGAAGAATTTACTCATTGGAAAAGACTCTGATGCTGGGAGGGATTGGGGGCAGGAGGAGAGGGAATGACAGAGGATGAGATAGCTCAATGACATCACGGACTCGATGGACGTGAGTCTGAGTGAACTCTGGGAGTTGGTGATGGACAGGGAGGCCTGGCGTGCTGCGATTCATGGGGTAGCTAAAAGTCAGACACGACTGAGCGACTGCTCTGATCTGATCTGATCTTTGCTATGGTAACACTTGGGGTCACATTGGTATCAGTGATTCTTTCTTACATTTACATCATTAAGACAATTCTGAAATTCCCTTCAGCACAACCAAGAGCCAAAGCTTTTTCCCCCTGCACTTCCCACATGACTGTTGTCTCCCTGACATATGGAAGCTTTATGTATGCTAAACCATCTACGAGAGAACAGCTAACTATATCCAGAGGTGTAGCTTTGTTGTACACTTCAGTTACCCCTTTACTAAATCCCTTCATTTACACCCTAAGGAATGGTGAAAGAAGTCTTCTGGGACAGATTACAAAAGAGCCTCTGTTTCTCAACAAAACAGTTATTTAAAGGTCACCAGTCATAATATTATCACAACAACAACAAAAATATGTTTCATGCATTTGTTCTGGTCACGTTTTCCTACTTCAAAACTTATTTCATAGAGGACATTCTCTTCAAGTATCTTATCGCTCAGCTTCACCCTTATACTTTATTCTTTCTAATGAAAATATTCCGTCCTGCTATAATAATTTACTCTCTCAAGTCTGTAATTTTCAAGTTTTAAATATCATCTCCTTATGGCTTTCCAGTGTCTAAAAATCATGACTGAATAAAATATGCTTTGTGTAAGTGTGAGGCTCTGAGAGTGGCTCAGATGGTAAAGAACCTGCCTGCAATGCAGGAGATGCAGGTTCTATCCCTGGGTTGGTAAGATCCCCTGGAGAAGGAAAGGATGCCCATTCAGGTTTTCTTGCCTGGGAAATCCCATGGACAGAGGAGCTTGGCAGGCTGTAGTCCTTGTGGTCACAAATAGTCAGACACCACTGAGCGACTAACACTACTACCCTCCCTCTTTTTCTGTTTAACTGTATCTTGCTGAGTGTAATTTATTAATTAAAGATATATTTATCATGTATCTATCTTATTCCCAGTATTGTGAGGGGCTCAATCCTTACTTTAAGAAGCTTGCATTATATAAAACAAAACAAATCAAAACGGGTCTGTATTGCTATCCAGTATATAACTAGTGTTGCAACAAATATTGACAAAAGCATTAAGGGACATATTGGGTGGCTTCTGAGAAATCTTGGAGTTCAGGAAGGAATTTCAGGACACAGTGAAAATTATGCTAATTATGCTGTCACTAAACATATATAGAAGGACAGTATACTGAGACAGAAGTATATGCAAATAACAGAGAAGAGTTAGAGAATCACATGCATTTACAGAATTAGTACATGCAATGCTTAGACCAGCATTTTGAGATATTCACCCTGTTCAATAAAGGCTTCAGCACATACACCACATGGAACACTGCACAGAATATTTTTATGCCTCTAATTTATAAGGTAGTAGTAATGTAACCAACATCTCATGGTTCAGTAAATATATACTATTAGAAATACCTAGTACTCAGTAAAAGAAAAGGATTTTTCTTAATTAAAAAAAAAACAAACACAATATTGTAAAGCAATCATCCTCCAATTATAAATAAATGTAATGAAACTGTTTAAGGTAGTACTTGATGTATGTTTTAAAAAATGATAATAACAACATGAAGGGTCTTGTGTGCTGGAATAGTATTCTAGACTGAAAATTGATATAACAATTAATTTAAAATGGTTGTATATAAGAACAACCAGTATATAACTGGTTAGGCAGTCTCATAATATAATTTCAAGTTTTTATTCCCAGTGAGTCTAAGTCATTATGTCTAGGAAACCATCCATACAAACTCAGTTAATATATACTCAGGACATTTTGAGGTGCTTTTCATTAACTGATATTTCAAAAAAAAATCATTGAAATTACAAGTAAGATGTAAACTTTAATATTGAAATTTCTTGCTTTGGGGAAGTTACTCTTGAAAATGATGTTGTATATGACTAATATTAAGGTAAAAGGAGCAAGTGAGGGAAATATTTCTCTTAACTCTGGAAAAGTTTTGAAGTTTAATATATAAATATTACAGTGGCTCTACAACACAGTCAGATATACTTAGGAAAAAACAATGAGAAATTTTATTAAACTTAATATTTGGGGCATAATGGTGCACAGGGAATATAAATCCTCCTTGTTCATTCCCCATTTCCGCACTCAGACAATACATAGTGAATAAATTTAAGGAAGCATTTTGTAATCATCTCATAAAGTTTTATTCACACAAAAATTATGAAAAAAAGGCATATTTATCCATGAAGGATCAGATTTCCCAATTGAATGAAGATGAAATAACTGAAAGATATTTTAGATGTTTTACTGTAATAATTCCTATTTTCTATGTTCCTCCCTAAGTAGAGATGGAGTTTGCCTTTGGTCTAATTGTTAATATATTGTTAATAGTTAATTAAGGCATCAAATTATAATGTAGGGAAATGATATATAACCATGTTATCCATCACCCACAGCTTCTCTTTCTAACAAGCCACTATTCCCCTCAGATGTTATGGTTTTATGTGGTCTTATTTTAGTGTGTGTGTGTTATTCCTCTCAAAAATCCAAAGCAAGGAAAAGAATATTTTATTTTATCTGTTTGGGAGTACTGTCATAGGTTTTAACCAGGAGCTAAATTATAATTGTTATACTCTATTGCTTCTTAATATTGTGCTAAGAATCAGAGCTGTCTTATCCCCAGATATTGGAAGTTTCTCTTCAAAAGACAGAAACTTCGCTGTTGAGAATGTAACACGGGAAAGTTGACATTCTCATATCTAATGCCCCAGAATTTCCTCCACCCAGATTTCCAATAACCCAATCAAAGAGTCTTTCTTAGTTAAATCATACATTGTCATTTCATCCTGAAGTTGACTCCTTACTTTATATTTTCCACCAGACTTCTTACGAGTATATTTCACATGGAAAAGTTGAAGTGTGAGATATCAGATCAATCATAGCTTTGACCTGATCATATCACTCTACAGTTACAGCAGTTTTGAGAATTAAGTTTAGATTTTCAGACAGAATAAAAAAGAAATAGACAATTAAGATTACCATTAAAGTGAGATATATCACATTACAAGTTGAAGAATAAAAATCTAATTTTCATCTCAATAGATATAGAAAAAGTTGTTCCACATATTCTCTAGATCCATCCATGTTGCTGCAAATGGCAGAATTTCACTATTTTTTTCATGGTTGCATAATACATCATTTGTAGCAACATTGAATGGACTAGAGATTATTATACTTAGTGAAATAAGTCAGAGAAAGATAAACTAGTATGATATCACTTATGTGGGGAATCTAAAAATTAAATTATACAAAGTACATAGCAAAACACAGATATAGAAAACTAACTATTGGTTATCAGTAGGAGGCAGGAAGAGGATTGGGGTAAGATATGATTATGTTATGGATATTAAGAGATATAAACTACTATGTATAAAATACATAGGCAGCAAGGATATTTTGTACAGCACAGGGTTTTATAGCTATCTTGTAACATCTTTTAAAGGAGTATAATTTGTAAAAACTAAATTATCATTCTGTATACAATGGAGTAATATAATATTGTAAATCCATTGTATTTCAATATAAATATTTTCACTTTTTAGTTACAATAATTCTCTCATTTCTTTACAGAAGAAAAATTGACCCTCCAATATTAATTTTGTTATACTGTGATGATTATGCCTCTGGGGCAAAAGAGCATAGAGAAAGAAAAGATGGAAAAGAGACACAAGAACAGAGAGTAAGACAGAAAAAAAGGAGAGAGATTGGACTGGAGGACCAGATGAGAGAATTTAGATTTTAGCCAGATGCAATTCTTTTTTTTTTTTTTTTTTTGAGAATTTCTTTATCAGCTTCATCCTTATACAGACTTCATTTTCTGAAGGCCTGCATTTTATCTTTATATGTATAAATATAGCTTCTATCGATCTTTATTATATAAATATTTTATCATATATATGTATTTATTTTTTCTCGGAGAAAAGTCACTCCATTGATCTCAGATTACTTTCCTCGGACCATGTAGACAATTTGTGATATAAGACTTCCATTATCAGGACAACAAACTTTCCTTCATTTTTATTACTATCATCAACTTCTTCATCATTAACATTACCACATTTCTAAAATATTCAAGTGTATGTATAAAACAAATTTAAATTTCTTACTGACATATAGAAATGTCTATATATTTTTCCAGTTTTTAATGTATCATTAAAAAAGAAAAAATATTGTTATAGACAGCACTATATTCTCACTTTATATTCAACTCCTTTATCCTACTGCATAGGGTACAGAGGATAGATACATGAAAAGTTTATTTTGAAGATTCAGAATCAAACATAGCCATTGAAAACTGCCAGTGACTAATGTGTGGTGAAATGAGATATTTTCCAGATGAGATAAAACTCTAGGTATAAGATAAAAAATTATGGGGCTCTCTTTGGAAAGAATGATGCTAAAGGTGAAATTCCAGTACTTTGGCCACCTCGTGCGAAGAGTTGACTCATTGGAAAAGACGCTGATGCTGGGAGGGATTGGGGGCAGGAGGAGAAGGGGACGACAGAGGATGAGATGGCTGGATGGCATCACTGACTCGATGGAGGTAAGTCCGAGTTAACTCCAGGAGTTGCTGATGGACAGGGAGGCCTGGCGTGCTGCAATTCATGGGGTCACAAAGAGTAGGACACGACTGAGCAACTGAACTGAACTGAATATATAACCTTGTGTTGTTAGAAGAGGGTGCTTTCTATGACCAGTGTGTTCTCTTGGCAAAATTCTATTAGCCTTTGCCCTGCTTCATTTTGTACTCCAAGACCAAATTTGCGTGTTACTCCAGAGAGCATTCTGTCATTTTTGAGATTGCATCCAAGTACTGCATTTTGGACTCTTTTGTTGACCATGATGGCTACTCCATTTCCTCTAAGGGATTCCTGCCCACAGTAGTAGATATAATGGTCATCTGAGTTAAATTCACCTATTCCAGTCCATTTTAGTTTGCTGATTCCTAGAATGCTGACGTTCACTCTTGCCATCTCCTCTTTGACCACTTCCAATTTGCCTTGATTCATGGACCTAACATTCCAGGTACCTATGCAATATTGCTCTTTACAGCATCGGACCTTGCTTCTGTCACCAGTCACATCCACAGCTGGGTATTGTTTTTGCTTTGGCTCCATCCCTTCATTCTTTCTGGAGTTATTTCTCCACTGATCTCCAGTAGCATATTGGGCACTTACTGACCTGAGGAGTTCCTCTTTCAGTATTCTATCATTTTGCCTTTTCATACTGTTCATGGGGTTCTCAAGGGAAGAATACTGAAGTGGTTTGCCATTCCCTTCTCCAGTGGACCACATTCTGTCAGATCTCTCCACCATGACCCGTCTGTCTTGGGTGGCCCCACATGGCATGGCTTAGTTTCACTGAGTTAGACAAGGCTGTGGTCCATGGGACCAGATTGGCTAGTTTTCTGTGATTATGGTTTCAGTGTGTCTGCCCTCTGATGCCCTCTCACAACACCTACCATCTTACTTGGGTTTCTCTTACCTTGGGGTATCTCGTCACGGCTGCTCCAGCAAAGTGCAACACCTGCTCCTTACCTTGGATGGGGTCGCCCCTCCTGAACTTGAATGTGGAGTAAATCCTCTAGGCCCTCCTGCAGCCATACAGTCGCCACTCCTTGGACTTGGGGTAGCTCGTCTCAGCTGCTGCCCCTAACGTCAGGTGTGGGGTAGCTCCTCCCAGTGAAAATAAGACCGGGAGCTGACTGTGGCTCGGATCATGACCTAAGGAGTTGCCATATTCAGACTTAAATTGAAGAAAGTAGGGAAAACTAATAAACCATTGAGGTCTGACCTATACCATAACCCTTATGAGTATACAATGGAAGTGAGAAATAGATTTAAGGGACTAGACCTGATAGATAGAGTACCTGAAGAACTATGAATGGGGGTTCATGACATTATACAGGAGTCAGGGATCCAGACCATTCCCATGGAAAAGAAATGCAAAAAAGCAAAATGGCTGTCTGAGGATGCCTTACAAATAGCTGTGAAAAGAAGATAAGTGAAAAGCAAAGGAGAAAAGGAAAGATATTCCCATTTGAATGCAGAGTTCCAAGAATAGCAAGGAGAGATAAGAAAATCTTCCTCAGTGATCAATGCAAAGAAATAGAGGAAAACAACAGAATGGGAAAGACTAGAGATCTCTTCAAGAAAATTAGAGATACCAAGGGAACATTTCATGCAAAGATGGGCTCGATAAAGGACAGAAATGGTATGGACCTACCAGAAGCAGAAGATATTAAGGAGAGGTGGCAAAAATACACAGAAGAACATTAAAAAAAAAAAGATGGATTGGAAGAATCAATATAGTGAAAATGAGTATACAACCCAAAGCAATGTTTAGATTCAATGCAATCCCTATCAAGCTACCAAGGGTATTTTTCACAAAGCTAGGACAAATAATTTCACGATTTGTATGAAAATACAAAAAACCTCCAATAGCCAAAGCAATCTTGCGAAAGAAGAATGGAACTGGAAGAATCAACCTGCCTGACTTCAGGCTCTACTACAAAGCCGCAGTCAAGACAGTATGGTACTGGCACAAAGAAGAAATATAGATCAATGGAACAAAATAGAAAGCCCAGAGATAAATCCACACATCTATGGACACCTTATCTTCGACAAAGGAGGCAAGAATATACAATGGATTAAGGACAATCTCTTTAGCAAAAGGTGCTGGGAAAACTGGTGAACCACTTGTAAAAGAATGAAACTAGAACACTTTCTAACACCATACACAAAAATAAACTCAAAATGGATTAAGGATCTAAATGTAAGACCAGAAAATAGAAAACTCCTAGAGGAGAACATAGGCAAACACTCTCTGACATAAATCACAGCAGGATCCTCTATGACCCACCTCCCAGAATATTGGAAATAAAAGCAAAAATAAACAAATGGGACCTAATTAAACTTAAAAGCTTCTGCACACAAAGGAAATTAAGCAAGGTGAAAACACAGCCTTCAGAATAGGAGAAAATAATAGCAAATGAAGCAACTGACAAACAACTAATCTCAAACATATACAAGCAACTCCTGCAGCTCAATTCCAGAAAAATAAACGACCCAATCTAAAAATGGGCCAAAGAACTAAATAGACATTTCTCCCAAAATATCTACAGATGGCTAACAAACACATGAACAGATGCTCAACATCACTCATTATCAGAGAAATGTAAATCAAAACCACAATGAGGTACCATTTCACACCAGTCAAAATGGCTGTGATCCAAAAGTCTACAAGCAATAAATGCTGGAGAGGGTGTGGAGAAAAGAGAATCCTTTTACACCGTTGGTGGGAATACAAACTAGTAGAGCCACTATGGAGAACAGTGTGGAGATCCCTTAAAAAATTGCAAATAGAACTGCCCAATGACCCAGCAATCCCACTGCTGGGCATACACACAGAGGAAACCAGAATTGAAAGAGACACGTGTACCCCAATGTTCATCGCAGCACTGTTTATAATAGCCAGGGCATGAGGGCAACCTACATGTCCATCAACAGAAGAATGGATAAGAAAGCTGTGGTACATATACACAATGGAGTATTACTCAGCCATTAAAAAGAATACATTTGAATCAGTTCTAATGAGGTAGATGAAACTGGAGCTGATTATATAGAGTGAAGTAAGCCAGAAAGAAAAACACCAATACAGTAAACTAACACATATATGTGGAATTTAGAAAGATGGGAACAATAACTCTGTATGCAAGGCAGCAAAAGAGACACAGATATATAAAACAGGCTTTTGGACTCTGTGGGAGAGGGAAAGGGTGGAATGATTTGGGAGAATGGCATTGAAACATGCATAATATCATATATGAAATGAATCGTCAGTCCAGGTTCAATGCATGATACTCAATGCTTGAGGCTGGTGCACTGGGAAGACACAGAGGGATGGTATGGGGAGGGAGGTGGGAGAGGGATTCAGGATGGGGAACACATGTATACCTGTGGCGGATTCATGTTGATGTATGGCAAAACCAATAAAATACTGTAAATGGATTAAAAAAAAAAACCAAGATCTTCATGACCCAGATAATCACAATGGTGTGATCACTCACCTAGAGCCAGATATCCTGGAATGTGAAGTCAAGTGGGCCTTAGAAAGCATCACTACGAGCAAAGCTCGTGAAGTTGATGGAATTCTAGTTGAGCTATTTGAAATCCTTAAAGATGATGCTGTGAATGTGCTGCACTCAATATGCCAGCAAATTTGGAAAACTCAGCAGTGGGCACAGGACAGGGAAAGGTCAGTTTTCATTCCAATCCCAAAGAAAGGCAATGCCAAAGAATGCTCAGACTACAACACATTTGCATTCATCTCACACGCTAGTAAAGTAATGCTTAAAATTCTCCAAGCCAGGCTGCAGCAATACATAAACCGTGAACTTCTGGTTGTTCAAGCTGGTTTTAGAAAAGGTAGAGGAACCAGAGATCAAATTGCCAACATCCGCTGGATCATCGAAAAAGCAAGAGAGTTCCAGAAAAACATCTATTTCTGCTTTATTGACTATGCCAAAGCCTCTGACTGTGGATCACAATGAACTGTGGAAAATTCTTCAAGAGATGGGAATACCAGAGCACCTAACTTGCCTCTTGAGAAACCTGTATGCAGGTCAGAAAGCAACAGTTAGAACTGGACAGGAAGAACAGACTGGTTCCAAATAGGAAAAGGAGTACGTCAAGACTGTGTGTTGTCACCCTACTTATTTAACTTATATGCAGAATACATCATGAGAAACGCTGGAATCAAGATTGCTGGGAGAAATATCAATAACCTCAGATATGCAGATGACACCACCCTTATGGCAGAAAGTGAAGAAGAACTAAAGAGCGTCTTGAAGGAAATGAAAGAGGAGAGTGAAAAATTGGCTTAAAACTCAACATTCAGAAAACGAAGATCCTGGCATTTGGTCCCATCAATTTCATGGCAAATAGATGGGGAAACAGTGGAAACAGTGCCTGACTTTATTTTTCTGGGCCCCCAAATCACTGCAGATGGTGATTGCAGCCATGGAATTAAAAGATGTAACCTTGGAAGGTAAGTTATGACCAACCTAGACAGCATATTAAAAAGCAGAGACATTACTTTACCAACAAAGATCCGTCTAATCAAGGCTATGGTTTTTCCAGTGGTCATGTATTGATGTGAGAGTTGGACTATAAAGAAAGCTGAACACGGAAGAACTGATGCTTTTGAACTGTGGTGTTGGAGAAGACTTTTCAAAGCCCCTTGGACTGCAAGGAGATCCAACCAGTCCATCCTAAAGGAGCTCAGTCTTAGGTGTTCATTGGAAAGATTGATGTTGAAACTGGAACTCCAATACTTTGGCCACCTGATGCGAAGAGCTGACTCATTTGAAAAGACCTTGATGCTGGGAAAGATTGAGGGCAGGAGGAGAAGAGGACGACAGAGGATGAGATGGTTGGATGGCATCACCGACTTTATGGACATGGTTTTGGGTGAATTCTGGGAGTTGGTGATGGACAGGGAGGCCTGGAGTGCTGAGGTTCATGGGGTCACAAAGAGCCAGACACAACTGAGCAACTGCACTGATATATATATAATCAGAACAATTTTGAGAATCCCTTCTACCACTCAGAGGACAAAGGCCTTCCACATGTTCTTCCCACATGATTGCCATATCCATCTTATGGCAGTTACATTTTCATGTACATGAATCCATCAGCAAAGATAGGGTCTCTTTGAGCAAGGGAGTAGCTGTGCAAAATATCTCAGTTGCCCGCATGCTGAACCCATTCATCTATATCCTGCTGCTGCTGTTGCTGCTAAGTTGCTTCAGTCATGTCCGACTTTGATCTATATCCTAGGAATCAGCAAGTCAAGAGAGCCTTTATGGACATGGCAAGGAAGAATATTCTTTTCTCAAGGAAATGAAAAAATAAAAGTCCTATTTCATAAATTAGAGGCATAATGAAATGCAATTAAATAAAACTCAGAACTTTTCAAAATCTATTAATTTTCATATTTTCTCCAGAGTTATTTTTCATTACTCATAACTTCATTGACAGCAGCTTCACAAGCATATTGTATACATTTTTTTTTCTATTCAAATTCCCATCCTTCTCTCATTCACTTACCTTCCTTTGGACTCAGCTTTTCATTCTGTGCTTCCTGGTTGGTGCCAGGGATAAACAGTCAGCCTGTCAATGCAGGAGATGCAAGAGACACAGGTTTGATCCCTCAGTGGGGAAGACACTTTGGAGTAGGAAATGGCAGCACCCTCCAGTATTCTTGCCTGAAAAATTCTATGAACAGAGGATCCTGATGGGCTACAGCCCATGCTTCACAAAGACCTGGCATGATTTTACAGCTGCACACATGTGTTCCACTCTATAACTATGAAACTGTCGTTTCCTTCTTTGAAACTTTTAAAATTCCAATTTTTCCACAATATTTTTTGGGAAATTGAATTCAGACAGAAAGAAGCAGAGCAAGAATGCACAAGAGAGATTTCTTTCTAGAAATTCAGGAAATAGTAAATCATGCTAAACACTATTTTTAATTTACTATACGAGACCATGAGCATAATCTGACCATCTTATTAGAGTATTACATATATTATTCTCTCCATACAATGGCCTACTTTGCAATCATGTGGAAAACAGCACAACTAAAAAATTAATGGAATTACAGTTTCTTGAGAAATCAAAAATCTTCTATTACCCAACTTAAAATCTACTCTGCCACTTAATTTATCAATTTGAGAACAATTATGAATATATACTTTCAAGAAAACTGTGAAATTGCCCCTCTTTTGGGGAACACTTTAAGTAACATAACAATTCCTAATAGGAGCGTGAAGAATTAAACATTATTGGAAACCATATATGACTACATTTGCAATAATCAGTTTTATATCTAAATTAATGCTTGAAGTTAAGCTGTTTTTTTTTAATTAATCAACAGCTGACAGTTTTTACAACTTTCTTATATTAGTGGTTATTTTGAGTTAATATCATACACATATAATGCATCCAATTACCTAATTAAATGACAAACTTAATTAATAGGGATAAAGATGCTGACATTGGCAAAATTTTACGTATATAAATTTGAATTTTTCTTTTGTTAAAAATTTGTATGTTCACTCTGCTTTAAGCATTATAATGATTAGAATTTAGAAGATGATTATGCAAGATCATGCAACATTGGCACTTTTTCTTATTTTGCTTTTCCATGAAGCCAAAATTTTAAACAATACTGAATGTTACCCAGACTCAACTTACATTTTCTAACCTTTTTTCTATTATGACTGTAATCCTAATTCAGTGAGCCAAATTATTGCTGATATGCATACACTGTACTCAGTTGAAAGTTGAGATCCATACTTGCTGAAAAACAAAGAAAACAAATTTTAACATTACTAAAGAGTTTTCCAGTTTGGAAAGAGTCATGGAGCTACTAACTCCTACCTTCTTGTTGAATCAATAATTTCTACAGTTAATTGGAAATATTTGAAAATACTGAAGTTTAGAATTGATTGATGATGTGGGTTCCTGATACCTGAACAAAAATATACCATAAACTAGCAAGTTATAGTTTCAGAAATTAAAAGAACTGTAAATTTTATTACAAAATATATGAAGGGGTTTATGTTGATATCAAATAATGTGGCTCTCCAACTCTACACAGACTCTTTAGTGGTTATTATAAAGGTTTCAGTCAGTGTACACATTTTAATTGTCAGTATCAGAAGTCAACACAATTTGTGCCTAAAGGTCACTATATTAATAATTTAGAATTTGCAGACCATAGCGTCCCTGATGAAATTATTCAGTTCTCCCTCTCTGTCATACAAATGCAGCTATAAACCATATGTGAATGAAAGGGCTCAGGTGTGCCCAATTAAACTTTTAACACAAATATGTGGTGGGCCAACTGTGACCCATGGACAACAGTTTTTCCATAAACATTGGTTAGTATATTATTTCTTATTTAATATAAGTTAATTTGACTAAAATTTGAAAATGCAATAAAAGATGTAAGATTTCCAAATTTAACAGTAAATGTCTTCTATTTATTTATTAATTGTTAAGGTGAATGAAGACATCTTATAAAATATTTCTAGAAGAAAAGGTGAGGCAAAGATTTCTAACTCATTTTTGGACATTTATATTGTTTTTGACATCAAAAGATTAAGTGAAAAAGTCACCGGCAATTTGACTCATAAATAAGGAAATAATTTACTAAAAGAAATGATCAAAACTAGTATTTCATGTTACATGTGGCCTTATGCCAAAGATAATTTATCTTTAGAGAATTTACTTGTGGAATTTGCCTCAAAAGACTGAAAATGAAAAACAAAAGTTGAAATTAAAATTGTATATGTGATGATAAAATGAAGTGACCATTCATGATTTTTTAAAGTCTCTTAGTAAAATAGAATGGAACATTATTTCAGTAGCATAAGTAACCTGACTAGATCATAACAAGTAGATATGCTACATGCTCCTTGTCTGGCTCCAATTTGAACAAGTCAACAAAAAATGATGTTTTGAGACAATTGGGTATCTAGGAGTATGTTCCCAGCGGCTCACTGGCAAAGAATCCTCCTGCCAATGCAGAAGACTCAGGAGATATGGGTTCAGTCACTGGTTCAGGAAGATCTCCTAGAGGAGGAAATAGCAACCTCCTCCTGTGTTCTTGCTTGGGAAATCCCATAAGCAGAGGAGCCTGGTGGGCTAGAGTCCGTGGGGTGACAAAGAATTGGACACAACTGAGCAAGGTGATAAATGACACCAAAGACATTTTGCTAATTTAGCTAGCTTGGAAACTGCATCAGGATTAAGATATATATATATATATATTAGGAATTCATACTGAAAATATACAGGTAAGAAAAAGTTTGCTATATAAGTTCTAGTTTAAAATATAACAAACTATTTCAAAGCTTTTCAAAAAACAGGTAAAGCAATATAAAATAGCCTTCATATCTATTGACTCTGCTTGATCTGTACTTGAAACTATTTCTCCAGTTCTCTATCCTAGTGTATACTTGAAAATATTCATAATTTAAAGTTTATAGCAAAAATCATTTTTAATGGTTTAAATAGTAGCTGTAGTCTTGATAAAATCAGTTATAAGATGTGAAGGACCACTATAACTGCTTTATTCAATACTCTGCTGGAGATTCTATCCAGGAAACTAGTTCAACAAAAATTGAAAAATATCGGAAATGAGAAAACAAAATAAACAACCAAAAATCATTCTTTGCAATCAGCATGATTTTCCTTCTAGGACCTTACTGTATTTACACTAAGTGTTTCTTAAACTGGAAAGTCTCCCTCTCCCAGATAATCACATGGTTAGCACCCATCCCTCCTTCAGATCTCTGTCTAAATATCACCTCAATATAATCTACCCCATTGACACTATTTAAAATTATACTAGCTCCCCACTTCCAAGGCATTTCAGTTTTCTCTTCCTTTACAAACACTTATTATTATTACATTCATGCTTACTGTCTATATTCTCTCCCATCCCTCACCCCATGAAAGAAGGG
Source organism: Capra hircus (assembly GCF_001704415.2). NCBI lineage: Eukaryota > Metazoa > Chordata > Mammalia > Artiodactyla > Bovidae > Capra > Capra hircus. The sequence goes on from NC_030812.1 coordinate 57,877,761, forward strand.
ATCTTTGTCTAGTTTGTAGATGAACAGGTTCACTCCCAGCAGGGGTGTGCTGGAACCTGTCTGGACCACATCATGGGACCCAATTGTGCACAGGTTCTTGAAATCTACCCCAGTAAGAGACTTTGCTTTTATATTTGAAGGGAATGGCAACCCCCTCCAGGATTCTTGCCTGGAGAATTCCATGGACAGAGGAGCCTGGTGGGCTACAGTCCATGGGGTCACAAAGAGTCGGACACAACTGAGCAACATGTTTTTATCCATATAGTGATTCTTTTTATATTTTGTTTCTCAAATTCTTTATCAATCAGCTTTTAAGATTTTATTGAGTACTGGAGATTGATTATACACCAAAATTGTTTCAAATATTTATTCATTCAGAAATATTTATTGAGTATCCACCGCATAACTGACAGATATTCTAAATGAGAGAATAGTAAATGTTTAACAACTCTCTCTCAGACGTGAAGGTGAGGGGCTGATTTGTTGAGTTTGTCAATTTCTAAATCTAAGTCAAATTTTTGCACACTCAATATGACATGTTGTTTATGAAGTTACTTCATTTAGCTCAGTCATTTTGGTTTTTGACACTTTCTTTTTTAAAATAATTTTACTTATTTATTTATTTTTGGCTGCACTGGCTTTCTCTAGTTGAGACAGTTGGGGGCTACTCTCTACTTATGGTGTATGAGCTTCTCATTGCGGTGGCTTCTCTTCATGTGGAGCACAGGCCGTAGGTGGTAAGGGCTTCAGTAGTTGCAGCATGTTGACTCAGTAATCGCGGTTCCCGGGCTCTAGAGCATAGGCTCAGATTTTGCGGAGAACTGTCTTAGTTGCTCCATGGCTTGAGGAATCTTCCCGCTTCAGGGATCACAGCTACATCTCTAGCAGTGACTAGTGGATTCTTTACCACTGAGCCACTAAGGAAGCATAAGCACTTTCTTATTAATATTCGCAAAACTGATTCACCTGTGTCTTTTAATAATGCCTCCTCAGCCCTCTGTTTACTTAACAAATTACCCTGAGAAAACAGGAAAGACAAGGCAAATCCAATTCCCTGTGTATGACATACATGGAGAAGAAATTTCTAAATCTCTTTTTCTCAAAGCAGCATTTGTAGGAAAATAGAACAGTCTCTGTGGAGAAGGCAATGGCACACCACTCCAGTACTCTTGCCTGGAAAATCCCACGGACATTGGAGCCTGGTGGGCTGCAGTCCATGGGATTGCTGAGGATCAGACACGACTGAGCGACTTCACTTTCACTTTTCACTTTCATGCATTGGAGAAGGAAATGGCAACCCACTCCAGTGTTCTTGCCTGGAGAATCCCAGGGACGGGGGAGCCTGGTAGGCAGCCGTTTATGGGGTCGTACAGAGTCGGACATGACTAAAGCGACTCAGCAGCAGCAGCAGCAGCATAACAATCTCTGAAGCCTAAGGAAAATATTACTTAAATTGCATGGGTAAATAATCATAGAATTACAAAATCGTCATTTAAAATCTGTGCATTAATATAAAGAACATGTTTTAATAGGTAGTGCTTTTTTTAAGTTTATGACTGTTTTCTTTTTTAATATAAATTTATTTATTTTAATTGGAGATTAATTACTTTACAATATTGTATTATTTTTGCCATACATCAACATGAATCCACCATTATGTGAAAAGGTGCAAGAAATATTTGACTAGTCAAAGTGCAACTGAGTTTGTACACAGAGCTTGGATAAGAGACAAGAATCAATTATGAGTCACAGTATAATGAAATGTGCCCCAATTGTGCAATATCAGGAATGAATGATATTGTGGGTCAAATATCACCAGTCAAACCCTAATAAGAATATAATCCTTGAGAGCAATGACATGGTTAAGTCATCATATTTGTTTTGAGAGTAAAATTGAAACCAAATAAATTGCTAACTCAGCTCACCAACGCTGAAATTATAAAATTATTGAAGTGACCAGACCATAAAATTTGAGACTAAATCATCAAGAAAAACCAGGAAGCAAGTAAAATTTGTTATTATTCAGGTTAATGCATATTAGTACATCTCATTCATGTGTTTTAAAGTAGTATTTGCATATGGGTTTGTGAATTTAGGAAATTTTTGTTATTAGTAAATAGTGGTTTACCAACAAGAATGCTATGGAGTTCTAAAGAAGCAGCATATCAATAAGTATTGAGTTGTTCATTAGTTTTTCCTAAGTTAAATGGTTTTCATTTATAGAAATAAAACTATAAAAATGGCATTCCTTATTTAAAGGAATATCTGCTTCCCAGTAAAGGTTTTGCCCATCTACTTATTCATTTGCTAAGGCAAAAATTGTAAAACAAAAGAAAATAAGTGTGCATTGTATGAACTAAACTGAGTATAGGCAATTATTTAATTTGGTAACAGAAGTTACACTTTGTTGTGTTTTTGGTCTTTTATCAGAAAAGGAAGAAATTAAGGCATTGCATCAACCAACACTTTATGCAAGTAAATTAGGAGAGAGTGCCACCAAAATATTCCCATGGGTAAATAGCTATATTCCAAAGTGATATATTACTATGCTGTGTTGTTGTTGCTCAGGCGGTTAGTTGTGTCTGACTCTCCAACCCCATGAACTGCAGCATGCCAGTCTCCCTGTCCCTCACTATTTCCTGGAGTTTGCTCAAACTCATGTCCACTGAATCTCTGATGCCAAGAAGGCGTCTCATCTTCTTTTGTCCCCTTCACCTTAGCACTCAATCTTTCCCAGCATCAGGGTCTTTTCCAGTGAGTCAGCTCTTCCAATGAATATTCAGAACTGATTTCATTTAGGATTGACTGGTTTGATCTTCTTGCAGTCCAAGGGGCTCTCAGGAGTCTTCTCCAACACCACAGTTCAAAAGCATCAATTTTCGGTGCTTGGCTTTCTTTATAGTCCAACTCTCACATGCACACATGACTACTAGAAAAACCAAAGCTTTGACTAGATGGACTTTTGTTGGCAAAATAATGTCTGTTTTTTAAAATGCTGTCGAGTTTGGTCATAGCTTTTCTTCCAAGAAGCAAGCATTTTTTAATTTCATGGCTACAGTCACCATCTGCAGTGATTTTCAAGCCTCCCAAAATAAATCTGTCACTGTTTCCACTGTTTCCCCATCTATTTGCCATGGAGTGATGTTACTGGTTGCCATGATCTTAGTTTTCTGAATGTTGCATTTTCAGCCAACTTTTTCACTCTCCTCCTCTTTCACTTTCATCAAGAGGCTCTTTAGTTCTTCTTTGCTTTCTAGCATAAGGGTGGTGTCATCTGCATATCTGAGGTTATTGATATTTCTGCCCACAATCTTGATTCCAGCTTGTGCTTCATCCAGCCCAGCATTTTGCATGATGTACTCTGCATATAAGTGAAATAAGCAGGGTGACAATATGCAGCCTTGAGGTACTCCTTCCCCGATTTAGAACCATTCTTTTGTTCCATGTACAGTTCTAACTGTTGCTTCTTGACTTGCATACAGATTTCTCAGGAAGCAGGTCAAGTGGTCTGGTATTCCCACCTCTCTAAGAATTTTCCACATTTTTTTGTGATCCACATGGACTGTGGCTACAGTCCACGGGGTCGTAAAAAGTCAGACAAGACTGAGCAACTAACACACACACACACAAACACGCAGGGTGACAATATACAGCCTTGAAGTACTCCTTTCCCAATTTTGAAACAGTCCATTGTTCCCTGTCCAGTCCTAACTGCTGCTTCTTGTCCTGCATATAGATTTCTTAGGAGGCAGTTTAGATTGTCTGGTATTCCCGTCTCTTTACGAATTTCCCACAGTTTTACTATGTTCACTAGTCATTAAAACTAGTGAAAATCACCTAAACAAAGTGGGCCTCACTTATGCAAAATATAAAACGTGGAAGTAGGCATACATAAACTCTGTATGCTTTCAAACTCTATTTAGGTTATCTGCAAACTATACTGGTTTTTATAATAATGAGGAGAGGAGGAGAACCAATTTAAATATGTCTGTACTTTTTACAAAGGAAGCTAAATATCTTAAAGAATACCTTGAACCAATTAAAAGTTATTAGAAAAAGTAACCCTATTTAAGTGTTATCATAAGAGTTTTATTTTATTCATAGTCTATGATAATGTATTTTGAAGAAGAAATAATGATTTTGAACTTCAGATAATATTCCTTACTAGAATGAAAAGCTGAATGGAAATTGGAGAGAGTTCTGTAGGTGAATTTTAAATTTCATTCATTATTGTCATGAAGGATACTTTAAAAGCTTTGTATTCTATCCTCAAATGTGTTTTGATCTTTTATTTCTTATAGGAAATACATCCATTTTCTGTTCGAATGGGGGGAAAGGATCAGCAATGAAAAACCACACAAGACCCACAGAATTCATTCTCCTGGGGCTATCAGATGACCCAGAGCTTCAGACTGTGATTTTTCTCTTTTTAATCATCGCATATATATTAAGTGTCACTGGAAATTTGACCATCATCATTCTCACCTTGGTGGACTCCCATCTACAGACACCTATGTATTTTTTCCTTAGGAACTTCTCTATATTAGAAATTTCCTTTACATCTGTCTGTATTCCTAGATTTCTGGGCACAATTATCACCAGGGACAAAACGATTTCATACAATGATTGTACAGCTCAGATGTTTTTCTTCATTTTCTTGGGTATCACCGAGTTTTATCTTCTAACTGCCATGTCCTATGATCGCTATGTAGCTATTTGCAAACCCCTGCATTATACAACCATCATGAACAATAGAGTCTGTGTATTGCTTGTCTTTTGTGCTTGGCTGGCAGGGTTCTTAAACATCTTCCCACCTGTTATTCTTTTCCTCCAGTTAGATTACTGTGGTTCCAATATCATTGATCACTTTGCTTGTGACTATTTTCCCCTCTTGAAACTATCCTGCTCAGACACATGGCTCCTTGAAGTGATTGGTTTTTACTCTGCAATAGAGATTCTGCTTTTTACTTTGGCATTAATAATTCTATCCTACATGTTTATCATCAAGACAGTTCTGAGGCTGCCATCTGCCAGTCAGAGAAAAAAGGCATTTTCTACATGCTCTTCTCACATCATTGTCATTTCCATCTCTTATGGAAGCTGTATATTCATGTATGCCAACCCATCAGCAAAAGAAAAGGTATCCTTCACGAAAGGAGCATCCATTCTGAATGCTTCTGTTCCTCCTATGATGAATCCATTTATATATTCACTGAGGAACCAGCAAGTGAAACAAGCCTTCAAGGAGACCATCCAAAAGGTTATCTTTTTCTCCAGGAAATGCAAGTGATTATATCATTAAAAGAATAAAGTTCTTTTCAATGCCATCTATTACTCATAATCTGCCCAAACTCTTTCAGTACAGTTGTATGAGTGCTTTTCATCTGTTCCCGTGTTAAAAAATTCCCCACACTGAACCTAATTAACTGTATAAAGTTGAATGTTGCTTCATAATTTTCTATAAATTTTTTATTCTAATATATTTGGATGAAGTAAAGAACACAGGTTGGTGTTACAATTTTATAGGCCATTTAGTTTGATTAAAAGAATGTTAGAATTGATGTGAATTTCTGAAATTTTCATTTTACCAGGTAATAGAAATGACATTATTAGGAATTTTTATTCTATTTGGAACTTTCATGAAGTCAAACGACAGTCACTAGAGGGTTGGAAATTTTAAAAACCTCCAATTAAAATAAATGAATTTATTTTTTTAAATCTACTTAAATATTTTTAAAGTTTAGAGACTTAAACATATTTGAACTCTTTATACTATTATATACTTTTATAATAATGAGGAGAGAGAAGAAAGAGGAAGGTAGAGTTAATATTTTTTCAGCAGTTACTATATTCCAGGCCTGTTCTAACTATTTTCTTCATATTGACTCATTGAATCTTGTGAACAGCTTTACTTTATTTTCAGTCACTCATTCGTATCCAACTCTGTGCTCTCACGGACTGCAGCAACAAGGCTCCCCTGTCCTTCACTAGATCCTTGAGTTTACTCAAACTCATTTCCATGATCTAGTAATGCCATCCAACCATCTCATTCTCTATTGCCCCCTTCCTTTTCCCAGCATCAGGGTCTTTTCCAGTGAGTGTGCTCTTCACATCAGGTGGCCAAAATATTGACGCTTCAGCTTTACAACCAGTCCTTCGAATGAATATTCAGAGTTGATTTCCTGTAGGACTGACTGGTTTGATCTTGCAGTCCAATGGACTCTCCAGAGCATTTCTAGCAGCATAGTCTAAAAGCATCAATTCTTGTGTGCTCAGCCTTCTTTATTGTCCAACTCTTACATCCTTACATGACTACTGAAAAACCCATCAGTTCAGTTCAGTTCAGTCGCTCAGTCGTGTCCGACTCTTTGCGACCTCATGAATCGCAGCACGCCAGGCCTCCCTGTCCATCAGAAACTCCCGGAGTTCACTCAGACTCACATCCATCGAGTCAGTGGTGCCATTCAGCCATCTCATCCTCTGTCGTCTCCTTCTCCTCCTGCCCCCAATCCCTCCCAGCATCAGAGTCTTTTCCAATGAGTGAACTCTTCACATAAGGTGGCCAAACTACTGGAGTTTCAGCTTCAGCATCATTCCCTAAAAGAAATCCCAGGGCTGATCTCCTTCAGAATGGACTGGTTGGATCTCCTTGCAGTCCAAGGGACTCTCAAGAGTCTTCTCCAACACCACAGTTCAAAAGCATCAATTCTTCAGCACTCAGCTTTCTTCACAGTCCAAATCTCACATCCATACATGACCAGTGGAAAAACCATAGCCTTGACTAGATGGACCTTTGTTGGCAAAGTAATGTCTCTGCATTTAAATACGCTGTCTAGGTTGGTCATAACTTTTCTTCCAAGGAGTAAGCGTCTTTGAATTTTAAGGCAGCAGTGATTTTGGAGCCCCCCAAAATAAACTCTGACACTGTTTCCACCGTTTCCCCATCTATTTCCCATGAAGTGATGGGACCAAAAGGCTTTGACTATATGCATCATTGTTGGCAGAGTGATGTTTCTGCTTTTTAATACAGTGTCTGCTGCTGCTAAGTCGCTTCAGTCGTGTCTGACTCTGTGCAACCCCATAGACAGCAGCCCACTAGGCTCCTCTGTCCCTGGGAATCTCCAGGCAAGAATACTAGAGTGGGTTGCCATTTCCTTCTCCAATGCATGAAAGTGAAAAGTGAAAGTGAAGTCGTTCAGTCATGCCCGACTCTTAGCGACCCCATAGACTGCAGCCTACCAGGCTCCTCCGTCCATGGGATTTTCCAGGCAAGAGTACTGGAGTGGGGTGCCATTGTGTTCTCCTAATACACTGTCTAGGTTCATCAAAGCTTTTCTTAAACAACTTTCTGAGGTAACTGTTATTTTCTCTTGAAGACATTTTTACCTTATCTTTTCCTATGGAAATGTTTCATATGATTGTTCTTATTTCACAGCCATGATGAAAAGATAAAATTGGAGTTAATTTTAATTGGCACTAGAGAAGAACAAGAAAGAAAAGGGATACAGATTGGAAAAGAAGAAGTAAAGCTTTCATTGGTGACAGCATGATACTATACAAAGAAAACCCTAAAAATACCATCAGAAAATGACTAGATTAATCAGTTAATTTAGTAAGGTTGCAGGATACAAAATCAATACACAGAAATCCATTGAATTCCAATACACTAGCAACAAAAATCTGAAAGAGAAAATAAAGTATAAACTCCATTCACCAAGGCAAAAATAACAATAAAGTATCTAGGGATAAATGAATAAAAGAGCTGTGTAAAGAAAACTATAAGACATTGATGAAAGAAGTCAAAGATGACACAAACAGATGGAGAGACATACCAATTCTTGAACTGGAAGAATCAATGTAACAAAATAGAAAGCCCAGAGATAAACCCAAGCACTTTGGGGCACCTTATCTTCTACAAAGGAGACAAGAATATGCAACAGAGGAAAGACAGCCTCTTAAATGAGTGGTGCAGGGAAAACTGGACAGCTATGTGTAAAAAAATAAAATTGGAACACTTCCTAACACCATTCACAAAGATAAAATGGGATTAAAGATCTCCACCTCCTTATGTTTTGGAAATAAAAACAAGTATGACCTAGTTAAACTTAAAAGCTTTAGCATAGCAAAGGAAATCATAAACAAGATAAGAAAACCCACAGAATGGGACAAAATATTTGCAAATGAAGCAACTGACAAATGATTAATCTCTAAAATATACAAGCAACTCATGTAGTTCAATAACAAAAGAAAAAGTCATTGACACAATAGGCAGAAGACCTAAATAGATGGCTATTTCTCCAAAGAAGAGATAAAGATGGCTATAAACACATGAAAAAATATCCAACTTCACTTGTCAAAACTAAAATGAGGTAAAACCTCACATCAGTCAAGATGGTCATCATCAAACAAATGCTGGAGAATATGTGAAGAAATGGGAATCCTCTTGCACAGTTGGTGGGAATGTGAATTTATAGAGCCACTAAGAAGAAGGAACATGTGTATACCTATGGCAGATTCATGTTGATGTATGGCAAAACCAATCCAATATTGTAAAGTAATTAACCTCCAATTAAAATAAATAAATTTATTTTTTTAATAAATAAAAATTAAAAAATAATAAATAAAAAAATAGGAATAAAACTTCCATATGACCCAGCAATCTCACTACCGGGCCTATATTCAGAAAATCACAATTCTAAAAGACACAGGTACCCCAATGTTCATTGCAGCACTATTCACAATAGCCAGGATGGGAGCAACCGTGATGTCCATCGACAGATGAATGGGTAAAGAAGTTGTGGTAAGCACATGGGCAGAGGAGACTGTCAGGCTATAGTCCATAGCGTCACAAAGAGTTGACCATGACAGAGCACACATGCACAGCCATATGCTGGGTTATAAGCTGGTTCATAACAAGCCAAGCATCCACATAAAGGAACAAACTGGAATCAAATATAATGAAGCAGATAAACCCAGAGCCTGCTATACAGAGTGGAGTAAATCAGAAAGAGAAAAACAAATATTGTATATTAACACATATATATGGAAACTAGAAAAATGGTACCAATGAACCTACTTTCAGGGCAGCAGTTAGAGACACAGACATAGAGAACAGACCTGGAACATAGCGGGGTGAGGGTTGGGAGAGGATGGGGCAAATTGAGAGACTGGCATTGAAACTCATTCATTAAAATATGTGAAACTGATGATAGCCAATGAGAAGTTGCTGTACAGCACGGTGAGCTTAACCCAGGCCTCCATGACAACCTAGAGAGATGGGCTGGGGTAGGAGGTGGGAGTGAAGTTAAAAAAGGAGGGGGCATATGTATACTTATGACAGACTCATGTTAACATATGGCAGAAACTAACACAACATTGTAAAGCAATTATCCAAAAATTTAAAAACATTGAAAAATAGTATTCAGCATGATTTAATATTTCCTGAATTTCTAGAAAGAGTGTTCCCTGTCAAAATCAAAACACAGGTCTCTCTCAGGTGCTGCTGCTCTGCCTTTTACTGTCTGTCCCTAATTTTGTAAGAAATATTGTGAAAACATGGAATTAAAAACATTTCAAAGAGCGAAAAGAGGTCAGTTTCAAGGTTAAGCGGAATGATGAGCCCAAAGGAAGGGCAGTACGTGAGAGAATGATGAGAATTTGAATGGCAAAAAATGTATATACTATATTTGGTAGTTCAGTTCAGTCATTCAGTCATGTTCAACTCTTTGCGACCCCATGTACTGCAACATGCCAGGCTTCCCGGTCTATCACCAACCCCTGGAGATTGCTCAAACTCATGTGCATTGAGTCAGTGATGCCATCCAACCATCTCATCCTCTGTCGTCCCCTTCTCCTCCTGCCTTCACTCTTTCCCAGCATCAGGGACTTTTCCAGTTAGTCAGTTCTTTGCATCAAGTGTCCAAAGTATTGGAGCTTCAGCTTCAGCATTTGCCCTGCCAATGAATATTCAGGATTGATTTTCTTTGGGATTGACTGGTTTGATCTCATTGCAGCCCAAGGAACTCTCAAGAGTCTCCTCCAACACCAGAGTTCAAGAGCATCAGTTATTTCTCACTCAGTATTCTTTATGGTCCAACTCTGACATCCATACATGACTACTGAAAAAAATCATAGCTTTAACTAGATGCATCTGTGTTGACAAAGTAATGTCTGATTTTTTATATGCTGTCTAGTTTGGTCATAGCTTTTTCTTCCAAGATGCAAGTGAGAGGGTAACAGGCAGGAAGGCCAGGGGTCTCCAAATGGAGGAAATAGCCTGCAAGTGTCAGACATTTTCATCTCCCTTAAGTGGCAGGAAGAAACAAACTAATGATATTTTTTTTCCTTCTCTATACAAATTTAAAAGGTTTCTCTTAAAATTCTGTGTTGCCATAATGACATCTGGTTTCACTTGTAGCTAACCATTGCCTTTTTCTTATGCAAATGTTTATCTTAAGCTATGCTAATGTACTATGCATTTACCCCCAAACTCTGTCTTCAAGTTGGTTCCGCCTTTTGGGCTCAGAACCTACTTGATAAGCCAGTACGTTGTACTTCAATATCGTTCCTCTAATCTATGTAAATAACACTATTTTTATGGTGCTCTGCCCTTCTTCAAGATTCAAGTTAATCCTTTTATGGCCCAAGATGAACTATTTGGAGCCAACATTATCCCAAAATACATCTTATGGGTGAGGGGCCTGGTGCCATTCTAAGTTTTCAGACATTCCTTTCTTTCATTAACAGACTGCTGGTGACTATATAACATCCAGCTAAAGACTAGCAGGGAGCACTCTTTCTGCCCCCTTCTGATGCCTATGTCAAAAGCTTTCTCTATCTCCTTTATACTTTAATAAAACTTTATTACACAAAAGCTCTGAGCGATCAAGCCTCGTCTCTGGCCCCGGATTGAATTCTTCTCCTCCGGGGGCCAAGAATCCCAGTGTTGTAATTCAACAACAGCCTTTCACAAGTGTCTTTTAATTTCATACTTGCAGTCACCATCTGCAATTATTTTGGAGCCCAAGAATTTAAAGTTTGTCACTGTTTCCATTGTTTCCCCATGTATTTGCCATGAAGTAATGGAACCGGATGCCATGATATTAGTTTTTTAAATGCTGAGTTTCAAGCCAGCTTTTTCACTCTCTTCTTTCACTTTCATCAAGAGGCTTTTTAGTTTCTCTTCACTTTCTGCCCAAAGGATTGTGTCATCTTCTTACTTAGGTTATTGATATTTCTCTCAGGAATCTTGATTCCAGCTTGTGCTTCATCCAACCTGGCATTTCACATGATGTACGCTACATATAAGTTAAATGAGCAGGGAGACAATATATAGCCTTAACGTGCTCCTTTCCCAGTTTAGTACCAGTTCATTGTTCCATGTCCAGTTCTAACTGCTGCTTCTGGAAAGGTATACAGATTTCTCAGGATGTAGGTAAGGTGATCTGGTATTCCCATCACTTTAAGAATTTTCCACAGTTTGTTGTGAGCCACACACTCAAAGGCTTTGGCATAGGGTTGGGAACTCATGTATACCTGTGGCCGATTTATGTCTATGTATGGCAAAACTAACACAGTATTGTAAAGTAAAATAAATAAATAAATGAATGAATAATAAAATTAAAAAAGCAGAGGTAGATGTTTTTCTGGAACTTTCTTGAATTTTCTATGGTCCAACAGATGTTGGCAATTCGATCTCTGGTTCCTTGACCTCTCCTAAATCCAGTTCTAACATCTGGAGGTTTTCGGTTAACATACTGTTGAAGCCTCACTCGGAGAATTTGACCATTACTTTGCTAGTGTGTAAGATAAGTCCAATTGCGCAGTCATTTGAACATTCTTCATGGTGGAGATTTCTGACAAAGAGTGGTCCACTGGAGAAGGGAATGGAAACCACTTCAGTACTCTTGCCTTGAGAACCCCAGGAACAGTATGAAAATGCAAAAAGATATGACACTGAAAGATGAACTCCCCTGGTTGGTAGGTGCCCAATATGCTACCGGACAAGAGTGGAGAAATAACTCCAGAAAGAATGAAGAGATGGAGGCAAAGTGAAAACAATGCCCTGTTTGGATGTGACTGGGGATGTAAGTAAAATCTGATGCTATAAAGAACAATATTGCATAGGAACCTGGAATGTTAGGTCCATGAATGAAGGTAAATCAGTTCAGTTGCTCAGTCGTGTCCAACTCTTTGTGACCCCATGAAAAGATAAATCAGAAGTGGTCAAATAAGAGATGGCAAGAGTGAACATTAGCATTTTAGAATCAGGGAACTAACATGGACTGGAATGGGTGAATTTAACTCAGAGGACTTTTATGTCTACTACTGTGGGTAAGAAGTAGAAGAAATGGAGTAGCCCTCATGGTCAACAAAGGAGTCTGAAATGCAGTACTTGGGTGCAATCTCAAAAATGACAGAATGAACTCTGTTTGTTTCCAAGGCAAACAGTTCAATATCATAGTAATCCAAGTCTATGCCCCAACCAGTAACACTGAAGAAGCTGAAGTTGAATGGCTCTATGAAGACCTACAAGACCTTCTAGAACTAACTCCCAAAAAAGATGTCCTTTTCATCGTAAGGGAATAGAATGCAAAATTAGTAAGTCAAGAAATACCTGGAATAATAGGCAAATTTGGAATACAGAATGAAGCAAGGTAAAGACTAATAGAGTTTTGTCAAGAGAACACACTGGTCATAGCAAACACCCTCTCCCAACAACACAAGAGAAGACTCTACACATGGAAATCTCCAGATGGTAAATACTGAAATCAGATTGATTATATTCTTTGCAGCTGAAGATGGGGAAGGTCTATGCATTCAACAAAAACAAGACTGGGAGCTGATTATGGCTCAGATCATAAGCTCCTTACTGCCAAATCCAGACTTAAATTGAAGAAAGTAGGGAAAACCGCTAGACCATTCAGGTATGACTTAAATCAAATCCTTTATGATTATGCAGTGGAAGTGACAAATAGATTCAAAGGAATAGATCTGATAGAGTGCCTGAAGAACTATGGATGGAGGTTTGTGACATTCTACAGAAGGCAGTGACCAAGACCATCCTCAAGGAAAAGAAATGCAAAAAGGCAAAATGGTTGTCTTAGGAGGTCTTACGAATAGCTGAGAAAAGTAGAGAAGCGAAAGGCAAAGGAGAAAAAGGAAGATATATCCATTTGAATGCAGAGTTCCCAAGAATAGCAAGCACAGGTAAGAAAGGCTTCCTCAGTGAACAATGCAAGAAAATTGAGGAAAACAATAGAATGGGAAAGGCTAGATTCTTTTCAAGAAAATTAGAGATGCCAAGGCAATATTTTATGCCAAGATGGGCACAATAAAGTACAGAAATGCTACGAACTTAATAGAAGCACAAGATATTAAGAAGAGCTGGCAAGAATACACAGAAGAACTACATAAAAAAGATCTTAATGACCCAGATAACCTTGATGATGTGATCACTCACCAGATATCCTGGAGTGTGAAGTCAGGTTAGCCTTAGGATGCATCACTATGAACAAAACTAGTGGAGGTAATGGAAATCCAGTTGAATTCTTTCAATTCCTAAAAGATGATGCTGTTAAAATGATGCACTCAATATGTCAGTTTTCATTCCAGTCTCAAAGAAAGGCAATGCAAAGAATGTTCCAACTACTGCCCAACTGCACTCATATTTGGTAAGATGCTGACAATAAAAGTATGAGCACTGAAAAATACTTCCAGGGGGACTATGTGAAAATTAATAGACTTTGAAAGCCCTGGTTTTTATATCATTGTTCATTGTTATGCCTCTAATTTATAAAACAAGGCTTTTATTTTTTCATTTCCTGAGAAGAGTACAGTCTTCATGTCCATGAAGGCTGACTTGACTTTCAAATTCCTTAGGGTACAAATAAAGGGGTTCAGCATGGGGATTACTGAGGTGTTTAGCAGAGCCACTCAGTTGTTCAAAGACACCCTGTCCTTTGCTGATGGATTCATGTACATGAAAATGTAGCTGCCATAAGAGATGGAGATGACAATTTGTGGGAAGAACACGTGGAAAAGGCCCTTGTCCTCTGAGAGGTGGAAGAGATCCTCAAAATTGTTCTGATGATATATGGATAGGACAGAATTATTAATACCACAGTGAACATTAAGGTAAACACAGCAATGGAAAAGCCCATCATCTCTAGCAATTTGGTGTCTGAACAAGAAATGTGTGAAAGGGGAAATAACCACAAATAAAATGATCAATAGCATAATCAAGTTGTCTGAACAGCATGAGTGATGAGAAAATGATTAAGGATGAAGCAAGCCATGAAGCCGAGATAAGTAGTACGCAGACTCTATGATTCATGGTGCTCATGTAATGTAGCTGTTTGCAGATGGCAATGTAGTGGTCAGAAGTCTTGGCAGCCGGTAGGCAAAACTCAGTGACTCCCAAGAGAATGAAACAAACAAACAAACAAACAAACAAAACTGAGCCATACAATCAGTAAAAGAAAAGGTTTTATCTCCTGTAATAATGGTGATAAGGAACTTGGGTATAGTGACATTTGTGGATGACACATCTAATATGGAGACATTTCTGAGGAAGAAATACATGAGGGTGTGTAGGTGGGCATCCAGCAGGGTTAGGGTGATAATGGTCAGGTTTCCAATGATGCTGAGCATGCAGGTGGTGAGTAGAAAGACACAGCTCACAACGTGAAGTTGTGGGTCATCTGACAGTCCCAGAAGGATAAACTCTATTCTTTCTATGCAGTTTCCTCTTTTCTTCTTATTTGAATATCCTTCAGGATAAAACACAAAGAGACTTAAAGAAAAGGAAACTATTCACAGATAGCACTGGAATTTATTTCTGGAAGGGCTATGCCATACTAATTTAACTTGGGAGATCTTTGAAACAACTTATCTTTAAAGATTTTTTTTTCTTTTTACCATATGCCAGTGTGTGTTTTCATAGAATATTTCTTTTAAAATAACTATTCCACTGATTGAAATGGGGTTAAAATATGCTTAAAATTTTTATCCATATCACATACTCTAAATGCGAAGAGCAGGAATTTTAACCTAGGCTTTTATATGTATTTGAAATACTGGACTAGAAATGCTATCTGTTGATCTTTTAAATCCTTCCCTAAAATATTTCTTTCCCAATGGGAAACTCCTCATCTTTTCTTCAAATTCAGTTAGATTGCATTATTTCCTAATCTTTTACCTGATTTCTTATATTATTACTTTGCTAGTTAATTTAGAAAATCCAAATATATCAGGGAAAAGGTCACTCAAATGAGTCCGTCTTCCAAGTGAAAGTCATTGGACTTAAATCTTCAACAATATGAAAGACTTCTAAGCTCTCACTCTGACTCACATCCACCTTTCTAACTTCTGACTCCTTATCTGAATCACACCTAATGCATTCACTATTGTGACCATCGCACGTATTGGAGCCAGGGTTTCTGAACTCTGAAATCTAATGCCTGATGATTTGATGTGACAAAGATATAATAATAATAGAAATAAAGTGCACAATACACAAAATGAGCTTGAACCATCCTGTAACTAGCCTCCACCCAGGTCCTTGGAAAAGTTGTCATCTACTAAATTGATCCCTGGTACAAAAAGTTGGGGAACTTGTGTAGAGAGTCCAGAGTACAGAGGAGGCAGAGTAGATTTTTCATAGACTGGATCTGTGTCATTGGCTAAGGAAACTAAATTGTATGAATATCTAAAATCAAACATAAAACATTATCTTTCTTCAAAATCTCTTCCATCTAAATATTATTATTCTCTCTATATGTGTGTGAATATTCTGCTTTCTATCCTATGTTGTATTTTATATTTTCCTTTTTCCTACATTGATATTCACTTAGTAAAATCTCTATTTTGTCAGTATACTGGTATAATTCTTAAATAGCAATGAAAGACTTTCACTTTGTCTGGCTGTTTAACAGTAACAATAATAACAATGCATTTATTGTAAAAGGTCAATAAATGACCCAGTTATTTTCAAGATCGCTCATTCTGTGAATTCTCTTTGAATGGTAAAATTTACATTTTGGTATCAGGAGAGACCTTTCTGCAATAGAATATTTAATTTTAAGATATAGGTTGATTGATTTGTTGTGTGTGCATGCTTAGTTGCTCAGTTCTGTCCAGCTCTTTGCAAACCTATGGACTATATCCCATCAGGCTCCTGTATTCATGAGATTCTCCAGGCAAGAATACTGGAGTGAGTAGCCATTCCCTTCCCCAGGGGATCTTCCTGACCAAGGGATCTAACTGGGTCTCCTGCATTGCCAGCAGATTCTTTACCATTTGAGCCACCAGGGAAGCCATTTTTTAGTATGTAATACATCATCATATTGTGAAAATTCTCAGAGTTTTTTTCTTCTACAAGCCTGAGCCTTTTCATTCACTTTACTGTATAAGAAAAGTATAGCTACTGTCCATTTAGGGAAAATTCTAACTGAGATGAATGGTGGCCAATTCTACTGGGAAATCATGTGATGTTTAGGAGAAAATGAGCATATCCTTTTGCTAATCCTCAAAGATCAGAGGAAAGCAATATCTTGAAACTTACAAAAACAACAGGCTTTACATTGTCTTTAGACAAATTCGTGGCAACTCAATATTTGGTAAATATTTACTAATGCAAGTGTAAAAGTCATGGTTCTCAATTAACAACAATGTTCTCTCATTAACAGCTGTACGTAACGCTGATCTTTAAACCATTTTGGAATGTGAAGTGTCAACCATTCCTGGGATGTTTTTGATAAAGCAATGAAGAATATACCCAAGTCTTTAAGACCTCATTTCAGACTTATCCTTCCTTAGGACTTATCCACACTTTTCCCGCTATTCCCATGAAATTTAGGATAACAAGCTTCATATCCCTTTTTCTCCCTTAAGAATTCTAATGTCTTATATATCTCAAGTTGAATCAGGCTTGTGGTTCACTTAGAGTGAATATTAACCTATCCAATAAACTACTGCTTGTCAGAGGAAGTGAGGATGATTGGGACTGGCATATATACACTATTGATCATTGTTCATTATTGCTCATCTCAGTCTCATCCAACTCTTTGTGGTCCTTTAGACTGTAGCCTGCTAGGCTCCTCTGTCCATGAGATTTTTCAGGCAAGAAATACAGGAGTGGGTTGCCATTTCCTCCTCCAGGCAATCTTGCTGACCCAAGGACTGAATCTGTGTCTTCTGTGTCTCTGCACTGCAGGCAGATTCTTTCTCTACTGGGCCATTGGGGAAGCCATACACTATTGTTGAGTAATTATTATAAATTACTGATAAATCTAATTATTTTCACATAGTATCTCTAGAGTTGTTTTTCATTTCTCATAATTTTATCACCAGCCCTTGCCAAGGATATTAGATACAATTTTTTCCCCATTCAAATTCCCAACCTTCTCTCATACACTTCCCTTCCTTCAGGCTAGTCCTTCCACTCTATAACAGTGAACTGACCTCATAATTCTTTGAAATGTTTTTAATTCCATGTTTTGGGACAATATTTCTTAAAAAATTAAAGACAGAAGAGGCAGAGCAAGAACACACAAGAGAGACCTGTGTTTTATGATCTCACCAGGTAACTCTCTTTCTAGAATTTCAGGAAATATTAAGTCATGTAAACCACTATTTTTAATTTACTCTACAATGGCCATATGTATAATCTGTTCATCTCATTAGACTATTACATATACTCTCCTCTGCATATTGTGGCCTACCTAGTAGTTATGTGAAAACAATACAACTAAGAACATAATGTAATTATATTTTCTGAGAACTCAAAAAACTTTTCTCATTCAGTTCAGTTCAGTTCAGTTCCATCACTCAGCTTAAATCTTCTGTGCCATATAATTTATCAATATGAATATATACATCTAGGAAAACTGTGAAATACCCCTCTTTTTGGAAATATTTAATTTACATATATGCTGTAACAATTCTTAAAGAAAAGTTGAAGAATGAGTATTACCAGCTACCATATATGACTACATTTTTTCTGGCCAGTTGTATACTTAAATTATTGATGTTATGCTGATCTTTTCAATAATCAATAGCTAAGAGTTTTTTGTAACTTTCTCATATCTGTGGCTATTTTGAGGTAATATCTTACAGATTCAATAATCTGCTTAAATGACAAGCCTAATTAGTAGGGATAAGGAAGCTCACATTGGCGAAGTTAATTGAGGCTAAAAAAGATTGTAAGTTCACTATATTTTAAGTACTAGAAAATTCCAATGCTTTGGAAAATGTATTGATTAAAATTTATAAAATATTCATACAAGATTATGCTATTCTTATACTGAAATTTTATTTTATTTTTTATGTTTTCCATGAAGTCGACACTTGAAATAACAATTAGGGATACTCAAACTCATCCTACATTTTTAAAACATTTACCCAGAAAGAGTATAATTGTAATTCACTGAGCAACATTCTTCCTGATATTCATGTACTATTATCAGTTGAGAGACACAAGTCCAAAATTTACTGAAAAACAAATAAAACAACTTATTAAAAAATACTGAGGAGATTTCCACTTTGTAGGAAAGTTGTGGAATTACTATTTCCTCCCCTCATGCTGAAATATTTATGATTTCCTGACTTAATTGGAAATATTTCAAGATACTGAAGTTTAGACTTGATTGATGATTGTGAGTTCTTGACACCATAAAGTGTAGTCTGGGAATTAAAAGAACTGTGAATGAATTACAAAAGAGGAGTTTATGCTGATATTATCAGATAATGTAGCTCTCCACATAACTCTGTACAAACTCCTTAGTTTTTAGTATAAATGTTTGCAATCT
This sequence comes from Capra hircus, assembly GCF_001704415.2. Lineage (NCBI taxonomy): Eukaryota > Metazoa > Chordata > Mammalia > Artiodactyla > Bovidae > Capra > Capra hircus. The sequence goes on from NC_030812.1 coordinate 57,896,570, forward strand.
GCATGTAAACATTGATTATCAATATCAGAGGTAAACACAATTTTTCTGTAAAAGGGCATTATATCAATAATTTAGAATTTGCAGACCATAGTGTCCCTGTTGAAACTATTCAACTCTCCATCTTTGTAATACAAATGCTGCTATGAGCATTGTGTGAATGGAAGGGCTCAGGCATGTTCAATAAAATATTTGTTTTTTCTTTGTAATACTATGTTACATTATCTTTTTTTTTTCTTTGCTTTACAATATTGTATTGGTTTTTCCATACATTGACATGGATCAGACATGGGTCTACATGTGTTCCCCATCCTGAAAACCCCTCCCATCTCCCTCCCCATCCCCTCCATCTGAGTCATCCCAGTGCAGCAGCCCCAAGCACCCTGTATCTCGCATTGAACCTGGACAGGCAATTCTTTTCACATATAATAATATACATTTCAATGCCATTATCCCAAACCATCTCACCCTCTCCCTCTCCCTCTGAGCCCAAAAGACTGTACTATATATTTGTGTCTCTTTTGCTGTCTCACATACAGGGTTATGGTTACCATCTTTCTAAATTCCATATATATGTGTTAGTATACTGTATTGGTGTTTTTCTTTCTGGCTTACTTCACTCTGTATAATAGGCTCCAGTTTCATCCACCTCATTAGAACTGATTCAAATGTATTCTTTTTAATGGCTGAGTAATATTCCATTGTGTATATGTACCACAGCTTTCTTTAACAAAAATATGAACTGGGCCAAATCCACCCCAATGACATTTTTTAATATTACAGTATCTTCCCACTTCCACGATTTTTCAGTTTTCTCTTCTTTTACAAACTACTCACTAACATATGAAATACCATATATATAGTTTACTGGTCAATTATGTTCAGGTTTATTGTCTATATTCTCTTACATCCCTCACCCCATGAAAGCAGGAATCTTTATCTACTTTGTAGATGCACTCCCAGCAGTGATGTGCTGGAGTTGACCTGGACCACATCCTGGGAGCTGACGGTTGCAAGTCTCTTCTCAATTCTGAGTTCTGTAAGGGTACACTGATAGCTTGAAATCTGCCATGGTGAGAGACTTCACCTTCATTTGTGTATCCAACTAGTGATTCTTTTCATATTTTATTTCTCAAATTCTTTAACAATAATACATGTCGCAATCAGTTGTTAAGGTTCCGTTAATTAAAAGGGATCGACTCTGCTCATAAATTATTATTTTATTTTATTTTTAAGTTTTACTTTATTTTACTTTACAATTCTGTATTGGTTTTGCCATACATTGACATGAATCCACCTTAAATATGTTTATTTATTTTAAAATATTTATTGAGTATCCACTGCATGGCTGACAGATGTTCTAAATGAGAAGGATTAACAACTTCTGGTAAATGTTTAACAACTGCCTCTCTGGAGTTGTACAAATACAAATCTATTCCTAGAGATTCTCTGTTTCTATGATGTAAACTCAAAACTCAAGGGATATAAGCACACTAACTCTCTTAAGGGTAAGTCCAGAATTTCTGGGAGAAAAAAGTAGATTCTTTAAACATAATCATACAAGAGTCAAATCTAAATTGTTTTCACACACTCAATATCACATGCTGTTTCTGAAGTTGCCTCATATATCTCAGTCATTTTGCCTTTTTACATTTTTTATCCATATTTACAAAACTGATTCACCTGTATCTTTTAATGATGCCTCATTGGCCCTCTCTTTACTTAGATTCCCTTGGGCTAACAGGAGACAAATAAAATAAATCCAGTTCCATGTGTATGACATACATAGAGAAGAACATTCCTATTTTCTGTTTTTCAAAGCAGAATCTGTAGAAAATGTTAAGCTCTGAAGCCTAAGAAATATGTTACTTAAATTGTATAGGTAATCATAGAATTACAAAATATTCATTTAAAATCTTTGCATTAACACAAAGAAAATGTCTTGGTAAGTAGTGTTTCATATTATATGAAAAGGAGCAAGTGTAAGAACTACTTTATGATTCTACCCAGGTGTAATTAAGTTTATACATAGAGCTTGGGTAAGAGACAAAGGGCAACTATGCATTGCATTATAATTGAAAATATTCCTCAAATGTTGCAACAGCAAGAATGAAGGATATTGTGGGTCAAATATTACCCATCTAACCATAATGAAAACTATAAACCTTGAGAGCCATGACAACTTGATTTGAGAGTACATAAGAAACCAAATAAATTGCCAACTCAATTCACCAACTCAGAATTTATATAAGTACAGAAGTAATCAGACTTTAAAATTTGAGACTAAATCATCAAGAAGAACCAGGGAGTAAGTATCTTTGTTATTTTCCAGTATAACAATATGATTCTATCTCATTAAAATACTTTTTATTTTTATTTTTTAATATTAGTTTATTTATCTTAATTGGAGGTTAATTACTTTACAATATTCGTTTTGCCATACATCAAAATAGTATTTGTTTATGGGTTTGTGAATTCAAAACCTTTTTATATTAAAATGTGATTATCTACTAACAAGAAGACTATTCAGAGTCCTAAAGAACCAGCATAGCAATAAGTCTAGAGCTTTTCCTTAACTTTTCTTAAGTTAAATGGTTTTCTGTTACAGAAATAAAATGACATTTCCTATGTAAAGGAATATCTGCTTCCCAGTAAAATTTTGACCACCTACTTGGTCACTTTCTAAAGCAATATTGTAAAACAAAAGAAAACTGATTTGTGTTCATTGCATGAACTAAACTATTTCTAGGCAATATTTATTTTAGTAGCAGAAGTTACACTCTCTTGTCCTTCTGGCCTTTTATCAGAAAAAGAAAACAATGATGGGGGAAAAGGGTTGCCTCAACCAAACCCATAAGAAAGCAGAGAATACCAAAAAAATATTCCCATGGATAAACACATACACTAAAGTGAGATATTTACTATGTAGACTACTCAGTTAAACTTGTGAAAGTTTCCTAAACACAGTGGGCCTCAGTTTTTCAAAATATAAATGTGGAAGAGGGCTACATAGGCTCTGTAAGCTTATAAACTCTGTATTTAGATTATCTACAAAGCATACTGGTTTTTATAATACTGAAGAAAGGAGAAGAATAAATTAAATATTATCATATTATTACCAAAGAAACTAAATATTTTAAAGAATAATCTGAAGTCTTGGTAAAGAAAACAGTAGAAGAAATGTCCCAGTTTAAATGTTAACATGTAACTTTTATTTCATCCATGGCCTGTGAGAGTGTATTTTTGGGATGAGAGCTCAATATTTAACTTCAGATAATATTCATTTGGACTTACCCTGGCTCAGACGGTAAAGCATCTGTCTACACTGCAGAAGACCCGGGTTTGATCCCTGGGTGGGGAAGATCCCCTGGAGAAGGAAATGGCAATCCACTCCCTGAAAATCCCATGGACAAAGGAGCTTGGTAGGCTACGGTCCATCGGGTCTCAAAGAGTCAGACACGACTGAGCGACTTGAGTGACTGAGTGACTAATATTCATTATTTGAATGAAAGGTTGAATGGAAACTGGAGAAAGTTACTGTATGGGAACAGAGGTTTTAAATTTCAAACACTAGCTTCATGATGGAAGCTTTAAAACTTTTGTATTCTATCCTCAAATATCTTTTAACATTTTTTTTATGTCCTATAAGGAGAGCATACATTTTCTGTTCTAATGAGGGAGAATAGAATCAGAAATGAAAAACCACACAAGACCCACAGAAGTCATTCTTCTGGGCCTATCAGATGACCCAGAGTTTCAGATTGTAACTTTTCTCTTTTTAATCATCACATGTATATTAAGTGTCACTGGAAATTTAACCATCATCATTCTCACCTTGGTGGACCCCCATCTATAGACACCTATGTATTTTTTTCCTCAGGAACTTCTCTATATTAGAAATTTCCTTTACAAAATCTGTATTCCTAGATTTCTGGGCACAATTATCACTAGGGACAAAGCAATTTCATACAACAATGGTACAGCTCAGATGTTTTTCTTCATTTTCTTGAGTATCACTGAGTTTTATCTTCTAACTGCCATGTCCTATGATCACTATGTAGCTGTTTGCAAACCCTTGCATTACACAACCATCATGAACAACAGAGTCTGTGTATTGCTTGTCTTTTGTGCTTGGCTGGCAGAGTTCTTAAACATCTTCCCACCTGTTAGTCTTTTTCTCCAGTTAGATTACTGTGGTTCTAATATCATCAATCACTTTGCTTGTGACTATTTCCCCCTCTTCCAAATATCCTGCTCAGACACATGGCACCTTGAAGTTTTTACTCTGCAATAGAGATTCTGCTTTTTACTTTGGTATTAATAATTCTATCCTATATGTTCATCATCAAGACAATTCTGAGACTGCCTTCTGACAGTCAGAGAAAAAAGGCATTTTCTACATGCTCCTCTCACACTGTCATTTCCATCTCTTATGGAAGTTGCATATTCATGTATGCCAACCCATCAGCAAAATAAGAGGCATCTTTGACTAAAGGAGTAGCAATTCTGAATACTTCTGTTGCTCCTAACCAGCAAGTGAAGCAAGCCTTTATCCAAAATGTTATCTTTTTCTCAAGTAAATGCAAGTATCTGTAGCATTGAAAAATAAAAGTTCTGGTCAATGATTTCTTCATTCATATTCTCTCAAAACTATTTCACTACAGTTACATAGTGCCTTTTTATTCATTCCTATTCTAAACTTCCCCACACATTGAACCAAGTAAATTGGATAAAGCTGAATATTGCTTTAGAATTTTCTGTAAATTGTTTTTTATGCGTATGTATTTGATGAAGTATAAAATGTTACAACGTAAGCCATTTTGTTTAAGAAAAAGAATCTCAGGAATAATGTGGATTTCTGAAATTGTCACTCATATAAGATAACAAAAATGAATAGTATTAGAACATTTTGATTCTACTGGCACTTTCATGAAATCAAATAACCACAAACACTTGCTGATTGTAAATTAAATATAAATATTTACTTAAATATTTTTGAAAGATTATAAACATACATATTCAAAATCTTTATGCTACTGTTAACAATTTTGATAATAAGGAAGAGAAGGGCAAGAAAGAAGAGGGTAGAGATAATTATGTTTAACAATTACTATATTTCAAACTTATTCTAGAGAATTATTTTCTAGAAGAAAGCAATTTCTTCCTATTGGCTCACTGAATCCTGCCAACAACATTCTGAGGTACCTGTAATTGTTATTCTCTTTCAGAAATATTACTTTATCTTTTCCTCTGGAAATATCTTATAAGATTATCATCATTCATATGCATGTGAAAAATGTTGGAATTAAATTTTAAAATCTTACCTCTGTCAAGAATTTCCTCATTTTAGTCATAAACAGTTCAGTCACTCATTTGTGTCTGACTCTTTGCAACACCATGGACTGCAGCACGCCAGGCCTCGCTATCCATCACCAACTCCCAGAGTTTACTCAAACTCATGTCCTATGAGTCAGTGATGCCATCCAACCATCGCATCTTCTGTCATCCCCTTCTCCTCCCACTTTCCTTCTTTCCCAGCATCAGGGTTTCTTCAAATGAGTCAGTTCTTCACATCAGGTGGCCAAAGTATTGGCGCTTCAGCTTCAACATCAGTCCTTCCAATGAAGATTCAGGACTGATTTCCTTTAGGATGGACTGTTTGGGTCTCTTTGCTATCCAAAGAACTCTCAAGAGTCTTCTCCAACACAACAGTTCAAAAGCATCAATTCTTCAGCACTCAGCTTTCTTTATAGTCCAACTCTCACATCCATACATGACTACTGGAAAAAACATAGCTTTGACTAGATGGACCTATTAGTCATACTACCTTATTTTAAATAAGAAATAATATATGGGTCAATGTTTAGGAAAATTTTGATACAGGAGGTCTGTGGACGATCCATAGCCCATTGGGAAAATTTGGCCCACCACCTATTTTTATTAAAAGTTTTATTGAACACCCCGAGCCCTTTCATTTACATGTTGTTCATAGCTGCATCCAAAATAAAGACAGGAAGAACTGAGTAATTGCATCAGGGACACTATGCCTGCAAATTCTAAATTATTAATATATTACCCTTCTACAGAAAAAGTCTGTGTTGACCCCTGCTATTGATAGTCAGAATAATTATACTGATAGCAAATATTTAAACTAACCTCTAAAGAGTTTGTATAGAATGATGTAGAGAGCTGCATTATCTGATAATATCAGCGTAGACTCATTCATATCTTTTGTAAAATTTTTACAGTTCTTTTAATTCCCAGAACTAACCTATCTACTGTTTATGGTATATTTTTATTGCGTGAATAAGAACTCACAATCCTCAATCAAGTCTAAACTTCAGTATTTTCACATGCTTCCAATCAATCTTAGAAATTATAAATGTTTCAGCATGAGGGAAGGAAAAAGTAATGGCATGACTTTCCTACAAAGTGGAAATCTCAGTATTTTTTTATAAGTTGTTTTTCCTCAGTTTCATCAAATGATGGATCTAAGACTCTCAACTGAGGATAGTATGTGAATATCAGGAAAAACGTGCCTGTGAGTTATAGTTACAGTCTTCGTATAATAATGGTTTAAAAACAAGGGATGAGTTTGAGTACCTTTCACCATTATATAAATTTTTGAATTCATGGAAAACAGAAAAGAAAAAAGCGTTCAGGGCCAGAATTGCATGATCTTGCATGATTATTCATATAAATTCTAATCAGTACATTTTACAATATGATAATGCTTAAAATAAGCATTTTTGACAAAAACCCTCATTTATTTACGGTAAAACTTTGCTCTTGTTACCTTCTTTACTCCTATTGAGTAGGCATATCACTTAAAGAGGCAATTAAATGAATTGTATGTACAAGCTATTATCTCAGAATAGTCACAAATATGAGAAAGTTATAATACCCCTTAGCTGCTGCTGCTGCTGCTGCTGCTAAGTCACTTCAGTCCGACTAAGTGCGACCCCATAGACGGCAGCCCACCAGGCTCCCCTGTCCCTGGGATTCTCCAGGCAAGAACACTGGAGTGGGTTGCCATTTCCTTCTTCAATTCATGAAAGTGAAAAGTGAAAGTGACGTCACTCAGTCGTGTCCCACTCTTAGAGGCCCCATGGACTGCAGCCTACCAGGCTCCTCCGTCCATGGGATTTTCCAGGCAAGAGAACTGGAGTGGGGTGCCATTGCTGTCTCCCTTAGCTACTGATTATGAAAAGATCAGCTTAACATCAAGCTTTTATTTAAATATACAACTGACCATAGTAAATGCAGTCATATTTGGTATCCAGTAATATTTATTTCATCAGCTACAAATTGGCACTTGCCATGAGTGCTTGCCATCTGCCTCTACAAGGATTAAATTATGTGCTGTGCAGCTGCTGATGTTCAACACCACCTGAAGGAGTTCAGTGTGGAGATCAGGAGTGAGACACTTTGTTCTCTGGGAAAACTGGCAGGATGGATCTTCAGATAGTTAAATAGTCTCAGAAGCTGATTTTATGAGCCCAATTCTTAATTCTCCTCATATCAGAAAAATACTAAAATTCTTCATGGAGACAACTGTTTCTCATAACTAGCAGACATTTCATGAGACGAGCAGAAACTTTCTACAAAAACAATGTGCTTGAATACATGTACTCCCCTTTTACCAAATCACATACATACTGTCCCCCTATACCTCTTTAGATCTGTTTCTCACTGATATCTGAGGTCTGTCTCCCAGATTGCAATCTTCATATTGCCCCAAATATAATTTAAAGTGCCACTCTCATGTTGTGTATTTTTTAAATTGATAATTTCTTCAGGCATTTAAAAAGAATTGTTATGATACATGTGTTAATTTTGGAGTTCCCTAAGAAGTGGAGGCTATTTCATAGTTTTCCCTAACCGCTTTCATAGTTTTCTTCATTATAATAGTCTTTGAGTTGATAAATTAAACAGCACAGAAAATGTTAAACTCAGTAATGAGAAAGTTATTTGATTTCCCAAGAAAATGCAATTACATTATTCTTTTAAGTTGTACTCTTTTTCACCTAGTTACTAAATTGGCCACAGTATGGAAAGGAGAGTATATGCAATATTCTAATGAGACTGTCAGATTATGTTTATTGTCCTTGTGTGGTAATAAAAAATAAAGTTAAACATGATACAATATTTACTCAGTTACTGAAAAGAGTAATTCTGGTGAAATCACTAAATGCTATTTTCTCTTGCATTTTGAAATTTCACCAGAAGAAAAGTGCATGAGAGAAGGTTTGCAATCTGAATGGACAAAAACGTATTTGTATATATATGTACATATATGAAGCGTTCGAATTTAAATGGCAAAAATAAAACTACACATATGCAAATATCCTTAGTAAACTGCTGACAATTAACATATAAATGATGAAAATGAATCTAGGGAGGCTGTGTGGATATTAACAAATTTTGAAAAACCTGGGTTTTGATTTAATTGTTCTTCATTCATATGCCTCTAATTCATGAAACAGGATTTTTATATTTTCATTTCCTTGAGAAAAACATAGTCTTCCTTGCCATGTCCATGAAAGCTCTTTTTACTTGCTGATTCCTAAGAGTGTAGATAAAGGGGTTCAGCATGGGTGCTACTGAGGTATTTAGCACAGCTACTCCCTTGCTCAAAGAGACCCTGTCTTTTGCAGATGGATTCACATACATGAAAATGCAGCTGCCATAAGAGATGGAGATGACAATCATGTGGGACGAACACGTGGAAAAGGCCTTTGTCCTCTGAGTGGTAGAAGGGATCCTCAAAATTGTTCTGATGACATATGTGTAGGACAGAATTATTAATGCTAAAGTGAACAATAGAATAAACACAGCACAGGAAAACCCCAGTATCTCTAGGAATTTGGTGTCTGAACAAGAAAGGTATAATAAAGGGAAATAATCACAAGTAAAATGGTTGATAACATTGGACTTACAGTAATCAAGTTGTATGAAGAACATGAGTAATGGGAATATAATTAAGAATGACGTCAGCCAAGAGGCCAAGACAAGCAGTGTGCAGACTCTGTGATTCATGATGGTCATGTAATGCAGCGGTTTGCAGATGGCAATGTAACGGTCATAGGACATGGCAACCAGAAGGTAAAACTCAGTGACTCCCAAGAAAATGAAAAAAAATAACTGAGTCATACAATCATTAAAAGAAATGGTTTTATCTCCTGTAATAATGGTGGCCAAGAACTTGGGAATAGTGACAGTTGTAAATGAAACTTCCAATATGGAGAAACTCCTGAGGAAGAAATACATGGGGGTCTGGAGGTGGATATCCAGCAGGGTCAGTGTGATAATGGTCAAGTTCCCAGTGATGCTGAGCACATAGGTGATGAGCAGAAAGACAAAGATGACAACCTGAAGTTGTGGGTCATCCGAGAGTCCCAGGAGGATAAATTCTGTTATTTTTGTGTAGTTTCTCATTTTTCTTCTTTTAAGTAACCTTCAGGAGAAAACAGAAAGGGAAGACACAGAATAGGGGATTATCCATGTATAACAATGGGATTTGTCTCTGAAAGTAAACTTACTATGCCATGCTAACATAATTCAGGAGACTTTTAAAAACAAGTTAATAAAAATAGGTAACTTACTTTAAAGTAAGTTTTTTTAAATTTAATTTAATTTTATTTTACTTTACAATATTGTATTGGTTTTGCCATACATTAACATAGATCCGCCACGGGTGTACACATATTGCCTATCCTGAACACCCCATCCACCTCCCTCCCCATAGAGACAACAAAAGAGACCCAGATGTATAGAACAGTCTAAAGTAAGTTTTTACCATATGCCAGTATGTGTGTTTCACATAGAATATTTCTTTATAAAATCCCTGTTTTACGGGTTGAAATCAGAGTAGAAACAATCTTTAAAAATCTTATCCAAATCACATACCTGAATTGAAAAAGCAGGGATTATAACCTAGATCTTTCTGAAACCTAGGAAATATAGTAAAATAAATGCTACCTGTTGATTTGTAAAATGCCCCACCCCCCACTCTTAGAGGGTTCCCTCTTGTTGGGAAAGACTTCATCTTTTTTCAAGCCCCAGAAAATCATCCTATCCTAGTTTGTGTCAGCTGGTTCCTTGAACTGTTATTCTTTACTGTAATATAGAAAACCTAAATGTGTCAGGAAAAAGTCACCCAGTGGGTATGTCTCCAAAATAAGTCATTGGAATGAAATCTTTAACAATGACAAATTTCTAAGTTTCCACTCAGACTCAGATTAACCTCCCAACTTCATACTTCTCTTCTGAGGCCCCAGATAATGGAATAAAGGAATCCAGATAATGGATTTGCTTCAGTAGTCTCAGATATTAGACAGTGAAGAGAGGAGACAGAGTGGACGTTTAGTAGATTGGACCTATGTTATGAGTTAAGGAAACCAACCTGTGTTGTTCATTCGCCAAGCTGTGTCCAACTCGTTGTGACCCCGTGGACTGCAGCATGCCAGGCTTCCCTGTCCCTCACCAACTCCCAGAGTTTGCTCAAGTTCATGTCTATTGCACTGGTGATGCCATCCATGCCATCATGCCATGGTGATGCCATGCCTCTGACGTCCTCTTCTCCTTCTGCCCTCAATCTTTCCCAGCATCATAGTCAGCTGTTGGCATCAACTGGCCAAATTATTGAAGCTTTCAGTAGATAGCAGAAACGGAGCTGCTCTGCTACAACAGTCAGTTCAGTTAAGTTCAGTTGCTCAGTCATGTCCGAATCTTTGCGACCCCATGAATTGCAGCATGCCAGGCCTCCCTGTCCATCACCGCTCCCGGAGTTCACTCAAACTCACGTCCATCGAATTGGTGATGCCATCCATTCATCTCATCCTCTGTCGTCTGCTTCTCCTCCTGCCCCCAATCCCTCCCAGCATCAGAGTCTTTTCCAATGAGTCAGCTCTTTGCATGAGGGGGCCAAAGTACTGGAGTTTCAGCTTTAGCATCATTACTTCCAAAGAACACCCAGGACTGGTCGCCTTTAGAATGAACTGGTTGGATCTCCTTGCAGTCCAAGGGACTCTTACGAGTCTTCTCCAACACCACAGTTCAAAAGCATCAATTCTTCAGTGCTCAGCTTTCTTCACAGTCCAACTCTCACATCCATATATGACTACTGGAAAAACCATCGCCTTGACTAGACAGACCTTAGTTGTTAGGAAATCCCAAACCAGAATTAGGTCATCTATGAATGATTTAGCACCAGGTTCCCTACAAATTGGGGTGCCATGATGGGTAAAGTGGTGACTACCTTTCTGGCTGCACCCAGTGTCCCAGGAAGAAGGGCTCTTTGCACCCGACCTTGGTCCCAAAGCACAGGGTGGTGCTCCCTTAGGGACCCCGGTATAGGCCTGCCAGCAGGGATGTTGAGGGACCAGCTATCCAAGGCCAATCAAGGCTCCTGTGATGCTGCTGTGTCATTCTGCATGGGTAGTATTCTGACTTAGAGGTGTTCAGTCATAATCCCACAGATGGTATCTTCGCTCCATTGGCTCTTCAGCTAAGCTCTCAACCAAAGTGTATAAATATCTGAAAACAAACATTACCTTCCAGAGAATAATTTTTCTTCAAAATTTCTGCCATCTAAATGTTACTAGTATTCTCTCCATTTCTGTTTCTAGCAGGGTACAACACTTAGCAGCCCCTTTGACTGTAGCCCACGAGGCTCCTCTGCCCATAGAATTTTCCAGGCAAGAACACTGGGGTGGGGGTGCCATCTTCTACTTCAGGGGATCTTCCCCATGCAAGTATGGGACCAAAGTCTCTTGCAAATCTTGCATTGGCAAACAGTTTATTTACCAACTGTACCACCTGGGAAGCATCTACATTAATATTCCCTTAATAGAATCTCTATTTTGTCACTGTGTTAGTATAAACATGAAATAGCAATGAAAACCTTTATTTTGTCATTCCAATTAACAGTAATAATAATGCATTTATGTTAAAAAGAATCTGAGCTCCCTCAATAAATTCAGGCAACCCAGAATTTGATACATATTCACAAATATAAAAGTCATTGTTCTCAGTTAACAAAAATCATCTATAATTAACAACTGTGTATAAGAGTCAGACATGACTGAGCTACTGAACTGAACTGAACTGATGACTCTGATCTATAAACCATTTCTGGAATGTGAGGAGTTAACCATTCCTGGGAAGTTTTTGGTAAAGTAATGAAGAATATATCCAAATTTATAAGACATCATTTCAGAGTTTTTTTACTTACAACTCATTCATGCTTTGTTCCCCCTTAGTCCCATGGATCTTAGGATAAAAAGTTACATATTCCTTTCTGTCCCTTTCTTTTTAATGAATTCTCCTGTCTTGGATAAAGGCTTCCCAGGTGGCATTGGTGGTAAAGTACATGCCTGCCAATTCAGGGGACATAAGAGATGTGGGTTCCATCTCTAGGTTGGGAAGATCCCCTGGAGAAGGGCATGGCAACACACTCCAGTATTCAGCCTAGAGAATTCCCATGTACAAAGGAGCCTGGCAGGCTACAGTCCATAGGGTCTCAAAGAGTCAATACACGACTGAAGTGGCTTAGCAGCGGTGTCTTGGATCTCATTGTCGAAACAGGCATGTGGCTCATTGAAAGTGAAAATTAACCTATATGATAAACAAATGCTGGTCATTGTGTTAATAAGATAACTGGAAGTGATTTTCAGGACACATATGCTAGTTCATAGTAAATTGTAAGCATGACTTCTTTAAGAAAAGACCATTAGCATTCCCCAAATTCATTAATTTTAAAAATTGACAATATTTAAATGTCTATTAAAGATTGCATTCCTTATTTTATATAAATTGTGAGACATGAGTGGGAAGCTCTCTAAATTCCACAATATAATTGGAAACAAATTAGCTTCTCACATTCTCTATGTATACTGAATTTTCTCTTCATAACTTTAAGACTCCTAAGGAAATTGTAAGTAATTCTATGAACACGTATATCCTCAAGGCATCCCTTTGCATACTACACAGTATTCCACTTCCTTATCTTTTCCTTTCACTTGAGGATCTTTTTCTTGGGGTTAGGTTTATAATCTAGAATAATTTGTCACAGAAGAGAACAGAATATTTATTAAATTTGATATCTTGGGTAATAGCTTGGTTTTATAACAACCCTTATGTTTGCTGACATCTAATACCATGGAAGAACATCATCATGACTGTATGGGGGGGGGGGGAACTCATAAGAGTCAGTTTAGATTCTTTTCAGATTATTACTTTATGACTGCCTTTGACTAGTCCTACAGTTAGTTCAGAATCCTGTTTCTCTCAGTCCTCTAATTTTTTCAGGAAAAAAAAAAAATCCTTGTTTCTTTCTTAGTGGAAAAGGGAAATCAAAGCACCAATAATATGACTAGGAATAATGAAGGAAAAACTGTAAAGACCTAAGTCACTCTCAAAATCTGTATATTTCCCTAGAAATGTTGCTTCTCTCCTAATTGTCTCAGTTTTAACTATTATATGTCTGAAGATAATTTTTAACTTAAAAAGGAAATAAATTCTTATAAAAATATGGCATCAGGACTTAATTTTAGTTAATACTGTGTGGGACTATTAGGGTTTTGCATTCCAAGAGAAATTATTAAAACTACAATTCTCTGAGTTATAGGTTTCTTTTCCACTATGAACCTGACTATAATATTTCATGGAATTATTATGAAGGCTAATTTAATTAAAAGAAAAGTGAAGTTATATAAAAACTTTAAAGCATGTATTCCCAGAGTAAATGCTATTTTTATTATTATTCCTAAAAATAAAATCAATTATTACCTTTGAGGAAGATGAAACCAAAATAAAAAACAATAACCATTTTTGAGGAAACTCATGGAGAGACAATGCTAAGATTTATGTAGTTATCTAACAGACTCATTACAATAGTTTTGTGTAATGTTTAAATAAGCTAACAATGAGAGGCTAAATATTAAAATCATATAGCTAGTAAACGGTCAAATTCGTATTCTAAATTCTTTCTGCTTGAACTGAAGCTGTGTTATTTATCAAACATATACTCAATGAGGAGGACCAAACTCAAAGAGTAATTTTCTAACAATGAATAAATAATTAGTAAGACAAACAGAAAGTATTAATGTGCTCATTCTTCATAACCCTTGATATTTACAGAAAGGAAAGGCAACTCCAAATTATTCATCTCAATGTAATGAAAAGTTAAGCTAAGAATGTATAAATCAATGCTAAGAAAAAGTTGTCATTGGCTTTTACTTTACAGTCTTACCTCTTTTTGTACAAAAGCATCACTTCAGGTGACTGAAACTATTTTAAAATCTTGGTAACTGTTTCAATTTTAGGATAAGATACCAAGCATTTCTAAGAATACTCTATCTCAACACATTTGGAATTACCTTATTTCTATAGATAAATTTCCTTGATACATTTTACATGGAAGCCGTGGGAGCAAACACAGTGAAGGGAAGCAAGATACAGAGTTACTGTGGTCCTTTCTGGATGTGATTTCTATATGAATTTTAACCTGCATGGGGCAAATGTTGCTTTAGCCACCATACGGCCAAGGCTCATGGGAAATACTCCAGTGAATCAAATGTGACAACAGGGCCAAGAGGAAAATACACTAAGGATTATAAACATGTTATCAACATTTATACCACTACTGAAACAGAGAACTTGGCAGATAACATCCAAACAGATAGAAAAGCATGAGAACTAGGGCAGAAGCATATGGATTATTTTGCTTACTATCTATGTGAAGAGGAAGGGATTTCTTGAATATCCTAAATCACCATTTCTCTGAAGAATAGACCTTTTTCCCTTGCTGACTAAAATACTGTGATGAATGAGTCTTATGAGTAAACGTTATATTTTCCTTTCTTATGTGATAAAATGTGTCTATAAAGTTGTGCTCTGTGCTATTAAATATAAAAAATTTTAAATCAAATAGAGTGCAATAAAAACAAGAATGAGATAAAATATCATACTCAGTGAATTCCAATGAAATTTATGAGAAATTTTGGATTAAATACACTTTAAACTGTTCAAACTCTTCCAAAAATTTTTTCAGGTTATTTTTCCATAATAATGGTACTAATTGTTGAGAAGGATCTCAGAGGTCCTGTTTTCATCTGATTAAAAACAGGTTGTCAGTGTTCCAGTAATTACTGAAAGCATAAATCTAGGAATTTTACAAGAATTTACAACACAGATTCCTTTTAATCTAATTTTAGAAAGGACAGAAAATTAAATAAACCTCATCTATTGACTCAATCACTGTTATTCATTCAACAAACATTTATTGAGATTCTTCTATCTTTGGATAATATAGGAGCACTAGGGACATCACAGGATCAAAATAGATATGACAAAAACTTTAAGCAGCCTACCAAGGAATCACCAAACACAAATATAGAAGATATTTGTGGTCGTCCATGCACACGTTGGAAAAGAATTTCCAGACATATAGAATGAGAGGGAAATAAAGTTTATTAGCGTGAGAGATGCTGATAAGAAGAGATACTACATTTGATCTTAGCCAAAAGCCTGAGAAGCAATAGACTTAGGCACATGGGGAGAGGGGAGGAGAGGGTGAGATGTATGGAAAGAGTAACATGGAAACTTACATTATCATATGTAAAATATATAGCCAAGGGGAATTTGCTGTATGGATCAGGGGCTCTGCATCAAAAGGGGTGGTATTCACGCAAATAGAGACCAAAAGAAAGCAGGAGTGGCAATACTCATCCGATAAAATAGACTTTAAAACAAAGACTGTGAAAAGAGACAAAGAAGGCCACTACATAATGATCAAAGGAACAATCCAAGAAGAAGATATAACAATTATAAATATATATGCACCCAATATAGGAGCACCACAATATGTAAGACAAATGCTAACAAGTATGAAAGGGGAAATCAACAATAACACAATAATAGTGGGAGACTTTAATACCCTGCTCACACCTATGGACAGATCAACTAAACAGAAAATTAACAAAGAAACGCAAACTTTAAATGATATATTAGATCAGTTAGACCTAATTGATATATATAGGACATTTCACCCCAAAACAATGAATTTCACCTTCTTTTCAACTGCTCATGGAACCTTCTCCAGGATAAATCACATCCTGGGCCATAAATCTAAACTTGATAAATGACGACCCTGTATGCAAGACAGGAAAAAAGACACAGATGTGTATAACGGAATTTTGGACTCAGAGGGAGAGGGAGAGGGTGGGATGATTTGGGGGAATGGGAATTCTAACATGTATACTGTCATGTAAGAATTGAATCGCCAGTCCATGTCTGACGTAGGGTGCTGCTTGCTTGGGGCTGGTGCATGGGGATGACCCAGAGAGATGTTGTGGGGAGGGAGGTGGGAGGGGGGTTCATGTTTGGGAATGCATGTAAGAATTAAAGATTTTAAAATTAAAAAAAAAAAGATACAACAGCAAATGAACATTAATTGTATCTAAAAATAAATAAAGAAAGAAATAAAAGTCTGCAGAACTAAAAAAAAATAAATAAATAAAAATAGCTATTATGAATTAAAAAAAAAAATCGAAATCATTCCAAGCATCTTTTCTGACCATAATGCATTAAGATTAGATCTCAATTACAGGAGAAAAACTATTAAAAATTCCAACATATGGAGGTAGAACAAAACAGTTCTGAATAACCAACAAATCACAGAAGAAATCAAAAAAGAAATCAAAATGTGCATAGAAACTAATGAAAATGAAAACACAACAACCCAAAACCTGTGGGACACTATAAAAGCAGTGCTAAGAGGAAAGTTCATAGCAATACAGGCATACCTCAAGAAACAAGAAAAAAGTAAAATAAATAGCCTAACTCTGCAACTAAAGCAACTAGAAAAGGAAGAGTTGGAGAACCCCAGAGTTAGTAGAAGGAAAGAAATCTTAAAAATTAGGGCAGAAATAAATGCAAAAGAAACAAAAGAGACCAGAGCAAAAATCAACAAAGCCAAAAGCTGGTTCTTTGAAAGGATAAATAAAATTGACAAACCATTAGCCAGACTCATCAAGAAGCAAAGAGAGAAAAATCAAATCAATAAAATTAGAAATGAAAATGGAGAGATCACAACAACACAGAAATACAAAGGATCATAAGAGACTACTATCAGCAGTTGTATGCCAATAAAATGGACAACGTGGAAGAAATGGACAAATTCTTAGAAAAGTACAATTTTCCAAAACTGAACCAGGAAGAAATAGAAAATCTTAACAGACCCATCACAAGCACAGAAATTGAAACTGTAATCAGAAATCTTCCAGCAAACAAAAGCCCAGGTCCAGATGGCTTCACAGCTGAATTCTACCAAAAATTTCGAGAAGAGCTAACACCTATCCTCCTCAAACTCTTCCAGAAAATTGCAGAGGAAGGGAAACTTCCAAACATTCTATGAGGCCACCATCACCCTAATACCAAAACCTGACAAAGATGTCACAAAAAAAGAAAACTACAGGCCAATATCACTGATGAACATAGATGCAAAAATCCTCAACAAAATTCTAACAATTAGAATCCAACAACACATTAAAAAGATCATACACCATGACCAAGTGGGCTTTATCCCAGGGATGCAAGGATTCTTCAATATCCGCAAATCAATCAATGTAATTCACCACATTAACAAACTGAAAAATAAAAACCATATGATTATCTCAATAGATGCAGAGAAGGCCTTTGACAAAATTCAACATCCATTTATGATAAAAACTCTCCAGAAAGCAGGAATAGAAGGAACATACCTCAACATAATAAAAGCTATATATGACCAACCCACAGCAAACATTATCCTCAATGGTGAAAAATTGAAAGCATTTCCCCTAAAGTCAGGAACAAGACAAGGGTGTCCACTTTCACCGCTACTATTCAACATAGTCCTGGAAGTTTTGGCCACAGCAACCAGAGTAGAAAAAGAAATAAAAGGAATCCAAATTGGAAAAGAAGAAGTAAAACTCTCACTGTTTGCATATGACATGATCCTCTACATGGAAAACCCTAAAGACTCCACCAGAAAATTACTAGAGCTAATCAATGAATATAGTAAACTTGCAGGATATAAAATCAACACACAAAAATCCCTTGCATTCCTATACACGAATAATGAGAAAGTAGAAAAAGAAATTAAGGAAACAACTCCCTTCACCATTGCAACGAAAAGAATAAAATACTTAGGAATATATCTACCTAAAGAAACTAAAGACCTATATATAGAAAACTATAAAACACTGATGAAAGAAATCAAAGAGGACACTAATAGATGGAGAAATATACCATGTTCATGGATCGGAAGAATCAATATAGTGAAAATGAGTATACTACCCAAAGCAATTTACAAATTCAATGCAATCCCTATCAAGCTACCAGCCACATTTTTCACAGAACTAGAACAAATAATTTCAAGATTTGTATGGAAATACAAAATACCTCGAATAGCCAAAGCAATCTTGAGAAAGAAGAATGGAACTGGAGGAATCAACTTGCCTGACTTCAGGCTCTACCTCAAAGCCACGGTCATCAAGACAGTATGGTACTGGCACAAAGACAGACATATAGATCAATGGAACAAAATAGAAAGCCCAGAGATAAATCCACACACATATGGACACCTTATCTTTGACAAAGGAGGCAAGAATATACAATGGAGTAAAGACAAGCTCTTTAACAAGTGGTGCTGGGAAAACTGGTCAACCACTTGTAAAAGAATGAAACTAGATCACTTTCTAACACCACACACAAAAATAAACTCAAAATGGATTAAAGATCTAAATGTAAGATCAGAAACTATAAAAATCCTAGAGGAGAACATAGGCAAAACACTCTCAGACATAAATCACAGCAGGATCCTCTATGATCCACCTCCCAGAATTCTGGAAAGAAAAGCAAAAATAAACAAATGGGATCTAACTAAAATTAAAAGCTTCTGCACAACAAAGGAAATATAAGCAAGGTGAAAAGACAGCCTTCTGAATGGGAGAAATAATAGCAAATGAAGCAACTGACAAACAACTAATCTCAAAAATATACAAGCAACTTATGCAGCTCAATTCCAGAAAAATAAATGACCCAATCAAAAAATGAGCCAAAGAACTAAATAGACATTTCTCCAAAGAAGACATACTGATGGCTAACAAACACATGAAAAGATGCTCAACATCACTCATTATTAGAGAAATGCAAATCTAAACCACAATGAGGTACCACTTCACACCAGTCAGAATGGCTGCGATCCAAAAATCTGCAAGCAATAAATGCTGGAGAGGGTGTGGAGAAAAGGGAACCCTCCTACACTGTTGGTGGGAATGCAAACTAGTACAGCCACTATGGAGAACAGTGTGGAGATTCCTTAAAAAATTGCAAATAGAACTACCTTATGACCCAGCAATCCCACCGCTGGGCATACACACCGAGGAAACCAGAATTGAAAGAGACACATGTACCCCAATGTTCATCGCAGCACTGTTTATAATAGCCAGGACATGGAAACAACCTAGATGTCCATCAGCAGATGAATGGATAAGAAAGCAGTGGTACATATACACAATGGAGTATTACTCAGCCATTAAAAAGAATTCATTTGAATCAGTTCTGATCAGATGGATGAAACTGGAGCTGATTATACAGAGTGAAGTAAGCCAGAAAGAAAAACACCAATACAGTATACTAACACATATATATGGAATTTAGAAAGATGGCAATGACGACCCTGTATGCAAGACAGGAAAAAGGACACAGATGTGTATAACGGAGTTTTGGACTCAGAGGGAGAGGGAGAGGGTGGGATGATTTGGGAGAATGGCATTCTAACATGTATACTATCATGTAAGAATTGAATCGCCAGTCTATGTCTGACACAGGGTGCAGCATGCTTGGGGCTGGTGCGTGGGGATGACCCAGAGAGATGTTGTGGCGAGGGAGGTGGGAGGGGGGTTCATGTTTGGGAAGCATGTAAGAATTAAAGTTTTTAAAATTTAAAAAATAAAAAACAAACAAAAACAAAAACAAAAGGGATGGTATTGGAATGGAGTTAGGAGGGAATGCAAAATGGAGGGGATATATGTATACCTATGGCTGATTCATGTTGAGCTTTGACAAAATAGCAAAATTCTGTAAAGCAATTACCCTTCAATAAAAGAATAAATAAATTTAAAAAAGAAAAGAATGGGAGACGCTGTTAGAATAGTGGGCCAGCTCAAGGGAGAACCGACATTGAATAGTCCTTAGACAATTTTATACCCAGGGTACGAGTACAAAAATGAGATAGATATCTTGCGGGTCATTTGCTCATTGGATGAGGCATGTATACTGGGTGGGGAACAGTAAGGCAAATACCTTCCCTGTGTGGGGTAGGAGAGGAGACGTTATGCTGCTCAGGAGGACCTGAAATCTGTTAATAGTTATGACATGGGGGAGGGAAGGACCATATGTGTCTGGTTTTTCCATTCCTGCATTCCAAGACCCTCCTTGGTTTTATCTGCTTTTTAGTCCTTGGGTCACCACATTCCTCCCTTCCTTTATTTTTAGGGCCAATTCTTTGGGTCCTCTTGATGCCAGTTCATGTCTTATTATCTACCTCTTTCCCTTCTTAAGCATTTGGGAACCAAGCCTCAGGAGAAGAGGAGTGATGACCAGTCTGGCTTATTCAGTCTGTACAGGGGTGTCATGGGGCCCTGGGTTCCCTTTGCCTGCTTCTTTGTCAGAGTGCATTTTTGGAGGGAGATGAGAGTCCATCGAATGATAAGGTGATTTCTTTCAGCATTGCCTTTGGGTTGCTCAGAGGGTATTCTTGTACTACCACTTGGAGATTTATTGTATTCTAGAAGAAACAAACTTAACAAAAAAGTTAAAGGTACATGGCCCAAAGATTAAAAGAAGTAGAAAAGCTGCTCAGGGGCTAGCCAGGAGAGCCAGGGCCAGACATTGGTTTGTGACATTAGCGTTTCTCTAGGTACAAAAAGATGCAAGAATTTGGGCTCATAAAATCTTTACCTGAAAGCCTGTGACTATCTGAAGGCCAGTTCTTCTGGGCTTTTCCCAGAGCACAGAGTGCCTTATTTCTGATCTCCTTCCTGAGCTCCTTTCAAGGGATGTTGAAGGTGAGCAGCTTGCAGTGGTCATGATGTAATCTTTGTAGAGGCAGCTGGCAAGTGCCAACTCCCAGTCAGCAGGGTCCACATATTTGACCATGCTTTGGGTGGGTTTCATGCCCATTGTGCCCCACAGTGCTGGGAAGGCTCATTCCAGTTCCAGGGAAGATTCCATTGATAGGTCACTCAGTGTGCTGTTATTGGACCAGGCCTTGTGAGCAGGAAAAGTCTCTGGACCATACCTGTCTTATTATCCTCTTGGTCCAGGAAAATATTCCCTCTTGTTGCTTCTTCCCATATCTAGAGTTACATTATTGTAATCATTGATCACATGGAACTGTTTTTCAGCATTTTATCACAGGCTCAGTCACACATTTATTAACATAAGAAGCAATATTCTGAAATAAGAGACATAGAAAATAGTACAGCTAGCAGCTGTTAATAAGGTCACAATTAAGATAAATACATTTATATTTAAAAAATAAAAAAAGAAATAAATAATTTAAGTCAAGAACTTCATTAGGTATAGTCCAGCATACCCCAGGTCATCTGACTTGGTTAAATGACTATATGCAGGTGTGACTCTCCTGGTTGTACATCAGAAGGTTGGTATTTGAGATAAGCTTTAGAAACAAACTTAGAGAGTCCTTTTAAATAGCTTAATTAAACCTTGTAGCAATATAACATAACAGCAAGGAACTATCTCAGAAGTGAGTCATAGTAAACACTGACCTTAATTAACAAAACTAGAACTTAATATTAAGTGATATATATATATATATATATATTTTTTTTTTTCATTGTGAGGGCATTAACCCTGTGGCCAGGGAAGACTTTAACCTATCAAATAAAAATGAGGTTTGTCAGGGAGCCTGAAAAATCCAAGCAGCCATCTTAGATTTCCCATAGTCCTGACTCTTGATATACAGCTATTGTTAACCCATTTTTAATTCTCTGATTTATGAATAGACTATTGTCATGTTTTAAGGACACCAGAATAGCAAAAGTCTGAGTGAAGGGTTATTTTTTGTAGAAGCAGAATGAGCTTTTACATGTACCATAATCTTTAATAATTCTTATTTACTTTACCAAAGTAACAAAAGATTTTAAAAACAAATAAAATACTTAAAAGCAAAGAAATTCATAATCTGTTATTGAAAGCTTCATTCTAACAAAACTTTGTTCTCTTAACATAGAGAATAGGCTAAATTCCAGCCTGTTACCAGTATACAAGATAACTAACAAACAAAATATTTTATTGGTTAATCTTAGACAAGTCTTTTCCATAAATCTTGAAACAGCAATATTCTTGCAAAAGCATCACAGTGAAACCATAGAAGGCATGTTAAAAATCTGATTAAATTGCAATTGACAAAGTAGCCTGGCCACTGCTGTGATATGTAACACTAATATGATAACTAGAATTATAATTGACCACATTTTTTATCAGGGAGTATTAGATCTATTCAAATTCCACATAATTTTAGGATATATATATATTAGTAAATCAACCATATAGTATGACCTGAGAAGATTTATCATCCCTTCAACAATACTTCCCATGTAACTTAACTTATCTAATGAACCCAGGTAGTTTAATAGCTCTTTGGAATGTCTCAGGGGCCCTTTGAAGCATCCCAAAGTCATCCTCATAAAATATGTGAGATGCCTCAAATCCTCTTGCTGGACTTGATGATGATGAAGTCCTGAACGAATTCAGCTCCTAAATCCTGGAGTGGCAGTTGAACTGTCACTTGGTGTAGGTAAAAAACACCAAGTTACAAGTGAAAAGAAGAAACAGAAAATCAAATAAAATAAACTTCAAAAATTTTGCCCTAGAGAAAAGGAGGTTTTTAAACACTTGACAAAGACATCAAAATAACTGTCATAAATATGATCACTAAATTCAGGAAAGTGGCAGTGTTTTAGTTTTATTGAATTTATTCTGAATTATTTGAATAAACTTTTTTTTCCAAAATAATGGAGAACATGTGAATTATATACAAAATACATGATATCATGATCAATATTTACCTTCAAAATGTGTATTGAATTTCACAAAATAAATATCTTGACATTAAGGGTACATATTCTTTGGACTGAATTTAGTGTATGTCAACAAAAAAATATAGTCACAACCTGGAAGAAGAGAGCTACCTTATTTGATGGGAATGTTTAGGAATCTGAGCCCAGGAAACAGCATCTCAGTAGCTCAGAGAAAACTGCGTCAAGAAGACAGGAGAGGGAGTCAGACTATATACAAGTGTGCAACAAAGAGAGCAGGCAGTCTGAACACCAAAGATCAGGTATCAAATTAAGGAATTTAACATTCTAGGCATGGGAAGATGCAAGCCTCTAGGTTCACTGAATTAATTCCTTTCATAAACACCTCAGCTGCTGCTGTTGCTGCTGCTAAGTCGCTTCAGTCGTGTCCGACTCTGTGCGACCCCATAGACGGCAGCCCATCAGGCTCCACCGTCCCTGGGATTCTCCAGGCAAGAACACTGGGGTGGGTTGCCATTTCCTTCTCCAATGCATGAAAGTAAAAAGTGAAAGTGAAGTTGCTCAGTCGTGTCTGACCCTCAGCGACCCCATGGACTGCAGCCTACCAGGCTCCTCCGTACATGGGATTTTCCAGGCAAGAGTACTGAAGTGGGGTGCCATTGGTTCCCTTGTTCACCTTAAAGAGTTGCAAGTGGCTGCTTCTTACATCACCCCCAGGTACTCAGCAGTCACTATGAAGGAATGAGACTCTTCTGGATCTCAGTTTTGGGAGCTCTCATTCACATCTGGAGACCAGAAATTGCTGATGGCTGTGACGTTTCTTGTTTGTTGATATAGCAGGAGATAGTTTCATTTCACATGTAATATCACACAGAATATATAGATTCTTTAAACCATGAGAAATGTCAATGTTCATCTTGAAAATACACAGGAAACTACACACTCATTTTGAAATTCTATATTTGAAGTACAAAGTGGTATCATAGGATCTTTTCAGGGACTGATTAAGAGAATTAAAAGTATCTTTCACATTGTGCTCTGTCTTAAAGAAATACATCTCATTTTTACAAAAGTTCTGCATAAAAATAGCCTTTATTATATTTTTACGTGTCAAAAAACAATACATTGGAGAAACAGGAATAGAAGTAGAAGCAGCAGACTGGGAAAATAATATATTAACTGTCAGGTGGTATGTTAAGAGACTACAAAGACCAACCATATTATACAGACTTTAAGGAACTTCAGGAATTAACCAAACTCTTCTTTAAAGTTGACAAAAAATTCATTTATTGGCAGAAAAGATTGCTTTATAGACCATGTCTTTGAAGGCTTGTTTCACTTGCTGGTTTCACAGGGTGTAGATGAAGGGGTTCAGCATGGGGGCCACAGAGGTATTAAGAATAGCCACTCCTTTTGTCAATGATGCCTTTTCTTTGGCCGAGGGATTAGCATACATGAATATACAGCTTCCATAGGAGATGGAGATGACAATCATGTGAGAGGAACAAATGGAGAAGGCCTTTTTCTCTGACTGGCAGATGGGATTCTCAGAATAGTCCTGACAATGTACATATATGACAAAATCACTAAGGCCAAAGTGAACAGCGAACTAACCAAAGCAAAGTAAAAACCCATTACTTCTAGGAACCATGTATCTGAACAAGACAATTGTAAAAGGGGGAAATAGTCACATGCAAAATAATCAATGACATTGGAAGCACAGTAATCCAGCTGGAGGAGAAGCATAAGGGGCAGGAAAATGGTTAGAAACCCACCCAGCCAAGCACAGAGCACAAGCAGGCTGCAGAGTTTCCTGCTCATGATGGTTGTGTAATGCAGGGGCTTGCAGATGGCAACATAGCAGTCATAGGACATGGCGGTTAGAATGTAAAATTCAGTCACCCCCATGAAAATAAAGAAAAATAGTTGGGCTGCACAATTGTTGTAAGAAATAGTCTGGTCTTTGGTAATAATTGCCCCCAGAAAAGGAGATTTCTTAGAAAGAGAAGTTTCGGAGGAAGAAATACATTGGTGTCTGGAGATGGGAGTCCACCCAGGTTAGGGTGATGATAGTCAGGTTTCCAGTGACACTTAATACATATGTGATAAATAAGAAGAGGAGAATCACAATCTGAAGCTCAGGATCATCAGAAAGGCCGAGAAGGACAAAGTCTCTGATCACTGTGTGGTTCATTTCTTTATCTTTTTTCCTCCTTTTTTTTCTTCTTTTAAATATATTTAGATAGAAAGTGTATTAAAAGGAAGAGATGAAAATATAATTCATTATGATCAATATAATCATCAACTCTAAATCATTCTCTCTAATTCATGCCCATATTGTTTTCTTTTAATACTTTATTTACAATTTTTGTTAAAATGTATTTGTGGGTCATTTTTTATATAATAGTTCTCTTATTCTAAATCTAACAGGAGAAGTCAGGAAATCTTTATATAAGTTTATTATTCAGAATTGATAAATGAATTTGATACTTTCTTATTTGTCTAAATTATGCAAGTCATTTCAGTTTTGTTGGGATAATCCTATAAAACATACATCATTTTTTGTCATGTAGGTATCAGAAGACACTGCCATGTAAAAGAGAAGTGGATGATCTTACTTCCATCATAAGATATAAATGAAACAGAAGAATAAAGTAACAACACCTTTTATGAAACAAGAAATCAATTCATTATTTTCTTAGCAAAAAAAAAAAAACTTTAAAATGTTTAATGGTTAGATAATTTAATTACCAGCTTTGTTTTTATATTAGTATTTATGAATGTAATTATCAAAATGAAAATATACTATAGGTATTAGATATTATTTACAAGAAAATAGAATAAATAGCCTAATTATTTTATATATTAAATTACATTCACTTAATGGCTTGTCTGATAATTCCTTTGAAATCATTAATGTGTGACATTCTCTAAGATTTTCTATGAATATAGGTATAGAAACTTTATATGTATAGAAAACTGTGTATATTTTTGAACTTAAAAGGATATGCAGTATTTATCAATTTTTAATTTTGCATAATTTTGAATAATTCAGCACAAACTGAAAAGTAACTACTAGCCTCAGATAGTAGCAGCTATGTTACCCAGACTTTAGCCCAGTACACTTTCCATTTGAACATCCTTGCTTCTCAGCTATTGAACTTTATGAAAAACTGCTTTATTCCATTGGAGTTCTACCCCACATTTACCTTTTGCATGACGTGATTAATCCAAAAGGGTATTCCATAGATGTAGAGGAAAACTTCTCCTATTAATCCCAAACCATTCAGCTGATTCCCAGCTCCACTGGAAGCACCTATCATTCTGTGTATCTGGTTTGCTAAAATCATGATAGTTCCCTTATCTTATTTTAGATATTCACATTTCTGCTGTGAATAATAGAAGATGAGTCATTGCTACTCTGCCAGACACTAGTAAACATCACATGAATCAAATATGATTATTTCTCTATTTTATGATGATTCATGAAAAATAAAAACAAAATCAGAAACCTTAAGAAGGTGTCGAACTTCTATCATCCTCTTCAATAATGTTGGTCTAGAAGTTTCAGTTCAGTTCAGTTCAGTTCAGTCGCTCAGTTGTGTCTGACTCTTTGCGAACCATGAATGGCAGCACACCAGGCCTCCCTGTCCATCACCACTTCCGGAGTTCACTCAGACTTACGTCCATCGAGTCATTGATGCCATCCAGCCATCTCATCCTCTGTCGTCCCCTTCTCCTCCTGCCCCAAATCCCTCCAAGCATCAGAGTCTTTTCCAATGAGTCAACTCTTCGCATGAGGTGGCCAAAGTACTGGAGTTTCAGCTTTAGCATCATTCCCTCCAAAGAAATCCCAAGGCTGATCTCCTTCAGAATGGACTGGTTGGATCTCCTTGCAGTCCAAGGGACTCTCAAGAGTCTTCTCCAACACTACAGTTCAAAAGCATCAATTCATCAGTGCTCAGCCTTCTTCACATTCCAACTCTCACATCCATACATGACTACTGGGAAAACCATAGCCTTGGCTAGACGGACCTTAGTTTGCAAAGTAATGTCTCTGCTTTTGAAATGCTATCTAGGTTGTTCATAACTTTTCTTCCAAGGAGTAAGCGTCTTTTAATATCATGGCTGCAGTCACCATCTGCAGTGATTTTGGAGCCCCAAAAAAGTAAAGTCTGACAGTGTTTCCACTGTTTCCCCATCTATTTCCCATGAAGTGATGGGACTGGATGCCATGATCTTCGTTTTCTGAATGTTGAGCCTTAAGCCAACTTTTTCACTCTCCACTTTCACTTTCATCAAGAGGCTTTTTGCTCTTCTTCACTTTCTGCCATAAGGGTGGTTTCATCTTCATATCTGAGGTTATTGATATTTCTCCAGGCAATCTTGATTCTAGCTTGTGTTTCTTCCAGTCCAGCGTTTCTCATGATGTACTATGCATAGAAGTTAAATAAGCAGGGTGACAATACAGCCTTGATGTACTCCTTTTCCTGTTTGGAACAAGTCTGTTGTTCCTTGTCCAGTTCTAACTGTTGCTTCCTGACCTGCATATAGGTTTCTCAAGAGGCAGGTCCGGTGATCTGGTATTCCCATCTCTTTCAGAATTTTCCACAGTTTATTGTGATCCACTATGCTTTGGCATAGTCAATAAAGCAGAAATAGCTGTTTTTCTGGAACTCTCTTGCTTTTTCCATGATCCAGCGGATGTTGGCAATTTGATCTCTGGTTCCTCTGCCTTTTCTAAAACCAG
The DNA here is from genome assembly GCF_001704415.2 of Capra hircus. Classification (NCBI taxonomy): domain Eukaryota; kingdom Metazoa; phylum Chordata; class Mammalia; order Artiodactyla; family Bovidae; genus Capra; species Capra hircus. The sequence goes on from NC_030812.1 coordinate 57,924,428, forward strand.
TTTGAACATCAGGAAGTTCATGGTTCACGTATTGCTGAAGCCTGGCTTGGAGAAGTTTGAGCATTACTTGACTAGCATGTAAAATGAGTGCAATTGTGCGGTAGTTTGAGCCTTCTTTGGCATTGCGTTTTTTTGAGATTGGAATGAAAACTGACCTTTTCCAGTGCTGTGGCCACTGCTGAGTTTTCCAAATGTGGTGGCATATTGAGTGCAGCACTTTCACAGCATCATCTTTCAAAATTTAAAATAGCTCAACTGGAATTCCATCACCTCCACTAGCTTTGCTTGTAGTGATGCTTTCTAAAGTCCACTTGAGTTCAATTCCAGGATGTCTGGCTCTAGTGATCACACCATCGTGATTATCTGGGTAATGAAGATGCTTTTGTACAGTTCTTATATGTATTCTTGCCACCTCTTCTTAATATCTTCTGCTTCTGTTAGGTCCATACCATTTCTGTCCTTTATCGAGCCCATCTTTGCATGAAATGTTCCCTTGGTATCTCAAATTTTCTTGAAGGGATCTCTAGTCTTTCCCATTCTGTTCTTTTCCTCTATTTCTTTGCACTGACCACTGAAGAAGGCTTTCTATCTCTTCTTGCTATACTTTGGAACTCTGCATTCAGATGCTTATATCTTTCCTTTTATCCTTTGTTTTTTGCCTCTCTTTTTTCATAGCTATTTGTAAGGCCTCTGCAGACAGCCATTTTGCTTTTTTGCATTTCTTTTCCATGGGGATGGTCTTGATCCCTGTCTCCTGTACAACGTCATGAACTTCATTCCATAGTTCATTAGGCGCTCTATCTATCAGATATAGGCCCTTAAATCTATTTCTCACTTTCACTGTATAATCATAAGGGATTTGATTTAGGTCATACCTAAAGATGATGCTGTGAAAGTGCTGCACTCAATATGCCACCACATTTGGAAAACTCAGCAGTGGCCACAGGACTGTAAAAGGTCAGTTTTCATTCCAATCCAAAGAAAGGCAATGCCAAAGAATGCTCAAACTACCGCACAATTGCACTCATTTCACATGCTAGTAAAGTAATGCTCAGAATTCTCCAAGCCAGGCTTCAGCAATACGTGAACCGTGAACTTCCTGATGTTCAAGCTGGTTTTAGAAAAGGCAGAGGAACCAGAGATCAAATTGCCAACATCTGCTGGATCATGGAAAAAGCAAGAAAGTTCCAGAAAAACAGCTATTTCTGCTTTATTGACTATGCCAAAGCCTTTGACTGTGTGGAGCACAGTAAACTGTGGAAAATTCTGAGAGAGATTGGAATACCGGACCACCTGACCTGCCTCTTGAGAAATCTGTATGCAGGTCAGGAAGCAACAGTTAGAAGTGGGCATGGAACAGACTGGTTCCAAATAGGCAAAGGAGTACATCAAGGCTGTATATTGTCACCCTGCTTATTTAACTTCTATGCATAGTACATCATGAGAAACCCTGGACTGGAAGAAGCACAAGCTGGAATAAAGATTGCCAGGAGAAATATCAAAAACTTCAGATATGCAGATGACACCACCCTTATGGCAGAAAGTGAAGAGGAACTAAAAAGCCTCTTGATGAAAGTGAAAGAGGAAAGTGAAAAAGTTGGCTTAAAGTTCAACATTCAGAAAACAAAGATCATGGCATCTGGTCCCATCAGTTCATGGCAAATAGTTGAGGAAACAGTGGAAACACTGTCAGACTTTATTTTTTGGAACTCCAAAATCACTGCAGATGGTGATTGCAGCCATGAAATTAAAAGACGCTTACTCTTTGAAAGAAAACTTATCACCAACCTAGATAGCATATTCAAAAGCAGAGACATTACTTTGCAAACTAAGGTCCGTCTAGCCAAGGCTATGGTTTTACCAGTAGTCATGTATGGATGTGAGAGTTGGAATGTGAAGAAGGCTGAGCGCCGAAAAATTGATGCTTTGAACTGTGGTGTTGGAGAAGACTCTTGAGAGTCCCTTGGACTGCAAGGAGATCCAACCTGTCCATTCTGAAGGAGATCAGCCCTCGGACTTCTTTGGAGAGAATGCTGCTAAAGCTAAACTCCAGTACTTTGGCCACCTCATGCGAAGGGTTGACTGACTGGAAAAGACTCTGATGCTTGGAGGGATTTGGGGCAGGAGGAGAAGGCGATGACAGAGGATGAGATGTCAGAATGGCATGACTTACTCGATGGATGTGAGTCTGAATGAACTCCAGGAGTTGGGGATGGACAGGGAGGCCTGGCGTGCTGAGGTTCATGGGGTCCCAAAGAGTCGGACACAACTGAGTGACTGAACTGAATCGTCTAGCAGTTTTCCCTAATTTTTTCAATTTAAGTCTGAATTTCTTAATAAAGAGTTCATGATCTGAGCCACAGTCAGCTCCTGGTCTTGTTTTTGTTGACTGTATAGAGCTTCTCCATCTTTGGCTGCAAAGAATATAATCAATCTGATTTTGGTGTTGACCATCCTGTGATGTCCATGTGTAGAGTCTTCTCTTGTGTCGTTGGGAGAGGGTGTTTGCCATCACCAGTGCATTTTCTTGGCAAAAGTCTATTAGTCTTTGCCCTGCTTCATTCCATATTCCAAGGCCAAATTTGCCTGTCACTCCAGGTGTTTCTTGACTTTGTACTTTTGCATTCCAGTCCCCTATAATGAAAAGGACATCTTTTTTAGGTTGTTAGTTCTAAAAGGTCTTGTAGGTCTTCATAGAACTGTTCATCTTCAGCTTCTTCAGCGTTACTGGTTGGGGCATAGACTTAGATTACCATGATATTGAATGGTTTGCCTTGGAGATGAACAGAGATCATTCTGTCATTTTTGAGATTGCATCCAAGTACTGCATTTCGGACTCTTTTGTTGACCATTATGGCTACTACATTTCTTCTAAGGGATTCCTGCCTGCAGTAGTAGATATAATGGTCATCTGAGTTAAATTCATCCATTCCAGTCCATTTCAGTTCTCTGATTCCTAGAAGGTCGACATTTACTCTTGCCATCTCTTGTTTGACTACTTCCAATTTGCCTTGATTCATGGACCTGACATTCCAGGTTCCTATGCCATATTGCTCTTTACAGCATCAGACCTTGCTTCTATCACCAGTCACATCCACAGCTGGGTATTGTTTTTTCTTTGGCTCCATCCCTTCATTCTTTCTGGAGTTATTTCTCCACTGATCTCCAGTAGCATATTGGGCACCTACTGACCTGGGGAGTTCCTCTTTCAGTATCCTATCATTTTGCCTTTTCATACTGTTCATGGGGATCTCAAGGGAAGAATACTGAAGTGGTTTGCCATTCCCTTCTCCAGTGGACCACATTCTGTCAGGCCTCTCCACCATGACCCACCCGTCTTGGGTTGCCCCACAGGCATGGCTTAGTTTCACTGAGTTAGACAAGGCTGTGGTCCTAGTGTGATTAGATTGACTAGTTTTCTTTGAGTATGGTTTCAGTGTGTCTGTCCTCTGATGCCGTCTTGCAACACCTACCATCTTACTTGGGTTTCTCTTACCTTGGGTGTGGGGTATCTCTTCAAGGCTGCTCCAGCAAAGCACAGCCACAGCTCCTTACCTTGGACGAAGGGTATCTCCTCACCTCCACTCTTCCTGACCTTCAACGTGGGATAGCTCCTCTAGACCCAATTTAAAGTGAGAACTGCAAGTGACATGGCAACATGGGGTATTACAAGTGTCGATTCTTAAACTAGGATCTGGCATTTAGTTGCACTAAATGCTCAAATACTCGTTTAGTTGTTGTGACCTATGAAGAGAGCCATATGTTGATCTCCTAGGAACAAATTCTAGGTGAGAGCTCTGCTACAACGTGGAACATCGGGGATTTCTGGAAGCTACCACTGGTGTTCTCAGAGCCTCCTAACTCTCTTCTATAGTGAATCTCTCTTGGGAATGTTTATGTTCATCCCACAGAAGAGTTCAATGAGGACTCTCACAAAATAATCATTTTCATTAATCACATTTATTTACTATTTTTCAGTAATATAATAGATGTGAAATCTTACAAAAATACACTCAATCTACTTTAGTTTTAGTCATATTCTTGACATATAAAAGTTTTCTACATATACACTTCATCACTTATCCTTAGACTTCATTATTGTTGCAGCTTCAAGGTTCTTTCATAATTCTAAGTTATATAAGAACATTATTAAATATTAAAAGTAACAAGGGGAATGGGAGAGGGAAAGGTGGCGGAGGAATAGGACGGGAAGATCACTTTCTCCCTCACAAATTCCTCAAAAGAACATTTCAACGCCGACCAAACTCCACAAAACAACTTCTGTAGGCTGGCAGAGGACATCAGGCAACCAGAAAAGCAGACCATTGTCTTCAAAAACAGGTAGGGAAAAGTATAAAAGACGAAAAAGGAGACAAAGGAGGTGGGGAGGGAGCTCTGTCCCGGGAAGGGAAGCCCGTCCCAGGAAGGGAATTTTAAGAAGAGAGGTTTCCAAACACCAGGAAACACTCTCCCTGCTGAGTCTGTGGCGAGCCTTGGAAACACAGAGGGCAACATAACAGGAAGGAAAAATAGATAAATAATTAAAACAAACAGATTACAAGCCCAACACTAACTCCCCCAGCGGAAAAGCAGCACAGACGCCTGCATCCGCCATTGGGAAGTGGGGGCAGGGCAGGGACGCGCGGGAGGCGCGGGCTGCAGAGCTTTGTAAGAATCGGGCAGGAACGCCCCACACGCAACCAGAACAATCTAACTTGGGCTAGCAAACCAGACTGTGGGATAGCTACCACGCGAAAAACTCGAACATAAGACACCGCCAGGACCGAGCACAGAACAAAGGACGGAATGGAAAAAGCCAGCTGCAGACCATCCCCCGCCGGGGACAGGCAGCCAGAGCTGTAAGGACTGGAAAGGGGCAATTGCAGACCCGGAGAGACTTTACTTACCTAACTGCAAGCAGGCTCCTTTGCTAAGACTTCTGGGGGTGCTGGACAGTCACAGTCTGCCTCACGGGGTGCACCAGCGGTCCACCCAGAGAGCTGAGCGGCAGCGGCAGAAAAGGTGACAAGCCGCGGCAATCGCGCTCGCCAAACTCCTGAGCTACTTGGACCTGGGAAGGGCACAAAGCGCAGTCCCAGCTGAATCTGTGCCTCTGAGGGCTGCCTGAGTGCCAAACCTGAGCGGCTTGGACCGGGGAAGTGCACGCAGCCTAGGGCCGGCCCCAAACGGTTCCCGGCTGAGCATCGTAGAGCCAGAGCGGTTTGTGCGCCGCGAGAAAGGACAGGTCAAGTGGGGCTGAGATGCGGTGTGCGCACGACAGTGCTGTTTGTTTGCAGCATCCCCCCTCCCCACAGCGTGACTGAACTAGTGAGCCTAAAAAACCAGCAAACAGAAGAAGTTAAACAGAGGGAACCACCTTGGAAGTGAGCCCACATGGCCCATAACATCAGAGAAGGGCTAGATATATTTTTAATATTTTTAAAATCTTTTTTTTTTTCTTTTTGCTTTTTTGTTTTTTTTTCTTTTTTTTCTAGCTTTTTTTTAATTGTTAAGTCTTCTATTTCTCCTCTAATTTTTATTTCTATAACCTATTATTACTATTTTTTTTTTTTTAAGGCAAACACCATATATACTCTTTGGATGGTTGTTGGTGTGTTTTTTTTTTTTTCTTTTGTTTGTTTGTTTTTTAATAATTTTTTTTCTTTCTTCCTTTTTCCTTCTGCTTTTCTTTAATATTGTATCTTTGAAAATCCAACCTCTACTCTAGATTTTTAATCTTTGCTCTTAGGTTTTTGTTGTCAATTTTGTACATTTAAAAACCCAAACTTCACTACCCAAGTTTACCTGAGAGCGAGATTAGTGGCTTGACCACTCTCTCCTCCTCTGGGCTCTCCTTTTTCTCCACCAGGTGGCCTCTGTCTCTTTTCTCCCCCATCTCTTCTCTATCCAACTCTGTGAATCTCTGTGTGTTCCAGACAGTAGAGAACACCTAAGGAACTGGTTACTGGCAGGATTTGTCTCTCTCCTACTCATTCCTCTCTCTTATCCTCCTGGTCACCTCTGTCTACTTCCTCCCTCTCCTCTTCCCCGTATAACTCTGTAAATACCTCTGAGTGGTCCAGACTATAGAGCGCACATAAGGAAGTGACTACTGACTAGCTTGCTCTCTCCTCTCTTGATCTCACCGCATCTCATTCCAGTTACCTCTAACTACCCCCTCCATCTTCTCTTCTCCTTGTAACTCAGTGAACCTCTCTGAGTGTCCCTCAATGTGGAGAAACTTTTCATCTTTAACCTAGATGTTTTATCATCAGTGCTGTATAGATGGAGAAGTCTAGAGGCTACTGTAAAAATAAAACTGAAAACCAGAAGCAGGAAGCTTAAATCCAAAGCCTGAAAACATTAGAGAACTCTTGAATTCAGGGAACATTAAGCAATAGGAGCTCATCAAATGCCTTCATACCTACACCGAATCCAAGCTCCACCCAAGGGCCAACAAGTTCCAAAACAAGACATACCACGCAAATTCTCCAGCAACACAGGAACACTCCCCTGAGCTTCAATATACAGGCAGCTCAAAATTATCCCAAAACTTTTGATGTCTCATAATCCATTACGGGTCACTCCACTGCACTCCAGAGAGAAGAAACCCAGCTCCACCCACCAAAACTCCAACACAAGCCTCCCTAACCAGGAAACCTTGACAAGCCACTGATAGAACCCCACCCAAAGTGAGGAAGCTCCATAATAAAGAGAACTCCACAAATTACCAGAATATAAAAAGGCCACCCCAAACGCAGCAATATAACCAAGATGAAGAGACAGAGGAATACTCAGCAGGTAAAGGAACAGGAGAGTTGCCCACCAAACCAAACAAAAGAGGAAGAAGTAGGGAATCTACCTGAGAAGGAATTCCGAATATTGATAGTGAAAATGATCCAAAATCTTGAAATCAAAATGGAAACACAGATAAATAGCCTAGAGACAAGGATTGAGAAGATGCAAGAAAGGTTTAACAAGGACCTAGAAGAAATAAAAACGAGTCAAAATATAATGAATAACGCAATAAATGAGATCAGAAACACTCTGGAGGCAACAAATAGTAGAATAAGGGAGGCAGAAGATAGGATTAGTGAAATAGAAGATAGAATGGTAGAAATAAATGAATCAGAGAGGAAACAAGAAAAACGAATTAAAAGAAATGAGGACAATCTCAGAGACCTCCAGGACAATATGAAACGCTCCAACATTCGAATTATAGGAGTCCCAGAAGAAGAAGACAGAAAGAAAGATCATGAGAAAATCCTCGAGGAGATAATAGTTGAAAACTTCCCTAAAATGGGGAAGGAAATAATCACCCAAGTCCAAGAAACACAGAGAGTTCCAAATAGGATAAACCCAAGGCGAAACACCCCAAGACACATATTAATCAAATTAACAAAGATCAAACACAAAGAACAAATATTAAAAGCAGCAAGGGAAAAACAACAAATAACACACAAGGGGATTCCCATAAGGATAACAGCTGATCTTTCAATAGAAACTCTTCAGGCCAGGAGGGAATGGCAAGACATACTTAAAGTGATGAAAGACAATAACCTACAGCCCAGATTACTGTATCCAGCAAGGATCTCATTCAAATACGAAGGAGAAATCAAAAGCTTTACAGACAAGCAAAAGCTGAGAGAATTCAGCACCACCAAACCAGCTCTCCAACAAATTCTAAAGGATATCCTCTAGACAGGAAACATGAAAAGGGTGTATAAACCCGAACCCAAAACAATAAAGTAAATGGTAACGGGATCATACTTATCAATAATCACCTTAAACATAAATGGGTTGAACCCCTCAACCAAAAGACAAAGACTGGCCGAATGGATACAAAAACAAGACCCCTCTATATGCTGCTTACAAGAGACCCACCTCAAAACAAGGGACACATACAGACTGAAAGTGAAGGGCTGGAAAAAGATATACCACGCAAACAGAGACCAAAAGAAAGCAGGAGTGGCAATACTCATATCCGATAAAATAGACTTTAAAACAAAGGCTGTGAAAAGAGACAAAGAAGGCCACTACATAATGATCAAAGGAACAATACAAGAAGAAGATATAACAATTATAAATATATATGCACCCAATATAGGAGCACCGCAATATGTAAGACAAATGCTAAGAAGTATGAAAGGGGAAATCAACAATAACACAATAATAGTGGGAGACTTTAATACCCCACTCACACCTATGGACAGATCAACTAAACAGAAAATTAACAAAGAAATGCAAACTTTAAATGATATATTAGATCAGTTAGACCTAATTGATACCTATAGGACATTTCACCCCAAAACAATGAATTTCACCTTTTTTTCAAGTGCTCATGGAACCTTCTCCAGGATAGATCACATCCTGAGCCATAAATCTAAACTTGATAAATTCAAAAAAATCGAAATCATTCCAAGCATCTTTTCTGACCATAATGCATTAAGATTAGATCTCAATTACAGGAGAAAAACTATTAAAAATTCAAACATATGGAGGTTGAACAACACACTTCTGAATAACCAACAAATCACAGAAGAAATCAAAAAAGAAATCAAAATATGCATAGAAACTAATGAAAATGAAAACACAACAACCCAAAACCTGTGGGACACTATAAAAGCAGTGCTAAGAGGAAAGTTCATAGCAATACAGGCATACCTCAAGAAACAAGAAAAAAGTCAAATAAATAACCTAACTCTGCAACTAAAGCAACTAGAAAAGGCAGAGTTGGAGAACCCCAGAGTTAGTAGAAGGAAAGAAATCTTAAAAATTAGGGCAGAAATAAATGCAAAAGAAACAAAAGAGACCATAGCAAAAATCAACAAAGCCAAAAGCTGGTTCTTTGAAAGGATAAATAAAATTGACAAACCATTAGCCAGACTCATCAAGAAGCAAAGAGAGAAAAATCAAATCAATAAAATTAGAAATGGAAATGGAGAGATCACAACAGACAACACAGAAATACAAAGGATCATAAGAGACTACTATCAGCAATTGTATGCCAATAAAATGGACAACGTGGAATAAATGGACAAATTCTTAGAAAAGTATAATTTTCCAAAACTGAACCAGAAAGAAATAGAAAATCTTAACAGACCCATCACAAGCACAGAAATTGAAACTGTAATCAGAAATCTTCCAGCAAACAAAAGCCCAGGTCCAGACGGCTTCACAGCTGAATTCTACCAAAAATTTCGAGAGGAGCTAACACCTATCCTCCTCAAACTCTTCCAGAAAATTGCAGAGGAAGGGAAACTTCCAAACTCATTCTATGAAGCCACCATCACCCTAATACCAAAACCTGACAAAGATGTCACAAAAAAAGAAAACTACAGGCCAATATCACTGATGAACATAGATGCAAAAATCCTCAACAAAATTCTAGCAATCAGAATCCAACAACACATTAAAAAGATCATACACCATGACCAAGTGGGCTTTATCCCAGGGATGCAAGGATTCTTCAATATCTGCAAATCAATCAATGTAATTCACCACATTAACAAATTGAAAAATAAAAACCATATGATTATCTCAATAGATGCAGAGAAGGCCTTTGACAAAATTCAACATCCATTTATGATAAAAACTCTCCAGAAAGCAGGAATAGAAGGAACATACCTCAACATAATAAAAGCTATCTATGACAAACCCACAGCAAACATTATCCTCAATGGTGAAAAATTGAAAGCATTTCCCCTAAAGTCAGGAACAAGACAAGGGTGTCCACTTTCACCGCTACTATTCAACATAGGTCTGGAAGTTTTGGCCACAGCAATCAGAGCAGAAAAAGAAATAAAAGGAATCCAAATTGGAAAAGAAGAAGTAAAACTCTCACTGTTTGCATATGACATGATCCTCTACATGGAAAACCCTAAAGACTCCACCAGAAAATTACTAGAGCTAATCAATGAATATAGTAAAGTTGCAGGATATAAAATCAACACACAGAAAACCCTTGCATTCCTATACACGAATAATGAGAAAGTAGAAAAAGAAATTAAGGAAACAACTCCCTTCACCATTGCAATGAAAAGAATAAAATACTTAGGAATATATCTACGTAAAGAAACTAAAGACCTATATATAGAAAACTATAAAACACTGATGAAAGAAATCAAAGAGGACACTAATAGATGGAGAAATATACCATGTTCATGGATCAGAAGAATCAATATAGTGAAAATGAGTATACTACCCAAAGCAATTTACAAATTCAATGCAATCCCTATCAAGCTACCAGCCACATTTTTCACAGAACTAGAACAAATAATTTCAAGATTTGTATGGAAATACAAAATACCTCGAATAGCCAAAGCAATCTTGAGAAAGAAGAATGGAACTGGAGGAGTCAACTTGCCTGACTTCAGGCTCTACTACAAAGCCAGTCATCAAGACAGTATAGTACTGGCACAAAGACAGACATATAGATCAATGGAACAAAATAGAAAGCCCAGAGATAAATCCACACACATATGGACACCTTATCTTTGACAAAGGAGGCAAGAATATACAATGGAGTAAAGACAAGCTCTTTAACAAGTGGTGCTGGGAAAACTGGTCAACCACTTGTAAAAGAATGAAACTAGATCACTTTCTAACACCACACACAAAAATAAACTCAAAATGGATTAAAGATCTAAATGTAAGACCAGAAACTGAAAAACTCCTAGAGGAGAACATAGGCAAAACACTCTCAGACATAAATCACAGCAGGATCCTCTATGATCCACCTCCCAGAATTCTGGAAAGAAAAGCAAAAATAAACAAATGGGATCTAATTAAAATTAAAAGCTTCTGCACAACAAAGGAAAATATAAGCAAGGTGAAAAGGCAGCCTTCTGAATGGGAGAAAATAATAGCAAATGAAGCAACTGACAAACAACTAATCAAAAAAATATACAAACAACTTCTGCAGCTCAATTCCAGAAAAATAACGACCCAATCAAAAAATGGGCCAAAGAACTAAATAGACATTTCTCCAAAGAAGACATACGGATGGCTAACAAACACATGAAAAGATGCTCAACATCACTCATTATTAGAGAAATGCAAATCAAAACCACAATGAGGTACCACTTCACACCAGTCAGAATGGCTGCGATCCAAAAATCTGCAAGCAATAAATGCTGGAGAGGGGGTGGAGAAAAGGGAACCCTCCTACACTGTTGGTGGGAATGCAAACTAGTACAGCCACTATGGAGAACAGTGTGGAGATTCCTTAAAAAATTGCAAATAGAACTACCTTATGACCCAGCAATCCCACTTCTGGGCATACACACCGAGGAAACCAGAATTGAAAGAGACACATGTACCCCAATGTTCATCGCAGCACTGTTTATAATAGCTAGGACATGGAAACAACCTAGATGTCCATCAGCAGATGAATGGATAAGAAAGCAGTGGTACATATACACAATGGAGTATTACTCAGCCGTAAAAAAGAATTCATTTGAATCAGTTCTGATGAGATGGATGAAACTGGAGCCGATTATACAGAGTCAAGTAAGCCAGAAAGAAAAACACCAATACAGTATACTAACACATATATATGGAATTTAGGAAGATGGCAATGAGGACCCTGTATGCAAGACAGGGAAAGAGACACAGATGTGTATAATGGACTTTTGGACTCAGAGGGAGAGGGAGAGGGTGGGATGATTTGGGAGAATGACATTCTAACATGTATACTATCATGTAAGAATTGAATCGCCAGTCTATGTCTGATGCAGGATACAGCATGCTTGGAGCTGGTGCATGGGGATGACCCAGAGAGATGTTATGGGCAGGGAGGTGGGAGGGGGGTTCATGTTTTGGAACGCATGTAAGAATTAAAGATTTTAAAATTTTAAAAAAATAAAAAAAAAAAAAATAAAAGTAACAAGGGAAAATAACATACAAGGGAACTTCCATCAGGTTATCTGCTGACTTTTTAACAGAAACTCTACAAGCCAGAAAGGAATGGCTCTATATATTTACACTGATGAAAATAGAAGAAACTACAACGAAGAATACTCTACCCAGCAAGCCTCTCATTCAGATTTGATGGAGAAATCAAAAGCTTTCCAGATAAGCAAAAACTGAGAGAATTCAGCACCACCAAATTAGTTTTACAACAAATGCTAAAGGAACTTCTCTAAGCAGGAAATAAGACAAGGA